>NC_090934.1:1323711519-1324311519 GCF_040938575.1 Ambystoma mexicanum | reverse complement strand
GCGTGCTTTAAGTAGAGCGCACTGTAATGCATCTGGGGATGTTACTTGCCTGGTGATCAGGGCTTTCCCAAAACCTATGGGCCATTTAGTGTTTGCAGGAGCAAGGGAAAGCAGAGTACTGCGTTACGCCCAACCCGCTGTATCGAGTAGTCTCAGGACATGCAGTCCCTCTTGCTTCCTCCACGCACGGTCTTAGGCGCGCTGACGGCGTGCCCGCTGCGCCCGTCCGCTGTGTTGACAGTGTGTGTGGCACATAAAAGCCGGAACGAGAAGGGAAGGGAGTTTAAGCCCGCCCCCTCGATGTCAAAGAAAGAGGACTGCGCAACGGAGCCGCATCCTACAAGGAACTCTAGATTGTAGAGTTAACAGTACGCACAGCACCCAGTAATGCACACAAAGGTCATACAGGGCTAAAATTACAACATTGTTTTCATTTAAAAAACACTTAGGAGAATAAAATAGGCAAGGAGTGGCTTTAAATAGCGAGCTCAGTGGAGCAGCCTCACCTCTCCCGCAAGTAGATGCAGCCCAGCACTAAATGCCGGAACGAGGAGGGGAGGGAGGTTAAGCCTGCCCCCTCAAAGTCAAAGAAAGAGGACTGTGTAACGGAGCCGCATCCTACAAGGAACTCTAGAGTGTAGAGTTAACAGTATGCACAGCACCCAGTAATTCACACAAGGGTCGTACAGGGCTAAAATTAGACAGCAGAATAAAATAGGCAAGGAGTGGCTTTAAACAGCGTGCTCAGCGGAGCAGCCTCACCTCCGTAATGTGCCCACTGTATTGATCCTTTTTATGTATGTTTTTTAAGCACTTCTGTAACCAAGTAAGCCTTCTGTAACAGCGCCACAATGCCTAAGGGCTGCTGTGCGCTTTATAAATGCAAATAAACTAAATTAATCTGATTTACTGGAAGCCGAGACATCTTACACAAGTCAGCATATGCAGTTTGTTCCCTCCAAATCTAAACTCAAATTCAGTGACCTCTTATCCCCACCGCCTCACTCCTTACATTTTAGTTTCCTCTGCCGACTATATTCTAGATACCCCGGGGCGGAAGCCCAGTAGCCCAACTTCCAGACATGCCTCAGCACTGGGAGAGCGCTATGGTGGCAATTTGGTGCAGCATACAGTTGTACCATAACTAAGCTTCTTCTCCAAGTGATTCCTATCTTTCCAAATTGTTTGTTTGTTCTAACTTACTCCCACTTCACCAATCCTCTTCCAGTTGCCTTTTTCCATTTCCCTTCCAACCACGGTCTGGTTACCCGGGGAGGGGGCACAATATGCCACACTTCAAGTCTTGGTGCTTTTAGGACACTGCCGTGGTGATTGCCGTAGTAAAGCTGAGTCACATAACGTAACATTTCATTACATTACTTGAAAATGTCCTCAGGCCAGCCCAGGAACCTGGTCCACAGAAATGGATCCTGAACTCCTTTAAAAGAGCATGTAATGGGGAGGAGGAATGGTGGGAAGAGGGGGTGGGGGAAGCTGTATCAATCTGACCCACCTAAGCTTTGACTCACAATATGCTATATACTCGGTGGATTTACAGAAATGAGAAAGGTGCTAAAATCTGTAAATGGTGGTAGATAGGTATATAGGTGGTATGGTATATAGCCACCAGTTTTTTTTTTCCCATTGAGATCTTTAACGAAAAATATTCATTAAATAAACCCATCGAAAAATAAAGGGGGCTGTGTAAGGGGATAAAATGGGCAGGGGTTAGGGATAGAGATCAAATAATAGGGGAGGGAAGCTTGGGGGCGGGGGACCCCCCAAATACAAAATAGAACAAATTGGATATGTTGTTTGGATCAAAAATGGTAGCTAAAAAACTCAGCAAAAAGAAACCTGGTGGCAAAAGAGCATAGAACCATAAATGGGGCATTGCGCGTCCAGTATTGACGCGCATTATTTATTATTATTTTTAGTTGCAATTTTGTTCAGCGCTGTCCCTATCTAGAGGTTTTGGAGCGTATTACATGATTCAAAAGTGCAAAAGGTGGGAGGTGGAACAGAAGTCACAAATGTGTTTCTGGATAAGACAGGACGATTAGGATAGAAAGGGGATAGCAGGGAAAGTGTTGGGGCTGCCTTAGGTGTGGGTAAAGAAGTATGTTTTGAGTCTTTTTCAGAAAGTGGTGATGGAGGTGCAGTGCATGTGTGAAGTGGGAGGGTGTTCCATGCTCTTGGTGCCCACTGGGTAAATTCTTGTTTTTGTGTGCGTGTTAGTTTGCAGAATGGAATGTTTAGAAAATGCTGGCTTGCTTGTCTGGTGTTTGTGCGACTGATGGGTTTCAGTTTATCTTGAAGGTAAGATGTAAGATGGGGTTTTGTGGTGGATGCCTTTGAATACAATGCAAAATACTTCAAAGGCAATTCTCTGAAGTACAGGATGAGTATCACTGCTGTGGTTTGCCTTGGGGGGAAAGGGGCCGTTAGGGAGTCTGACGAAGAGAGCATTACCGTAGTCCAGCTTGGAGAAAACCAGTGCTTGGACTGCTACATGTAAGTCGTCAGGGGGAAGGATGTGTCTTATCTTGCAGAGGAGGTCTAGTTGCAGGTTGCATATTTTGACATGACAGCAGCTATGTGGTGCGTGAAGGAAAGGTGGGGGTTGATGGCGAAGCCTAGTGATTTAACAGGTGTGGCGAGGGATATGGGTGGTTTGTTCAAGGGGTGAGGTCGGTTGGTGCCTGAGAAGGGGTAAGTTTGATGAAGGGGTTGGCAATCCAAGTGTGTTGGTGGAGAGAGACCACTTTTGAGGGTCTGTAGTTGTAAAGGGGGTGGAATATGGAAGTATATTTGCGTGTTGTCTGCATATTGGTTGAAGTGGACGTCGTATTTGCTAAGGTCTGTTCAAGGGTTTCTACATATGGGTTGAAGAGGAGAGGAGATAGGGAGGATCCTTAAGGATCCCGTATTTGACCGGGATGGGATCTGATAGATAAGGGGCCCTGCAATCAAAGTGTATTGTGTCAGTGAGGATTGAGGTGATCCAGTTGAAGGTGGTGCCTGAAAGTTTCATCCTTTTGGAGAGGATATCGCTGATAATGTTATGGTTGATGATGTAAAAGGCTACAGAGAGGGCAAGGAGTATGCGTAGGGCATTTTGTCCTTTGTGTGTGATTTTGTGGGGGTCATTGAGGGTGTGAAGTGCAGTGGTCTCAGTGCTGTGGTCAGGTTGAAAGCCAGAAAGGATGGGCTTAAGGAAGTTGTTTGTGGTAATCTGTTGTTGGAGTTGGGTTGCAACGAAGCATCCCATGATCCAGGTGGGGTATGGCAGGATGGTGAAGGGGTGGTAGTTTGCAGGGAGTATGGGCTTGAGAGGTGGTTTTTTGAGGAGGGGTAGATTTGTGTAGTTTTGAGAGACATGAGTTGATGATGGGAGTGTGGTTTGTGACGCAGTTGGAGGCGGCTTGAGGTGAGCTTGCATCATCAAGGATGTGTGTACATTTTGCCTTGGCTGAGGGGGTGATGAGGGTTTCTCTGTCGATGGAGTGGAAAGTATCCCATGTATGGAAATTTTGGAAGTGGGACAGCAGAGGGGAGTGCTTGTCTGATGTTATATATTTTAGAGTTAAAGAGGTCCATGAGGGAGTTGCATACTGAAGTAGATACGGGGATTGAAGGTGTGGATGGTGGTTGGGAGAGAGGGAGATGTGACAATGTTGAAAGGTTTCTGCATATGATTGGTGGTAGATTGGAGTTCTTGGAAGTAGTAGGTGGCTTTGACATTACGTATGACTGTTTTCTATTTGTTGCAGTAGTGTTTGAGGCATATCCTATTAGCGGGGTATGGTATTACTACACAATATTGAATCCATTACTGCACATATCGAATAGCCAGTACGCCGTCAAGTGGTATGGGAGTTGCAGGGTTGTATCCTGCTTCCTTGTTTTCCGACAATACGCAGGTAAGAGGTTTAGGGGCTGTGGGGGGTGTCCCACGCTTCCTGCACACAGTTAAAAACCAGTTGCAAGACAAAGTGAGCAGTAAAGTTAATAAAAGAAAGCTGTGTTCAGGGACTCTGAAGAGGTAACATTCTTCTCACCCACACCACAGGCAGGGCGCACTGCACACACGTCGATAAGGTCTGTAGGCCGCACAAGCACATTACTGTGACATCACCATTCCGGAGGGGAAGCCAAGGGGGAAGGAGATCCCAGTTGCTCCGATCCTCTCACCACTGGCGCCCCTCTGGTCATGCACATGCCTCTCAGCACCAGCTCACCTTCAGCTGCCAGTCATCGCTACCTTCTCTCAGGCTGCCAGCAAGGTCCACCAAGTTACTTTTCCCTCTGTGTGTGGTGCATTGTGCACACACCTGTTGCTGCCTGTGCACACATATGAACATTCGCCTCTGGGGACCGGACACCCAATACCAACACTACGGTAGGCAACAATATAAACCTTTGTTTAATACTGTATTTTTTATTATGTTTGGATAGATTAATTCGAGTCAGGATCTATGCGATCACTGCACGCCTTGATTTCTGAACTCAGTGTTTTCGGATTCCACATTTTCAGGTGCGCCGTAATCACATAGATGCACGTGGCATAGGTTCTTTAGCCATGTGCATCTGGCTCCCTGCTTGATGGAGAGGAGCAGACATTTGAACCATCGTTTATCGTGGTGGATGTGGGGTTTTTGTGAGTTGAGTGCCTGTGAGATGATGGTGTTTTACTTGTTTAGGAGAATGGAGAGATGTGTGTGTGTGTGTGTTTGTGTGTGTGTGTGTGGGTCTGTGTGTGTGGGTAGGCGGGGTGGCATGAGTGGTTCTAAGGCTGCGCCTATAATGTGTTTGATTTGTCTTGGTGGAGGTTTTAGGGGTTGTATTGCAGATGGCGGGTTCTTGTGTGGCAGAGTCCGCATGAAGGGGATCAAAAAGTAGACATACCATGTCCCAAATCCGATTTTCCACACAGGTGTGATTTTTGCTTGAACTCAGTAGGTCAAGTGTTTTGGCAACTATCTCAGTGGGGTAGGTGGATGAGTTGGGTGAGGCCAAAGGGTGTGAATGGAGTGAGGATACCGTTCAGTAGAGGGTTATTGACTGGTTGGGAACTACAAGGGGTTGAAATTGCTGTGGTAGATATTGGTGCAGGGGGAGCTGCGGTTGTCAGTAGTGAAGTCAGTTCAGTCAATGTGGAGGCTGGGATTGTGTTAGCGCAGTAATGAGGTGGGTACATTTGGATTGTGAGTTTCGTGGAGGCAAGCGAGAGAGGGGAATTGAAAGGATGGGTATGTGTGCATGTCTGGTTGCATAGTGGGAGTGTGCCTTTGTAAATGATGGCAATGCCACCACCTGTTTTGTGTGCGTGATCCCTGTGTTGGATGAGATAGTGTGCGGGAGCATGTCACGGATGATAGGAGTGTGGTGGTGTTTCAGACTTGTCTCCACAGGAAAGAGAATGTCTGGGGAGTGTGTGCTAAGTAACTTGTTGTTTCATGTGCGTGTGCCGGTGCAGCTGAGAAAATATGTATAGTACATAATTAGCTGTTTCAGTGGAGTGTTCTATTGGAATTTAATTTGAATGTTGATTCTGAGCTTTGCGTCACCAAGTGGCAAACAGGGGCTAACAGGGAACAAAAAAGAAAACAGAGGAACATATTAGCACCAACACTTAGATCTGTCTACTCTTTGCTCTGGACACCAGGACAAATGGACACCCAAGCGAAAGTCCTGGTATTTCCAAAGTAACCCGGAAGCCGTTCAGGAATAAGAAGCCAATCCTCTTTTCAATCTCTCTGAAGAAGCAGCAGCAGGATCGGAAATGGCAGCTCTAGGGACGGTGTGATGGGAGCTTTCAGACTGCAAAATGATTACTTCTAAAGAGGGGCGGGGGTGAAAATGTATCCCTACCCTTGATCAAAGAGGATGGATAAAATTGATGCTACATATGATGATTGGATGTGATCTGATTGTTCTGAAGCTTTCTTTTTCTATATGTAAAATGTAAGCTATGACACATGCAGTAGAGATGATTTGGGGGGGGGGAATCAGGGATTCTAAATAAATAAAATAGTCCTCTATCACTCTATCACTCTTTCATTAGGTTGATTCCTGGATCAAAGTAATCCCTGGGCCTGTGACTGATATTTCTATGTGAATTTAAATGTAAGCTCAAACATGTATATGCCAGCGTTAGAATGAAAAGTATCAATTTCACTAGTAGGCAGATATATTACATTCATTTTCACTCGAGTTAAACACGAAGACATAGAGGCATAGATGTATCCATTCTTATTGCTGTGGCTATCTTGACCTTGAAAGCTGCTGAGGAAAAAGGGTAATCAGGGAAGTCTGGAAATGGCCCAGACACCCCCCATAGGAGTGCTCCATCAGAAAGCAGACTCTTTCTCCGGTGTCCCTATCAGGGTCTTCCTCCTTCAAGCTCTGTGGCTGCAAGCTGCTGCAGCCAGCTGTAGACGCCGTGCCTCCCCTCTCGTGAACCAGCAACGCCCTGCCCGTTGCCTGTTTCTCTATGTTTACATCTGAAGGTCATGTTGCTAGGGAGTGCCTGAGCATCATTGTTTTAGTATCTAGTTTAATACATGGGTGAAGACTGTCTGGAACTTCTCAGAAATCGCAGGCACCATCTATTGTGAACCTAGAGCAGGGACCCAATGACCTAAAAGCCAAAGAACTGATGTAGCTGTCCTAATGTGGAGAGTGCCCGTCTACTATAAAAGCCTTGCATTCAAGACCTTCCATTCCTGAAGGGGCGCCTTCTTATGGACAGAAACACTGCCCACGTGGCATGTTATCACCTTCAAATTCTAAACAAAATTCATGGACCACACTAATTTACTGGGGAGTGCTGGATTAAGATTGAGACAGTCTAGGTGGTTTACAGAGCCGGTGCAGGGAGATTGGACCCATGAGATTAAGGGCCATTTTGCTGGCTCCTTCCAAGGCATTGTGGGCACATTTTCTGTTTTAAGGTGTGGTCTCACTTCTATTACTGGTGGTGGTCAAGGTGGGTGCTTGGGCACCCACCCTGTCTATGGTACTACTTTTCCTGAAAACCCAGGACTGTTCTGCTTCTTATAGCCATAGTAGCTTGGGTACTGCATCCTTTTTAGTTTTGGTGATTAGGTAGCGCTGTAAGGGGTGCCTATAAGTCAAAACTATTGCAGTGGTAAGTGAAGATATGAGAGCAATGGAATTAGAGGATGAAAACACGCTGCCTATGGATTTGCACTGAAAAGGGAGATCCAAACCGTGCCCTCATTACACGCCCTCATTACACCTATCCCACCCTGAGCCCGGCGACAAAGAAACGAGAGATGTACATTGTTCCTGAGCACTTCCTCACCATCGTTGATGCAGGTGTCAAAAGCGCTACTCACTCAGACAACCTTTCAGACCATAGCCAGATGACAGCATTGAAGAGATACAGCTGTCGTCAATCGAACAAGTCGACTGACTGCAACCTCGAAGAACGCCAATGACATCACAGCTGACATCATGAGGTGGATGCGTTAGACATGAAGTAGACAGGCATCCCTGCACAAAACTACACAAACATGAACACTTTAGTTTATTGCTGATAGTCACGAAGCAAGTGCGCATGACTCACATAGTTAAAGGACTGACACACATATACCCTTTTGCAACGCGGAAACTGTAAAATGTCTAAGAATACATATGAACGGCTGGCCTATGCTTAATTGCAACTAACATGGACGGCCATGCGAATAAAGATGGAAGCAATAGTTACATTGGAGTGAATGGGGAAAGCAAGACACATTTCAGAATCCAGGGAAAGGCTGACAGACTGATCCTGCAAAAGCATGCAGACAAAGCTTCCAGCACAGACATTACAGCCTTGCCAAGGACAAGTAGAGAAGGAAAATGTCCAGCTAACAAAGGGGCTCAGACACCTGTGAGGGACACAGTAAAAATCCTCTTAATTACAAGCAGGAGAGCTCCATTTCGTGGTCCCTACCCACATGACCTGAATCTATGAGACAGCCTATTCATTTGTGACAGAGAAGACTGTTCCCATGGAATCGCAGGCAGGAAGATACAACGGTTATACAGGTTCAAAGCTGAATGTTCTGTCTCAGGGTCCAGGAGAGCGCAGAGTGTAACTTATTGGGAACATGCAGCACATTCGGGGTCATTCCCACTACCTTGAATAGCTGCACTTGGCCTGGTAACTGTTCAAAGCTCCAACACTGAGAAGACCCTTTCTGTCCAATCCCTTAACACCTTCCAGGCTAAGCATACGCTATGTTGCAACGGCCAATCATCTTTGTACTAACCTGTAACTTTGTATTTGTAACACATGGGGTGGTCTCAGGAGAATCCACCAGATATGGCTTAGCCAATGTCCATACTAACCCCTTATTGATCACATATGTAGTTCACCTAATTAACCAATCCCTTCACCTGTTAGGTTTATGGGATGTAACTTTGTTTTTGTGACGTCACTAGTCAACAAAATGGGATGACACGTGCCTGGAGAGTGAGAGCTTGTGAAGAATTGTGCCTTGTTCATGTTGCAATCCCTGTCATTTTAACTGTAAATAAAGACAGTGAACTTTGTCCTATGGCTGGGTCTACCGTTCCTGGGGCAGGGGTTTTCCGGGGCCTAGTTCCTCTTGCAAGTAAACAGAGAGTCTGCTCATAGTTCCCCTGGCACTATATAAGAGCACCCTTCCATTGACCAGTCATGACCATGCTACTCCCTATGGCCATTCTCACTCGCTAGTTACTCCTGCCCACCCAACTCACAGCCCCTGGATCTCTTTGAGTTAGCACTGTGTTGGTAAGGAGATTTGATGTTATTTCTAAGTAGTCTTCTGAAATGTAATGGCTTAGTTGCAGATTTAAATAAGCTCATGGTGTAATAAAAAAATGATTAAGAAAGTGTGCCTCAGCCACCTGATTTAGAAGCAACATGTGTGTGCTTGCATCCGTTCATTGCAAACAATTCTTATAATAAACAAGCATTGGCAAAGTCAAGCCTTGGAACTTGCCACACAGTGCTATAATATGATCTGGTACTAACACGATTTGCCAGCTGTTGACATTTTTAATGGCCAGGTAGTACCATTATGGCAGTGCCTGGAAAATGCCTATTTTATGCTGCAAAAAAGGAAAGTCTGCCTCAGCCACCTGATTTAGAAGCAACGTGTATGCTTGTATCTGTTTCTTGCAAGCAATTCCTAGAAAAAACAAGCATTGGCAAAGCCAAGCATTGGAATTTGCCGCACATTGCTATAATATGCCCTGGTACTAATTTGCCACACAGTGCTATTACATGCCCTGGTACTAACACGATTTACCAGCTTTTGGCCAGGTAGTACCATTATGGAGGTGCCTGGAAAATGCTTATTTTATGCTGCAAAAAAAAAAATCCCAATCTGTTGATGTGTGTCTGAAGAAAATGGATGGACATTTCCATTCCCTTCCAATGTGAATCCTATGCAGCGTTTGTGTGGTGGTGGGTGAGGGGTGTGAAAGTAGGAGGATCCACCAAACTATTTGAAATTGCTGTTTGACTGGGACATTTATTATTTGATATGTGTGGATATACTACTGATTTGCAGCAATCCCACCTGGAGATAAATGGGTTCAATGTGTTAATATCCCTGCAAAAATATCGGCATACAAAAATATCACCATATTTTTGCAGCGCTATTAAGCCATAGGACACTCCCAGGCCCCCCATCATTTTTTCTATGGAGCGGGGGCCACCCCTGCAACCCATGGTTCCAATAACCCCATAAATTATCCCCACTAATAATGTCGCCTATGGCCTTACCCCACGGCCATATATTTGAGGACATTATTGGTGGGGATAATATCACCTGATACCGCTTCATGCAGGTACATCTTGCTTTGGATCTGAGAAGTTGGTACTCCAACTGTACGCAGAGTACTCTTTTTTTATCGCTTACATCTGGGTCCCTCAAGCACTCATCGAATAATTTGTGAATATGATCATTTCCAGGATGCTGACAGTTACCATCCCGCAATGTTGCGCTGCAGCAATAGGGCGCCAGGGAAAACTAGGACCCAAATTCTTTGTTGGTGGCCCTCTCTTGCTGCAAGAATGCATTAGGTCTACCTCGGAGCACAATGTTGCGAAACACTGTCAAAGACAGAATGTTTTCGAAGTTGTGCAACATAATGGCATATCCGAATGGGGAGGTGCAGGGGAATTAAGATTTGACTCCTTCCATGGAGGCAGGAATATTCAAGTAGAATTAAGAAAGCCCTGTCCGTAGCTGTAGATATGTCTGCTAGTGATATTTGAGGATATGCAAATTCCAAGGTTCTGGAAGAAGCTGAAACACATGTTGGGCCTGATACATGGGAGTGTTTTATAATGGCGCAATTCCATAGGAAAACGTTCCATGAATCAGGCCCTTTATGTTATCTTGTGTTATCTTGCATTTGTATAGCGCCTACTGCCATAGTTAATGGCGTCAAAGTGCTTTCTTTATCTGTCAGAGAGTTGTGAGCGGAATAGTCCGGTAGCTAATTGGGATGAGGGCAAGGGATAGATAAGGTGCTCAGGAAGACATGAGAAGGAAAAGGTGGGCATGAACCAACCGGGGGCGAACCCCAAAAACAACTTCCGAACTTTTGCACCTGAAGCTAGGGCTAAAGTGAGTACAACATGAGATCAAAGTGAAGCTATTGCTTGGGGTCATGTCAGATGGGCCCCAGTGCCTCCCCAAAACAAGCTGATACTGAAAGACAATGCCCCAGCCTCTGCTGCCAGATCTATCCCATAGGTGACATTGTTAAAAAGCAACTGAATACAATTGGTGTGGCAGCCTGTTTCTTGGGCCCACAAGACACATCCTAAAGCAGCCAAAGTCCAGTTTGCAGCATTCCAAGATGACCAACACCTTCTACTTGCGACCCTTCAGACCTCAGGACAAGCTGCGTCCCTGGCCTCAGACCATCATCCGACCATGAATTTCATCTTATGTTATAAAGAAAAAACCCGGAGGAGGCTGTCATGACCCATAGAACCTGCCCCTTCTGGACTTCCTGGTCCTTATCGCGCCGGGGCTGGTATTCTTTGTTACTCCCAACATGGCCGCAACAAGCGACTTGCCTCGCACCAGCTTCCACGTCGCACACAGCACGCTCTATAAATTGCCACACCCCTGCGGCCCCGCGCGTCTCAACGCTATCATTAGGTAGTGACTTGACGTGTGTGTGCTGTTCGGCGAATCCACTAATCCAAGATCCTGGTTCCTTCTTCCTTCCTTCACCCCTTTCCTCTAATCTGCTCCTGGAATCCCCATTCTTAGCGACCGCTACCTACTTTCCTGGACATCCTGGAACAGCGGCCTTCCCGGAACTCTGAACACGCTCTGCAGCCGGACGAGACTCGAGCGAGTCTATACAAGACCCGATCCGTCCACAAGAGGAATCCTCCCGCGAAACAGAGCAAGAAGCGATCCCAGGTGAGACGGGGGGAGATTTACGACAGTTTGAGACGCCAAACGACCGACACTGATACTGCTATGGAGAAAGCAGTCCAGGACCTTATGCATGGCATGCAAGAGCTCACAACTGAAGTACAGAACTTAAAGGCTGAGAATGCTGCGTTAAGGTAGCTTGTTTTGTCTCGCGACCCCGCTAAGAAGGACAGTGTGTTACTGGGTGGAGTGGTAGACAAATATGATGGATCGGCAAAATCCTTATGTGGATTCCTGGATTCCTGCTTGGTGCATTTTACTTTTAAGCCCTATTATTTTTCAACTTCTAGGGCGAAGGTGGGCTTCATAATCTCGCACCTCACAGGGAATGCATTGACCTGGGCTACTCCCTTAGTCAACTCAGGGGATGCCCTCCTGGATGATTATGATGGATTCATTCAGGCACTCAAGACTATGTTCGACCTCCCAGAACAGGTTTTTAGTGCTCAGGAACGCTTACTTGATTTCCGACAGGGTACTCAGGATATGCTAACGTGCGTTACTAGATTCAAACAACTGGCCAAGGAAGCGGATTGGTCCTCTGAAGCAAGTTTCACTCTATTTCGCAGGGGTCTAAACGAGGACATTAAGGATGAATTAACCCGGGTGGCTCGTCCTAGTTCATTCCAGGCTCTTATGGATCTAGCCATGCAGATAGACTTCCGAATCCAGGAAAGAAAGGCTGAAAGAAGAAAGACCAAGACACCTTTCAAAAGAATTCCCTTGAGACCTCTGTTAAAACCGATTCTGCCCCAACCCCTGACATAGATCCGGAACCCATGCAAATCGGAGCCTTCCATGGGCCTATTTCCCCTCAAGAAAGGATGAGAAGGATCCACACAGGCCTGTGCATGTATTGTGCCTCGGATAAACACCTTCTTAGAGAATGCCCTCTAGCCCCTCCACGGTGTTTGGGAAATGCCAGCTCCCGATCCTAGATGGAGCGAGGTGTCGGGAGAGAGATGTTTGCTCCACATCAATTCCATCCTTGAACTCTCCTGGACAAAACAGTTTGGTGATACTACAGGCCTTCCTCTCGCCCTCCAAAGACAAGACCTGTCCCATTCTGGCCTTGGTGGACTGCAGAGCTATGGGAATTTTCATTATCAAGACTGGGTTGTTAGTCATCATATTCCATACGAGACAAGAAACACCATGCAGCCGGTGCAAGCAATTGACGGAAGACCCCTCTCTTCAGGACACATAAGCCTGCAGACTAAAGAGATCCAACTTTCCATAAACCATCATGAAGAGAGGATTACATTCGACATCATTAAGTCAGCCCGTTACCCCATGGTTTTGGGTATGCCCTGGTTACAAAAGCACAATCCGTATATCAATTGGACAGCAGGATCAATATTCCTGGGCTCAGAGTTCTGTATATCCCACTGTCTATCCCTGGACCCCTCCTCGATAACTCCTAAAGAACCACCAAGAGACCAAGAAACACCACTCATGGTTTCCAATATCATACAAGTTCGAGAGGCCTATCAGGAATATGCTGATGTATTTTCTACTGCCATAGTCCAAGCCTTACCCCCTCACAGGCCCGAAGACTGTGCCATAGATACAGATCCCTCAGCTGTAATTCCCTTCGGCCGAATGTTCATTCTTTCCGAACCTGAGGAAAAGGCCCTTTGGGAATACCTAGACACCAATCTTGAAAACGGCACCATAAGACCCTCGAAATCTCCAGCGGGCGCTTCGTTGTTCTTCTTTCCCAAGAAGGATACCAAGGAACTCAGACCTTGCCTCGACTATCGAGGCTTAAACCAATGCACCCTCAAAGATCGGTACCCACTGCCCCTGATTTTGGATATCCTGGAAGCTGTGAGAGGAGTCGTAATATTCACAAAGTTGGATCTCCGGGGTGCCTACCATTTAATCCGTGTCCGGGAAGGGGACGAATGGAAGACAGCCTTTAGAACACCCTTTGGTCACTATGAATACCTAGTCATGCCTTTTGGACTAGCCAATGCTCCCGCAGTCTTTCAGCGTTTTATGGACAGGGTGTTCTCTGATATGTTGTTCCTCTTCATCATTGTCTATCTGGATGACATATTGATTTTTTCCAAGGATCCTCTAAAACATGAAGAACATGTAAATGCAGTACTACAACGACTTTGTGAACACAAACTGTTAGCCAAACCCGAAAAATGCTTGTTCCACGTTACTTCTGTTCACTACCTATGATTCATCCTTAGCCCAGAAGGAATTGGTATGGACCCTTCAAAGGTAAAGGCCATACTGGCTTGGCCCGCTCCCAATTCTGTGAAACAGGTGCAATCCTTCCTGGGGCTCGCCAACTTGTACCGGAAGTTTATTTCTACCTTTTCCGAGATCGTTCAGCCGATCGTTGCTCTATTGAAGAAAGACACCCCCTTTATCTGGTCTACACCGCAAGATAAAGCATTCCAACAATTGAAGACAGAGTTCACGCAAGCCCCCATCCTGACCCAGCCCGACATAAATCGCCCATTTCTAGTGGAAACGGATGCCTATAACTATGCCATAGGGGCAGTCTTGAAACAGGAACTTGAGGATGAACTGGAACACCCCATTGCTTACCTTTCACGAACCCTGACCCCCAGCGAGACACAATATTCCGTCCTGGAAAAGGAACTCTTAGCCATCCGCCAAGCCTTCACTGAATGGCGACACCTACTTCTTGGTGCTAGATATCCAGTTCAGGTCCGCACAGATCATCGAAATCTCCAAATCCTACAGTCGTTGGAGTGTAGGAACAGTTCTCAGGCCCGTTGGGCCTACTTCTTTGCCCAGTACCAGTTTCAAATCACTCATGTTCCTGAATCACAAAACATGATTGCTGACGCCTTATCTCGACGTCCAGACTTTGCAGCCACTGAGGACAAGGCCTATCCTAAGATGTTTCCCCAAACTATCTTTGTAGCTCAAGCAATCAACCTCCTGGAAGAAATCCGAGTGCAAACCCAGTCCTCTGACCTCTGGAAGGATATTTCAAAGAAGAATCCATGGAATCTAAGAGTCAAGGAAGAATATTTATTCAAGGACAATGCACTGGTCATTCCTACGCAGAAATTACAACACAGGGTAATAAACCTCTGCCATGATACCCTTCACTCCGGTCATTGTGGTATAACTAACACCCTCCGTTTTATACAAAGACAGTTTTGGTGGCCTCGAATGAAGACCGACGTACAACAGTACGTCAAGGCTTGTACTGTCTGCAGTCAAAACAAACATGATAACAAGAGACCGGCGGGTCTTCTACTGCAACCGTCGCTGCCAACAAGACCATGGGAGTTTATTGCTACAGACTTCATTGTGGAATTACCACCTTCCCGAGGGTACACGACCATCATGGTAACCATAGACTTGTTCACACATATGGCTCATTTTACACCTTTGTATAAACTACCATCCTCCTTAGAACTTGCTGGAATCTTCCTGGAACATATTTTCCGTCTTCATGGACTTTCTTCCAAGATCATATCGGACCGAGGACCTCAATACGTCTCACAATTCTGGAAACATCTGTGTCGTATTCTAGGGACCCAACGCTCTCTCTCATCAGGTTATCACCCACAAACCAACGGGGCCACGGAACGTGTTAACCAAACTCTGGAGCAATATCTTTGTTGTTTTGCCACCAAGGTTCAGGATGACTGGTCTCTCCTCATACCCCTGGCAAAGTTTGCCTACAACAATTCCGATCACTCAGCACTCAAGGTCAACCCTTTCTATTGCAGTCAAGGTTTTCACCCGTCTGTTTTACCTTCTGTGCTTCCACATCCCACTCCAGTACCTACTCTCGACTCATGGATACAGACTCTCATCAACATACACAAGAAAGCCAAGGAACAATTGAAAGAGGCTCAAACACGCAATAAGCTCTATACGGATTCCAAGAGAAGATCAGCGCCCTCTTATTCTGTTGGTGATCAAGTCTGGTTGTCCTCGAAACTATTACCGTGACATCTAGAGCCAAACAAATTCTCCCCTCGGTACTATGGACCATTTTCCATAAAGGAAGTCATCAATCCTGTCTCATTCTGACTCAAGCTACCCGATTCCTGGAAGAAAATACACCCAGTCTTTCATACTTCCCTATTGAAACCTTACATTCAATCCTACCAAAAATCCTGCAGACCCAGTCCTGTTGTTGTGGACGATCAGCTGGAATATGAAGTGTCCAGAACATGCGATTCCAGGTATAATCGGGGTCGACTTCAATACCTGGTTGAATGGAAAGGATACCCTCCTAGCGAGGGAACCAGGGAACCAGTTTCTAACTTAAATACCCTTCGACTGCTTAGAAGATTCCATCTCATACACCCGGGCAAACCTGGTGGAACGGATCTTCGGAGGAGGCATGCTGTCATGACCCATAGAACTTGCCCCTTCTGGACTTCCTGGTCCTTATCGCGCCGGGGCTTGTATTCTTTGTTACTCCCAACATGGCCGCAACAAGCGACTTGCCTCACACCAGCTTCCACGTCGCACAAGGCACGTTTTATAAATTGGCCACGCCCCCGAGGCCCCGCACGTCTCAACGCTATCATTAGGTAGTGACTTGCCGTGTGTGTGCTGTTCGGCGAATCCACTAATCCTAGATCCTGGTTCCTTCTTCCTTCCTTCACCCCTTCCCTCTAATCTGCTCCTGGAATCCCCATTCTTAGCAACCGCTACCTACTTTCCTGGACATCATGGAACAGTGGCCTTCCCAGAACTCTGATCGCGCTCTGCAGCCGGACGAGACTCGGGCAAGTCCATACAAGACCTAATCCGTCCACAAGAGGAATCCACCCGCAGAACAGAGCAAGAAGCGATCCCAGGTGAGACGGGGGAGATTTACGGCAGACACATCTGCATATTGTGCAACCTCAACTAGGCATTAATACCCGCAGATGGTATGGTAATAGTCCAGTCAAAGAATTTCGGGCATCGTATGACAAAGACAGATGTGCCCTTTCTCTTCATCTGTCCTCTGCAAGATTAAGTCAATAAGTAATTTCTTTGTCTGCTTTTGAAGATCCTAGGTTTATTAAATGAGAACCTGCTTTTTCCTTTTTACTGCTGGAAAACAACCCAAGATCGTGTCATGCTTTAGAGAGGTTGATGCCTGCAGTCTGGAGATTAAGGCCTTTGCAATTCAAAAAGAATTGCTTGGGTTGGAAAAATTTTGTGTGTGAAATTGATTGCGCTTTTTAGTGGGAAGGCCATAACCTTAGATATTGATTCTACTTCAATCATTGTATATGGACATTGTATTAGCACACTGCTTTAAACGTTTTAAAACATATTTTATATTCATTTTATGATTGTAATATGATGAATGTTTTATTTTTGACAAACAAATGAAGATCGATTGGGGCTTCCTTTACTGGGGCTGCTTTAGTCTACGCATTAAGAAAAGAAATAATTACTCGACTAAGTTAGGCTTCATGAAATCATTGCCCAAACCCTTCTTCTGTCCTGTATGGAGCGGCACAACACACTACTTTCTGACCTCGCCATATAAAATTTAGTTTCCTGCCTGAACAGGAAGGGGCTCATGTTCAACTGAGCCGTAACGTTAATGGACAACGTAAATTCCTTGAGTAAGGCTCTAATACCTTGAATTCACACCACGGTTCATTTTTCAGGATTTGTATGGTGTTGAGGAGGTACGGATGCATCTTGTGTTCTTGCCGCTCCCTTCAGCTCCCTTATACAAATGCAACAACATCTGTGCTTTGGTTCCATTGTACACGCTCCCTGCCACACGCGCATGAGACCCAGGCGATTTAATTTCAATTAGGAACACTGCTTACCGTGCCCACATGGTAAGCAGTGTTCCTAGTTAAAATGAAACCCGGTTTTATTTCAATTGTGAGCCCCGCTTGCATGCAGTGCTCACAATGGAAAGTAAACGCTGAAAATCATACCAACATGCCAGGCAGCGTTTACTCACTTTGCACTGTGGAGTGCAAATGTGAAGGGCAAAAGGCGGCATACAAGTAACAGAGGCATAAAAGGAGGCGTAAATGTAACGGGTCCCCACCACCAAATTATGCACAACAGCAGCATGAGCTCCCAAGAATCACACATTTGGCCACATACCCCCAAATTGAAGGAATCCCAGTGAATCCCCCTCACAGCCTGCATTAAGTTCAGGGTTGTATTGCATAACACACAAAGACAGCAATGCCACATCACTGGCTACCTGCCAGAAAAGCTCTCCATCTCCGAAACGTCTTCGTGCCACGCAGCCCTAACCCACGAGGGCGGAGCTCCTGAAATCTCACAAGATAGGGTCAAAGGAGTCATCCTTTTCTTTTTGAACTTTGAATTATGCAGTGCTCTCCCCTTGACTATCAGACACCCATCCCTGCATATTCTGGATGGGACGCAAAACCTACATTTTTGCTCAGTAGTCTAAAATGAATCCTAAAGGAACTTCAAGCTCCTCCCTTTATCCCTCCATCTGCCACCTTCCCACCGCTGCATCTGACCTTTTTGATCTAATATATGTCCCTTGACATATGTACAAGTCCTTGAGACCTATCTGTAATCTGACACAGTAACGAAATCTCTAGTTCATGCAAAGTACCATCCTGCTGCTCAGGGTCAGGTCTGTAATTTACAAATACAATAATACTTTTCCCAGGGATGTGGGAATCAAGTCCCCCTATAAATAATATGCAATGAATGCACGCACGCAAGCAACGTTCTTGTGACGCACCTTGCACTTCTTTTGGGATGCTAAACGTGCTCTGACGGAGGATAAGCGTGCATGTCGGTGTGGATTTAGAAGATCTTGTGAGATTGACATGGTGGATTGGTTCCATGTGTTTTTGACGAATACAAGATTAACACATTTGTTACACGAATTTAAATCGATTTTGTTTAAAATGTTTGCCCCCCTCAATTCCCCGTTTACCTAGCTTGATTATCCCACTCCAACCCCCTCCCCACCCGCTTTAATCCCTTACCCCACCCCATATATATTTTTACAAAAAAATTAAAATGTCTTTTATTATTTTAATTTCATTTAAAATGTTTTCGTTGTTTTCTATTAGTTATTTTCACTGTATACCAGTGAATTCTGTTCTCAAGGGGGATCTCAATGGATCACAGTGTCATAGGTCTGTGGTTGTCTGCTAATGCATTATAGAGGTCGCCAGAGATCCCGACTGAGCACATCTCGTTCCATGAATTGCTGCAATGTGTGTATATTGTAGTGCCAATAATGGAGGTTTTTACAATTGTCATTTAAAAAAAATGTGGACAACCTAGAAATACTAATTCTTCTTATAGAAACGTATTCAGGGTACATAGAAGTTGTACAAATTACATCCTTGCCTACATGGTTGGCGTACGGTCTTATGCCAGCCCCCAGGTGCAGTGTCCTTTTGGTGCAAACATCTCCCTCACAATGGGGCCAGATTTTATGATTTTAGAGCCAATATTTCCTCGCATGGTGCCCCGAGGCTGGAGGAACTCTAGGAGGCTGCTTAGAATTCCACCAGCCCTGCACACACTCTACTTCCAACTAACTACATCTTCCTTCTCTTCCCATTAGCACCTTTCAAACCATCCTCAAGTTGCACTTTGGAAACGTGTCACTCCAACCTTCCCAAATATTCTAAATTCCTTTAATATGATCGACATCATGTAAGAAACAGGCTCTATTGTAAGAAGACTCAAGAACTCCCCGTATAGCCTACGTGCGTACAACGGAGCGCGCAGCATGCCTGTGTGGGCGGCGCCCATCAAACTTTGTGGTGTTCTAGCTTTGGACTCTGTGTTACAAAGTGTCATGTAAACAAAGCTCTTCGTTGGCTGATTGTCTATCCTCCAAATAACAATAGCCACACTTGGGCTGTGCCTCTGAATGCATTTCCAGAGACCACAATGTTGCAATAGAGAATCTAGACAGTGACCGCTCCCCGGCATGCAGTCATGCACATTCAAACCCACATACCAAGGAGGTTTGCGCTCTGCAGCGAGTTATGTAATAGGTGATATTTCTTTGCTGTCGTTGGCGGTATTATGCTATGGTTTGTAAAACATACGGAAACGTATAAAATGCAAACATATTACACTGGTAACTGGGTACACTTAATGTAAACATGGCCAACATCTTGTACATAGGTGTACAGGTGAGGTCCTTAAATACAGTACAAACATCAGAGGTACTGCCTTTCCTTTGTTAGCTCTTAGCATAATTGTTCAGTTTTAATTGGTCGAATGGTACATTTGACTGAATTTGGCCAGTACCATTCGACTGATTAAAAACAAACAATTAGGCTAATACATACCGAAGATGTGGAGCGGGGTGTGCGGGAGGGTGTCTCCCGCTCCCTATGATCGGTATGTATTAGCCTTGAGGAGTTGTGGGGGGGTCCCCCACTTCATTAACATGGGAAGCAGGGGAGCGAAAGAAAAAAAGAAAAAGGGACCCTGCGGCGTCAGACCCGCGTTAGAGGGACAAATCCGATGCCACAGGGGTGAAACAGGTAAGTAGGGGAGTGGAGTGGGGGTTTCGGGGGGGAGTGGGTTGGTGTGAGCACACTTGGTGTGTGCTTTGATCCTCTGATAATTGATCGCATGCAGGCAGTTTTTTTCCAGTCAGTTTGCCGCAATCACTTTTCAGACGATCAAACATCACCAAACCCTTTGTTAACAGAGCTAACATTGTTTCAAGGTTGCATGTAGGATAATTGTTAAGTATAAAGTGAGCAATAAAAATGTTTTTGTATTTTTATTCTTCAATGGAGAATGTGACTTTTTTTTCAATTTTTGGAAATCGTATCTGCAATTGACATTGAAATTAAGTGCCAGGCTATTATCGAAGTCTATGTAAAAAGGACGAGTATACTTAATCAGCGTCTTCAAATCTGGAAATACCTTGCCACAGGGCTGAGACACAGGAAATATTTTACAATACGCAAACATTCTGACAAGGCAAAAATGTCAATAGGGGTTGGGCATAGGTATTTAGAAAGGTGGGTTTTGTGGAAGGTTGAGGCGCATTGTGGAGGATCCCCCTGCATGTTCTGTGTTAAAATGCAGTAAAGACAATTCGTAGAAACATGATTCGAGCAAATAGGCGGCGAGTAAATGACATAGATCTGTTAAAAGAGCGATGAGCATTCCCGGGGGCCATCTTGCATGCTCTGGCTTCTGAACGGAGAGAAACAGGAAAACGGCTGGGACTGGTGCCATATGGGGGAAAAAGTTAAAACAAATGAACTCTGAACTGGGCTGTAATGGAAAACGGCAAGATTTTCCAATGCAATGTATGAAGAGGATCCAAATGATGAAGAAACCACAAGCAATCATGGAGAATTGGGGGAGTTGCAAAGCTCCTTCATCCTGTCACCAGCTGCGTATATGCACTGCCCCAGCCATGTGAGAGAAAGAGAGTCTACCCAACAATCTGGCCAAGGCGGGAGAAGATGGTGCAGCGTCTATCAAAGAATGCTGTCCAAACACAAAAATCAGCAGACTTCTTTACAAGTGAACAAAGCACTTTCTCTGAACATGGGCAATTGGGTACTGTTCGCCCCACCACCCGGCAAGATACATACCACTCACTGTAGCCCACCTTGGTTAAATAACTGAGGCCAGACCAGCTTTTCTCATTTGTGGCATAACAAGGCCGCAGTTTATTTTGAACATTTAACACTATCACTTCAAACCAAACAATAACATCTTCACTACTTTTAAAACCCCAGACGATCAGCAGCACCTTTCTGTTTAATATTCAAATGCCTTGCCACCCCCCCTTTTCCTCCAGTCAGCTCCAGTCTTCCTCATCCATTGGTTTCCCTGCATACTTAGGTCTCACTCCCTGAACCTCCCAGATCCTCGCGGTCCGGGCTAAACACATTGGCAGTCACCGCTGATGGTCTGCAGGGATTGCCGTTATGCTACCCTTTTCCACCAGCCCAAGCTGGAAGCTGACGATCATGGAGGTGTCCCTCCTCTCTTGACCATGCTGCCCCTCGCTGTGCTAGCCCCCTCACTCATGCAAAATTTGCTTACAGTTCGCATCTTCACTCTCTCATGGCATCCACCAGCACTGCAAAAGAGGTACCAACCCAAGTCCAACAGGAGAACCCCCTCCTTCTCGCACTACCCAGGCACTCCTAGGTACATCAGCCAGAATTGGCCTCTCTGCCCGTGAACCTAGGAATCCTTTCTGACCATGTCCACTCACAAGACCCAAATGCCTTGCTCAATGCATACTTGGTGACGCCCATATCGTGCAGCAATTGCCTTCTGCACCACTGGGCCAAGTCATTCCCCCTTGTCAGATTCTTAATATGTTGGGGCGGGGGGCTCTTCTTCGATCGATTCCGCAACTGTTTTCTACATTTCATTCCCTCTCATTCCTTCCTTGCCAAACAAAAAGGGGGTTGGTCTTACCCAAAGCCCTCTGTTTTCCAATCCTCTTGACCCATTGCCCTTTATCTGCCTGATCTGTTTTTCCCTCCAAGCAAGATGGTCACCTCCTTCCCAATCTACAGCATCCTCCCTGGGTATCTTGGATCCTACTCTGTGATGAACGGAGTTCAGCCGAAGCCGCCGCGTCTTGAGCATGATGGGTGTTGGGGCTGTTTCCCTCCCCCCAAGTTCCACATCCCTTCTGCTTTGCTTGCTCCCTTTGATTGCACTTGGCTCCCCACATAGAGGTCCCTTTCTCAAATTTCCAGCAGGTGGTGTCTTTCCCTGCTCGGCTACCTCTGGACCAGGCCTCACCCACACCCTGAAAGGGGCACCTTCCCCTCTTGCTGCTCTGATAACTTCTGTCCCCCAATCCATGTATTGACTCCTCACCGGCTCCCCCACTGGCATGCTATTGTGCCCTTTGCTAGATATCATCTAATGGATGTATACTGACACATCCTCGTCATCTCAGTTCATGCTGGAAAACATTTGCATAGTCAACGTGAAGCCCTCATCGTATCTGAGCCAAGTGTCTCCCATACTCCTCATGGGCCTCGTGGATGCGTTGCTCATAAGTGGTGAGTGCAGCAGCATCACCCAGGTACTTCTCGACCATGATGGAGGTGTACCTCCTGAAGGCATGAAGCCAGTTTGTGATGTTCCTTTGCTTCCTCACTCTCTTCTTGCTATCCCTAATTTCGTCCTCCTTCTTGGCCTCCTTTACAATGTCCAACCCCACCTGCTCCAGCTCGAGTAACGTAAAAATGTCGATGAACATGTAGCCCCTGTTTTTAATTTTTTCTTGGCCTGGGTGAGCACTTACTGCAGGCTAGGAACAGACTTACTGACACCACCCCACCATCCCAGACTAGCTGATCTGGTGGGGCACCAAGCAACCTGCAAATAAAACTGATGTTAGTTCAGGAGATGGGCCACAATGCTGAGGTCTGGACCTTAAATAAGGCACAGTACACCGGAGAAGAGTTTTGATGCCCATATAAGCTTTTATATAAAAGAAAGTGAAATCCTTAGACATATCAAATTCCTTCAACACAACCTGCCCCATCTATTTACTCATTCCAAGTTTGATGATGCATTAATATAGGTAGGAGATACCCATTTCTCAAACCCCTATGCATATTATCCTTAAGCAGGTTAACCTTTACTTCACCCTAGACATCCATCTTATTACATTCCCCAATACTTTCCACATGTACTTTTCCATTGCAGCACTTTAAATAACCTTGGCAGCTGCAGTCTGCCCTTATTAACTAACCCACAGTCCTTATTAGTTAGTCCCAAACCAAGTCAGTAAAGAACCTTCTGCTGGTGCCGTCCTTTTTCTTCTGCACACATGACCACAAACCCCTGCTCTGCCACGGGTGGCTTTCACAGGGCATATTGGTGGCGTTGGCAGCGGTGTGTCCTGGCTGGGTTGTGAAACCCTGGTATACATATGGGCTATTGAAAGCCTGATTTCCTTCATGGTGGTGCGCATATGCAAATTCTTCCTCTAGGGCTTTGGGAGCCCTTTCATTCATATTGGGCTTTGGGAGCCCTTAATCCATGTTGGGGCTTACAAGCCCATCTTCCGGTGCGCTGAAAATGCTTAGTAAAACCCTAACTGTTAGTTGGGGCTTATGAGCCCATAGACTCCCTGCTAGAAAGTGCAGGGTTGCATTTCCTCTGAGGCAGTGTTGTTATTTTAATAAGGCTCTGGCCCATATAAATGTTGGTTGGGTTTATGAGCCCAGACTGCACTGTACTGCCTGCTGGCAGTGCACCGGTTCATCTTTTATGTTTTGTTTTCCACCATGGCAGTGAATTCCCAGGTGGGGAAAAGTCCTTGTTGGACTCCGCCCAGGCCCGTCCACCTCGGTGGAGTCAGCGCCCAGTCGGCGCACATTGCGCTGAGCCCCAGTCACACTAGACATTGCGACTGGGGCTCCAGTTAAGTTCTACTTTTCTGCTCTCTCCATCTGGCCCTGGGGAGAGCAGATGTTGTGCAGGCCCCCCGTCAGTGCTGTTGGACTCGTCGTCTCCATGCCCGTGAGGTCGAGGTTTCTTCCTATTCATCGCCCGCCCGGCTTGGCCATGGGGCGGGTGGGCTTGCTGACTCGACCATGATCTTCACCCGAGTCTCACCGCACACAAGGCCCTGGGCTTTCCCATCTTCTCGCTCATCCGGGTTGGCCACCAGGCAGGTCAATGCCTCTCAGGCCACGCTCGCGCTCGGGGTCCACCCCGCACACACAGCCCCGGGTGCAGGCGTTTGTCTTCACCCAGGCCGTACTGCACATGCGGCCTGGAACTTATCTTCACGCCAGGCTGCAGCTGGCAGACGCAGCCTGGCTCAACTCCATCAAAGTGCCTCGGGGGGGGGCCGCTCAAGGTTGCGACCCCCAGGGAACAAAACCCGTACTTTTCCTTTCTGTCTTTTTGAATGCCTTTCTTTTTCCTGGCTCTCCTTTCAACTGTCACTTCAAACGGTTCTTATTTTCTACCCTCTGGGTCCAGTCCATGTCTCTCTTGGTTGGCAGGGGAGATCTGCTTTTTCCCATCAGCCTTAAGGTTCCATGTGTCCCCCATGGTGGGGAACAGGGTACAGTCAGGTAAGTCAGTCTGTGTAAAACACATACACATCTAATAAAAGCTTTAACCAAACTCCTAATGTGCCTTTTCTTTCTTTCTTTGTATACTTCTCATTTATGCATAACCCCCTAGCTAACAGGGACCATATGGGCAGGGGGTTACAAACACCTTGCTCCATATTTCTCTTTGACTTCCAAAGGTATGTGCCACATCAGGCGGCTGCCCTTGTGGTCATGGGTGTGCAGCCTGGGCCCCTCCTGACCCCCACTGCTAAAGCAAGTTTTTTCTACTGGTCGGTCCACCCCTTGGTTGCCCCTCGTTTTGAGCCCCCATGCTTTGCCTAGAAAGCCCACTGGTGGGGAACTAGCTACCTCTTTTGCCCTGTGCTTTCCCCTGCTTAGTTCAGGAGCTGTGCACTTCCCCTGCAGCGATTTCCTGGGTGCTGCTGCAACCCTTTGCCTGCGTGCCCCAACAGGAAGTGGCAATCTCGTTTCACCCTCTCAGGCCCCTTCTTTGTTCAATCGGTACTATGTTTGTACTCCCTTCACCAATTGTCCCTAATTGTAACCCATAGTTGTCCCTGCAGGAATTTACATTATCAAACCGCCAGTTCGCAAGCAACCCTTTCAGCGCTCTTTCTACATGCATTTCGACCATCTTTGCAATTTTCTCACCCAATGCTGTTCTGCCACCCCCCTTAAGGCCTGTAGAGGCTTCTTAACTCTGGCATTCGCCTGCTGCTTCTGTTTCACCAATTACATCTCGCCATTAGCTTCTGTAGCCTTCCTGGCCCGTTGAGATCTCTTGGCTGCTGGTGAGCTGGAGTCCTTTTCTTCCTTTTTTGGGCTGCCTCCATTCTGTCTGGTGATTTGGAGCATTCCCCCACTGTCTCCTTCTCCTTCTCCATGTGCTCTGGCCACCCACTCTCTGGGGGAGTGTCCGGGACATAGTCTTCCCCCTCTGCCTCTTCCAACTCTACCATTCCTCCCTGCTCCTTCTCTTCTTTTGCTGTTGCCTGCGCTATGAGCCAGTCCACGCCCTTGTCTTTTGGAGCTGCTTTGATTCTCCTCACAAGGTCTGCCATCTCCTCTGCACTTTCCATTCTTCCTTCTGCCATCTACTTCTTAGGTTCCCAGCCACTGCCTGGCTCCGGAGATCACCTTTGCCCGGGTCCCCCAGCTACTTCCTCAGTCGGTTGCCCCTCATGCTGGGCCCCCGCAATGCTGCTGCGCTTCACTTTGTTCTCGTGCCAGTTGCTGCGCTGCAAAGTCCAACAATTGCAGATTTCCTTTATTTATTTATATATTTATTTTAAAGCAGTGTCCTGAGGAAGATCCATGATGAGGAAGGTGACTCACTCAAGCCTTTGTGGTTGTTGCTTGCATATTTTCTTTGTTCTTTTTTTTTTTTTAAAGTAAGGGAATGAAGATGAATGACGATGAAAGTGTCACTCAAGCCTCTGTGGTTGTTGCTTGCACACTTATGCCTTTCTGCCGCTTGCAGCACTGTAGGCAACACCAATGCTTCTTTCTCTTTACTTGTTTCAAGTTACTTAAAGTTACTGAGACAAGGAAGCCTCCACCACGTGGCTTCCTTGCAGTCACTGTTTGTTTTCCCCAAAAATGGCAACCACGCAGCCACCACGTTGCGTGGTTCTTTCCTCTAATGTTTCCTTGATGTCATCTCCAAGATGGCCGCCGCTGTAGGCCCCATGTTAGTATGTCCTTTCCTTTAATGTCCCCCCTCAGTGGCCGGTGCTCAAGTGTACATTTCACTGTCCTCTGTGGGCTTGCTTCTCGGATAGAGCAGGGGGTGGGGGAATTTAGCGGGCACCACTAGCTACTGCCCTAATGCCGCTCTGCCCACAGGGATCTCCCGGCCTCACTCCCACTCGCAGTGCGTGTCTACTTGGGTGTGGCTGTAGGCACTCACCGACAAAAAGTTCACTCTTAAATAGTGTTTTGTCTCCTTATTTCCACCACTGTGGACCCTGTGCTCCAGCACTGCCTCGCCCTGAACGTGCCTCAGCTGTATTCCCATGTGCGGACCCGCCGGGTCTTGCAACCTTGATCACCATGCCCCGCAGCTTAGGACCTCCGATGCAGCACGCCAGAGCAGTTCAATGATGTTCACTTAAATGCATGCCACACGTGGATCTCCGTGCTTCCTTCTTTCACCACTCCTGCTATTCCATGTCAACTATACCGCCCGGAGCCCATCTTCCGCAGCACCCAGCACGACTCCTACTGGTGTCCCTCTGGTAAGCTTCCCTTTACCGCGCTTACACCACTTTCACTGGAACATTTGCGCTCTGCGTGAACACAATATTGATCCTGCTGTAGGGGGAGCGGAGGTGCAAAGAGACCGCCCCATGCACAGGTATTAGATATAGGGACCATACTTTATGCCCCCATTTCCTTTTCCTGCCTGTGCCTCCTCACTGAGGCAGCAGGCAGGGTGCGGGGCTCTCCCCCTTCACCCTATCATGCCTTGGCATTTCGAGCCCCTTTGGGGCCGTGCCATGTGCTTCCATAACACGATCCTAGCATCCGGGTCCCTCACGTGAGCCTAAAATACGCCATCTAACTCCACCTCACAAGCAGTATCTTCGCTCTCTAAGCGGCAATGCTAGCTTACATGTCCATGAGTGGCACAACGGCATTGACATCTCAGCGAGCCGGGATGGGCCGGAGGCCCAGAATGGCAAGTTCCTCTCGTCGCCCTGGTCTTCAGCATCAGACATGCAGCACAGCACAGGCTCATGCTTCAGAGCGTCTCTCAATCTCTCTAGGGGGAAAATAGGAGCCATCTGTCAAAGCTCACCTGTGCCTAGCAAAAAAGCAGGGAGTGGGGGGATATGGAGAAATAGCTAGCAGAAAACACATCTGCATTTTATAAGAGTTGACCAATTCCACAGTCTTTAGCCATATGTGATTTCCCGCGGACTCTAAAGTCTTCCGTACATCGCAGTATAACAAATAATGTCCAACAAACCCAATTAAAATGACACATTCAACTTCCAGGACTTCATGGGTACCTACATAATGGTAACCAGACATCACAAGAAAATGTGTTAAAGGTCGCACCACTAGACAATGGTTGACGCCACTGTTTGCACATAGTGCAGTGCCACACCAGCACCAGCGTAAGCAAAGAACTGTAATTTACCTGCCACATCACTATTCAGATTAGCCAGAGTTAATATGGTATATTTAAATATGTATTTCTTGCAACCTTGTCGTAAATCCGTCCAACATCAGGCAGATATTTTGCCTTCCTATGCTACAAGGTTCCATGTGATTCCATCAAGTTGTTTACATCACTGGAGAATTCATCGATATATTTTTTCTTTGTTGACGTTTTGCTGCAAATGTTTAAGGGGGACACCTTAAACGCCCCCAGTTCCCTTTACCTTTCTTATTACCCTGACCCACCATCACATACATTTGCGGCAAAACTCAATGAAAAAAATATGATAAAGTCTCCTCGATGGAAAATCCACTGATGGAACCTCCTGAAGAGGGAAACCCAAACGTGGCCTACATTACACTCATCCAATTTTCAGCCCAGTGACAGAGAAACGAGTGGTGCACATCACTTCTGGACCCTTCTTCCCCACCATCACAGGTGTGAAAATCACTACTCACTCAGACAACCATTCAGACCATACCCGGATGATAGTATTGAAGAGATACAGAGGCCGATTCATGGAATTAATGTGCGCTGAAAATTCCTGCGAAATCGTGCGAAACGCAGCGCAAGTGCGAAAATTGCAGCAAAACCCGCGCACAGCGATTCATGGAAGTCCGTGCGCGTGTAAATCCATGGATGTGTGCTAAAATCCTGCGTGGCGCACACTGGTGCACACGTCTTCAAACAGCGTGCGCTACGCACACAGCGAAAGCGCACATAGCAAAGCGCACACAACAAAAGTAGGCGTAACACGGGGCGTAACACGCGGAATGGGGAACAACGCGTGAAAATGTGGGAGTCACGGGGGAAGTACAGGAGGCAAATGCGCGGAACGCCCACACGCGCGCCTACAACACGTATTCATGGAATTGAATGGGGCTAAACGTGCGCCAAAAAAGACGCGCTAATCCGGAAACACGTACGCCTGCTTCTTGCTGGAAGCGGCGTGTTGCAACATTGTGCAGGACACATGCTGCCACTATGATCCTGCACACTACACACTACTGGGGGCGCGTATAGCAGCTGCCCACCAGAGCGGTCAAGGGAGCGAAAGCATGACTTTAGCGTGACTTTAGCACTCTGAATGTGTGCTCCACTATGCCCCGGGTTGTTATATGGGCTGTGTTGTATCTTACCTCTGGCGGTGTGTGGGGTTCCGAATTGGCGTCATCATGTGGGTGCTGAGTGGGTAGGCACTGTCCCCTGGGGAGGTGATGATGGGTATCATTAGTGGGGTTGTGACATTACTCAGTATCTGACATGCATTCATGTGGAGGGGCATTTATACTCACCAAGCAGCCATGTATCGCCATGCCGCCCAGCTTCTAGGTCCCGGTTTAGGGTTGACCTTCTGTAAATGAAACTGTCATGGGTGGAACCTGGATAGTTGGCATATACTGAGGTGATGATTCCCTTGGCAGGTGTTCTGGGCAGGTATATGTGCCTGTGGACTGATGGGCGTGCAGTCATGATGGCCAACACCTGGTGCAGGCAGCGTGACTGTGTGGCCTGTGAGACACCCCCCACTATGGCAGTTGTCCGCTGAAATGAACCAGTGGCCAAGAAGTGCAGTACATTGAGCACCTTTTCCAAGGGGCTCAGTGCTTGGGAGCACAGGGTGGGTGATGTGAGGTCATCCTCCCACTCACTCACCATGTCGAGTATTATGTGAGTTGGAAACCTGTACCTCCCATACACCTGGTCATCAGGCATCCCAAAAAGGCTGGTTCTGGGTGTAAAGATTCTGGGCCTGACTATCCTCCTCCTCCTCCTGCGGTATCCCACGACCACTGCTGCGAGGAACGGTATATTTTTCTTGGCGTCTGAGCTTGTTTGTTGTTTGCGCGTACTTTAATGCTGCGCGACCCATTACACTCAGGAGTACACACCCTCACCTGGCACTCAATCAGAACCCGTCACCCAAACAACATACACATGGATTACACACACATGCATGGGCACTCACCGGACAATGCCTCGTAATCAGGTAGCTCTCCCATGCCTTGGATCTGTCCCTCTGTGACGAAGGTCCTAGCAACAGACTCATGTTCAGTGAGTTCGTTGTCCTCTGGTGGAGACCCACCGCCAGTCACCAGAGTAGCGGCATGATTTGAGGCCAGCTTGTTCTTTGCTCTGCGTTTCAGGTCATTCCACCGCTTGTAGCAATCATCAGATGTGCGCTTCACAAATCCAAGGGCACTTATGCGGTCCGCGATGGTCTGCCAGTGTGCCCTACATTGACCAGGTGTGGTCTTGCACCCTGCAGTCACCACCATTTTGCAGCTATGTGCTGACACATAGGTCACAAGTGCATCAAGTTCGGGGTCATTAAAGCTAGGCTTCCTTGACATGCCGGACTGTGTAGCCGTGTCTGGGGTCTCAGCCTGTAGTGCCAGAGCACCCTTCTTCCTCTTTTTCAAAGGTGGAGCAGAGCCTGAGTGGCTTGCACCGCTCTGGTCAGTAGGGGCAGAAGCGCAGGTGGACTGGGTACTGGTATTGTGAGAAGGCACAATGACCATAGGTCTTGGTGCAGGCATTGGCTGAAGTGTGATGTTGGCACGGGCAACATCAGTTTGATGGACCAGGACCGACACTGTCCCGGCTGGGAGACTCAGAGCTGGGGTGGATAGAGCTGCAGCTGCCCCTGCTGCTTCCCCACCCTGCCTACTTGGGGAAGCAGATGACATCGCTGCCCCAGATCCACGTGGCCTTGTGACACCAACTTGCACCGGCACATGTGGCTTAGACTTGCTGACCTGGAAGTCAGCCTGGGAGTCATCCTGTGCCGGGTCAGGTGCCACAATGGGCTGGTCCAACAAGGGCTGAGCTGGGATGGTGTCAGCCAAGTTTCCTTCAACCATGGGGGGGAGCATGGGTGTCCCTGATTGGTCCTCCACACATGGGAGTCTAGGGGCACCCTACAAATCCTGGCCACGTTCCCTACACCGCCCCTCCACGCCCACCTTTTGGAGGTCGGCCACCTTTGCCTCCCTTACCGCTTGGTCACCTCCCAACCATGGCACTGATGTTGTTGTGTGTATGGGAGTTGCAGTAAACAATTGTCCTGGGCAATTGGGGGTGAAAGGGGTAGGGTACTAGATGGAATTCGTACCCTAGTGCTCTAGCAAGGCTGTCTGTGACCCCTGGGGGAAGATGACGGGTCACGCAATGCACAGGCACCCCGAAAACAAAAAGTAACGTGCACGTAACTCCTCGTAGACCACGTGCGTGGAAAAATGAACCCGCACTACACTGTGGCACCCAGAAACCAAAAAATAAGCGTACGCGTGTTATACGCAGCCTACAATGACCTCTGAAGGGGTACGCAACACACGGGGCAAGCACAGTTGGTAAATGCGTGCGGGACTCACCGTCTGCCTGGAAAAAGAACGTGAAAAAAACGTGCATGTGCGCGTGGGCAAGACCCCCACCAAAAGAAGAATTGTACGCTGTCTGAGGAGACAGGACAAAAGAAGAAGTGAACGCTGTTTGAGGAAACAGGCCCCAAAAAAAAAAAATGAACGCTGTCAGAGGTAACAGGGAGTACGAACTTGAAACGCTGTGAAGTAATTGCGTGTGAACCGACAAGAAGTACAGAATTCACCCACTCGCTCTCCACGAAAAGCACGTACAAGGAAATGGGGTCCTAAAGTACCTTTTAAAGCGGCCCACATGTACAGCGCCACTTACGCGTGTACGCGCTAAGGCCCTTTCCTCCAATTACACGAGCTGACACTCGGACGTGCAGTTTTTGGACGTGTACGATGAACATGCACCACTGTTGATGGAAAAGCCCGCACGCGTCACGTCATTTACATGCGTAGGCCCTTTCCCCTGATTACACGCATTCACACGCGGATGTGCAGTTTTTCACGGGCGCTGAACCACTATGCCCACGTCACGAGGGAAACACCGCGCGAGTCACGTCACAGAAGCGCTTACGCGCTAAGGGCCTTTGGTCCAATGAAACCGCGTACGTGTGCTGACGTGCTTACGCGCGAAGGGCCTTCCCTCGAATTACACGCTGACGTGCAAGATTTTCACATGCTAAATCACTCTGTATCAAGCTGTCCACGCAACAACACACAGAAGACCACGCTCCTGCCCAGAAGGCCGAATTACTGCCCCCCCAGAACCCCGAGCACGCTCCCACCTGCCATCTGCTGCTGCCTGCCTGCTGCCCACCTGCCCTGGTATTTGGTGCCTGCACATCAGCCAGGGTTCCAGTTGCTGTGTCCACCCCTGCTGGAACAGAAGACTCCCGACTGGGATACCATCGCTCCACAGCCCAGCCCCAGGACCCAGTAGCCCAACCACGCCTGCCTCGGGGGTCGCCATGTCGGGGCAAACACCATCTGAGACCACTGGCGACCCCCAGCCAGAGAGGCAGAGGGCCAGCAGCTTCAGTGTGAAGGAAGTTGGTTTCCTGGTGGAGCATGTCCTGGGGCAGTATGATGCCCTCTTCGGAACATCATGCGCCACCAAGGAAGGACGGGAGAGGATCTGGGACGACGTAGTGGTTGCCATCAATGCGGAGGGGGTGGCAACCCGCGACATCAAGCACGTCAAGAAGCACTGGGAGGACTTTAGGTCCAGGACCCTCCACAAGGCCCGGCGCCTCGCGGAGGAGGGCTGGGTCAGCATGAGTGACATCCAGATGAGGGTCCTGGAACATGTATGCCCAGCGCTCCACGCCCAGGTCCTTCGGAGGAAGACCCGTCTGGAGTTGAGCGGTAAGAGGCCAAGCATTGTTGTGTGAGACAGGGCATGTTGCAGTGTGCTGGTAGTCTGATGCTTGCCTGTATGTGTGGCATGGGCCATGTATGGATGTGTGTGTGCAGGGACAATATTGTTCATGCGTGTGAGACCAGTAATGTGCGAGCCACATGGTTGGTGCATGAGTTCCAATGCAACATGGGGAGCTGTATGGCAAATGCACACATGAAAGCATGCCAGTGTCTGTTCTTGCACATGGTGGGGGTGTGAGGGATGGGTTCTGCTGTCATGTACATGTATGGTGCACATGTGTGTGTGTCTGAGAAGTGTGTCTGTGACTTTGATACGCCATGGATTCATGACAAATGTCCGTGATGATGTGTACATTCACTCATGCAGTGCGGTCACCGTTGTATGCACTGTGTCTATCCAATGTGTCTGCGGTGTACAAGGCATGATGCATGACCCTCCGGTGATGTGTGTGCATGGGATCAGTGTGAGCCATGATGCATGTGAGTTTAAAGGCAACATTTGGATTAATAGAGGCCCTTATACATGGATGCTGATGTTGATTGCAGGCGCCGTGCCTGTTTATGCATGTGTGTTGCGTGCATTCACCCATGTGTTATGGAGGGACAGGATGGAAGTGACGTTAGACACTGCCACTCATGTGTTATTGCTTCCTGTCTAGGTGAATATTGTACTGTACCCTGATGCTTGTGTTGTATATCTCCCTCTACGCAGTGTCAAGTGAAGAAGAGGGCGGAGACGGCGCTGTGGAGCCAAGCGGCGGGGATGCCTCAACTGGGTGGCGACGCAAGGCCCAGCCACCCTCCCAGGACTTGCCATCATCCGGGAGCGAGGGGGCTGGTGCCGCGTCTGCTACTACGACTGTGGCGGAAGGGCCGCGTGAGCCCCAACAGGGGCTTGCAATGGCGGAAGACGGTACAGAGACATCCAGGTTGGTGTTCTCCACAGAGGAGGAGGAGCCCGCTACTGAGCTGCACATGGGGCCTGGTTGGGGTGGTACCACTGGTGCAAGTGATGCAGTCCAGGGCCAGGAGGCAGCACAGGTCACCGTGGAGGGGCCTGTGCATGTCCCTGTCCTTGACCCTGTGACTGCACCACCATGCACCAGCCGGGATGCACCGTCCCAGGCCCGTCCGCAGGTGGGGGAGAGTGCCATGTCATCTGCCTCTCCACTACCTGCGGACGAGGGGTCCAATGAACGTATGGGCTCCGTCCTGATTGGTCTCGCGTTGCGCACGCGTGACATTCGTGATGACGTGCGTTCTTCCTGGGCGGAGTACGCACGCCATCACGAACAGCAGCGTCGCGACGTGGCACTGTTGGGAGGGGCCCTGGTTGGTGGGTTCCTACATGTGACGGGCACTCTGGCGGACCTCTCCTCGTCTGTGGAGCCTATGCGCCAGTCATTCTCCCTGCCGTCTTCCAGCCCAGATTCCACCAGGACCCCCTGTGGACCTGGCCTGACCAAGACAGCCAGCTTGGTGGAGATCCCATCCCTGCCACAGTCGGGAGTCAGCGGTCCAGCAGGGGTGGACACCACAACTGGAGACCAGCTGATGGAGGATGTGCAGGCATCATCGGACAGGGCACATGGAGAGCAGCAGCAGCAGCAGCAGGAGCAGGCTCTAGGTGGGAGCAATGGTGGCTCAGGGCCATCGACATCAGGGGGGCAGGCATCGGCCAGAGGGCAGGAGAACCCTGGAATGGATGTGTCTTCTGTGTGGCTGCGGTTGGGCCAGTGTATGGGTGCAGAGCGGCGGCGGGCGGAAGAGGCGCGGCTCACCATGGTCAGGGCGGAGTTCACCATGCGTCGGGCGTTGAGACGGGCAGAGTGCCTCGAGGCAACTCGCAGGGAGTTGGAACAGGCCATGAGTGCCTCCCTGCGAGACCTCGGGGCCAGGACAGAGGCCCGCCTCCAGCAAATAGACATGGAGTTCGATGATGCCCTGGCCGAAAACATCACTGAGTGAGCCGCAGGACTTGCCTGTCGCCATTGTAAATAGTTTATAGTGTTAGGTTTCCATTTTTTTCTTTATTTTGGGGCTTTTGGACTATGCCCCACACTTTTGTAAATAGTTTTTTTGTTAGGTAGGTTATTAGATAGGTTTTATTTGTTTCTTTGGGCTCATGGACCCTTGGAAATTTGATTGTACATAGTTGGACGTTGAATTGATTTTGATTTTGTACATGGATTAATTGATTTTTCTTTTGGACAATGGATTGTACATAGTTGGACAATGGATTATTTTGAACTTTTTCTTTTGATTTCACCATGGATCAATGGATTTTTTTTTTACGTTTCCTTTGGATTTGCGTTGGTGGAGGGAGAGTTTGCACTATTTTTCTTTTGGATTTCTTTGTATTGGTTATACTTTTCATTTGCTCTTCTTTTGCACATGCTTTTCATTTCATGTTTGCTATTTTGTTATGCTTTCATTTTATTGATTTATTGTTGTACATAATACATTTTCATATTTTAGTGCCATGTGTGGGATTTGCTCATTGGGTTAATGCATGTGAAAATGTGGGTTTACACAATCAATGCCAATAAGTGTGTGTGTGTGACGGACATGTGTTGATGTACATAGTTGACTTTTGGTTTTTGTCTTGAGATGGGCATGTCAGTGTGGGTTTGATTGGGAAATCATTGCATCTCAGTAATAGGGTGGTGTGCTGTGGTATTTTGGTGTAGAAGTGGGCCATGATTGTGCATCTTTATTTCATGTAGGGGGGACATGAGTGGGGGCCTGCTGGCAGGTGCCCCTCACTGCTGGGGGTGGGGGTGCTGGGGGACATGAGTGGGGGCCTGCTGGCAGGTGCCCCTCACTGCTGGGGGGTGGGGGTGCTGGGGGACGTGAGTGGGACATGAGTGGGGGACTGCTGGCAGGTGCCCCTCACTGCTTAGGGGTGGGGGTGCTGGGAGACATGAGTGGGATATGAGTGGGGGCCTGCTGGCAGGTGCCCCTCACTGCTGGGGGGTGGGCGTGCTGGGGGACATGACTGGGTGCCTGCTGCCAGGTGCCCCTCACTGCTGGGGGGTGGGGGTGCTGGGGGACATGAGTGGGGGCCTGCTGGCAGGTTCCCCTCACTGCTGGGGGGTGGGGGTGCTGGGGGACATGAGTGGGACATGAGTGGAGGCCTGCTGGCAGGTGCCCCTCACTGCTGGGGGGTGGGGGTGCTGGGGGACATGACCGGGGGCCTGCTGGCAGGTTCCCCTCACTGCTGGGGGGTGGGGGTGCTGGGCGACATGAGTGGGGGCCTGCTGGCAGGTGCCCCTCACTGCTGGGGGGTGGGGGTGCTGGGGGACATGAGTGGGACATGAGTGGGGGCCTGCTGGCAGGTGCCCCTCACTGCTGGGGGGTGGGGGTGCTGGCGGGCATGAGTGGACATGAGTGGGGGCCTGCTGGCAGGTGCCCCTCACTGCTTGGGGGTGGGGGTGCTGGGGGACATGATTGGGGGCCTGCTGGCAGGTGCCCCTCACTGCTGGGGAGTGGGGGTGCTGGGGGACATGAGTGGGGTGACCCTCACTGCTGGGGGTTGGGGGTGCTGGGGACATGAGTGGGGGCCTGCTGGCAGGTGCCCCTCACTGCTGGGGGGTGGGGGTGCTGGGGGACATGAGTGGGACATGAGTGGGGGCCTGCTGGCAGGTGACCCTCACTGCTGGGGGGTGGGGATCCTGGGGGACATGAGTGGGGGCCTGCTGGCAGGTGCCCCTCACTGCTGGGGGGTGGGAGTGCTGGGGACATGAGTTGGTGATCACGAGTGCAACGTGACACGTGGCCTGGCTGGGGGGCATGACCATGGTGGACGGGTTGCCTGCGGGACATGTAGAGGGGTGCAGGGTAGTCCCCTGTGGTGTGGGCTGCCTGCAGGGGCCATGGAGGGGGTAGAGGGGACACCTGGGAGGACCCACACTGCCAATTCACATGTAGGACTCCCCGCGCAACACACTGGATACACGTAACCCACTCTGACAGCAAATTCGTGTGTGAAAGTTCCCGCGCACCCCAGTAACACACGTACCCCGCTCGCACAGGGCCAATTGCGTGTGAAAGTTCACGCGCACCCAGTAACACACGTACCCCGCTCGCACAGGGCCAATCGCATGTGAAAGTTCCTGCGCACCCCAGTAACACACGTACCACGCTCGCACAGGGCCAATCATGTGTGAAAGTTCCCATGCACCCCAGTAACACACGTTCCCCGCTCGCACAGGGCCAATTGCGTGTGAAAGTACCCACGCACCCCAGTAACACATGTACCCCGCTCGCACAGGGCCAATCGTGTGTAAAAGTTCCTGCGCACCCCAGTAACACACGTACCCCACTCGCACAGGGCCAATCGCGTGTGAAAGTTCCCACACACCCCAGTAACACACGTACCCTGCTTGCACAGGGACAATCGCGTGTGAAAGTTCCCGCGCACCCCAGTAACACACGTACCCCGCTCGCACAGGGCCAATCGCCTGTGAAAATAACCGCGCACCCCAGTAACACACGTACCCCGCTCGCACAGGGCCAATCGTGTGTGAAAGTACCCGCGCATCCCAGTAACACACGTACCCCACTCGCACAGGGCCAATCGCGTGTGAAAGTTCCCGCGCACCCCAGTAACACACGTACCCCGCTCGCACAGGGACAATCGCGTGTTAAAGTTCCTGCGCACCCCAGTAACACACGTACCCCGCTCGCACAGGGCCAATCACGTGTGAAAGTTCCCACGCACCCCAGTAAACACACATACCACGCTCGCACAGGGCCAATCATGTGTGAAAGTTCCCACGCACCCCAGTAACACACGTTCCCCGCTCGCACAGGGCCAATTGCGTGTGAAAGTACCCACGCACCCCAGTAACACATGTACCCCGCTCGCACAGGGCCAATCGTGTGTAAAAGTTCCTGCGCACCCCAGTAACACACGTACCCCACTCGCACAGGGCCAATCGCGTGTGAAAGTTCCCACACACCCCAGTAACACATGTACCCTGCTTGCACAGGGCCAATCGCGTGTGAAAGTACCCGTGCACCCCAGTAACACATGCACTCTGCTCGCACAGGGCCAATCGCGTGTGAAAGTACCTGCGCACTCCAGTAACACACGTACCCTGCTCACACAGGGCCAATCACATGTGAAAGTACCCACGCACCCCAGTAACACACGTACCCCGCTCGCACAGGGCCAATCGCGTGTGAAAGTTCCCGCGCACCCCAGTAACACACGTACCCCGCTCGCACAGGGACAATCGCGTGTTAAAGTTCCTGCGCACCCCAGTAACACACGTACCCCGCTCGCACAGGGCCAATCACGTGTGAAAGTTCCCACGCACCCCAGTAAACACACGTACCCCGCTGGCACAGGGCCAATCGCGCATGAATGTACCTGCGCACCCCAGTAACAACGTACCCCGCTCGCACAGGGCCAATCGTGTGTGAAAGTTCCCACGCACCCCAGTAACACACGCACCCGCTTGCACAGGGACAATCGCATGTGAAAGTTCCCGCGCACCCCAGTAACACACGTACCCCGCTCGCACAGGTCCAACCACGTGTGAAAGTTCCCGCGCACCCCAGTAACACACGTACCCCGCTCGCACAGGGCCAATCGTGTGTGAAAGTTCCTGCGCACCCCGGTAACACGTGTACCCCACTCGCACAGGGCCAATCGCGTGTGAAAGTACCCGCACACTCCAGTAACACACGTACCCCGCTCGCACAGGGCCAATCGCGTGTGAAAGTACCCGCGCACCCCAGTAACACATGTACCCCACTCGCACAGGGCCAATTGCATGTGAAAGTAACCGCGCACCCCTGTAGCACACGTACCCCGCTCGCACAGGGCCAATCACGTGTGAAAGTACCCCCACACCCCGGGAACACAGTACCCCGCTCGCACAGGGCCAATCGTGTGTGAAAGTTCCCACGCACCCCAGTAACACACGTACCCCGCTCGCACAGGGCCAATCATGTGGGAAACTCCCCGTGCCGGGGTGTACATGTATTCGGAGGGGTGCGCGGGGAGTTTTACTGGCATTTTCGTGGTTCGGGGCCTGTGCGCCATGTACGGGATTTGTGCGCTGTGCATGGCGCACGGGGAGGGGTTGGAGGCGTAACTGGCGCTGCTGCAGGGTCGCTGCGCCACTCTGCGCCACGGCTGGTTTTGGAGACTAAAATCCATAAATACGCTGTGCGCGGAAATGGATTTTAGTGCACGTGGCTGGCGCAGAAAGTCGCACGCGCACACTGTGCGCCAGCCGCCTGCGCCACTTGTGCGTTGAATTCTATGAATTACCCTGACAGTTGTCATCAATTGAGCAAGTCGACTGACTGCAACTTCGAAGAACGCTGATGACCTCACGACAGATATCACGGCATAGATACATTAGACATGAAGCACATAGGCATCCCTGCATGAAGTTATGGAGACATTTAGTGTATTGCTAATAGACACAAAGCAAATGCTTGTGACTCACCTAGTTAGAGGACTGACACACGCACACACCTTTCGCCATGCGGAAAAAGTAAGATGCCTAAAAATACATATAAACAGCTTGCCAATGCTTAATCGGAAATAACGTGGACAGCCATGTGAATAAAGATGGAAGCCATTGGTACATTGGAGTGAATGGGAAAAGCAAGATAAACTTCAGAATACAAGGAAAGTCTGACAGGCTGATCATGCTGAAGCATGCAGACAAGGCTTCCAGCACAGGCACTGTGCACAGCCTCGCCAAGGACAAACAGGAAAGGAAAGTTTCCGAGGGCACCTGGGAGGGACACAGTCAAAACTTCTCTTAATTACAATCAAGAGAGCTCCATTTTGTGGTCCATACACACTTGACCTGAACCTATGAGAAAGAGCCTATTCATTCGAGGCAGACGGAGAAGGCTGTTCCCATCGAATCAAAGGTAGAAGGATACAATAGTTATACAGATTCAAAGACAAATGTTACGTATCAGGGCCTAGGAGATTGGAGATGGTAACTTATTGGGAACATGCAGCACCTTTGGGGTCATTTCCACTACCTTGAATAGTTGCACTTGGCCTGGTAAATGTCCAAAGCTCCAAGGCTGAGACCCTTTCTGTCCAATCCCTAACCACCTTCCACGATAAGTGTACAATATGTTGCACCAGCCAATCACCTTTATACTAACCTGTAATTTTGTATTTGTGACACATAGAGGTGGTCTCAGGAGGAGCCACCAGTTATGACTTACCCAATGATCATACTAATCCCTTATGGAATGCATATATAATTCTCCTCACTAACCAATCCCTTCCCCTATTAGGCATTTCGGATGTAACTTCATTTTTGTGGCATCACTGGTTAATAAAATGGAACTACAGGTACATTGAGAGTGAGAGCACTTGGAGAATGTTGCATTGTTCATGTTGCGATCCCTGTCATTTCAATTATTAATAAAGACAGTGAACTTTGTCCCATGGCTGGGTCTCCTGTTCTTGGGGCAGGGGGTTTCCAGGGCCCAGTTTCTCTTGCATGTAGACAGGGAGACTGATAATAGTAACCTTGCCACTCTATTACACTTCCTATGGATGCTATAATCAGGAGTTAAAAGACAACTTAACTGCTTCACGCGTTACATTTTCTTGGTTTCTGGGAGCCGCCAGATTCTTGACATTGCCCTCATTCCTGAGCATTCATGTCACCTTCTTTCTTGGAAGAGATCCAGCGGGTGGCCTCTGAGTGTTTGATGAGCTCTGTCAACTACAATGCTCTTGAGAAGTTCTTAAATGCCGAACAATGATGGCATGAATCTCTCCAGGAAGCGATCAGGTGTGCCCTCGAAGCATGCTCCCGGGTATATGAGTCACCTGATGTCATTTCGAGGTTCCCATCAGCCAAAACATTGAGTTCAGCTGTGATCCTCATCTCCTGTACCTTGATCGCCAGCACATCATGATTTTGGACGGACATTTTCTCCACCTCCATTGCGCTCTCTTTGATCTTATCCATGTCTTGTGAACAACCGATAAATGTAGATGAAGTATGTTAATTCTTGCACCTTTTAACGTTTTCTATCTGCACTTTCGGCTGTGCCTTATGTTATTGGGATTTGTACCGCACACTGCTGCCATTTGCAAGGTCTTGAAGCGGTCATTGCATGGGAGGTGGCCCCTTCTTTGAGTTCCACTTTTTTTGATTCCCCTCTACCATCCTGTTACACCAATGCAGGAGGTGATCCAGAATTTCTGTTATCTTGCATTAGGGCGGAATCAACCAGACATTGCTGCCCCTACCGAGAACCAATGCAGCTGGCAGGGGAATAACAACCTTACCAACCTCTTGCTCAAAAGAGGGCAGTAGCAGTCACCACAAGGTATGCCGCAGGCACGCCTCAGCGGAAAAGGGCAAGTAAAATGTGTGCAACTAACTATCATGGGACCAACTCTTGACGACAACAGGTTGTTTTTGCTAAATGCAACCATATGTCTCCGGCTGGCCTCCAGGTGCTGGGGATGAAGCCTCTGCTATGATTTAGTCATACATGAATTTAATCTGATGTATGCCTGCAGAGCTCAGGGAATTTGCCTCTCCCATGTTGTCATCTTGGCCTGCTCCAGTTCCTGTTCTCCTGACATGGTTTACATTATTTGTATTTGTATTTTGTATTTGTATTATGCTCAATGCTTCTTGCATCCATGCATCCACTGTCTGCCTTTGCAGGGTTAAGCATTGTGCTCGACCGAGCTACTTAAAGTATAGCCAAGAGTAGATTCACTGAACTCTATAACTAGTTGAGTGTCAGAGCTATGGAAGCTCTTTGATAATGCATAGAAACATGTACCTTCTTTTTAACCTTGACCAGGTCATTGACTTCCTTACTCTGACTAATCAAATACCAGAAACATTTTAATAATTGTCAATTGGTCATTTCAGCCTCAAACCCCAGTTACTTTAGATTCATGTATGCATTCACCTTTGCATTGCACCTACCCGGAATTGTTATTTAAATGCTGTAATGGCTTGAACATTTGGCCTCTTGCACTGTGGGCACTCACAGACCCTGATGACGCCTCTATTTTGTTAATTGAAAAAGCACAGCAAATCTTAGACATTGTTTTCCGTTCAGGGGATTGAATGATTTTTTCCCGCTTAGGTCATTAGAATGTGTAACCACATTGACCATCCTCGTGAAACTTTAGGGTAAGAAATGCTTTGATATAAAGAACAACATCTGGTTGGAATAAAGCGATATTAAAGTCAGCCAACCAACTTTCAGCAAGTGCCGGGAGAAGTTGGTGCGCGTCCTAATCTGTGGGACAGATTTGTTCTTTTTAGGGATTCCAAGTTTAACTCACCTTCTGTGCGGGTGCAAGGTAGGAAGTCGGTCAAGTCAGGTCAAAGGTCAGGCGGAGAGGACAAGCATACTACCCTGAGTCGATTCACAAAGAGAGTTTCCATTTGTGCGTACACACAGACCATAAAGATTCACACATGCACAGTTTGGACCGGCCTTGTCTCTGGGTTTATCCCAGAGACTCCGGGGTTTTTACGCTCTTCTCTGGGTCCCCTGGGAAGTGCGTGGAGTCTCTGAGATTTCCAGCCGTCTGAGCAACTTTGCCCACACCTCGATGTGATTGGCTACAAACAGAGAGCTGGTGGCCAATCCCATGGAGGTGTGGATGGAGAGAAAGTATTGAGCGGAATCCCAGAGGAGGGACGGGGTCTTGTCAAAGGGCGGGTGGGCCGTTGGTGACGTCATTCCGCGCGTTTCTCTTCAACAAACGTAGGCAGGTCTGGCGTTGTTCGGACTTCACACAGAAATATGATGCCACTTTGTTTGCATCAGTGCACAAGCCTGGGTGTGCAACCTCACATGCGTGTGCGCATACGTCATTCGGGAATGGGAGCAACTGTCCAGATACCAGTCTAAGCATGTTCAGAACTGCAACAGATGCCACGCAATACACACAAGTGTCCCTTTGAAACCAGTGCTTTAAGTGGGATGAGAAATCAAGAGAGGATGTAACAATGGAGTGTGGCCAAAGTGAGGGGCGTGGCATGAGAAGTACTGGGCGTGACCTAAAGCGAGTCGGTGACATAAACCCCAAGCACTATATCATATGAACCTGCAACCATGTACTTTGGGTCACTCAGTATGGTTGCTGGTGGTCTTGTTTGCATCCAGTCTGCATCTTTTTTTTTTTTTTAAATCTGTCTTTGGCACGGTTTGTAAATAAATTGATGGGCCTCATTCCGAGATTGGTGGTAGTCATGGCGCTATTTGCACCGTTCTAGTACAATGGGGACTGACCGGTGTAGTCCGACCTTCGCGGGACCGTTACGTCCGCATTGAAAATGCCATTCCCCATTCCCATTTGAGCCCCCATAGGGCTCAATGGGAATGGGGAGGGCGCAAATAATGGGCTTGTGCATGTCAAGCCCGTTATTTGCACCCTGGTCCTTAGCGGGTCCCATCCATAACACCTGGTCAGACCAGGCGTTACTGGAGGGACTCGCTAAGGGACCTCGTAGTAGGGCGGTAAGGGATTACCGGCACCGGTCTCCTTACCGGTGCCGGTATCCCTTACCGCCCCACTCGTAATGACCCCCGAGGTCTGTAAATAAATAATTTCCACTCAGTATAGAAACAATTCAGTGAGTAAATCACCCTCATTCTGTAAATGTATCTCTTTTGAGAAAAGGGGGGACAAAAATCACCGATGTGGGCTTCCCTCTTCTTTGCATAAAATGAAAGAGCATTCTGGGAACATAAGACTAAGCGTATATTGTTATATTTGACAAATATGTGGGTGATTATGATTCAAGCATGAAACCCAGGGTGCATTACACACACTGGACTTGGTGCTGATTTCATTTGTCATAAAACTCACCTTAACATTAAAACATTTGCAAACCATGAGCCGCATGTACTCACTTGTATGTTAGGCTTGGGTGGTCCTGCGTGAGTAGCAGACTAGTTTCCTATGCTTTCAGGTCCCCCTAGAGGGGCGTGTATCAGTAAACTCACTTTGAATGGTCATCTGTGAAGGCACTTGTGTATAGGCGCGTTATAAATGCCATATCATATCATATCATATCATGTCACCGAGGCAGTGTCAGGCTTGGGAGGAGTTTCTGGAGACTGCCAGAGCTCTGCCCCACCTAGCCCTGGCCAACTTAAAGCCCTGCTTGTGACCCTTCTATTCGCTGCCCTATGTCAGAGACCAAATACGCGAGTTGCTGCTCTCCTGAAGGGGCAGACAGGTGCTGCACATCAGCCGGCTCCAACCTTTAACACACGCGGCTGCTCAGAACCAATACACACATAAATGCTGGGCGTGTGCATGCTGTCACTCATGCGTCATGTCAGCTGGCCTGTGCAGCTTTTGCGCGGCTTGGGCATCCCTCCCAAATGGCACCAGTCATTTGTGTATAAGGTGGCATGTGCATTATTTGAAACCCTGGCATCTCTGCAAGTCACATCTTTTGTAGTGCACGGGCATGCCTGTTTTTTGTGAAGTGAGCCCAGTCTACCTTGAGTTGTGGTTTTCCATTTGTTTGTTTTTATCTTTCTTTCTGAATGTGAACACGTTTCTCCTTCTGTGGTGGCATACTTAGTTTACTGCCACTGGATGCAAGGGGAGGGCCTGTAATGGGTATTCGCACCCTGGGAGGGGCACTCAGCTAAACGAGTGGCAAGAAACATGCGCAAGAACTGTCAGTATCCCGCCTGCGTTCCACCAATCATCCAAGCCTCTTCCGGGGGTGCCACCATTGTTTTTTGATGCCTGTACCCCATCCATCCTCCCCACACCACGGGCCCTCACATCATGCACCAACAGCCCCGTATTCCCTGCACCCAATTTACCTGTGGCTCCCAGCACTGCCAGTCCTTTCTGTTGGGCTGCCGTGGAAATAGAAAAGGGACTGAGTCCCTTTTCTATGGCAGTGGCTATCTTGGTTTTGTTTCATTTGAGATTTGTCTCACGCAATATGCGTCACTCAGGCTTGTCTAGGTTCAGGCTGGTGGGCCCTTACTGGCTCTAAAAAATATGTGAACAACGTGCTCACTTTTATAAAGTATACAAAACTATATGAAGAAAGTTCATCAGCCATATTGATTTGAAGAAAGTGCTGAAGCAATGGGCAGCCAGACAGTCAATGATTCCACCAAAGAATGGGTGTCTTCCCATCTTTAACCCACTTTCAATATCTCTTTGCGTTGTTTTACTTCAATGCACAGAACTTAGTGATGGTCACCAAAAAAAAGACATTTCATCTCGTGTCAATATTGTTTTTAAGCCATTACTAACGTGTTTGATGATATCTCGGGGCAAACAGTTATTCATCTCTTTGCTACAGTAAAACATTTCGCGCATTTCATCCCTTTCGTGTTTGGCAGAAAGTCTTGTTTATATATTAGTACACATCTTTAAGATGGAAAGTTTCTATAAAAAAAAATTAATAGTGATTTTAGTGAAAAAAGGAAAAATAAATGAATGCCCACAATCCATAGAAACTCTATGGCTGGAAATCCTACAACATAGCACATGTTCACATGTAGTGTTACTAACTCATGTCCAGCACCCTTCTTGATTTATTTTGCTTAGTGCCCTTTCTGTGGTCTTATTTTTCTTTTTTTACATATTGTCTCAACTGGAACATCCATATTTGGAGGTTTCTCAATCAGGAGCCTGCAACCAGTGGCTCCCCAAATGCTTTGACCTACAGCAATGCTGTTCCGGGCTGATGGTAGTTGCATCCAAACGGACTGGACAGCCAAAGGTTGAAGACCCCTATGCCACAAGGGAAATGTCAGAATGTGTTATTTTTGCAAGTGCATCCTTTTTGCTAGTGCTGCATTTTTAGAAACGATAATGAGCCACATACTTAAAATGGACCCTTCATGTGTTTTAAGTCCTGCTCAAGATGGCCTATTGTTTTTGGCCATCCTTCACCCTTCCTTCCTACATCTTGACGGCTTCTTGCAGAAAGACTGCAAAGGTTCTCCCATGTGTGTGCGCTGGCAGAATTGGAAGGGGGTTGTCCCAGTCCACAATGCTACAGGGGCATAGCTGTTGCTGGGCAGATTCCAGGAGTCTGGCTGTCTACTATTGGACAGCCACCGCCAAGTTTGAATGTTGCAAATGTACTTAGGGGAGGGCTGGGTTCACTGGGTATAAGGAGACGGGCTGGACCAGCAATCAAATTGACTACTGGAGCTGAGAAGACCCAAAGAAGAAGACAACTGAGGTACACCAGAGGACTTCTGCAGAAACCAGTATTGGCTCAGGCAAGATCACGCCATCATGAACCACAATCTTTTGTTCAACAGTGAAGGCCTCTGTAAGGTGCCTTCCTCCCTCTGACTCGTGGGACCAACCAGTCAACTGTCCTCCTCGAGATCCATCACCAGTTTTATTTGTCTAAGCATCCATCTTTGCATTTTCTCTGCAAGGCCTGAGTCCAGATGTGCTTCGTTGCAAGGACTTCCTTCTGACCTCATGACTGGAACTCATTGTGGGCATCATCATGGCCCTGCTGAGATGCTGGGAACCTGTTGTGCTGCCCCCACCAGGAAACGAGCGGTCAGCAGTTGCTGCATGCCTCTTGACCCTGCACAGGGTCAATGCAAGACATGCATCCATTAAGTTGGCCATGAGAGTCTCTTCTTCATAATGAGATTGAATCTGGATTACCCCAAACTGCCCAAGGCCTCCAAAGGAATTCATTGACAACCGGAGGTGATTGCCCTTGAACCCGGTACCCGACAACCCTGCATGATGACCACAACCGTGAGGCAAGTCCTCCCCATAGATTTTGTGTCACCTGGGACAATTTCTACCTTTCTAGAGGTTTGAGGACCTGATATCACTTATAACTCTGAAGCCCTCCACCCCATCAACATTGGGTTTGCAATGGGTACAAAGTCCTGTTTACCTTAGCGCTATCTGGGACTGGCCCAGGGCACAGTGTGCAGGTCAGTACTTCGGCAGGGTCATCCTATTGGACCTCAGGGGTGGTAGTCTTTCCTCTGAACTCCACAAACTGGCTTTAGACTTATTTCTCTATTGTGGCTATTGCTTTTGTTCTGCAGTAATTCCCTTCACTATTTTACCTACCCTAGCTGAGTTGGCTCCCCTAGACTAATCGCTGTTAATCTCAGGAAACTTTGTGGGACACCTAAAGACTGCCAGGGACTTTGTGTAGGCTAGGGCTGGACTGCTTGAGACTAGGTATATGGTGCTGGAGTACCTTATAAGTATAAGGCTTAAGTTGATCTGGGTAATATGTTTCTCCCTGCTTTGGTTTGCGTATTGTGCTGTTTAAATACTAACTTCTGATAGTAAAGTAGTGTAGCTACTCTCGTGGGGATAGCTAAGCGGCAACATGTTCCCCTTAGAAGCAAGACAGCACAGAGCCACACAGGTTCGATCCCCAGGTTCCGCTTAGAAACCTCTGGGTATTAAGTGCGTTATAAATAACCTATCATATCATACAACCCATAGTGGATTACCCAACTGTGAGCTGTATAAATATCCATTGATAGTTGAACTTGCCTACATTTTTAAAGTGTGCCTTGGTGTAGTGCTGTAATAAATTAGTGTTATATTTATTCTTATCTGTTTTATTTGCTATGGCTGGTAATTGTTAACTGTACTATATAACAGTACCCCTGGACTCCTTAGTTCAGCATTAGTGCTTGGTCTACGCTACCAAAGAGAGTGTTTTTTGTTTAACTGTGGCTCTGAAAGCCTTGTTTAACCGTAGGTTGGTTTTCCAAGTCATATCATAGGCAGAGACGTTGAAAAACCCTCCTGAAAGCGACTCATTCATAGCCCCCTTTGGCGGTGGGGCGCAACCCATGGGAAGGGGTTCCAGGTGAAGGAGCAGACATATCCCAGTGCTATCCACAACGCGGAACCTGCATGAAACCCAACTGGAACATTCTTGAAAAGCAAAGACAACTAGTATTGTCTTTTAGGAAACTGTCTTCGGGCTTGGAGGAAGTTCACACACCTGATCTCAACTAAAGGATGCCGACTTTCATTAAATCCTTCCTGCAAGGCCCAGGCCCTTTCCATGACTCTGTGCCGCTCTATGCATAGTAAAAGACACACATTTCACTTGAGTCCAATAGCATAGACGTCTTCTTGGCGTGCAGGAAGATAGCCAGTGGTTGAAGGGTATTACCCAAATTGTTTACAATTGTTCGAATGAACAATTGACCGAATTTTAAGGGTCACAATTGACCTTTTCACAATTGACCGTATATATATATATATATACATATATATATATATATATATATATATATATATATATATATATATATATATATATATATATATATATATAGGGGTTTTGGGGGGGTTTGGCGTTGGGTGGGGGTTGTGGGGGGGTTTCCCCCCACATATATGTTACAATTGACCTTCACAATTCGGTCAATTGTGAAAAGGCCAATTGTAATTCGAACAGTTGTAAATCGAACAATTCGTATACAACCGGTTGAAGTGTACCATAAGAAGGAGAAGAACGATTTTCCCTGCTGCCTTCCCCCTCCCGCGCAAATCCAAACCCCAAAACAAATGCGCCTGCTGTTTAAGGGAACATTCAGTGCAGTGCACTCAAGCGCAAGTTTCAACTTCTTGCAACACTTTCATTTTAAAAACGAAACCATTCCAGAACTGTGTCGTTTTAAAATTAAAGAACAGGAACATTAAAACTTAATTAAAAAAGATAGAGGAACGGCGCTCCCGCCCACTTCCACCACTGAGTAGAGAGCAAAAAGTAATTGGCATTGAAGCTGACCTCCTCCCCCAAAGCTCTGAACAATTAGGAAAACCCTGACCACACAAAAGTGGCTTTTTTCAAGCTCCCCCTCAGCACTGAGTAGTTATGTTATTTGCTGAGCTGGTGGCACGGGAAACAGCCAACTGGCAGTTTTCATAGACCTGTGAGGTGCCGCTATAATCAAGTCCACGCACTGACGCGGCAGGTTCAGCCCACGCAGCAAGCGTGCGTGAGTCTTCTCTGCCCGCATTTCTGCTCTCGCTCCGTGCAAAGCCTGCTCTGCCGCATAGTGTCCGTGCTCTCCCGCGATGCACACCAACTGTCCTTTCTCTGACGCAACGATGCGCTTTGCTTCCTCTGCTACTGCATAATGTAGGTGCTGACTTTCACACGTGCAGCTCGCAGCATATGCCACGAGGGGCCTCAAAGCGCACGGGCAAGCTGGCAGAAAACATACTCGATTGGGAGGTGGTAGTTAGTTTTAGACAAGCCAAGTGTTCACGTCATTTCGGGGTTGCAGGTAGGGTGCACGGGCGGCCTGGGTCATAAAATCGTCTCGGGCACCAACGAAAAAATGGGCCACAGTTGCAAATGGCTATTCATTCCTTTTGGGACACTGTTTGAATAATACCCAAGGGGAAGTTTTTTGATAAAATGTGATGCAAATTGCGCATTTTAAAGAATGCTGGGCAGATTCCAGGAGTCTGGCTGTCTACTATTTATTCAGCAACACTGGTCAAAACTATTAGCTGCAGTAACTCATTAAACTTGCCCACATTGGCAAAACAATTGCCCGCTGTGACCCCAAAATCTGGCCCACACAAGCATTTTGCATTTTTGGATCGGCCATGGGCCTATTGCCCTATAGGCCAGTCCGTGCCTGGTGGGGTATCTGCATGACGGAGTGGGGTCAGGAGGTAGTTCCACAACATAGGCTGGAGGGTTCAGAGGGCTTTGTCTCGTTCTGTTTTCTTGTTGGTTTTTGGGGTGCAGATGAGCCTTGCCGGGGCCCATCCGGAAGGGGGTTGCGTTTACAGGAAAGCTCGACATTGAGGATTCGCAGTCTAGTCGATTGGGGGGCGCTGAAGCAATGCATGCTGCTTTGAATTGAGATATTTTTGCAGCAGTGGAGGGCAGCCAGAGCTGGCATAATGTGTCCCTTGCGGTCAAGTTGCAGCAAGGAGCATTGCTACTGCATTCTAGACTACAGGTGCAGTGTTGACCAGAATGGAGCCCAATTAGAGTCTGACGCTGAAGTCAAGATGGGATTGAATCAAAGTTGTTGCAGCATTAACTATGTCTTTAAATGGGGGGGGGGGAAGCAGGAACTGACAATGACGCTCACGCGGGATGTGTGCGAGAGATTGAGGTTGATCATGAATCCTACGTCCTTTATAGGATGTGCAAGGTTGGGGCAGATGTTCAAGGCAAATGTCCACAGCTGTTTACTCCAGAGATCTTGCACTTTGCTGATGAGCCTGATCACTGTTGTGAATGTGTTCCGCTTCGGCCAGTAGCTGCACATCCACGAGTTTACCATCTGAAAAGCTGAGGTGTGTAAGGCTCGGCTTGGTAGACTTTCCTGTCTAGCTGGAGCAAGATTTGTCTGCTGTCCGTATCTATGTGGTAGTTGAATCTACAGGACTGATTAATGTCAAACAATGGTTGGAGCTAGAGGTTGAAGAGTTGCAGCTACAAGGAAAAGGCCAGTGGGGAGACAAAGGTGAAAGAGACAGGGTCGGCGAAGAATTGGGAAAGCGGGATCCTATGCAATCTATGGCTCCAGACAGAGGTGAACCAACGTAACACAGTGCCATTGAAACTGGCAACCGACTGAATACAACAATACAGGATCCCATGGTCAACAGTGTCAAAGACAACTGATGGGCCCAGAAGTGTCAGGCCATTGACACAATCAATAATGGCAGTAATTCCCAAATCCTACAGAAAAGAAATTACCTAGTTCCTCTGCTGGGCCTGAAACTTACCTGTTGGGAGTCAAGGGTTGGCGTTTTCCTGGATATAATATTGATGCTGATTGCTGACTGCCCAGGAGGGTACGGTAGGTTTGAGATTAGTCTGTAGCTGGACATATACACGTAGGGCAGGCTGGCTGGCTCCAGAACCAGGATAAGCATAGCTCTCGGTATGATAGGTGAGACAATGCTGTCGTTGGCTTTGTGGTTCATGCTGTTGAGAACATGCTGGTGGTTGTAACATGGAAGGCGTTGAAAAACCTTGAAGAGCGAGGATCAGATGGTGCTTCAGAGAATTGGAATTTAGGGAAGAGTGTTTTGGAATTGAAAGGGAGTCAGTGGGAGGAAGTAAGGGAACAGGGGTGGAGGCCTGATAAGGTACACTTCTGCAGAGCTAAGGCGATTAGGAATTGGGGGCTGCGCACGTTGTCGCTGTCTTTTGCCTCCTGTAGTAGTCCTCTTGGGTAAACACCCCAGAATGCTTTTCCTGTGGCTAGGCAATCCCACTTCCAAATAGAGTGAGGCAAATTAATTATGTCATCAACAGCATTTACTCCGGTATTAGACTGTCCCTATTCCAGGAAATCCTTGTTAAATTTTGCCCAAAAAGACTTTTGATCCTTTTCTTCTATCATTTCAAGTAGTGAACACCACATGCCTTGATTATAGGGCATTTTCTCAGCACAATGTGCCCATCTTGTTCAATCTTTACCACGGTTGATGATCTTCGGTTCTTCAAGCAAGTAATTCCCGGTTGGCTTCCCTGCACTCCACATCAAACCATCCGCTCCACGGTTGTGATCCACAAGTCCCATGTAGCAGGTCTAGAGCAGGAGCCTGCAATGTGTGCCTCTCCAGGTGTTTTGGACTACAAGTCCCATGACCCTGTGCATTGGCTTTGCTGGCTAGGGGCAGTAGAAGTTGTAGTCTGAAGCCTTTGGAGAGCCAAAGTTTGCAGACTCCTATTCTAGGGTACAACCCCCCCCCCCATGATTCTTGCCATACTCTCATTGGCTTCAACGCCACGGGAGGATAGCTCAGTGGCAACGTGCTTGCCTTGGAAGCAAGACAAACCAGAGCAACACAGGTTCGATCCCCGGGTCTGCACTTAGAAACCTCTGGGTATTAAGCACGTTATAAATAACCCCTCATATCATACCGATATCCCTGCCCAAGTGGTTTGATGGTAAAATGAACTTACATTGTTTCTCTAATTATCCCTCCAATCTGGTGCGTGGTGTGGTTTTCCTTCCTTGATTTTTCTGAAAACAGATATAAGCTCTAAAACCCATAAACCATGAAAAGACCTTGCAGGGTTCGAAATGAGCATAACTGAGAGCTATTTAGCTCCTGCTTGTGGCCTAGAAGAACCCGATTAGCTTAAAATCAACAGTTACCAAGAGCTACCTTTGGCTTCCGAGACCAACGGTCACCGACAAACACAGCTATGTGAATTTAAGTCTGTGCATTTGAGCCAATCTATAAATAAACACAAGGGCACATCTATATGACATTCGAAGCATGTGGGTTCATAAATAATGGATACACTTATATGTTTGCATTTTATGTGGAAGTTACATTTGCGGAACACTATCTACTAGGTCCTTGCTCACCAGTGGTAGCTCCTGGGGACGGGTTACTGCTGGATACCCAGGAGCTGCTTGTGGCTTCTGCTTATCCAATCCTAATTTTGAGCCCCTCCTTGGAACACATGCAAAACATCAACGCAAATATCTGACACAAACAATTATCGATAATGTGATACTTCTTTTTATTTGAACTGTTTTATGCACCACAAATACCCAACATGCAAAGTCTGCCTGGAAACAGCGAATCCTGGAAGGTGTCAAGGCTGGCACTAATCAGTCAAAAGTAAATTATCCGAATAAGATCATTACGCAATAAATAAGACAGATGGATGATACAAACAAAATAGATAAAATCCTTAATACTTGAGTAACAAGCTGGGCGGTATTTCACATTCTTTCCCTAATTGTTAAGGATCAGGTGACACTGCACCCGATGTTGGCTCTGTTGTGATACATTTGTAGGATTCCGAAACATGTATGAAGGTTGGTTGGCCTTTTCTTGATCCTGGCCCACAGCAGGGTGGCGCTAACCGGGTGGAAAGGACCGGGCCCTAGGGTGGCATCCTGGCTCTATGGATTTGCACACTGTCAAGACATGGACATAGCGTTTATACGTACCTTGCCTCTACATGCCCGTCCACACGATATCTGGGGTCCATATGTACAATACCCGTTGACGAAGCCTGGGGATGAATCGTACGACAAACATTAGAATTTGTTTCGACTGAATGGATATCATATATGCTGCCAAAAGGGGTTTAAGTTCTGTCATTATATGTATGGGCTTTTCTGTTGTCACTCTGGACACGTGTGTTGTTTGATTGTTCAATGAAATAAATAAATAAATAATTTAAAATGAAAGGAGTGTAAAAAAAAAGTACACGAGTAACACGCTGTATTGATAACACACCCTAGTACAATTAACATAGGATGTTAAAATAATGCAAAGCATAGTATCAAAATATAAAAAGCTTGCACTATCATACAGATTGTCAAATCTTGTCAAACACTCTGAACTTTCTGGATTTATTTATTTATTTATTTTGAATTTGTATAGCGCACATCTGCCCGGGGGCATTGTGGCGCTGTTAAAGTAAACTCACTTGATACATAAAATACATGAGTACAAATTGAAGCAGGTAAGTATTTTCAAGGCGTTACTTACAGTAATTACATACAGCCATAACGAGGAGTGTGGAGACAAGTTAGTTTAACAGAGTCGTTTTCAGCATTTTGCGGGAATCAGGGTATGATTTTTCGTTTATTAGTGCTCTGGGTAGTGCGTTCCAGTTTTTTGGTGCTAGGTGTTGAAAGCTGGACCCTCCCGCGCTTTACTTGACGATTATCATTTAAATGTCCTCAGAAATTGCTGAGGAGTTAAACCCAACAATATGTCTTACTTTTTGACTTAACTCAGAGGAAGACCTTGTATTATGTATTTTTATGGGCTAGAGCCATGGAAGGACTATTAACAATGATGCAAAAATGGACAAAGGGGGAGTTCAAAATGTGAAGCGTGGCGAGTCGCAACCTAAGGTGGCACAGATAGATCAAAAGATCCAGGAGTAAAAAGGTTGTCGCGAAGTAAGACTACTGATTTGTGAAGTACTAGAAGGCTAGCTAAAATAGGGATATGATACCTGCGGCTCTGGACAACAACTCCCATGACCCCTCACCATTGACAGTGCTGCAGAGGACTGATGGGAGTAATACTCCAAAACATCTTCTGAATCGAAGGCTGCAGACCCATGAAGCAGACAAGACTTGTTATGGCAGCGCGTTAGCTCCCAATGCTAAGAGTAGTTGGGTGACATTTTTTGGCTTCTTCTTTTCTTTTTGTTTTGCTTTCATCTGTATATTTTCCTCGTCGCTGATAAATAAAAATAAAAGTGCTATTCTTTGCTGGTTTTCTCACTCAAGATGATTAACGATTAGAAAAGGGCTGATTTTACAGAAGTGGCTTTTTAAGAACTCCCTCTCAGCACTAAACTGTTTAGCTATTTGCTGAGCTGCGAGTTGAGGGAAGAGCCAACTGGCAGTGCTCAAAGGCCTGCGAGGGGGCTGTATAATGAATTCTATGCCCTGATTGGCAGGTTCGATACCGGAAGGAGGCGCGAGTGGCCATCAGCCAATGTCTTCTCTCATTATATGAACATAAAGTCGTGAAACCTCATATGTGAATCCATGGTTGAGGTTTCCATTCCCGAGGTGGGGCGGGTGAGGCAAGCCCCCACTGGCAGAGAAATTGTGGATTCATATTTTGTCCCGCGCCTTCTCTTTTTCATGCTGTCCTTAACGCCACACGTGAACTCCGAACACCCGGTGCTTTGTATTGTAGTATCCTTTCTGCTCGTTCACAGTCCTAACCTTATTCAGTCCAGGAGTGAGCCATAGCTACCCTCTGTCCCAATGCACGGTAACTGCCCGTTCCTGGATGCAATGTTGCTCTCGCGAGAAGCAGCCCCTGCACTCCCTCGTTGTAAACAGGGTCCTCTTTAAAGTGATGCACGTCTGCCCTCTCCATGATACAATGTGTGCTCTTTCTTTCTTTCATTCCGATGAAATATTTGCAGATCTCACTCCCAAAAAGCAGTCTCTTCCCTCTAATCTGATGCAAGTGGACTCTCTTTCTAATGTATGCCAGTCCTCTCTCCCTTGCAATAGATGTGGTCTCTGCTGAAGCACAATCCTGTCCATGCATATCTGCCCTTTTTACCACTGCAATAGCTGCACTCTTCTGATGCACAGGGGAAACCAGACCCTAGTTTAGGTATTCAGATAACTGAATCCGTCTCAGTTAAACTAAGCGTGGATCACAACTCCTCCATTCGCTTCCTAATTCTTTACAGCCCTATGCACACAAAAAACATTTTGATGAGCAACTGCTTGAGGCAACTATGTGGGCTGATAATGACTCGGATCCGCAAGCTGTGTCACTCTTGAATACCTTAGGAGTGCTAGGCTTTCATCAGCACACCAATGCTGCCACGCATTGAGAAGAAAACATCCTTGACTGAGTTCTACCTTACAACACCAATGTCTCTCCAGTCCTGCTTGCTCCTTGCCCCGGGTTAGATCAATGCTTATTTTCCTTTGACCTATTGTTCCCAATGAAGCCACAGCTGACTGATTCCAATCCCAGGAGAATGAAAAGGCTGAGGAACCTGAAAAAAGTTACGCTGGAGGCTCTTCCTTCTTTGGTTCTTCCAAGCTTATCCAGGCTATCTTCTATTACCAATTCTGACGAACTGATGGCTCAATTTCAGCTGCTGATTTGGGAAAGAGAAATGATGTTCTGGCACTGATGTGCCCGAAAACAATCAAAAGTGAACCAAAGAAAAGCACCTGGTTTGGTAATGAAACTATTACGTGTAGGAACGTCAAAAGGGCCTGTGAAAGGGCTTGGCGAAAAGACCCTTCTCCAGAGACTTTGCTCACATATATGAAGTTCGTCAAGGACATTAAGAAAGCCATCTTCTCAGCAAGCAGACTATTTATTTATTTATTTATTTATTTATTTATTTATTTTCACATTTATAAAGAGCACTAAGCCCGTGGGCATCAAGGTGGTGGTTACTGAGTTACAAAGTCTGAGTTACAGAGTCAAGGTGCTGGTTACGGAGTTACAAAGTCCGCGGAGGGGAGGCAACAACTCTAAAGGTCAAATCAAGTTCTAAGGAACTGTTTGCGATCCTGAGAGATCTAGGAGTCAAAGCGAATCAGAATTCATGGAATTCATGGTCAATCTATCCAAGATAAATTTACAAGAAAAATAGTGTGTCGACAACAAGCTATTACATCTCGACAATCACTGCTGGAGAACAAAAATTCCCCTCTTGACGTATCCACAGCTTCTTCATGCTTCCCACCATCTGTGGATCAGCCTAACTTTACCTTCCGACAGGTGACAGAGAGTGAAGTGTTCACAATTGGGAATAGTATGAAACCTACCCCTTGCTTAGGAGATGTCTGTCCAGCCAATATCTTCAAGGACTGCTTAGACTTCCCTATTCCCACAATTACTCAGATGGTGAATGCATCTTTTGTGGACTCCTGTGTGCTATGCTACCTCAAGGTAGCCTGGATCACCCATCTGCTGAAGAAGTAACATCTAGACCCTGTCGTTTTGAACAATTATAGGCCCATCCCTAATGTTCCTTTTCCGTTGAAGGTCCTCGACAGAATTGCGTACTTACAGCTTCAGGAGTTTATCGAGACACATAACCTTCTTGGAATCCGCCTATTCGGCTTCCGTGCCAGGCTTGAGACGGCTTTGCTGGACCTTAAATCTAATATGGCAGGCATTATTGATAAAGGGCACAATGCCCTCCTGCTACTTTTGGCTTTTTCAGCTTCTTTCAACCTCGTGGATTACACCCTGCTACTCAGAAGATTGGTTGAAGTTGCAAGATGTTCAGGGAGTCCCACGGCTTTGATCACAGTGCTTCCTCTGGCCCCGGTCTGTGACAGTTGGGGTGGGTGACTTCCAAGCTCGCCCTGTCCAGCTTACTTACAGGGTTCCTCAGGGCTCCTGCTTATCCCCAAACCTTTTTAACATCTCCACACGTCCCCTCTTTGACCTCTAGAACAGTGCGGGGATCATCTGCATGAACTACGCCGATGATCACACCTAAATATTACTAGAACTGTCGTGCGACTATGCCCAAGACTCCATAACCATCAATCAGATTTACACCTTGAGTCAGTTTTGGATTACACTAAATTTATTAACACTCAACGACAAGACTGAGCTCCTAATTGTTGGCTCTGGGCCGAGGTTGAAATAAATGGACTCTCTCTAAAATCAGTTTCAGATAGCTAGCTGTCCCACCACAGTGGCCCCTCATGTCAAAACTCTATGAGTATTTTTGGGCTTTTCTCTTCCTTCTTTCCTCTCTACCTCCCCTGCTAATGTCCCTTCTGCCTCCTTGGACTGACTACCTGTTTCCTTCAGATCCGTACAGGACGCCAGGCCCTCCTTGACCAGTCTACCCCTACACTTGGTCTCCCCAGGGCCCCCTCCCCTGTAACCTGCACTTGCCCTTTCGGGATCCCACCCCCTGCACTAGCCTGACTGGGCCTTCATCCCCTTGAGCACTTTCAGCCCGTCCCTCGAACTTAACACGTGGACCTTCTTTCCCCTGCACTCTCTGCATTCCCATGGCACTTGCCCACGTGGCCTACCCATGGCACGTGAATAACCATGGGTCCTCCGCCCTGACCAGCACCTCCCCCATCCCCTCTCCACACACTTTTTGTTACTGCACTTGCAGGAGCCGAATGACACAAGGTCTAGTGGGACTTTTATTTGTTACCCCTGCCCCCACCCCCCTTTTGTGTTGTTGTGCCTTGAAACACCTTCTGCTGTTTAGGCACATTATAAATAACCAATAAATAAAATAAAAACATTTCTTCTCTCTCTACAAAACTTCCCTCTGTGACAGCACCCACTTTTTTCAGTTCCAGGTGATATTTTCGAATACTGATGACCGCATTCCAAAAAGACCGATTTAGTTCAGCCGATTTAGTGCGGCCTTCAATATTCACTAATATAACTTTTCGGGGCGATTGTGATTCACCCTCATGAACCCCCCCTGCTAACCAGTCCGACACCCACCCTTACTCTTTACACAGGAGGATTCACACCCGAATCCCCTTTTCTTTCACTGCCCCTTAATCTTTACCCTCTAAACCCCCCTCCTCTCTTTTCACAAGTAGGCACACACATCCACAAACACAATCAAACACACTTATTCACCTACCCGCCCGCTCCCTGCTCTGAGCGGTCTCATTGCGCTCTTTCTAAATCGACCCTTTTCAATCGAAAAAAAGGTCCTTTCGGTCCACACGCTTTTTTCGTCACACCGTTTTGCTGATGACACTGGACACGACATCTTCTCACTGTCCGATAAGGCTCGTGCAGATCGCCTGATGGACTGATGGACTACTCCTCCTTGGACCACCTGCTCCATGTTCCGGGCCTCCATGTTCTTGTCATCTTTCCGCTGCACAACCTCACTCACATAAGCAGAGTTTCACATACACTAAGAGGAACTTACAAGTACACCCTGAAATGTCACCTGTGATCTAATTCCTTGAGACCCCAGTTTGCCTGGTAGCTCTTGCCTGATAGCTCATTTGGCCGACATTGTGTGCAGGTATTACATCTGACCCTAATGTGTAATGACGAACAGCAAAAACGACATGAAATATAGCCACTTGCACATGTTAGCGGCATGATGCATCTGGGTTTCTTATATGGCGCTCTACAAATAAATACATAACATAGTCCGAATTCATTTTGCTGTGCCACTATTTTATGAATCTAGGCCACAGGTTCCATTCTGGAGGTGTGGAAGAAAAGGTAATCTGTGTAGGATGGCATTGTGGGTCCATGTGCGAAGATTGTACAGAGAAGCAATTGTACTTGAACGTTGGCGCAAATTGTAGTTGAGAGGCATAATATTTGATGTATACAATATGACTTTAGTTTAGTTTCTTTATTTATACTGTGCGCCGAATCCTGAGGTAACTGGGCGTCGGAGACTTAGAGGAGGTTACAGCAGAATATTAACATACAAGATAATAACAGTAAGTGCAGATGACCAGGTTACTTGGTTGTCGAAAGTGGCCCTCTAGGCTAAGAGTACAATGTTTAGTGAGTCAGTGTCAAGACAGTGGTGGAGTTCTTGTTGGCGTGCCAGGAGCCAAGGAGGTTTCTGCTCTAAGGTTCAGCAGTATAGCGTTCCATTGTTTGCCGGCAAGGACCGGGAAGCTGAAGCCGCCTGCTTTTTTTTAGGGAGAATTTGGGAATGGAAAGGCAGTGAGAGTACAACGTTCTGGTGGGTCTGGTTGAAGCGTGTTTGTTGAACTTGTCTGCCAAGTATTTGGGGGCGTCATTGGAGAGGCATTTCTGGACGATGACAAGAGATCTATGGGTGATTCTGTCTCGTATAGGGAGCCAGTGGGCATCTTGTCGGAGATGTGTGAATGCCGCGGGATACTCATGACTGCTCTGAGGGCATTATTCTGCAGCACCTGCAGTTTGTTCAAATTGCTTTCTGAGGTGCCAAGGAAGAGAGTGTTGCAGTAGTCGATTTTGGAGAGCACTAGCACTCTGGTTAGTGTAATGCAGCTGGAAGGCGAGAGGAAGGGTTTGCAGGCATTGATGAGCTTATTTGTATAAGCTGTGGAGGAGGCTGTGGCGTTTACCTGTTTTTTGAGTGAGAGTGTGGATTCTAGATAGACCCCTCGAGTTTTAATTTCTTTAGCCACAGTGATTAGATTACCGTCTATGTTGATGGTGCGTAACAGGTGTCCAGTTTGTTTAGCCATGGTTGGGAGCCGACGAGAAGGAGCTCAGTTTTCTCGGCGTTGAGGCATAAGCCGTGCTCTGCTGTCCAAACATGGATTTCCACGTAGAGGTTGTTGATCCGTAAGGAGTCCTCTTCATAGCAACCTGATAGTTTGATGAGAACCTGGGTATCGTCAGCATAATTGGTGTGTGTTGCACCCAAGTTATCAAGGCAGTCGAACAATAGCTTTGTGAAGATATTGTGTAAGGTCAGTGAGACGCACAAGCCTTGTGGGACACCACAGAGGAAAGGGGTGGGGTGGGCTGAAGCCCCCGGTGAGAAGACCTGGGTGGTGTTGTCAGCTAGGAAGGATTGGAAACAGGCAGTCGCCTGGCTAGAGAAAGCAGCTGAGGCTGTCAGATGTTCCGTGAGGATCTGATAGTCGACACGGTCAAAGGGTGCTGAGAGGTCAAGCAGCAGGAGAATGTCTAGATTGCCCTTATGCTTTGCCTCGTTCATCTGGATTTTTAAGTCCAGGAGGGCTGTCTCTGTTCCGTGCCTTGGTCTGAAGCCAGATTGTCTAAGGCCCAGGAGGTTGTTCTCTTCCAGATGCTTCTGGATTTGCAGGTCGCCACTATTTCTAACATCTTTAGGATGTAAGGGACGTTGGTAATTGGCCTGTAATTGGTTGGGTTGTTGGGGTTTAGGTTAAGTTCTCTTAGTAGGGGCATGACCCAGGCATCCTTGAGGCAGCTAGGGACTGAGCTCGAATTGAAGGAGGTGTTGATTAGGGCTGTTATGAAAGGAGCCAGATCGTTGGCGCCTTCCTGGATGATGGGAGCTGGGCAGGAGTCCCCTTGGCATCTGGATGGCTTAAGGCCTATGATGATGCTTTCCACTTCTTTTGTTGACACTGGTGTAAAAAGGAAGGGGGGGCATGTTTGAGTTTTAGAGGTGGGTGGTGGTGGGGGGTTTGCTTTTTTGGCTAGGCTAAGCTTTTTCTGTTCAATTCTGGATTGTAACATGGCAATTTTGTCTGCCAAGGCTTTTTGGATCCTCTCACACCAGTCTGTATCTTTCATGCAGGTTTCTGGAGGTGTGGATGGGGACTCGAGTTCCCTGAGGATGATGAAGAGCTCTTTTGTCCTGGATTTGATGTTTGCAATTGAGTTGTCATAAGTCTCTTTTTTGGCCCTGAGGATAGAGATTTGGTAGGTGGTGGCCGCTACAGTGAATAGTGTTTTGTTGGCCTGATTAAGTGTTTTTCTCCAGGTGGCTTCTGCTGACCGTTTGGCGTTCCGGAGGATTTTAAGCTCAGGGGTGAACCATTTGTTCAAGTGGGCTGCTGGTTTAGCTTTAGTGAGTTTGATAAGAGCAATGATATCTACTGCTGATTCGAGTGTTTAGAGGTCAGCAAGTTTATCCACATCTAGGGTAGAGTAGTTTGCGGGAGCAAGGATGTTGTGGATTAGGGGGTGGAGGCTCTGCAAAGTGATGTTGCGGTTATTCCTGCTGAGGGTTTGCAGGATAGACGCTGGAGGGCTGTTAGGTTGCGTCTTCCTTGGATGGAGAAAGAGATGGCCTGGTGGTCTGACCATGCGATTGGTTCATTTTTAAGGATAAAGGTGGAGCAGTTGAGATCCACCAACCAGTCGAAGGTTCTGCCTTTGTTATGTGTTGGGGCTGTCATCCTATGTTTGAACCCTAGTTGGGAGACAGTGTTTTCCAGGGAGAGCGAATTGGCGTCTTTAGGATTGCCGAGGCCCAGGTTTAGCAGTAGAGCAAGGCCTTTCAGCCGCAAATGTTGCTCCTGAAATCGTAATGTGTACTGGACGGGTGGCTCAAGCCATGTGTCCCAAATGTATCTTCATTTTAAATGCGCAGCAGCCATCTTTCTTTAGTTTTATTATTGATTTAGCTCTGACCATTTATCATCTCCTGCTTACCAAATGGGGTATTTGGGGGAGATCGCAGACAGTGGCCATCGTGCTTGTTTACACTTTCATCTGACCATCACAAAGCATCTCTGGTGCCCTCTTGATCATGCTCTCCATATTGGGCGTTGCTTCGTGGGGTAGCCAGGTGGTCCAAATGGGTGCCCTGTGTCACAGTTAATGATAAGCTAACTGATTCAAGCAAAACCCGAATCTCATGATTCTCGTTGAGTTGGACAAGGTCAAATGTCTTGAACTTTGTAGCAAGTTGTGTTGGCCCTTTGAACCTGGTTCTGTCTTGTTTGCATGCTATATATTATCTGCACCGCTATACGGTTTAGTCTGTCATGTGCGTGTTATAAATGCAAACATCAAATCAAATCAAGTTCTGACGAAAACATTTGTGGTGTGTCGACAGTTGAAAATACAATAATAAGATGAGTGAAAAGGTGAGAGGAACTGGTGGACAAGAAACCGTGCAATGCTCTGCCCAAAGCACAACCACTTCTGCAACCTGGACTCTGGTCTTCTTTACCATAGTCCCTTCACTAAAATGGACTTCAACTCTCATCAGCAAACTCAGTGGTGAAGGATCAAGGGATCTGTAGTCCAAAACATCTGGTGGACCACATAGAGAGTAAGTTTGACCAATAGGGCAGAGCAGCACAGGCTGCTGGAAACGATTAAGCAACCTGAGTGAATTCTACACCACACCAGTTGCCTTCCTCAGGCAGGATTTGCCTTTTTTTCTCAGCAGTTCCCTTTGATAAACGGTGTGACGTATTGCCTATTTGGAGGTTATGTGGCCACACCCCAGGGTCAGGCCTTCGCAACTGTCATTAAAATCACTCAGACCCTGGAACGTAGATGCTATACATCTGGAAGCCTATGACATCACATTGGAAAAAAGCGAGATTGTTTCTAACATCTAACTGTAGGTTGTACTACCCCATAAAAAGATTGCCTAATTGGTATAATGAAGAGTGCCAGGAAATGAAAAACTCTATTATCGAAAACCATAAAGGATCCAGAAATAAGGAGAAACTAGCTAAACTGAGATTAAAACGAGCAGAAAATACATGAGAGTATGAAGCTTAGCAAAACTTAGAAGCCGTTATCAGAAACAAAAAAAAGCAAGTTCTGGAAGAGTGTACCCAAAGGGATTGGGTCAGCCCCAAATGCTGATAATATAGCACCTTCCACTGAAACATGGGTTGATCACTTCACCAGACGCTATCATCTTCTGGCTCAAGTCAAACGTTCTGCTTTACCTGATATATTTATTAAATTACAAAATGGTCTCCTTCAAACAAAGATTGATGCGATTCGCTCTTGATGAAGTAAGGAGTGCCCTTTTCTCTGCCCTACCAGGGAAAGCACCAGGGCTGGATCTAATTACACTGGATGTATTTAAACACAACCATCAGGTGTGGGTGCCTGTATTACTAAAATATTTAATGCAACGATCTTCTTTAAGAAAGGTGATAGACTGGACCCAAGATTTTACCGTTAATCTCGCTAATTGATTCCTCTCAAAATTGCTGGGAAATCCTATAATTAATGGGCACATGCTATTAAAAAGATTCCTGAGGAACAATTTGGATTCAGAGAAGGAGTAGGGAGTGTCCAGCAAGTCCTTAACCTCCGGTTGTTTCTGGACAAATATGTCTTGGGATATGGATGCCCCATGTACCTGGGGTTCATGGACCCGAGGTTGGCATTTGTTAATGAGAACCGGCAAATATTGTGGTAGAGTTTTCATCTGCTTAGTTTGCCCTGGCCGCTCCTAAACTTGCTAATCTCATTACACAACAGCATTACTGCTAAGGTGCGGCTGGACAACAATGGCAATGTTACCTCATCATTCCGTATGTTCTGTGGAGTGAGGCAAGATTAAGTGTTGGCTCTGCTTTTATTCAATCCTTATGCCAATGCATTATATCTTGACTCAAACTAACAAGGGAATGGCCTACAGAATTATCTAGGTCCTGTTTTACACGGGTGATATTGTCCTATTTGCCTGAACCCCAATGCCCTTCAGAAACTCATAAATGGATATGTTAGGTTCATGGATGCTAGAGACTCGGGGGTCGATTCATGGAATTAATGTGCGCCAAAAAATTCCTGCGCAGAGGTGCCAAAACGTGCGATTCGCAGTAAAAGTGCGAAAATAGCAGTGCAAGTGTGAAAATCGCAGGGAAACCAGCGCACATCGATTCATGGAAGTCCGTGAGCGAGAAAAACATTAGATGTGCGCTGAAAATGTGCGCCGCGCACGTCGGCGCACAGGTCATCCAACAGCATGCGCCACGGCCACTGCGAAATCGCACATAGCGCGGCGCACATCACAAAAGTAGGCGGAACACGGGGCGGAACACTCGGAATGGGGAACAACGCGTGAAAATATGGGCGTCACGGGGGAAGTACAGGAAGCAAGCGCGCGGAACGCCCACACGCTCGCCTACAACCCATATTCATGGAATCGAATAGGGCAAACCAGCGCACGGTCAAAGATGCGCACAGGGCCAAACAAGTACGCCACAAGAAAGCAGGCGGTAGCGTCCCTGCGCCTGAATAAAATGTGCGCCAAAATGTGCAATAACAAAAAGCACCCATATACAGCCATGATGAATGGTCCATACAGTGGCCCTCTAGGACAAATGAGGTGCAAAGGGATACCGACAAACACGGACACCCGCTGTTTGAAAAATAGCGTGTGCGTGTGTACCTGGGTGCGTGGGAAGTCCCAAACGCGATTGGCCTGGGTACGTGTACTTCGGGGTGCGCGGGAAGTTCCACATGCGATTGGCCTGGGTACGTGTACTTTGGGATGTGCGGGAAGTTCCACACGCGATTGGCCTGGGTACGTGTACATCGGGGTGCGCGGGAAGTCCCACACGCGATTAGCCTGGGTACGTGTACTACGGGGTGCGCGGGAAGTTCCACACGCGATTAGCCTGGGTGTGTGTGTTTCGGGTGCGCGGGAAGTTCCACATGCGATTGGCCTGGGTATGTGTACTTCGGGGTGCGTGGGAAGTTCCACACGCGATTGGCCTGGGTACGTGTACTTCGGGATGCGCGGGAAGTTCCACACGCGATTGGCCTGGGTACGTGTACTTCGGGGTGCGCGGGAAGTCCCACACGCGATTAGCTTGGGTACGTGTACTACGGGGTGCACGGGAAGTTCCACACGCGATTAGCCTGGGTACGTGTGTTTCGGGTGCGCGGGAAGTTCCACACGCGATTGGCCTGGGTACGTGTGTTTCGGGGTGCGCGGGAAGTTCCACACGCGATTGACCTGGGTACGTGTACTTCAGGGTGCGCGGGAAGTTCAACACGCGATTGGCCTGGGTACGTGTACTTCGGGATGCGCGGGAAGTTCCACACGCGATTGGCCTGGGTACGTGTATTCCGAGGTGCGCGGGAAGATTCACACGCGATTTCAGCAGGGTACGTGTATTTAGGTGGTGCCGGGGAATGCTACACATGATTTGGCCGTGTGGGTCCTCCCAGGTGTTCCCTCTACACCCTCCACGGCCCCTGCAGGTAGCCCACACCACAGGGGACTACCCTGCACCCCTGCTCATGTCCCACAGGCAACCCATCCACCATGGTCATGCCCCCCAGCCAACCCACATGTCACTTTGCACTACTGATCACCAACACATGTCTCCTAGCACCCCCACCCCCAGCAGTGTAGGGGCAGCCTCCACCAGCCCCCCAATCATGTCTCCCTGCACCCCCACCCCCCAGCCACCAGGGGCACCCTCCACCAGGCCCCCACTCATGTCTACCACCACCCCCACTCCCCAGCAGTGCAGGGGCAGCCTCCACCAGGCCCCCACTCAAGTCTACCACCACCCCACCCCCCAGCATCCAGGGGTAGCCTCCACCAGGCCCCCACTCATGTCTACCACCACCCCCACCCCCCAGCATCCAGGGGCAGCCTCCACCAGGCCCCCACTCATGTCCCCCTGCACCCCCACCCCCCAGCAGTGCAGGGGCAGTCTCCACCAGGCCCCCAATGATGTCTCCCTGCACCCCCACCCCCCAGCCACCAGGGGCACCCTTGACCAGGCCCCCACTCATGTCCCCCTGCACCCCCACCCCCCAGCCACCAGGGGCACCCTCCACCAGGCCCCCACTCATGTCTACCACCACCCCCACCCCCCAACAGTGCAGGGGCAGCCGTCACCAGGCCCCCACTCATGTCTACCACCACCCCCACCCCCAGCATCCAGGGGCAGCCTCCACCAGGCCCCCACTCATGTCCCCCTGTACCCCCACCCCCCAGCAGTGCAGGGGCAGCCTCCACCAGGCCCCCAGTCATGTCTCCCTGCACCCCCACCCCCCAGCATCCAGGGGCACCCTCCACCAGGCCCCCACTCATGTCCCCCTGCACCCCCACCCCTCAGCAGTGCAGGGGCAGCCTCCACCAGGCCCCCACGCATGTCTCCCTGCACCCCCACCCCCCAGCCACCAGGGGCTGCCTCCACCAGGCCCCCACCCATGTCTACCACCACCCCCACTCCCCAGCAGTGCAGGGGCAGCCTCCACCAGGCCCCCACTCATGTCTACCACCACCCCACCCCCCAGCATCCAGGGGCAGCCTCCACCAGGCCCCCACTCATGTCTACCACCACCCCAACCCCCCAGCATCCAGGGGCAGCCTCCACCAGGCCCCCACTCATGTCCCCCTGCACCCCCACCCCCCAGCAGTGCAGGCGCAGTCTCCACCAGGCCCCCAATGATGTCTCCCTGCACCCCCACCCCCCAGCCACCAGGGGCACCCTTGACCAGGCCCCCACTCATGTCCCCCTGCACCCCCACCCCCAGCCACCAGGGGCACCCTCCACCAGGCCCCCACTCATGTCTACCACCACCCCCACCCCCCAGCAGTGCAGGGGCAGCCTCCACCAGGCCCCCACTCATGTCTACCACCACCCCCACCCCCCAGCATCCAGGGGCAGCCTCCACCTGTCCCCCACTCATGTCCCCCTGTACCCCCATCCCCCAGCAGTGCAGGGGCAGCCTCCACCAGGCCCCCAGTCATGTCTCCCTGCACCCCCACCCCCCAGCATCCAGGGGCACCCTCCACCAGGCCCCCACTCATGTCCCCCTGCACCCCCACCCCTCAGCAGTGCAGGGGCAGCCTCCACCAGGCCCCCACGCATGTCTCCCTGCACCCCCACCCCCCAGCCACCAGGGGCCGCCTCCACCAGGCCCCCACCCATGTCTACCACCGCCCCGCCCCCGAGCAGTGCAGGGGCAGCCTCCACCAGGCCCCCACCCATGTCTCCCACCACCCCCACCCCCAAGCAGTGCAGGGGCAGCCTCCACCAGGCCCCCACACATGTCCCCCTGCAACCCCACCCCCCAGCAGTGCAGGGCAGCCTCCACCAGGCCCCCACTCATGTCTCCCTGCACCCCCACCCCCCAGCATCCAGGGGCACCCTCCACCAGGCCCCCACTCATGTCTCCCACCACCCGCACCCCCCAGCAGTGCAGGGGTAGCCTCCACCAGGCCCCCACTCATGTCCCCCTGCACCCCCACCCCCCAGCAGTGCAGGGGCAGCCTCCACCAGGCCCCCACTCATGTCCCCCTGCACGCCCACCCCCAGCAGTGCAGGGGCAGCCTCCACCAGGCCCCCACTCATGTCTCCCATCACCCCCACCCCCCAGCAGTGCAAGGGCACCCTCCACCAGGCCCCCACTCATGTCCCCCTGCACCCCCACGCCCCAGCCACCAGGGGCAGCCTCCACCAGGCCCCCACTCATGTCTCCCATCACCCCCACCCCCCAGCCACCAGGGGCAGCCTCCACCAGGCCCCGACTCATGTCTCCCTGCACCCCCACCCCCCAGCCACCAGGGGCAGCCTCCACCAGGCCCCCACTCATGTCTCCCTGCAGCCCCACACCACAGCCACCAGGGCCAGCCTCCACCAGGCCCCCACCCATGTCTACCAACACCCCCACCCCCCAGCAGTGCAGGGGCAGCCTCCACCAGGCCCCACCCATGTCTCCCACCACCCCCATCCCCCAGCAGTGCAGGGTCAGCCTCCACCAGGCCCCCACTCATGTCTCCCATCACCCCCACCCCCCAGCCACCAGGGGCAGCCTCCTCCAGGCCCCCACTCATGTCTCCCTGCACCCCCACCCCCCAGCCACCAGGGGCAGCCTCCACCAGGCCCCCACCCATGTCTACCACCCCCCCGCCCCCCAGCAGTGCAGGGGCAGCCTCCACCAGGCCCCCACTCATGTCCCCCATCACCCCCACCCCCCAGCCACCAGGGGCAGCCTCCACCAGGCCCCCACTCATGTCTCCCTGCACCCCACCCCCCAGCCACCAGGGGCAGCCTCCACCAGGCCCCCACTTATGTCTCCCTGCACCCCCACTCCCCAGCCACCAGGAGCAGCCTCCACCAGGCCCCCCACCCATGTCTACCACCACCCCCAACCCCCAGCAGTGCAGGGGCACCCTCCACCAGGCCCCCACTCATGTCCCCCTGCACCTCCACCCCCCAGCAGTGCAGGGGCAGCCTCCACCAGGCCCCCACTCATGTCTCCCACCACCCCCACCTCCCAGCCACCAGGGGCAGCCTCCACCAGGCCCCCACTCATGTCTCCCTGCACCCCCACCCCCCAGCCACCAGGGGCAGCCTCCACCAGGCCCCCACCCAGGTCTACCACCTCCCCCACCCCCCAGCAGTGCAGGGGCAGCCTCCACCAGGCCCCCACCCATGTCTACCACCACCCCACCCCCCAGCAGTGCAGGGGCACCCTCCACCAGGCCCCCACCCATGTCTCCCACCACCCCCACCCCCCAGCCACCAGGGGCAGCCTCCACCAGGCCCCCACTCATGTCTCCCTGCACCCCTACCCCCCAGCCACCAAGGGCAGCCTCCACCAGGCCCCCACCCATGTCTACCACCACCCCCACCGCCCAGCAGTGCAGGGGCAGCCTCCACCAGGCCCCCACTCATGTCTCCCACCACCCCCACCCCCCAGCATCCAGGGGCAGCCTCCACAAGGCCCCCACTCATGTCTCCCTGCACCCCCACCCTCCAGCCACCAAGGGCAGCCTCCACCAGGCCCCCACCCATGTCTACCACCACCCCCACTCCCCAGCAGTGCAGGGGCACCCTCCACCAGGCCCCCACTCATGTCCCCCAGCCAACATGTCACCACAATATAGATCCCTGGCCCTTATGGTCAGCCTCCAAATGCCAAACACCCACCCGAGTATTGCATCCACCCACTTAGAAATGGCAAAAACATGATAGAACCCCAATTGCAAGTTTGCAAATGAACACATGTCCCTGACATACACCCAAAGGGGGTCAGTGAATGTCAAAACCCATATCATGATATGCATCAAACCAATGAGATGATACTACACATTGAAGTTTGAAGAAAAAATATGTATTAAACGCAACATAAATTGAATCAAAAATAAAGAAACAATAATGGAAATTTAAAAAAAATAAACCAGCAAGTACGTGAAATAATGCAAAACCACAAATCATAATGCAAACGAAAGGTGTCCAAAGTCACAGTCCACAAACGTTAATCCAATGGAAAATTAAAATCGAAAACCATTGCTCCATGGGGAAATCATAAAAAAAATGAAAAAAGTCAACTATGTACAGATAAACAATCCAGGGTCCATGATCCCAACCAAAGAAATGAAACCTATCTAATAACACTACCTAAAAAATAAACTATATACAAAAATGTGGCCCATTGTCCAAAAGGTCCAAAAAAAATGCTAAACCAAAGGAAACCTAACATTAACTGCAGAACTATTTACAAGGGCAGCAGGCTAGTCCGACGGCTCACTTCGGGATGTTCCGGGCCAGGGCATCATCGAACTCCTGCTCAATGTCCCGGAGGCGCTCCTCCTCCATGGCCCCGAGGGTCCGCAGGGCCGTCCACATGTTCCCCCCAAACTCCCTGCGGATTGCCTCGAGGCACTCGGCACGCCTCAGGGCCCTGACCATCGTGAGCCGTGCCTCTTCCGCCCGCTGCCGCTCCGCATCTATGGCGTGGCCCAACCGCTGCCACACGGAAGACACTTCCCGTCCTGGGTCCTCCTGCCCTCCGGCCGATGCCTGCCCCTCCGATGTCGAAGGCCCCGAGCCATCATGGCTCCCACCACGTTGCTGCTGGTGCTGCGCCTCTGCCCGTGCACTGCCTCCTGCTGCCTGCACATCCTCCGCTGGCTGGGGTGCAGTCGTTGATGTGGTCACCCCTGCTGGACGTCCGACTCCCGACTGTGGCAAGGATGCCTCCTCCACCAGCCTGGCCGCACCGTCAGAGGCAGCTCCACAGGGCACCCAGGTGACTGATGGGTGGGAAGATGGGACGGAGGACGACTGGCGCATAGGGGGTTCAGTTGAGGAGGGGGTCGTAGCAAGCCCCATCAAATGGAGGAATCCTGCCTGGGTGACCTGTCCCAGTAGGCCGACGCGGTCAACGAGCCATTCGAGATGACGTGCAGTCTCCTCATGAAAAGACTGCAGGTCACCTCGCATGGCCCGTTGACGCAACGCCACACCAGTCAGGACAGGCTCAACCCGGACCCGGATAGCCACGTCCGCAGGCAGAGGAAGGCCAGTTGTCGTGAGCTCATCCCCTGCCTGAAAATGAGTCTGGACGTAGGCATCCCTGCTGGTGCAAGATGATGCAGTGACAGGATCAGGGACAGGATTGCACACAGGCACCTCCGCGGCGACCTGTGCTGCCTCCTGTCCCTGGTCCTGCACTGCACCACTAGCACCAGTGGAATCCCCACCTCCAGACCCCGTCTCTGTTGCTTGCACGGCCTCCTCCTCCACCGAACCCCCCACCAACCTGGATGACTCCGTGCCATCTTCCCCCGTTGGGCCCTGTGGGGTCCCAGCTGCCCCTTCTGCTGCCGAGGAGTCCAACTCCGACCTCCGCCTCTTGGACCTCCCCCTGGCAGCTGCGGCCTGGGACGCGGCACCGGACTCCTCACTCCCCGATGAGATCACAACCTGGGAGGGGAGCCGGGCCTTGCGTTTCCGGCTGGCGGTGCGATCCCCGCCGCTGTGCTCCACAGCACCTTCTCCGCCCTCTTCATCAGTTGACATTGCAGACAGGGAGAAATGAAACACAGGCATCAGGGCACTGTACAATGGACATATCACGTGTAATGAGGGAAACACCCCGTGCGCGTCACGTCACAGACACGCTTACGCGCTAAGGGCCTTTGGTCCAATGAAATCACATATGCGTGCTGACGTGCATACGCGCTAAGGGCCTTTCCTCGATTTACACGCAGACGTACAGGATTTTCACGTCCAAAATCACTCCGTATCAAGCTGGCCACGCGTAAGCACACGGAAGACCACGCTCCTGCCCACAAGGCCGAATTACTGCCCCCCAGAGCCCCGAGCACGCTCCCACCTGCCATCTGCTGCTGCCTGACTGCCTGCTGCCCAGGTGCCCTGCCATTTGCTGCCTGCACATCAGCCTGGGGTGCTGTTGCTGTGACCACCCCTGCTGGAACCGAAGACTCCCGACTGGGATTCCATCGCTCCACAGCCCAGCCCCAGGACCCAGTTGCCCACCCACTCCTGCCTCTGGGGTTGTCATGTCGGGCACTGCAACATCTGGCACCACTGACAACCCCCGGCCAGAGAGGCAGAGGGGCACCAGCTTCAGTGCCAGGGAAGTTGGTGTCCTGGTGGAGCAAGTCCTGGGGCAGTATGATGCCCTCTACGGAAGGGTGCGCGCCGACAAGGAAGGACGGACTCGGATCCGGACCGACATCTTGACAGCCATCAACGCGGAGGGGCTGGCAGTCTGCGACTTCCAACATGTCAAGAAGCGCTGGGAGGACTTCAGGTCCAGGACCCTGAACAAGGCCCGGCGCCTCTTGAAGGCAGCGGATTCTAAGGGGCCACTTGTCGGAAAATCAGATGAGGGTCCCCAACGCTCCACGTCCAGGTCCTTGAGAGGCAGACCCGTCTGGAGTCGAGCGGTAAGTGTACATGCATCATGATTGTAAGCTGTGCGTGTGGTGATGTGCCAGTAGTGTGCCGGTTGCACATATGTTTTTATGGGGCCGAGTATGGGTGGAGGTGTACAGGGCCGTGCGGCTAACACATGCGAGGGTGTCATGTGTGAGACATGGATGGTGCTTGTGTGTGTAGGCTTGCATGCCAAATGCAGTTGCGTGGGCACACATGTTTGGATGAATGTGTATCTAAGTGAGCATGGTCGTGATGTCACGCATGTATGTTGTTTTCAGCAGCATGTATCAGCACTGTGTACATGTGCTTGTGTGTGTATTTGACAAGGGTGCAACAGTGATGCAACATGGATGCATGTGACAGCGGGATGTGGAAGCCTGATTGGCAGATGTGACATGGATGCCCAACGGAACACTGCGACAGTTGGTTGAGGTGTACACATGCATGCAAGTGTGGTGGTGTGCGTGCATGTGTAGTGCACTCCCTGTGTTGCATGTGATGTCTGGCTCACCTTTGCCTGCTCATGCTGTTGTATGTGTATGGATGGTGCTGGCAGTTGCGATGTGGCTGTGGTATGGCTCATGTGTGCAAGCTGAAATGACATGTGTGTTGCCGATTGTGATGCCATGTCTGAGGTTTGCCAATGCCATTCATGTGCAACTGTCATGTGTGTATGTGTCCATTGTACAGTGCCCTGATGCCTGTGTTTCATTTCTCCCTGTCTGCAGCGTCAACTGATGAAGAGGGCGGAGAAGGTGCTGAGGAGCACAGCGGCGGGGATCGCACCGCCAGCCGGAGACGCAAGGCCCGGCTCCCCTCCCAGGTTGTGATCTCGTCGGGGAGTGAGGAGTCCGGTGCCGCGTCCCAGGCCGCAGCTGCCGGGGGGAGGTCCAAGAGGCGGAGGTCAGAGTTGGACTCCTCAGCAGCAGAAGGGGCAGCTGGGACCCCACAGGGCCCAACGGGGGAAGATGGCACGGAGTCATCCAGTTTGGTGGGGGGTTTGGTTGAGGAGGAGGCCGTGCAAGCAACAGAGACGGGGTCTGGAGGTAGGGATTCCACTGGTGCTAGTGGTGCAGTGCAGGACCAGGGACAGGAGGCAGCACAGGTCGCCGCGTAGGTGCCTGTGTGCAATCCTGTCCCTGATCCTGTCACTGCATCATCTTGCACCAGCAGGGATGCCTACGTCCAGACCCGTTTTCAGGCAGGGGATGAGCTCACGACAACTGGCCTTCCTCTGCCTGCGGACGTGGCTATCTGGGTCCGGGTTGAGCCTGTCCTGACTGGTGTGGCCTTGCGTCAACGGGCCATGCGAGGTGACCTGCAGTCTTTTCATGAGGAGACTGCACGTCATCTCGAATGGCTCGTTGACCGCGTCGGCCTACTGGGACAGGTCACCCAGGCAGGATTCCTCTGTTTGATGGGGCTTGCTACGACCCCCTCCTCAACTGAACCCCCTATGCGCCAGTCGTCCTCCGTGCCATCTTCCCACCCATCAGTCACCTGGGTGCCCTGTGGAGCTGCCTCTGACGGTGCGGCCAGGCTGGTGGAGGAGGCATCCCTGCCACAGTCGGGAGTCGGACGTCCAGCAGAGGTGGCCACATCAACGACTGCACCCCAGCCAGCGGAGGATGTGCAGGCAGCAGGAGGCAGTGCACGGGCAGAGGCACAGCAGCAGCAGCAACGTGGTGGGAGCCATGATGGCTCGGGGCCTTCGACATCAGAGGGGCAGGTATCCGCCGGAGGGCAGGAGGACCCAGGATGGGAAGTGTCTTCCTTGTGGCAGCGGTTGGGCCACACCATAGATGCGGAGCGGCAGCGGGCGGAAGAGGCACGGCTCAAGATGGTCAGGACGGAGAACTCCATGCGGAGGGCTCTGAGGCGTGCCGAGTGCCTCGAGGCAATCCGCAGGGAGTTTGGGGGGAACATGTGGACGGCCCTGCGGACCCTCGGGGCCATGGAGGAGGAGCGCCTCCGGGACATTGAGCAGGAGTTCGATGATGCCCTGGCCCGGAACATCCCGAAGTGAGCCGTCGGACTAGCCCGCTGCCCTTGTAAATAGTTCTGTAGTTAGTGTTAGGTTTCCTTTGGTTTAGCATTTTTTTTGGACCTTTTGGACAATGGGCCACATTTTTGTATATAGTTTATTTTTTTAGGTAGTGTTATTAGATAGGTTTCATTTCTTCGGTTGGGATCATGGACCCTGGATTGTTTATCTGTATATAGTTGACTTTTGGATTTTCATTTTTTTTATGATTTCCCCATGGAGCAATGGTTTTCGATTTTAATTTTCCATTGGATTAACTTTTGTGGACTGTGACTTTGGACACCTTTCGTTTGCATTATGATTTGTGGTTTTGCATTTTTTCACGTACCTGCTGGTTTATTTTTTAAAAATTTCAATTATTGTTTATTTATTTTTGATTCAATTTATGTTGCGTTTAATACATATTTTTTCTTCAAACTTAATTGTGTAGTATCATCTCATTGGTTTGATGCATTTCATGATATGGGTTTTGACATTCACTGACACCCATTGGGTGTATGTGAGGGACATGTGTTCATTTGCAAACTTGCAATTGGGGTTCTATCATGTTTTTGCCATTTATAAGTGGGTGGATGCAATACTCGGGTGGGTGTTTGGCATTTGGAGGCTGACCATAAGGGCCAGGGATCTAGATTGTGGGGGCCTGGTGGAGGATGCCCCTGCACTGCTGGGGGTGGGGGTGGTGGTAGACATGGGTGGGGACCTGGTGGAGGCTGCCCCTGGTGGCTGGGGGGTGGGGGTGCTGGGAGACATGAGTGGGGGCCTGGTGGAGGCTGCCCCTGCACTGCTGGGGGGTGGGGGTGGTGGTAGACATGGGTGGGGGCCTGGTGGAGGGTGCCCCTGGTGGCTGGAGGGTGGGGGTGGTGGTAGACATGGGTGGGGGCCTGGAGGAGGCTGCCCCTGGTGGCTGGGGGGTGGGGGTGCAGGGGGACATGAGTGGGGGCCTGGTGGAGGCTGCCCCTGCACTGCTGGGGGTGGGGGTGATAGGGGACATGAGTGGGGGCCTGGTGGAGGCTGCCCCTGGTGGCTGGGGGGTGGGGGTGATGGGAGACATGAGTGGGGGCCTGGTGGAGGCTGCCCCTGCACTGCTGGGGGGTGGTGGTGGTGGGAGACATGGGCGGGGGCCTTGTGGAGGCTGCCCCTGCACTGCTGGGGGTGGAGGTGGTGGGAGACATGGGTGGGGGCCTGGTGGAGGCTGCCACGGATGGCTGGGGGGTGGGGGTGCAGGGGGACATGAGTGGGGGCCTGGTGGAGGCTGCCCCTGCACTGCTGGGGGGTGGGGGTGGTGGGATACATGGGTGGGAGCTTGGTGGAGGCTGCCCCTGCACTGCAGGGGGTGGGGGTGGTGGGAGACTTGGATGGGGGCCTGGTGGAGGCTGCCCCTGGTGGCTGGGGGTTGGGGGTGCAGGGGGACATGAGTGGGGGCCTGGTGGAGGCTGCCCCTGCACTGCTGGGGGATGGGGGTGGTGGTAGACATGGGTGGGGGCCTGGTGGAGGCTGCCCCTGGTGGCTGGGGGGTGGGGGTGGTGGTAGACATGGGTGGGGGCCTGGTGGAGGCTGCCCCTGGTGGCTGGGGGGTGCGGGTGCAGGGGGACATGAGTGGGGGCCTGGTGGAGGCTGCCCCTGCACTGCTGGGGGGTGGGGGTGATAGGGGACATGAGTGGGGGCCTGGTGGAGGCTGCCCCTGGTGGCTGGGGGTGGGGGTGATGGGAGACATGAGTGGGGGCCTGGTGGAGGCTGCCCCTGTACTGCTGGGGGGTGGGGGTGGTGGGAGACATGGGTGGGGGCCTGGTGGAGGCTGCCCCTGCACTGCTGGGGGTGGGGGTGGTGGGAGACATGGGTGGGGGCCTGGTGGAAGCTGCCCCTGGTGGCTGGGGGGTGGGGTGCAGGGGGACATGAGTGGGGGCCTGATGGAGGCTGCCCCTGCACTGCTGGGGGGTGGGGGTGATAGGGGACATGAGTGGGGGCCTGGTGGAGGCTGCCCCTGCACTGCTGGGGGGTGGGGGTGGTGGTAGACATGGGTGGGGGCTTGGTGGAGGGTGCCCCTGGTGGCTGGGGGTGGTGGTAGACATGGCTGGGGGCCTGGTGGAGGCTGCCCCTGGTGGCTGGGGGTGCAGGGGGACATGAGTGGGGGCCTGGTGGAGGCTGCCACTGCACTGCTGGGGGTGGGGGTGGTGGGAGACATGGTTGGGCGCCTGGTGGAGGCTGCCCCTGCACTGCTGGGGGTTGGGGTGGTGGGAGACATGGGTGGGTGCCTGGTGGAGGCTGCCCCTGGTGGCTGGGGGGTGGGGGTGCAGGGGGACATGAGTGGGGGACTGGTGGAGGCTGCCCCTCCACTGCTGGGGGTGGGGGTGATAGGGGACATGAGTGGGGGCCTGCTGGAGGCTGCCCCTGGTGGCTGGGGGTGGGGGTGATGGGAGACATGAGTGGGGGCATGGTGGAGGCTGCCCCTGCACTGCTGTGGGGTGGGGGTGGTGGGAGACATGGGTGGGACCTGGTGGAGGCTGCCCCTGCACTGCTGGGGGTGGGGGTGGTGGGAGACATGGGTGGGGGCCTGGTGGAGGCTGCCCCTGGTGGCTGGGGGGTGGGGGTGCAGGGGGACATGAGTGGGGGCCTGGTGGAGGCTGCCCCTGCACTGATGGGGGGTGGGGGTGATAGGGGACATGAGTGGGGGCCTGGTGGAGGCTGCCCCTGGTGGCTGGGGGGTGGGGGTGATGGGAGACATGAGTGGGCGCCTGGTGGAGGCTGCCCCTGCACTGCTGGGGGTGGGGGTGGTGGGAGACATGGGTGGGGGCCTGGTGGAGGCTGCCCCTGCACTGCTGGGGGTGGGGGTGGTGGGATACATGGGTGGGGGCCTGGTGGAGGCTGCCCCTGGTGGCTGGGCGGTGGGGGTGCAGGGAGACATGAGTGGGGGCCTGGTGGAGGCTGCACCTGGTGGCTGGGGGGTGGGGGTGCAGGGAGACATGAGTGGGGGCCTGGTGGAGGCTGCCCCTGGTGGCTGGGGGGTGGGGATGATGGGAGACATGAGTGGGGGCCTGGTGGAAGCTGCCCCTGGTGCCTGGGGGGTGGGGGTGGTGGTAGACATGGGTGGGGGCCTGGTGGAGGCTGCCCCTGGTGGCTGGGGGGTGGGTGTGCAGGGGGACATGAGTGGGGGCCTGGTGGAGGGTGCCCCTGCACTGCTGGGGAGTGGGGGTGCTGGGGGACATGAGTGGGGGCCTGGTGGAGGGTGCCCCTGCACTGCTGGGGGGTGGGGGTGGTGGTAGACATGGGTGGGGGCCTGGTGGAGGGTGCCCCTGCACTGCTTAGGGGCGGGGGTGCAGGGAGACATGAGTTGAACATGAGTGGGGGCCTGGTGGAGGCTGCCCCTGCACTGCTGGGGGGTGGGGGTGGTGGGAGACATGGGTGGGGGCCTGGTGGAGGGTGCCCCTGGTGGCTGGGGGGTGGGGGTGCAGGGAGACATGAGTGGGGGCCTGGTGGAGGCTGCTCCTGGTGGCTGGGGGGTGGGGGTGGTGTGAGACATGGGCGGGGGCCTGGTGGAGGCTGCCCCTGGTGGCTTGGGGGTGGGGGTGCAGGGAGACATGAGTGGGGGCCTGGTGGAGGCTGCCCCTGGTGGCTGGGGGTGGAGGGAGACATGCGTGGGGGCCTGGTGGAGACTGCCCCTGGTGGCTGGGGGGTGGGGGTGATGGGAGACATGAGTGGGGGCCTGATGGAGGCTGCCCCTGCACTGCTGTGGGGTGGGGGTGGTGGTAGACATGGGTGGGGGCCTGGTGGAGGGTGCCCCTGCACTGCTGGGGGGTGGGGGTGCAGGGAGACATGGGTGGGGGCCTGGTGGAGGCTGCCCCTGGTGGCTGGGGGGTGGGGGTGCAGGGAGACATGAGTGGGGGCCTTGTGGAGGCTGCCCCTGGTGGCTGGGGGGTGGGGGTGCAGGGAGACATGAGTGGGGGCCTGGTGGAGGCTGCCCCTGGTGGCTGGGGGGCGGGGGTGGTGGGAGACATGGGTGGGGGCCTGGTGGAGACTGCCCCTGGTGGCTGGGGGGTGGGGGTGCAGGGAGACATGAGTGGGGGCCTTGTGGAGGCTGCCCCTGGTGGCTGGGGGGTGGGGGTGCAGGGAGACATGAGTGGGGGCCTGGTGGAGGCTGCCCCTGGTGGCTGGGGGGCGGGGGTGGTGGGAGACATGGGTGGGGGCCTGGTGGCGACTGCCCCTGGTGGCTGGGGGGTGGGGGTGCAGGGAGACATGAGTGGGGGCCTGGTGGAGGCTGCCCCTGGTGGCTGGGGGGTGGGGGTGGTGGGAGACATGGGTGGGGGGCTGGTGGAGGCTGCCCCTGGTGGCTGGGGGGTGGGGGTGCAGGGAGACATGAGTGGGGGCCTGGTGGAGGCTGCCCCTGGTGGCTGGGGGGTGGGGGTGCAGGGAGACATGAGTGGGGGCCTGGTGGAGGCTGCCCCTGGTGGCTGGGGGTTGGGGGTGATGGGAGACATGAGTGGGGGCCTGGTGGAGGCTGCCCCTGCACTGCTGGGGGGTGGGGGTGGTGGGAGACATGGGTGGGGGCCTGCTGGAGGCTGCCCCTGCACTGCTGGGGTGGGGGTGGTGGGAGACATGGGTGGGGGCCTGGTGGAGGCTGCCCCTGGTGGCTGGGGGGTGGGGGTGCAGGGGGACATGAGTGGGGGCCTGGTGGAGGCTGCCCCTGCACTGCTAGGGGGTGGGGGTGCAGGGGGACGTGAGTGGGGGCCTGGTGGAGGCTGCCCCTGGTGGCTGGGGGGTGGGGGTGGTGGTAGACATGGGTGGGGGCCTGTGGAGGCTGCCCCTGGTGGCTGGGGGGTGGGGGTGCAGGGAGACATGAGTGGGGGCCTGGTGGAGGCTGCCCCTGGTGGCTGGGGGGTGGGGGTGGTGGGAGACATGAGTGGGGGCCTGGTGGAGGCTGCACCTGCACTGCTGGGGGGTGGGGGTGCAGGGAGACATGAGTGGGGGCCTGGTGGAGGCTGCCCCTGGTGGCTGGGGGGTGGGGGTGCAGGGAGACATGAATGGGGGCCTGGTGGAGGCTGCCCCTGGTGGCTGGGGGGTGGGGGTGGTGGGAGACATGAGTGGGGGCCTGGTGGAGGCTGCCCCTGCACTGATGGGGGTGGGGGTGCAGGGAGACATGAGTTGGACATGAGTGGGGGCCTGGTGGAGGCTGCCCCTGGTGGCTGGGGGGTGGGGGTGATGGGAGACATGAGTGGGGGCCTGGTGGAGGCTGCCCGTGGGGGCTGGGGGTGCAGGGGGACATGCGTTGGTGGGCAGTAGTGCAAGGTGACATGTGGGTTGGCTGGGGGGCATGGCCATGGTGGATGGGGTGCCTGCAGGACATGTGCAGGGTAGGCCCCTGTGGTGTGGGCCACCTGCAGGGGCTGTGGAGGGTGTAGAGGGAAAACATGGGAGGACCCACACGTGCAATTCACGTGTGGTGCTCCCCGCGCACCCCTGTAATACACGTACCCTGATGGAATCGCGTGTGATACTTCCTGCGCACCCCTGAAATACACGTACCGTGCTGCTTTTGCGTGTGAAACTTCCTGCGCACCCTTGGAATACACGTACCCTGATGGAATCGCGTGTGATACTTCCTGCGCACCCCTGAAATACACGTACCCTGCTGATTTTGCGTGTGATACTTCCTGCGCACCCCTGGAATACACGTACCCTGCTGCTTTTGCGTGTGATACTTCCCGTGCACCCCTGGAATACACGTACCCTGCTGTTTTTGCGTGTGATACTTCCCGCGCACCCCTGGAATACACGTACCCTGATGGAATCGCGTGTGATACTTCCCGCGCACCCCTGAGATACACGTACCCTGCTGCTTTTGCGTGTGATACTTCCCGCGCACCTCTGAAATACACGTACCCTGCTGCTGTTGCGTGTGTTACTTCCCACGCACCCCTGATGCACACGTACACAGGACAATTGCGTGTGGAACTTCCCGCGAACCACTGAAATACACGTTCCCCGTTTGGCGTTTGCTGTTTGCCAGCCCTGTGGACTGGTCCAGGGTTAGCGCAGCCCTTTGCGATTATTTGGGGATTTTGAAGGCTTTTCCTTGCGCGAGGGCGTTCTTGGGGGCGTAACTGGCGCTGCTGCAGGGTCGCTGCGCCACGCTGCGCCACGGCTGGTTTTGGATGCGAAAATCCATGAATACGCTGTGCGCGGAAATCGATTTTAGCGCACGCGGCTGGCGCAGACATTCGCACAGGCACGCTGTGCGAAATTCCATGAATTACCCTGTTGGTCATGAATGTACAAAAGTCCAACTTAATGTGTGTAGGAAATCCCACTCATAATTTACCATGCATATCGGCATCTAGCTGCAAACTAAAGTGGGTTAACAAATGTACATATCTTAGAATAGTATTTAATTATGCGTTGAAATAGAGTGACCATATAAATTGCTCTGTTGCTACATTAGCCCAAGCAGATACCGCTATTCTGAAATTTGGCAGGGAAATGGGTTGTTTGAGCTTAGTATCAATTCTCCCCATCTACCAAGCTGTGTCAACAGCAATCAGTGCCTCTGGTGCTGAAGTTTTTCTTTTTTTATTCCGTGTCCTGAATCCACACTAAAGAAGATAAATGTTTATGCTGCATCTTCGGCGTGGCTAAGTGTGCCCTATCCTATCTGTTACACTTGGAAGCTGGTTTAGTCTCTGTAAGTGATCAAATTAGTCTTAAACCATTATCATTCTGGATTAGACTTAGGTCAAACATTATGGAACTGCTAACGTCTGATCTTTGCACTAAAAGTCCTTGGTTAGATTATTTAAAAAAGGAATTGAATTCCGTAGGTCTTTCAGAATTATTTATATATTTTATCCTCATATATCCAAAATAGACACCAAATTAGTCAGTTCCAGATTCATCTAGCAGATGAGGATCCTGCGCCATAGTGTTAAGACATGAAAATCCTCAGTTGTACAATATTTGACACTTGATTTTTATCAGGCAAAAGCTAAACGTGCGCTGGTTTGTGAGTTTGTGTGAACACTGACTGCTGTTTAATCTAAGGGTCAATGGCCTATTATTACCCACTGTGCTAGGCTGATGCACTGGCACAAATGCTCGGCAGCTGAGCGCAGTTTGTCCATGCGATCGTAGGACTTTGGGTGATCTTACACATTTCTTAATCCGGATATATGTGATCACTGAGACCACACATAATTGGGACGGCCGAAAATGCCAACTCTTTTTTTTATTAAACCCTCTTTGCACCACATAGATAATATGCGGGGGAGACCCCTGCAGCCCCCCATACTACTATAATATCCCATACCCCCCCACATAGGCCTTGTGTCATTCAGATCATGCAAGTGCGGGAGTCGTGGGGGAGAAGTGCCAGGGGGAGCGAAGGGGGAAGTGCGATCAGGGCAGCATTGCTCTGAGTAAGTGCAGCCGGGGGAGCTGGCTCTGGGTAGTGCAAGGAGGCAGGGGATTGTAGGTTTACAGATACAACCCCTAAGTGCGTGGAGGCCCTGAGGCAGTGCAGGTGCTTACAGGTCATAAAGGAGCCTGGAGCCCATTGGGTTCTGATGGAAGCCAGGTGACCAGTCAACGCAGCAGACAGAGGGGGTCAGCAAGGGTGAGAAAGATGGAAAGCAGAAGCAAAAAGGAAGGTCTTGAGCTGCTTCTGCACCCTGAGGTGGTCCTGCTCAAGTTTGAGAGGGCCAGGGAGGTCATTTCGGAGGGAGGTCCCTACAGAGGAAAGAGATCTACCTCCCACTCTCTGGTTGGAGAAGCATCTGACCATCAGAGAGTTGGAGGTAGCTGAGAGAAGGGCTAGAGAAGGAAGATGTTTAGGAAGAGAGAGCTGGATGTGGTGCGGGTCCCGACCCCAGAAAGCCTTGTGGACAATGCAGAGTGTCTTGAACTTGATCTTTGCAGCCACCGTGAGCAAGTGGAGAGATTTCAGGGCTGGAGAGATACGATCCCTGGGTTTGAGGCCAAGGACAAGTCTCTCAGTCCTGTTCTGGCTTAGTTGCAGAGGGCAGAGAGTAGAGGGAGGCAGGTTGAGAAAGAAGCTGTTGCAGTAGTCCAGCCTAGAGAGAACCAGGGCTCCAGAGACATTGAGCTTCTGGGGGAAAGTGAAAAAAGGAAGAATGCCTCTGACAAGCTGCATCTGGTAGTGGGACTTCTTGGAGAGGTATGTGATGCGAGGAGAGAAGGAGAGAGTGGAGTGGAAGATGACCCAAATGTTTTTTACCTCACAGGAAGACGCAGTGAGTTGGCGCAGGAGGGCGGCCAGAGTGAAAGGGGAAAGCGGTACCATGGTTCCTAATGAGGAGGATCTCAGTGTTGCTAGCATTGAGGCAGAGACCATTGAAGGCGCACAATTCTTGAATCGCAGTAGAGGGGCCAGACAGATCTAATGACTGTGCATTCATTATCATCACATACTCCACATGAATCCGAAGTCTAAACCCAGGAGGATAGCTCAGTGGCAACGTGCTCACCTTGGAAGCAAGATGACACGAAACAATACAAGTTCGATCCCCGGGTCCGTGTTATAAATACGCAACTAAGACAAAACAATTATGCAACTAATAAACAAACAATTCCTGTAACAGCGCCTCGATGCCAGTGGCCTGTGTGAGTGCTTTAAAAATGCAAATAATAATAATAATAATAATAAACTGCAGCTGTACAGGCCTCAGACCTATGGGGACCTTCTGCATTCTAATGAACCCCTGACTCTGCTCACCTCCTCCCGCCCACCCCCCCCCTCCGATTGAATTGGACAGAGCTCTAATAAGGGACAGACCATGGCACGTTGTGGGAGGATAATTTGAGTTCTTTATCACTTCTGCTTTATTAGACGTTTGGGGGAGACACATGGCGTTTCACTGGGCGCAGTCAGAACAAATATCGTCTGTGACCATCTAGGGGTCATAGGATTGCATTCCAGCAATTACTGTTTGCAACCATGAACCAATTTCTGGTTGGGTTTAATAGAAGATGGTTAAGATTTCGATATCCTGTTCTATGCTTACTTAATTGGGTTTCATTAATTTAATTGAATTGCACATATGCATGGAGTACAGGGACCTGGAATAAAAACATTTTGGACTATGGAATAGGTCAAGTCTCAAATCCTTTAGTGCGGTGCCACCAGCCACGGGTACCTAGGTGCCAATGGCTGAGAGCAGTATTCTCTGCTTCGAAGAATGGAATCTTTCTGGAATTTAAAACCCTCTCACGTGCATGCTGCGGTTCTGATGTGTTATAAACACAGCCATATTCTTTCATGTCTTCATGGATTTGAATAGTTCCCATTACCACTCATTCTTTGTACTCTGTGCTAAATGACAGGCATCGATTGAACTGCTGCAGGCAAAAACGAAGCCAGAGTCATTCCCTTTTTATTCTTTTACTAGGATTCACCCCTTCTGCCACATTTACCCTTCCTCTAGCCACCATCTTAATCCTTGCCCCTGATGCTCCTGTATGGCGAGGTGAAGGGAATGCTGCCAGTGCCGCTACCATACTCCCCCCCTACGATAGTATTAGTACATCAAGGAGGCGACCTCAGGTTGGTTCTTATTCTAAAGGCCATTAACATCATCTGAAGGCTTGTTCTGTGTTACAGCAAAATTAGACAAGAAGTACCGACTATTTCTAAGAAGTACTTACTACGCTTTTGACATTACGTCAGTGGCCTCAATAATGAAACGACTGAAAACATTTCTTGGAGTCTGTAACCACAGCACACCACAGTTTCACCCACATGTTTTTTTATTAGTGTCCACAGAAGCGCGCGCCACTCGGACATTTTCTGTGATGTACACAGTAATCTCAGTTGTCCACCAAGACACTGATCTGTCCTTTCAAATATTGTGCTTTATTCAAGAGCTGGTGTGATGCTATTGTGACACAAATACCCTAATGTGAGCCTGACTTGGCTCCTGACCTCAGTGCCTGGGGTCACTGGGCACAGAGAAATGCCTCGAGGTGATTCACATTGTAGTGTGTAGGTGATACAAATCTCATTAAATACACAAAACAAGCCCCTTAACAAAACATGACTATATATATATTACACAGGAAGAGCACGTTTTCGTTGGCATATAACTTCGCTCCCCCTGGAGGAATGCTCACCAAATTTTGCAAAAAAGATATATGGCCGGCTCAGAGTTAAATTGGCGCACGGCTACAGGCCGAACGGCTGGATGGATTTTCACCAAATTTGCAGCAGGGGTGGGGGCTTGAATCAGAAAGCGTGCTTTTGTGTGCTTCGGGGAAATCGGACCAGTACTTTTGTTGCAAAGAACTGAAATGTACGTCCAAAAAAATGAGTGATATCTAGGTCTGCTCCGCGGACCCATTTCCATGTTTGCTCCGCAGACCAAAGTCTTATTGGCCTGCGGTACGCCGTGCTGTCGGCGAACATTGGACGTGGCCTGTGGTTGGCTGGAGGGAAGCGTACCGTGCATCAAAGGTTTTGGGAAACGCCGCCATGGTGTATCGGAGGACAGTGTTGTGGTGTGTGTGTGTGTACCAAGACCCTAATGCATTGAGTTCATGGCTGGGCCTGTTTTATGTAACTGTGTGGCCACTAAAAGTAGTCATATCTGCCTCCGCTCCGGCGTCCCCTTTCCCTGTTCGCCGCACGGTGAAACATGTGATTGCACTACAGTGTACGGTGACGTGTTGTGCGTGAATAGTTAATAACACCAGCATGTTGTTTCCGAGGGCAATGCGGCGTCGAAAGGACATGGAAAATCTAGTTTACGGCATCTGGTGGTGGGAAGAAGGGATGGAAAGGGTGGGGGAGTGAGAAGTGCTGCAAGTGATGCATCTCATTAGAAGAAGACGGTGGTGTGCCAACGGTATCCGTGCATACTACGCCAATTCGCGGTTATCTCAACAGGCAACAATCTTGTGTGGTCATTGCAGGCAGCCTTCGTTATGGCATGCCAGCTGCAGCGGCGATGACTTTCTGTGATGAGTGGTGGCAGGCACATTTGCAGAAGGGGAGTGCATGCCACAAGATATGCACATTTACAGATAGGGTATACTATGGTGTGCTTTGTGTGGTAAGTCCGCAGCCCCTTTAATGCATGGCTGCAGCCCTTGCACAGATAAGTATGGTCACTGGTTGAAAAGGTATGTCGACTGGTTGAAAGTTGGTGCCACATTGTCGCTTTGTGTGTGTGGTTTGGCTGCATTGCAAACATTGTTGGTTGCATCGGTGTGGTGATTGGTAGAACATCGTACAGTTGTCGGTGTATGGGTGGAGATGCTGCAGTGACCAGTCATGTACTGTGTCCACTGGGTATACTAATGGAATAGTGTAAATATTGCGTGGATTAGTAAGTGTTGCAGTGCAGTATGCTTTACTGCTTGTGTGCACGTAGTACAGTGTGGAGAGCAGGGCCAATGTTGCGACGATTGTGGTGTTTGGTTGGCATTATTACAATGGTTTCTGAGTGGAAGTGGGTAGCAGTGCCAAACCCTGTGGTATGTCTGTGCATTACAGTAAGTGGAATATGTGTGAATGCATTCCTGCTTTTGGGTGCAGAGGTTGGGTAGAAGTGCTGGTGCCTATGTTGCCTTTCTGATTTGTGGCACATGCCTACATGGCTTTGTTATGTTGTGGTGGGTGTGGGCAAGGCCTAGACTGTTGTGCGCACCCAGCAGGCTAGGCCTTCCTGACAGCCACCACAATGTAATGCAGTCATGCACTTGTCGGTCTGCATGCATGTCAGGTTGGTGACTTGTACGCAATGGTTGTGGAGGACATTGTAGACTTGGTAGAGCAGCAGAAGTGAGCTGCTATGCGTACATTAGGATACGGTGCACATCATTGCCCCTGTTGCACAATAGGGAGCCACATGTCACCACTTTTGTTTGCTATGGTTAGGCCCTTAGAAGACCCTTGCTTTAGGAAGTGCTGTAAGATATGGCAGCATGAAAGTACGTACTCAGCAGCCCACATTTAAAACATGGCCAATGCACACAGCCCCCTACATACTGTTCACCACACCTGCACCCAACAGCCTAGGCCTTTATAACAGGCACCACAACCTATTGCAGCCATGCAGTTGTCACTCTGCATGCATTTGATGTTGGTGACTTTTACACAATGGTTGTGGAGGACATGGTGCATTTGGTCGACCAGCGGAAGAGAGCTGCTATGTGTAAATTAGCATATGGTGTACATCATTGCCCCTATTGCACAATAGGGCGCCACATACCACCATGTGCATTTCATATGGTTTGCCCCTTATATTCCCCTTGCTTTTCAAATTGTTTTAAGATATTTAGCAGCATGAAAGGACGTGTTCAACAGCACACATGTAACCTCTGGCTAATATACACGGCCTCCTACATACCGTTCAGCACACCCAGCGGACCGTTATGCAGCCATGTATGCAAATATGTGCCCAGGGTGAAAGGTGGCATGCTCAATTGAAGATGGGGAGTGCAGTGCACATGGCATGAGCATTTAAACATAGCGTGTACGATGGTGTCTGCATGCATTTGAAATTCATGACTTTTACACAATGGTTGTGTAGGACATTGAAGACTTGGTACAGCAGCAGAAGGGAGCTGGTATGCGGACATTAGCATACAGTGTACATCACTGCCCCTGTTGAACAGTAGGGAGCCACATGCCACCCTGTGCAATTCCTATGGTTTGGCCCTTATGATCCCCTTGCTTTTGGGAGTGCTTTAAGATATTGCAGCATGATAGGCCGTGCTCAGCAGTACACATGTTAAGTATGGCTAACATACATACATACCGTTCAGCACACCCAAGGCAACGTTATGAAGCCATGCATGCAAATATGTGCCCAGGGTGAAAGCTGGCAGGCTGAACTGCAGATGGGGAGTGCAGTGCATATGACATGAGAATTTAACCATAGCCTGTACAATGGTGTGTTTTCTGTGGGGAGGGCCTAGCGCCTTGCATGCATGGCTGGAGTGGAAAGCGAAAAAAGGAGTCCTCCTGGTACTTAGGGAAGCGTACGTGCCACATTCTGCGTTTCTCACCATGCTGGCCAATGAAAATGGGAGGATGGTCTTTGTCCAATCAGGTGCTCAGGGTGAGCGTCACAGGCAAGAGCACTAATAGGGATAAGTCCTTCTCCTGCTTCACCGGACACGGCCCTTGCGGTACTTGGGGAAAGGCACGTGCCACATTCTGCGCTTCTCACCATGCTAGCCAATGGAAATGGGACTATGGCCTTTGGCCAATCAGGTGCTCAGGGTGAGCGTCACAGGCAAGAGCACCAATAGGGATAACTACTTCTCCTGCTTCCATGGGGCGCGGCCCTCGTGGTATTTGGGGAAAGGCACGTGCCACATTCTGCGCTTCTCACCATGGTGGCCAATGGAAATGGGACTGTGGGGAATGTCCAATCAGTTGCTCAGGATGTGCATCACAGGAAAGTGCGGCATTCATTTTTTTCCATTAGTTTGTGTAGTGCGGCTGGCAAACATGGCAAGATGCAAAGTTTTTGTGATGGGTGATGCCTTTGTGGAAGATCGGTTCATGTGTGCCCTCCAAGAAGGCTTTTATTGCAATTTCGGTTTGGAGGGAGTGGACGCTTTGTGGTGTAGTGTCGAAGCATGGTGTTTCAGCTGAGTGCTTGTAGAATGTCAACGCATGGCCTCTTCGGCAACTGTACATGTTGTGGTTGTGCACTTTGGAGCCTTCTTTTTGGGTTCCATGCGTTGTTCCACTGTGTACCGTCAACTGAAGAAGATGATGAAAGAAGTGCAGTGCATTTTTCCCACTGCCAAGGTGCTTTTCTTATGTATACCCCGAGAATAGTGTGCAAGTATTCCAATGATTCCTGTCGCCAGCCAGAGGTCAGAAGGCATCTCATCAAAAGAAGCATGTGTGACTTTTTGAGTGCTGCTGGGATGTTCTCTTGTGCGAATGAGAACATTGGTACTCGATATATAAACCTTTTCAAAGGAAATGGCATGTCTTTGTTGACCAGTGGCTATGACATTTTGTTTCACAATCTACAAGCTTCATTGAAGACCCTATTGTAAGAATGTGAGCTGATGTTGAAAACACAAAATTACTTATAAAAACCACAAAAAAGGTGTTTCTACCGAAGCACCTTTAAAAAATAATTAAACAAGGCTCTTTTAAGAGCCGCCACAACTAACAACATCCCCTACCTTGGTTGAAAGTTCTTCCCCCACTCCTGCGCACAGACAGCAGAAAAAAGACAGCGAATATCACGATAGTTGCAGGGTGGCATGTGTTAAATACGCCCTTTTGCAGATTAAGGCCATAGAAATGGGCCTGTAGAGGCTACGAGATTGGTCAATAAGGTTTATGGGTGTGGTGTGTACACACAGACTGTGGTACACGGTGCATTTGTTGACAGAAATGCAGAGGGTGCATTTATGGCTGTATGTTTCACGAGCCACAGCGTGCATGTTTCAGGGGAGTTCGAAATACATTGACTGAAAGTGAATGGAAAACACTGTGCAGTGGCTGCTCTTTTTGGAATCTATCATGTGGATTTGTAGTGCTATGGAGTACCAACAATGAAGTGACTGATGTTGGTTTATCTGTGTGACACTTTGGTGACACGCTATCATGCCAATATTATTGTTGTTCATTGTGGAGGGAAAATTGCACAGCATGTTACACAAGTTTCAGTGCCGTATGCGATGAAGGAGGCATTTGCTTGCCCAGGTCATGCGTTTGTTTCCGATCTCTTGCATAACTTTCTATCGCATTATGCAGACACCGATGTGGCTGCATCATTTTTTATTTTGTCCGCAAATGGAGAAAGCGCAGTACATTGTGAAGAAGTGTATTTGTGCCTTTGTACGACATGTGCCAATGGCGTACTTCACACATGGGAATATGACGTTTCACAGTACGAACAGTTTTCCCCAGCTATAACCTTCATCTTACTTTGACTGCCATCCCGATTTCTGCACACCACATCCAAATTGCCTTTCTTGAAAGTAGTGAACATTTTTTGTAGTAAGTATTGCACACTGACACTCTTCAAAACACTGTGCAACACGTAAAGAAACCTCTTTCTACAGCGACCCCCTTTCTAATCGATTCAACTATAGTGTTTTGCACAGTGCCATGCCTCCCGCCCGGCATCCATTCATTGGCAAGTCCATTGTTCATCTCTTAAAGGTGCTTTCTTTATTTCCCTTTTTTCCTTTCCCAGTTCATTTCCATTTATTATGGTCTTCTGACACATGCCACAGAAGGAACAGCAGGAAAGGCCTGGTACATAAGGGGAAGCACCTGCATGGATACCATAGGGGACATGCCGAGAGACGGAATTATTGGATGGCCGTCACCTACATATACGCCAGTCATTGTCATGCTCCCGGAAGGACCCTTCCCACGCACTTCCAAGTACCTTCCCTCTGTGGAGTAGGGCTTTGCAGTATATGCACAATACAATGCCCTTTGCCGGGTAAGGGTCTGTAGCATGGCATATGGTCTGCAAGGATGTTTTAGAGCTCTGCTGCCCTACAGGAGTGCCCCTCTTGTTGAACGCAGCAGACGTTTCAAATGCTGTACATTAAATTACCCTACGTAATTGTTGGAAAGGCGGTAGACTGCCCACTGGTCCCTTGTGCTTTCATTTCAGTTGTGGTCACATACAGTATAAACACTTCATGCTACGCCATTACTCTTAGGAGTAGTATTCACAGAGATGCATACATTCTGGAATAAAATAATGTTTACAACAACACAAAACACAGCTTCATTACGTGGAGCAGGTAGCCATTTATTCTGTGCGACCCATGCAGCTACAGTACTTTTCTAACCACCACTAACATTGTTTGCGCTCTGCATTTTATGCTGTTGCTTACTTGCCTTTACATGCACTAGTTTGTTCGTGACCAAGCCGAAGCAGCTTTGCCATTTTGCAGACTCACTACAAACTGTCCCACCTGCAGGTAGATGTTTTCTTCAACTGTACGACCCAGAGGCGACCTCTTGACACTTTCCGTCACACTGCTCAGAGCAGACACAATGTGTCTGTTTCACGGGTCATTCAAAGGCAAGCAGCACATCAATCAAATGAATGCAACATATAACACGCCCACATTACACTGCAGGTTGCTGTTCCTTGTTTACCAGTGGGCATCATACAGTCAGGCGTGCTTTAGCCACACATTGGTAGGTTGCAGAGCCACCCACATAGTCGCCAGGAGTACTTGAAATGCGGTAGCCTATCGTATGAATCTGTAGGGCTGGCGACAGGGGCGGTGTTACCAGCACACAGTGGATGACCTATGCATGGGCATAGGTGTGGAACGGGTAGAGATGCACTTCCAAACTATTTAAAAGTGCATTAGAAGATGTGGACATGCAGCCACTAATGGAGTCCTACAGATACTTGCAGTGTGATTGCACAAACGCCGACCAGGTGCAGTCTCCCTAGGAAACGTCCATATTGCTCATCTGTAGTCCTCTCGGCCAGTACTGTGCGGCACAGATTCACAATGCAATTTTAACACAAAAGGAGAAACTACTCAAACACTCACCAACATTTACCATGTACATCTGTAATTGCTAAAATACAACAACACTATTCGGAAAAGGAAGGGGTAGCACAAATGGGTACATACACCAGACAATTTGGGCTTTCCACACGTTTATCATGAGGGCAGCCAAGAAATCAGTAACAAACCGTTGTTAACGGGACGTTATGGTTCCATTGCAGTACCAAACAGCTATCATGTTTACAGAAAACACTATGCTAAAGCAACGTTCTGGTTACAGTGCCCTACTAAAAACCTATGAAATTCACTAACAAAAACGTTGTTACAGGGACGTTATGGTTACAGGTAAAACCGAAAAAAGCTAAGCAACTATAACTCACGCCACCAGTGCGCACTGCAAGGACTAACACCCATGACATCAAAGATGCGATCACAAATCTCATTGATAAGATCACTAATGGCATTACATGTGTGGCTGCCCCTTTTCTGTTCACTGACATAAGTAGGCCAGGTGCTTTTCTTCACTAACAGTCAGAAAGTAACAATTCAAAAGATTCTATCTTTGTGTACAGCACCCTTCTCATATGTTCTTGCACTACTTTCCTCAGAGTTCACTCACATCATACCATACATATACATATAGGGGAAGAAGAATGCGTAAAACACAGCAATCATTTCTTTGCATGAAGGTAATCAGTTATCTTATGAACACTTTCCGGTAATACTGCTCCTTGTTTGCTTACTGTAATTTCCCTGTATATGCCCATATTTGTATGCATTGTGGTGTCTTTATGTTTTCTGTGCAGTAGTGCAATTATGTAGTTATTAAGGCAATGGTAGATACCTCTTACATGTTTCACAGTACCCGAAACTCTAAAACAAAAGCATTCATGATTTCACTATGTGACATGGGAAGATTTTCAAGATTACACTTCTATGGGGCCTGGTGCAGACAATGTCTACGTGTCCACATGAGTTGGTTCATGTACTGCAAGGAAGTCTGCAATACAATGGTTAGTATAGCAATGCATTGCGCAATGAACTACTTATCTCATGATAGTTCTTCCAATGGTCTTTGATAGATTTCTGCCACCATTACAATAACAATCCCTTGTGGAAGCTTTCCATGAAAACTAAATGCACATGTGATGTCATCAGTGATGTCATCAATGAGATTTGTGATGGCATCTTTGATGTCATGAGTGTTAGTCCTTGCAGTGCACACTGGTGCGGCGAGTTATGGTTGCTTAGCTTACCATAACTGCCGAATTACAGGTGGTTTTTGGTTTTACCTGTAACCATAACGTCCCTGTAACAACGTTTGTCAATTGAATTGCATAGGTTTTTACTAGTGCAACTTAACCATAATGTCCCTCTAACAATATTTTGGTTAGTGTATGTATATATATATATATATATATATATATATATATATATATATATATATATATATATATGTATGTGTGTGTGTGTGTGCAAAGAAAAAGGAAGGGTGGCAGGGATGGTACTCTGGGTCCCAGCTGCAGTAAGCTCAAACAGTCCTCCTGCTCCAAGCCTGCGCACAGCTGGAGGCCGCCATCTTTCCCTGCCGGGGATTCAGGTAAGTGCTCCCCTTCCCCTCCTCAGATTCCCCCCTTCCCTCCACTTACCTGCTTTTTCGCTTCTCTTTGGGAGTGGATGGGCTGGAAACACTTCTGTCTCTAGTGTGTCCGCTCCCGATCTGTGACATACCATCATGGAAAGGAAGAACGGACTACGTGTAGCCCCTTCTCCCGTTTCCATGCCAGACTTTTTTTGGTTTACTTTTTTTTATGGCTAATGACTGGAATGGAAAGGGAGAATGGACGATGTCTGCCCTCCTTTGGTGGATGTTTTTTAAAACTTTTTTTTCTTTTGCAAAACTGAGCTTTTTGCAACAGAAAAAAATGCTTTTAGTAGCCCGCTCTTAATGCCCCGCTCGGGCCTGTAACTATGGGCCCAGGGGCATTACCTGAAGTGATAATGCCCCCTCTGTGGGGCCTTATTGCTTAAGTGTTTGTGCGGGCCGGAGAAAGGAGGAACACCGGATTGCGAGAAAGGGGTCCCATCAACAAACTGAAACCACTGTCAGTGGCATAGGATTATTACTGCCATTATGGGCAAAGCCAACATGCGCATTCTTATAAAGGGACACCAGCCTAAATTGGAACAGCCAACATGGACATATTTTCTGACAGTGGCATGGCATTTATAATGGAATTATGGACAAAGCCAACATCGAGAGTGTTCTTACGTGGAGAAACTAGCCTACATTGGGCTACTTGCCCATATTGTGCTGCCAGCCTTGACATGTTTTCTTAAAGTGGCATGGCATTATTAATTACTGGCCTTGTAGGCAAAGCAACATGGTGTGTTCTTATTTGGGGATACTAGCCTACATCGGCGCAATCTGCATAATATGTTTTCTTACTGTGGTGAGTGCCCTTATATGTGGATACTGGCCTATATTGGCACAGCCAGCATGGACATGTTTTCTTAAAGTGGCATGACATTGTTTATTATTAGTATTATGAGCAAATCTAATATGATGAGTGTTCTTAAGTGGGGTACTGGCTATATATTAACGTAGCAAGCATGGACATATTTTATTACATTATAATTACTAGAATGATTGGCAAAGCATACATGAGTAAATGATTGCATCTGGAAATGGAAGATATGGTGCAATCAACGTGGACATTTTTTTCAAATCAGGCATGAAAATGTTTCTTGCACTGGCAGAAAACTGACATATATTGGTTCTGCACACTATCGGTGGCCTTGCATCTATAGGATTTTTTTCATGTGTCACCCTTCAAACCTATAATAAACTGTGCCGCTTTGACCCAATTGTTCACAGAATGTGTGCTATAAAAAAGCATCTTTTTCATCCATTATTATTTTTTAAAACTCTTGGGGGCAGGGGGAGGGGGAATCTGCCGAGCCACTATTTCACGATACATAGAAAAGTTAAGATTACACTATCCCAACTATGACAGTTCAGCCAATTAAACCCTCACTTCATAAATCTGTTTGCAACTAAAGTCACTAAGCCTTGCATTTTCTCGCCCAATAGACTGTAAATCGAGTAACGTTGAGTTCTGTATTATTAACACCTATAGTGAGAGCACTTAACTGATGTTATCACCAGTAGCTCTTGGCTTGGGAACCAGTCCTATGAGAAGGCTTTTTAAAGAACCACTATTATTCACATACAGGCATCATCTAGAGCAGGGGTAGCCACAATGTCAACTTCCAGAAGTTTTGGATACAACTCCCATCAACCCAATCCAGCAGATGTAATGCTGGGGGATCTTGGGAGGTGTAGGCCAAAACATCTGGAGGGTAACAAATTCTCTGCCCGTGATCTAGGGTTAGGTAAAATTACTTCGAATTTCACATTTCCCTTTCAATAAATAAATGGTGCCTACCAAAAGGTTTCCCAGTTCCATGAGTGACGCCTCGAGGCAGTCCTTGTTTTTGCTTCCAATTGCATGCTGGAACTTGTAGTTTCGTTTGTCCCATTGCCGGCATGGGTCTACAAGTCCCAGCATGCACTTCAGAAAAAAATCAGGAATGGCTTGAAGAATCCACATGGAACTGGGAAACATGGCAGCTATGAAGGTGAAATGTGGCACACTGTGGCCACATTTCTTACCGGATTAACTAAAGTCTTTCAGTTATGATGGGCAAGTCACTCCTGGGGACCACTCCGGTGGTGCCGGTGCACGGTACAAACACCTTTAACATGAACGTTAACTACAATGAGACCCTCGTGCTCACTGGTTTTCACGAACACGGGATAATATCTACCATTTAACTTGAATCTTAAAGACAGAAGAAGGAAAACATGTTGATGACTGAGGCAGACATTTCAAGAGGGGTAAAGCGAGTGCATGATGAATGTTGGAAGGAGAACTGGAAAATAAAGTGAAAACATCCTGTTCCATAAATCCAGCAAGACACTTTTGAACGTGGACCAGCGTTTCCAGCCACGTTGGTTTAATCACAAGATGTCTGAGTGAACGCATCATCACTCGAGTCTTTGTTCTGCAGTCAGTTTGACATTTGTTCTTGCTAACAAACTAACATCTTTTTGAAAAATAGAAACAGTTGAGTGTGCCGAACCTAGAAAATCAAAATTCTCTGTTTCGTTTGCCAAGAGGGGGTGGTCTGAGATTTATCACAGGTGTCTCTGATGTCTTACGGTCTCCCTCGCCAGATGAGTGAGTGCCGCATATAGCCAAAGTGCCGGAGGGCCAGACATGGAAGTCAGTCCTCAATTGCATCCTAGTCAGATGCAGCGAGTACAAAAAAAGGCAACTGATACCAAATGTATGTTTTGTAAAAATTGGTCTCAGGACTATTGTCGCCATGTTGGGGTAGGGTTGGGTGCTCACATGGAAGAGAGTGCTATATACCTAGGATGTGATGGTCTCAACATAGGATATTTCCTGTTGAATAGAGCCCTGGCGTGGTAAGGCTCTTGGTTGTATCTTTCTTGTGAAAACGTTCTAACAGTACAGTAAGCACCAGGAAATGTGTTTCCATGTAGCCATTATAAAAATATGAACTGCCCGGTTTAAGGAGCTCCAAGCTTTGTTGACTTTGCAACAGTCCATCAAGGTGCACAGTGCCTTCAATCAAGTTTCCTGCTGACCAATCTCTGTGGTGCTCTTCCCATTGCCCCGAAGACACACTACTTCATTTATAATGTATTAGTTATGCTATGTTTTGGCAGTGGCGTAGACAGGCTAAGGCCTGAGTTGGCAAGGCCCACCCAACCTCTGTAAATGCCAATTCAGCCGTGTGTGTGTGTGTGAATTTACAGATGTTAATGTCACTGTGGTGGGCCAGCTACATTAGCTACAGACCCCACTTGTTAGACAATCCTGGCTGCGCCTCTGTGTTTTGGGGTTGTATACTGCACACTGCTGCCATTTATGCTGTTTCTTGCAGGATGTAATGATGCAGTGGTTGTGACTGCTTTGCTCAACCTATGTTTCATCAACCACAGTTACTTTGAACTGCTTTTGTTCGGCTCTTTTGTTGGTTGTACAACAAAAATGCATGTTCATTGTGTCTTTAGGGGGGCTATGGGGCTGGAGGGGATGGGGGCCGAGTCAGGATCCTGCTCCCCCCATTAAACAAAGAAGAAAAATGTGTGCGAACAAAAAGAGGTTGTCGAGGTAAATGTGGATGTTGAAACCAGATAGAACCCATACTGTGGAGTACAGTCAAGTACTGTTGGCTGTTGCCGGAACGACTGCTGCCCGATTCGCCACTCCTACGCTACTGCGCGGCTGCACACGGACTCATTTGTTGGACAAGATCAGCGTGTGAGCCGCGTAAATTTTTCGCCTGGAGGACGTCTTTACAGAGGACACTCCACCTGCCTGACCCTTCTGGGAGGAAGTAGGAGGTGTAGGGGTGGCTCCGCCCCTTCCTGCCGCTCGAACGCCCATCTTTTCAACCTTAAATACACCTACCTTGGCGCACTTGCGCCGCGCACTGTGAAGTACAGTCAAGTACTGTTGGCTGTTGCCGGAACGACTGCTGCCCGATTCGCCACTCCTACGCTACTGCGCGGCTGCACACGGACTCATTTGTTGGACAAGATCAGCGTGTGAGCCGCGTAAATTTTTCGCCTGGAGGACGTCTTTACAGAGGACACTCCACCTGCCTGACCCTTCTGGGAGGAAGTAGGAGGTGATTTTCTGTCTGTGTGTTTGTCATTAGATTACAACACACCTCCTGTGACTGTGTGCCCTCTATTTGGCTTAAACACACCCCCTGTGACTGTGTGCAGACTATCGCGCCCAAATCTACGCCTTTGATGTTTACAGTTGCATGAAAAGCGCGTGTTAATTTCTGAAACATCTTTTTTCTTTCTATTCATTTAAGGTGTAGGGGTGGCTCCGCCCCTTCCTGCCGCTCGAACGCCCATCTTTTCAACCTTAAATACACCTACCTTGGCGCACTTGCGCCGCGCACTGTGAAGTACAGTCAAGTACTGTTGGCTGTTCGCTGTTCGTAGTGCGTGGTGCACTTTTACACTCAGCTGCATATACATTGCCTTTATTGGCACAGTTTAGCCATCAATACCAAGATATTATCGGTTTGAAAACAGAATCTAGGGCGATCCCCCACTAAGTAAGTTCTGCTAAATACTACGAAGCACTGCAAAAGATTGCCTGTTGATCGCGGTACTTGGTTGTACGGTGGCTGGTTACTCTATAGTGGAATATTTTTAGAATCCTTTGTTTAGGCAAATAATTCCACCTGTAATCTTGTTTCTATCTTTAGGAGTACTATTCTTGTGTGTGTGGTAAACACGTATATGCTGACTTCTGGAATCTATACTGGTTGATGTGCCCTTTTTTATGGATACTTCCCCACGTATATTAAGGAATGGGAAAAGAATGAAGGATTCCATTGCAAAGTGTCTATCCAATAAACCACAAAAAGTAAAAATGGAAAGCTCTCACTCTTTAGAGGGAGGGCAGTTGCCTCCTCAAGCTAGTCCCTTGTCGGTCATTGGGAATACTACTGCTATCGCGTCTAGTAAGCCCCTCTACTCTATTGAGACACAAACGCTTTCTCAGTCCCATGTGCCCACATCGGATATAAAAAAGGATGCTCCATTTTCATTAAAAGTGGCAAATGACATGGATTCCAACTTTGATACTTCTCCTGGGGCGCTAGACAAAATCTTAATTCCTATTTCTGATACTTCAATGCTTGCCCCAGGAATCATTGCTGCTTTAGAAAGACGAATTAGTCTCTCATTAGGCCCTTCTACACCTGTTGCGGCTTCCTGGGGTATGCGCGAACAGGTTCACTTTCATCCTACCCCAACGGTTACCTCTTTTGCGTATGTCAATCCTGACATTTTACCTAAAATAACATCTAGTGCTTCTGTGTCAAAGAGTCTGGGCAGCTCTCCAACTCCAGAGCACGACCCCTTGAAGAAACTGTTGCCTGATGATCCGACAAATTTAGTTTCCCCTAGTAAACAATTACCCCAAGAGTCCCCTATACACTCTTTTGCATCCTATCCTCAATTGTCTCCTATTCCCCAAGCATTAAATTCTTCTCAGTTGTTAGAACAGGAACTACATACATTTCCTGTCCTTACACGTATATTAAATCTGTTAGATAAGGGCCATGAACTTACGCACCTTCAGTTGAAAGATATTAAAGATTCTATTATAACCAACTCTCTACAATTGGCCAAAATCGAAGGGTATATACTTGCTCAGGAGGCCTGTCATATCTCCCACAACAATTGCGCAGAACGCAGCGCTGATTTAATAAGGAAGAGTTTGCAACCTACCAGCTTATCTCAAGCTAGTGCCTCTCAAAGCACACAAACCTCAGACGCATCCCTCTTATTGAAGGGCAGACCGACATCCTTCGCAAGTGTTATTACCTCTTCTAAACCTGTTTTGACTGATGCAAACACTCCACAAATTGATCTAATGGAAGTGGTTCATCTCCAACACGAAAGAATTCATCAAATAGAACAACTGCTTCATAACTCCAAGCTATTTTCAGTTGAATTACTTCATACTGACTCATGCATAAAGACAACTCCCGACCCTGTGGAATTTCCCCTACATAGTCCTTCAGCTCTTACCAACTTATTAGACGAAGAAGATGCTCAAGTGAGTGTAGAAACTACCGATAATGTTTCGGATTTCTACCACGTGTCTCGTAGGATGAAAAAATCATACCAACGAGCGCTCAAACGTAGAAATAAACGCAAAACGAAGGAAGCTCTTATGACCACAGCGGTCAACACTAATAGGCAGCAGGAGAGTGTGGAAGCGATGCCAACAAGTTCTGTCATCTCGCCCACTTCGTTTGGCTTAGCTAATGACGACCTTCATCTTAATGCTAGTCAACTCAATGAGGAGAGCCTATTTGCTCTTCAATTGAAGTCTAACAAAAAACATCCCAAAAAAACAAAAAAAGCCACTGTTACTTCCTACTTGAATCAAGACAATGAAGTAACAACTGACACAAAAAAAGAACTCTCTATAGCCCCTTGTACAGCAGCTTCATCAGTAAGCAATACTATGCTGCAACCCAATTTGAACTTATTTTTTCCTTCTGTAGAGAACAAAAAAACTTCCTGTAATCTCACTATAAATAAAACTCTAAAAGTAAGTACTCATCTCGTAGATCCACAAACTACGGTTGTGCAAGCAATGATGCACCAGGCTCATACCTCTTCGAGATCACATGTCAAGGAAACCTCTATTTCACACGACCCTATAGCCTTGACCTCAATTCCAATTTGTGCTTTGCAAAAATCGTTTGCCTTTAAGGCTTCATCGAAACCAGAATTTGTTTCTGCTTTCGAAACTCCGCTTCCAGCTAATCATGAAGTAGCAATGTCTTCTCAGAATTTGGGTGAAGTCAAGAATGAAGAACTACAATCGTGTACTAAAAATTCTTATTTAATTCCATGTACAATAGATAGTGAGCTATGTTCGTTCAATGACATCCCGGAAGAAACCCAAACTCTAATTGGCTGGTCCAGCAATGTACAAATAAATGGAATAGTACCAATTAATCGGTCATTCTTAATGAATTCTTTATATAAAATTCCGTCATTACGTAATCTAATCTCCTTGGATGTCGAATGGATAAAGCTCCCTTTGGTCAATAATAATAGGATGTTATGCAAAGTTCTGTCTCCTATTATTGCAAAGGTCATTTGGGAACATAAAACAGACCTTTCCTCTTTGGGGCTTAATCTTCAAGCATTTGCAGCGCTAGAAAAAGCGATGCAATTCCTGGAATACATGCCCCCTTTGCCATCTAAAATTAATTCCATAAATGAGAATGCCTCATCCTCCATATCAGAAAATGACAAAATTCTATCTAACTTAGCCCTTTTAACATCGGCTTTAAATGGACTACTGGGGATTTTGCCGTCAAAAATTTCATCGGACCCAGTACTATCCTCCTCCCTGGTTTCGTCCTCAAAATCCTAATGTAACCAGCTCCACATTCAATCTTGGAATTGTTGTGGCTTCAATAATTTACTTTCCTGGTTCAAAAACACAAGTGTCGACGATTTGCCTTCAATTTTTTTTATTCAAGAAACGATGCACTGTTATGATTTTCAACTAGATGGTTTTACTGCTGTACATAATGCTGCATTGCTCCCCTAGGTCGGTCGGCCAAGTGGTGGCCTGACCCTCTTACTCAACAACAAGTTGATATTTCATATAATTCAAAGGTTTACCAATCAACTGTGTTTGGCTATAATTGTTGACATTGATTTTTCTGAAAGGAAAAGAGTTTTGCTTATTTGCTTATACTGGAATCCCAACTCTCTGCGGATAGAAGCTGCCCTTCAAATACTAAATGATCTGCTGTTCGATGTATTTTCCATTCACTCAAATATTACAACCATTATCTGTGGTGACTTTAATGCCTTTTTATATGATTTAACAGCCCCATACACGCATAATACATTTTCCAACCACTTTAAGAATGCCCTTTCAAATGGGAAAAAATGGGTACAATTATTGTCACACTGGGATCTTGTTGTGATCCACCCTAAGGTATCTACCTCACTCGCTACATGGCAGAGGGGCAACTCTCATTCCTGTATTGACTACATCGTAGTATCAAATGATTTCATAGGGTTGATCTCTCCAACGACTATGATCTTCCCTGGTCTTGGAGACCACGCCATTTTGCTTTCCACGCTGTCTGCTGAAGTAGTGACCTTTGATAGGTCTCAAACATTAACTTTAATTCACAGCGAGCGTCATCTTCTATCCATCAGATGGAATTCATTTACTTGCCGACAAATAACATTTCTTGTAAATCGTGATTGGTGGTCCTTCTCTGTGAATGATGATAGTAATTATCAAACCCTTCTAACATGGAATTTATGTATGATACACTCACATCTTGTCTACATTGCGAACTCATCACCAACACATTATAACACATCTAATGCAGAAATTATTCTAGCTAAGAGAGTAGCCAAACTAAAATCTGAGAGAAATAGCGCCTTAAGAACTTTGAAAAAGCAACTCTACTCTATGGATACTCTTAGCTATGCGAATGCCAAAAAGACCTTAATGAGGAATCACAAATACAAAATAAATGCATCACGTCATGCTTTCTACTTAACTGGCAATCAAAATATGGTGCAAATTATTTGTAACAAGAATGTCCGAGACATTTGGAAATTGCTCAGAGAAACCAATAACAACTCTGCATCTCTCTTTGAATCTGCCGTAGATGGCAACTCGTGGGTTACATTTTTTACCCATAAGTATCTTTTACCCACACGATTTAAAGAGGTTGATATTAAGACCCTAATTCTTCAAATTCCAGATCTCTGTCCCTGGTCAACTGAAGATATTCTTTATGCGATTTCCAAATTAAAAAGTTCTAAATGTGCAGGCCCTGACGGACTTCCTCCTTGTGTCATCAAAGATGACCCACTTTTTTGGGCATCAATCTTTCTGAAGATTTATCAAACTATCTTTGTATCTAAGAGGCTTCCTCCGTCATGGACATCTTCTGTTATCATTCTCTTACATAAGAAGGGATCTCTAAAAGAACCATTAAATTTTAGACCTATTGCACTATTGGATGTGGCGGCCAAGGTGTTCGCACTGCTCCTCTTAGATGAGGTTGAAAAACATATCACTTTAAATGGCACGCTAAATAAGGCTCAAACTGGCTTTAGGAAGAATTTAGGTACACAACTAAATGCCACAATATTAGCTCATTTAACGGCGGGGACACACTCCTCCGCTACCGGTCCTGTTTTCATCGCCTCATTAGATCTTTCATCTGCATTTGATTGCGTGATCCGTAGTATCCTTTGGGAAAAGATGCTGAGGCTAAAATTTCCTCCAGGTTTAGTTGCTCTTATTGCACTACTACACCATCAAACCTCTGTCAGAGTCCGAATCTCCAGTAGTGGACTGCTGACGGATGCTATCTCCACAGCAACTGGAGTGAAACAAGGCTGCAATCTTGCAGCCGTCCTCTTCAATCTCTACCTATCTGATATAGAAGATCTATGGGACTCGCCACAAATCAACCCTGTTCGGTTGGGTAGGCTTAAACTTTCATGGTTAGCATACGCCGACGATGTGCTGTTACTAGACAGCACTCATTCTGGCTTGCAGAAAAAACTGGAAATTTTTAGCCTATTTTGTGTATCAAATAATCTGTCGATAAACTTGGTAAAATCAAACATCCTAGTTTTATCCTCGAAGAAAAAGGTTCGTAAATTTTGTTGGCACATTAACCTAAATCGTATTCAATTGACAACACACACGATATATTTAGGATATAATCTCGCCAACAATTCCTCTGCAACCTTTTGGCACAAAGCACTTTGTGAAAAAATAATTCCTCTACAAAATCAAATGAAAATCATATATAGGAGATACTGTATGTTTTCGTTAGTACCATTACTTGAATTTTATACCAAAAAGGTAGAAGCAATCATTTTATATGGCCTCGACATTTGCCTTTTAGATTTAACTACCTTTTTGAATAAACTGCAAGCTAGACTGTGGAAGACCACTTTAGGATTACCGGCATATCTCCCTAATGCTATACTGAGACATGAACTGGGGTTAAACTCTCTCGGAGCGCGACACAATTGGCGCATTCTTAAAATCTTTGCAAAGATGCAGTTTCCATTGACAAACTCTCTTTATGAAGATCTCTATCAAATGTTATACTCGCTTCAGCCTAAATCAATTAAGCTTTTTCAAAAGCGAATATATACTATCTTATCTGGCATAAATATTACCTCTCAAGAACTCGAACATAAATTACTTACTGCACATAAACGTCTTTTCTGGAATGACTGGGCAAGTACATGTGATCAGATTGCAACTTACTCCTCCTTCTCAGAATATGCATCCTTTAGACACGCACAAATTCCACGTCAACCATATCTTCTGCTCTGCCCTAGTGTTGAAATTAGGACAGAGTATATGCGATTTCATTTAGATTTGGTACATACAAGTACACACACAAAACATTGGGGAGAAGATACAAATGTTACTGTAAAGACATCTTGCAGATTCTGTAAAAAAACAGACATCCCTGAAACTTTAAAACACCTGTTTTTGTGGTGTCCGTCATTCGAAACAGCAAGAACTTTGAATCTTAAAGCTTTTGCTTCGACTCATTCAGAAGTTGGGAGAGAACTTATATGGTCGTGTTGTATGAGGGGCTCTTGCAACTCTATTGTTATCGCAACTGTTCGCTTAGTGAAAACTATTGAATCTGCACTGCGATTGCTTAACACGCTTTGAAAACGTATGATAGCAGCAATTTAGACATTAGTGGGTAATTTTATGTAACATCATGTCATGTTCAATGTATCGTTTTTATTAGTTCTGTCGTTGCAATGTATTGCTTATTATGTTATGTTACTTGTGTGCTTGTTCTTTTATAAGAATTATGTAATTTTGATCTATATTATAAGAATAGCTTTCTCTCTTCTGTTCAATCTTAGATAGAATGTCATAAGTGTATGAATTATGGGAAGATCTGATTTGTATTTTTTGTAAAGATGCGTTTGCATCAAAAACAAAAATTTTAATAAAAAAAAAAAAAAAAAAAACAGATAGAACCCATACCTGTTTTGTTTTTAGCTTAGAGGTTTGTAAAATGCAATGCATCACAATAACGCCTTAGGGCACATTTAATATAATATGTTATTATGTGGCATAATATCAAGTATTATGATATATAATAGTTGATGGTATGTTATTACCCCAGAGTCCGTTGTGGCTGTGACTAGACCATGAGGGTGAGATCTGGAGCTTTTTTCTCCTTGTACAATAAGGATTTAAGAAGTGTGGACATGTTGTGCCTCATTGAAAAGGTCTACACACATGAGCGGAGGCATATGACTGTATGTTGGAGCATGCAGCCGTGAAGTGTATTTGAGTATGAAGAGATTAAGCCTGGTCCGATTTCTGAGCAAGGGCCATCCCAAACATAGTCACACTGAGATGGGGGGGGGGGCAGGAGTGTCAGAGAGAATGTAGCGGTGGCGCCGCTTTCCTGCTTCTCGGCATCTCGGCAGCCTTTGACACCCTGGATCATTCAGCTCTACTGCTTAGACTAACAGAGGCGGGATTGGTGGAACTCTTCTGGTCTGACAAGGCATCTTTCCTTGCTGATCGTCAGCAGTCAGTCTCCATAGATCTGCTTAACTCCCTGCCCTTTTCCATCACCTGTGGAGTCCCCCAAGGCTCCTCCTTGTCCCCGTGTTATTCAACATCTATATTCACCCATTAGCCATACCCATCCGGATAGATAGGAATGTGGAGTTGATAGCTGATCACCCAGAAACTGCTGAATGGCGATTGTTTGCTGGAAGGCTAATCATGAGCTTAGTTCAGTTTGGATAAGACCAAAGTGTTGGTTGTCAGTGACACAGAGGTCAATTGGAAGTTACTGCGTTTGTAACAAATAAAGCTCAGATGGCAGTGATGACTGTGACTGTTTCATTACACTTTGATTATGGAAATCCCCTTTACTTGGTCAAACCCAGTTATCTGTTAAAATATCTGTAGATTTTGCAGAATGCAGCCACTAGGCTGGTTATTGTAGGATGTAGGGATCACATGTCGGCCATCTTTAAACTGTTACATTGGCCCCCCCATTACTAAATGGGTGGTGTTTAAGACACTTTGTATCACTCAGAGAGCCTTTCCTATGCGTGATCCAGCCCACCCTTCTTGGGAACAAGCTTTGACATTATTTGCCTACAAGATCCCCGAGATCTAGTTTCAGCTTGTTAGCCTGATTTCCAACATTCTGCAAAAACAAGAGGTTGGAGAGCCTTTTTTAGCTGCTGAGACCCTCAATTCTGGTATTCCATCCCACTTTAACTCATTGGTCCATCAGGAATTACCTTTTCTTGCAATAGCCTTCCTCGTTTGCTTCTGCTATCTAGTGCCAAGAAACCTAAGGATATATGGGTGCTCCATAAGCCCCTCGTCCCCGAAACAAATAGCACAGACCTTGAGACTACACAGGCAGGCTTGGATGTGTTCAAGCAGTGGCCAAGTTAGCAATACATCTCATCATTTAATTAATGAATTGATTGAGATCGAGCCAGTTCAGGGGATCATAACTCTGTACATTTCTGGTACACCCTGATTTATGGAATTATTTGCGTGTAAAACAGGGATTTACATGCCATTCTGCCTGCAAATCCGTCTCACAAATGGGGATTTGCAGGCAGAATGGCACTTCAATCCCTGTTTTACACGCAAATAATTCCATGGATCAGGGCCTAAAGCACTCGAGCAATGAAAAGGAAGATTAGGATGGGCAATTCTACCTTGAATTCTCACAGCGGACCACTTCTATAATTTCCATTTAATAAATATACTCTGCAAAGTTACTTTGATTATAATTTGTCCTGCAAAGTTCATGCCAAGCAACATCAATTATGACATACCCCTCATTTGATCGTACACCCCTAAGCAATCAACACCTGTCCAGAAGTGCCTGTAAATCGCTTGCCATCCCAATCCAATCTTGAATGAGACGCGTAGACATATGAACACATTTATTGGAATGTTGCGAGTGAGCCAGCCAATCAGAAAACATAAAATTAGGTCAATAATTACTAGTACTGATTTTAAGAATCTCTCACTGTTTAAGGCTGGGTAAGACAGACTTGAAGGCAAAATTGCTGCACAATTCATTGGGCACTAGCAATATTGATCTTAAAATGAGTCAATTATATAGCAATAATGACCCCCGTCCCTGTATGCTTCACACCAGGTCCTTCACCGTTACCAGCCTGTGAAGTCCACAGGGAGGTTTATTATTGATATTAGCACCCTGGTTCTTAAAAATGGGTGGTGAGAGCAATGAGTTTCAATGGACAGGTCACGGCATGCACGTGACCCGCTCATTCAGACAAACTCTCACCCAAGCTGGCTGGCATGGAAATGGAAGGCAAAGCTCCATGCCGAGCCCATCTTCCATCTCCATTCAATAGTGCAGGATTTCTAGACGCTTTCTGCCCAGTAGTGCAAAGTTGTGTTCCCCTATTGTCCCTTAAGTATAGATCTTTCCCATCCTTAAATTAGCGAGTGATCTCTCTACCAACGGTTATGTGCAAAGATGCCCTTATTTTTTTTATCAACACTTTGTGTGAATATAATATAAGGTTATTTGTTCAAACAACAGCTAGTCCATTCAAGGACACTGCCCCCAATGACTACATAAAGGTGATGAATACAATGAGTTTAGCCATCCTTGCCTTCCACCCTAGTACATTAAAGCATCAGGTATCCTATCCGTGGGACAACACTACTTTGAAGTGCAATTCGAGATTCATAATTTATTTTATTATTGTGTTATAGTTCAGTACACTTTCCACAAATGTATACTATCAAAAATAAGGAAAAACCCCAAAACATCAAAAACAGAGACACGCACATCATGTCACAATAAAAGAGCAATATAAAGAGAGGAAGAAAAATCATTACATTTCATTCATACGCATTACATATGAAATCCTTATGAAATAAATAAAAGATATCTAAAAGAATAACTCACTACCCAAAATGGCGCTACTGGATCAAGCTAGAGAGTTCTAATACAAAGGCCCGTCAAACCTTGACCAAAGCAATGGAAGTGGCCAAGCTGTGACCGGATACACTATTCCTCCGGAATACATCTTCCATCACATGGAACAGGCTATCAGCATATGATAGCTAACATAATGTGTAATCATGCGAGCACACGATGTTAGCACCTGCTGAAGCTATTCGATGCCTCCCTCCCCCGTACAGCGGCGGCAACCCCGTTCCTCAATGGGGAGGCGCAGCAGGCGCCCTTCACCTCCATAAGCGGGAGTTCGTTTAATCTTATCGACATAAACAGCCGTCTAACAGTAGGGCTGGGAAGCTGGTATAGGTATTTTGTAGCCCTATGTTGATGAAAAAATAACTTGGAATAGTTATTTGATGATGATAACTAATTAACAAGTGACAACGCCCTCCTCCCCACCCCCCAGTCATCAGATAGGTCTAGTCATGAACTGCATATTTTATTGGATTCTGTCGCAGGACCCTGAAGTGGTGGGTGAGTCTCACAAGCTATTCTGGTTGAGGGGTTGTATACGAATTGATCGTTTTACAACTGCTCGAATGCCAATTGACCTTTTCACAATTGACCGAATTGTGAAGGTCAATTGTACCATATATGTGGGGGGAAACCCCCCACAACCCCCCACCCAACGCCAAACCCCCCAAAACCCATATATATATATATATATATATATATATATATATATATATATATATATATATATATATATATATATATATATATATATATATACATATATATATATTCGGTCAATTGTGAAAAGGTCAATTGTGACCCTTTAAATTCGGTCAATTGTTCATTCGAACAATTGTAAACGACCAATTTGGGTAATACCGGTTGAGGCATTTATGTTGTCCATTCCTCACTGCACAGCTTACCCTTAGAGTTCCATTTCCTTGCTATTAGCAGTTTGCTCACGGTCCAGCGCTGTATTGTCCACTTCTTTGCATGTTTACAAACCACGTATTTACCAGTCCTTAAGAGTTATCAGCCAGTGGTCGGGTTGAGGTTTGGGTCTTGCTATCAGTTGAATCCTGGGATAGATCTCTCTCCATATGCCAGCATTAGCTGGGCCTTCTGTGAAGTCACGCGCATTAGAAGCGTTCAGTGCCTCGCGTTTCCAGCAGGACAAGCCCTCTTTAAGGCTGATCTTGTATATTTTGGCTGATGCCCTCTGAAACTATAGGAAGTTCCTAAAATGTACATAGCTCAATCATAATTCAGAACAATAACGCTGTACCTGGATAAGAGCATGTGCTGCTCCTCCACAGATATAGCAAAAGGTACATAGCTCAATTATAATCCAGAAAAGATGAAGCTGTGCCTGGAAAAGAGAGTGCTCTGCTCCTCCACACATATAGCAAACTGTAAATAGCTCAATCATAATCTAGAACAGATAATGCTGTGCCTGGATAAGCAAGAGCGCTCCACTCCTCCACAGATGTAGAAAACTGCATATAGCTCAATCATAATCCAGAACTGATAATGCTGTGCCTGGATAAGAGAGAGTGCTCCACTCTTCCAGAGATATAGCAAACTGTACATAGCTCAATCATAATCCAGAACAGATAACGCTGTGCCTGGACAAGAGAGAGCGCTCTACTCCTCAGCAGGTATAGCAAACTGTATATAGCTCAATCATAATCCAGAACAGATAATGCTGTACCTGGATAAGAGAGAGCGCTCCGCTCTTTCAAAGATATAGTCAACTGTACATAGCTTAATTATAATTCAGAACAGATATCGCTGTACCTGGATAAGAGCGTGCTCCGCTCCTCCACAGATATAGAAAACTGTGCATATCTCAATCATAATCCAGAACAGATAACGGTGTGCCTGGAAAAGAGAGTGCTACGCTCCTCAACAGATATAGCAAACTGTACATAGCTCAATCATAATCCAGAACAGATGACCCTGTGCCTGGATAATAGAGAGCGTACTCCGCTCCTTCACAGATATAGCAAGCTGTACATAGCTCATTCATAATCCAGAACAGTTAACGCTGTGCCTGGATAAGAGAGAGTGCTTCACTCCTCCACCGATATAGCAAACTGTGCATAGCTCATTCTTAATCCAGAACAGATAATGCTGTGATTGGATAAGATAACATTCCACTCCTCCACAAATATAGCAAACTGTAGCTCCCAATCCGAATCCTGCAGGCTTTTTTGTGCAGTTTGGTTCTACAGAATTTGAGGCATCTGCTGAGATTGTTGCTGCGTTTAGTATTGGTAAATCACGCTCTTTGATACTCTTGAGCAAAGATTTTGTTATGCTGGGTGTGTCTCAATTTCTTTGTGGGATGGCTCCTCTTAACGAAAGATTTGGTTTTGATAATTACCTTGGTAATTCTTGAAAGTGGACCATGCAACACACTGACCAGACTTGTTTGATTTGAAGTACACCTCCATAGAAACCAGAGCAATTCCTTTCCATTTAAGGCGATACACAAGATGAGGCACAAACTGGCTCCATCCAGTAGCCCCAAGTTGGTATTTTCATCTTTGGATAGGTCCATGAGGGATGAGCTGGATATATAAACTGTTTCCAGTAGCGGACCTTTCCATGGGGCGCGTCGCACCCCCAGCACTTGTTGTAGGGGTTCTCCAGCTAGCACCGAGTCTCCCAAACCCTTTCAGAGTTTCCAGGTCGTAGTCACGGCTCCAATAACTGCACTGATGTAGTATGAATGCCTCATGATACTTTACGATGCTATGGTAGACAAATCCTTTGCTGTTCATCGACACCCTCAGCCTTTTCAAAGAGAGGATCTCTGGCTTACGATCTGAACCCCAAGGAAGTTCTTATTCAATTGGTACAACTTAGATAGGCCCTTCACTGAACTTTTGATCAACTGTTTGATGAGTGTACATGGGAGCGTTGGCAAAATTGTCATTTTAATGTTTCTTTTTTTTTGCCCAGGAGGACACCTGCATTTTCATGCATCTTTCAACTTCTGCGTTTACATCCGAGGTGTTAGGAGACAGATGAAGCGCAATCGGGCTTGAGAGGTTTGGGGTGAAGAGTGCCCCCAAGTATTGATTTTGTGTGCGTGGAAATCACCCAACAGCTTCTCCATTGATGATTGGGTGGAGAAACTGCGACTGTGTCCAAGTATGAGAAAGCGATTTTTAAATACAGAGGAGAATCTGATAAATTCAATGATCTCTAGGGCCTTTTCCTGGAGACTTATGGTAATATATGTTATGTTATTGCTTTATAAAGTACGTATATTCTGAAGGTTTCCTGAAATGTATTGTCAAATGAACTGGTTGTGTTGCTGTTTCTACAATAGTATCCAGTTTGATAGATACTGGGTGTGACATTGATACAATTTGCTATGTGTTTTTTTTCAACATATATATCATTTTATTTTCTTCAATTCGGGACCACTAATGTCTCCCAACATGTATAGAATGTTCAACAAGCTTGCATAGTTATATTGTTGATATGTTATGCTTATATTACTTGTGTACACGCGCGTGATGGTGCCTATTGGTGTTGAAATAAAGTAAACATTTGAAATCCTCAACTTCTGCGTTGGCATCAGAGGTGCTAGGAGACAGATCAAGGGCAATCATGCTTGAGATGTTTGTGATGAAGAGCGCCCCCAAGTATGTATGGTGACCCTCAAAAAGTCCCATTCTGTTGAGGTGCTTTTCCAGGGATTGTCCGGAACATGAACTTCACAAGATCACTCCTGAAGCAGCCATGCGCTGAAAGCTGATGCTTTAGATTTAAAACACAAATGCACAGACAAACCCCTCCCCCGGTCTGAGGTCTAATGTACAGTTTGTTTGAGAACTCCACAGGACATCTGGTAAGATAGCTCAGCAGGTTGAGCACTTGCTGCTGAGATCTATGTGTGATCTGCAGAACACCGGTTTGAATCCTGGAAAGGCCAACTCAGATTTTCATCCTGCCGAGGTTGATAAATGAGTTCCAACTACAGTTGGGATAATTAATGTATGTAAATATGTGTCAAGGACGGCACTCTGTCAAGAGTGGCACCGGGCACCCAGGTAGGGTTTGGGTGGCTGTGCTGATGTAAGGTGACAGATAAGCACACACAGCAGGAAGCTCAACAAGAAAGAAGAGTAGGAAACTGTAGCTGTGAATAAAAAGGGGCAGAGAATACAAAGGTACAAACAAACTGGATTCCCTCTTGGGGTGTATGCAGAAAATGGGAAAGAGTGTTCCACAGACCTTTGGAAACTTGAGCCTTCTGCACAGATTGCTACTACAGGAGCCCACTCTGTATGCTTATGGCTGGGAACAACATCTGTGGGTGTCTGTACAGAAACAGTATAACTGAAATGGATAATTTAAGGGAGAACCAAAGACTCAAGAAAGAGAAGGACAGGGATCAAGAACAGGGGGTTGCAAACAAGGAAGAGAGTAAGGGAGCAGTAGCCAGGAAACAGGGGGGCTGCAAACAAGGAAGCAGGGCTGGAGTAACGGACGGCACAAGGTGCAGGCAAACTGTTGAGGACTGCAGAGAACTGTAGAAGGCTGCAAGGCAGGGAGTCCAGAGGAGCAGGACAGAGAGCTGTAGTAGGCTGCGGACAGAGAGCCCAGAGGAGCAGGGCAGCAAAGGAGCGAGACTAGAGGAGCAGGGTAGCGAGGCAGGGAGCCCAGAGGAGCAGAACAGAGAGCTGTAGTAGGCTGCGAACAGAGAGCCCAGAGGAGCAGGGCAGCAAAGGAGCGAGACTAGAGGAGCAGGGTAGCGAGGCAGGGAGCCCAGAGGAGCAGAACAGAGAGCTGTAGTAGGCTGCGAACAGAGAGCCCAGAGGAGCAGGGCAGCAAAGGAGCGAGACCAGAGGAGCAGGGTAGCGAGGCAGGGAGCCCAGAGGAGCAGAACAGAGACCTGTAGTAGGCTGCAGACAGAGAGACCAGAAGAGCAGGGCAGCGAGGCAGGGAGCCCAGAGGACCAGGGCTACAGACAGAGGAGTGTAGCAGGCTGCAAGGCAGGGAGCCCAGAGGAGCAGAGCAGCGAGGCAGGGATCCCAGAGGAGCAGGGCAGCAAGGAGCACTGGAATCAGAAGCAGGATAATACGGCAACAGGAACAGCATTCAAATCGTGGCTCAAGGCAAAAAGGTGCTGGGAGAACTCTTAATGCAAGAGACTGAGCTCCTGCAGGCAGTTGCTTAAATACAGCCCTGCCCTGTACTGAGGCAGGCTAATTGGCAGCACCTGGAGAAACACACCTGAAGGCAATGTGCCTCCTCCCTCACTGGCCCTGAGAAGGTGGAAGCAGTACTGATCGCTCGGGCTTCTGGGGATTGTGGTTCCAATACTGATGAATGGGAATAGCCAGGAATTGATAACTGTAGCAAGGTGCCTTATGGTACATGTAGTTAGCTGAATTAAATAAGAAAGTACCAAAGTCGTGCAAATGGAAATTAAGGACCAAAGTGTGAATAGGGGTTGATCAAAGAGTATTATGAAGATAAATGAGTTCCAAATAGTCCATGATGGTTGCCAATGTGTGCGCCAGAGGCACAGGCATGACAGTATGCCCCTCTCCATGCCCCTCTCCAGGCCCCCTGAAGACCGACCAACAAGAAGAGCAAGTCCAAGGCCTGTCACACCGTGAGAGAGTCTTATACTAAAAAGGCACATTATGAAGATCCAAAAACTGTTTAAGACTGCAAGGTGAGAGTTGTTCAGAACCTTTGGGATTGAATCCAGTCTTAGGGGCACAAAACACAACAGTGTGTTCATGAACTGAGGAACTGTGAAGATATGCTGCAGGCTCCATGGCATATATTGCTTTGAAAGTAGTGGCCTTCCTTAGTGCTGGCAATGGTACAGTGCTGGACTGGTTCTTGAAAGGAACGGTATCCTCCAAGCACTCGGTTGTCTCCTTAGATATGATAGAAACCATCTCCACTCCAGGATAGTTTGAGGGATGTAGATCAGAAAGAGAAGGTGCTGTGGGAGCAGGTTGTGTAGCAGAAGCAGAGGATTCAGACGCAGCAAGCATAGCTGCGGAGGAAGCAGAATTCGGGGCATAGAGAACATCAGAAGTAGCAAATGGGGAGTAAAGAACCAAGACATTTTTTGGATGTATATATAAGCTCAAACCCAAATAAAGGTGTCAGGAGATCTCCCTGTGTAGTAAATAAATTACAGCCTTAGAAAATGGGCAACTCAGTCCCCAAATATCTTCAAGTTAAGCCAGAACACACTCCCTGTGCACCACTGTAACATAGCTCAAATAGCCTAAAGATTGAGGGTAAAGGACAATCATAGCCCCCAGTGGTCCAGCTGAATTCAAATGGACATACATTAGCAGACCCAGTTCTGTAGACTAATAGATCTTTTACATAAACAAGAAAAGGAAAGACTACCTCAATAATCTCTTAGTCGACATTCGTTATCATGATTCAATAATGTCGCTGATGTGGGAAAGTACACCACTTCCAATTTCACTATGTGTTTTTCTCCAGTTAGTTTTATTGTCCTATACAAAAGACATCAAAATTATGAAAAACTTATTTCAAACATTTACTTTAAAGGCACAGTTCACTCCTATATGTTGCCTAATTAGTATTAAAACTTTTGGGGAGATTCTTTCTTGTCTTAGCTTCTTCCAATGCTTTTCTTATTTCCAAAGCTATATGGATAAGCTTGACAATATTTCTTTTATTATGTGAAAGGTATTTACCTTGAATAGTCTAAGTAGTATATCTTTAATTTATCACTTCTTAGAACAGCAACACGATCCTGTCAGGGTCACGCTGCTTGCAGTATTTATTCCATCAGCTAGTCTACACAGCTAAGGAGACAAAACCCAGAATAAATGTGTCTATTTTAAATTCTACTCTGTTTGTCAATCTCCGAGTAAAGCACTGAAATGCTGACAGACAATTTACCTTGGTGTAGGGTAAATCAATTCAATGCTCTGTCTCATCTTGTACACGGACAAGCAGCTGTGAAAAACAGCGCCATATGTTCCCACCGTTACTCGCAATGTCTATTCCGTCAATTTATCTACGCGGCTGCAGAAGTGAACAAAACCAAGAAGGTACATGTTTACTTTAGGTACTTCTTAGTTCGTAAATGCCTAAAAAACAGTATTAAACTGCTAGCAGAAAAATGTATTTACCTTAGAGAGTAGTAGGCCAATTCGGATCTAAATCTTCTTAAAGACAGAGGGCACCGCGTATGATGGAACGCACAGAATACTGCATCGACAAACTTGCTACAGGATCCGGACAACTACTTATCTTTCTTCTAGCTCCATATATACCTGCTTCTAGGTCATAGAGTCCCACAGCTCACTGTCTCTTCAGAATGGGAATCAGAATAAAAAGTGGACTAAGAATTGAATAGCTCATTAGAGCATTGGAGCCAAAGGTAATGCGGTAAAGAAAGGACTATTTTGTCGCTAAGGCCGCGATAAATGCACTAGTATTTTAATCATCAAGTTGCAAAATTTCCCCAACTCTGAAATGCATTGCAAACGCATTTGATGGTCCGTAAGGTCAGAGGAGGGGCTATGTTTTTTTAATATATTCCTCTTTTGAATCTATCAGGGCTATCCCAATTCTAAGTCAGCCCTATGTGTAGAGGTATATCAGTTGCATTCTTCCTGTGAGTTCAAACCATCAGTGTAGCTCCGAGCATGGTAAATCCATCATTTCTCCCTTTGTGAAAGCCTATTGGCGGCATTAGATGGATCTGTACCTATTACTTTCTCTATAGCCCACCATTTCAAGGTGTCTGGGCTATGGTTAAGTTCGAGGCAATGTGCCACAAGGGGTGCATTAAGTTGTTTGTTCCTGATTTTGGATCTGTGCTCAGTAATTCTTAATTTCACTGGGCGGGACGTCTTCCCAATATATGTTCTTTCACAAGGACATGCAATAGCATAGATAACGTTACTACTTTTGCATGTAGTGTGATCCCTCAGTTTCCATTTCCTTTTGTTAATAGTGACATTGGTATAGGCTACAGCAAGGGCACAATTAACACAGCCCCCACAGGGGTAATGTCCCAAAATAGCTGGCATTACCCATGTGGCTGTGATGGATGGTTTTTTGTCTTGTATTGTGTTCCTATCTGCTTTATTAATCCAGTTTTTTATGTGTTTTCCTTTTTTGAAAGCAAACATAGGTTTTGCCAATGTTGGCAGATTAAATTGAAGTAAATGCCAATGTTTGGCTTTGATCTTCTTCATTTTATAATGGTGTGTATTATATGTTAGTGCACATACCACTCGATCATTGGAAGGTCTATGTTTTTCAACTTTCTTACATAGTAATATCTCCTGATTTTGGTGTCTCCCTCTTTTTTTAGAGTTTCTTATCAATTTAGCGGGGTATCCTCTGTCTTTTCGTCTTTCTTATTTAATATTGGATTGTTTTGCAAAGTCTTCCAATTGAGAACAATTCCGACGAGCCCTAAGAATCTGTCCGTATGGGGTGTTAGATCCTAGTACTTGTGAATGAAAACTTTCGTGATGGAGAATAGTGTTCCTGTCTGATTCTTTCCTATACAAGTCAACAAGTAATACACCATTAGTTTCTTTAATTAGTAACTCCAAAAAAGGAATTCCCTTAGTGTTTGACTGCATAGACAATTTCAGATTAGGATTCAACTGGTTCATCCAATCAAAGAAGGCAAGATGATTACCTTCTCTTCCATCCCATATTATTAGTATGTCGTCAATGTATCTCTTATATAATTTCAACGCTTTTTTGAAGGATTCGAATCAGCCAGAATATTGTATTCCTCAAAGGCCCACATACATAGTGTGGCATAATTGGGGCCAAATGCAGCCCCCATTGCAGTACCTTTGATCTGCATGAAGTGAGAGTTCTTAAAACGAAAAAGGTTTTTGGTCAGGGCTATCTCAAGTAGCTCCACTAAGAAATTACTTGGTACTGTATCTCTATCAGCCCTTTTGTCCAAACATTTCTTAATCACTCCTAGTGAGTCAAATTGTATAATATTAGAATACAAAGATTCTAAGGTGATCAACAGATTGCAGTTGGAATCAAAGGGTAAAAGTTCTATTGCTCTGATCACATCGGCAGAGTTGGCTAAATAGGTGGATGTTATTTTAGCCAAAGGTTTAAAAAAGAAATCCAAGTATTGACCAATTGGTTCTAGAATGGACCCACAAAGGGATACAATAGGCCTCTCTGGAGGATTAGTAGTACTTTTGTGTATTTTAGGTAAAATATATATGAGAGGAGTCCTACTCTTATTTGGAGTCAGGAATGCAAATTCTTTTTTATTCAAAATACCTTTCTCCAAAGCTGTATTACATAATCATTGGATTTACTTCAAAATAGATTCAGTAGGATCTCCCTGTAGTTTGACATATATCTCTGTGTTGTTTAACTGCCTCATCATCTCTTGATCATATCGTAAGGCATCCCAAACTACTACCCCCCCTCCCTTATCAGCTTTTTTTTTTTATCACTAAAGACTTGTCTTCTCTTAAAGACTTCAAGCATTTCCAATCTGTTGTGGAGAAATTAAAACTATGTTTTGGTGTTTTTTCTCAATTTTTGCTTTCATAAATGGCCTCAAAATCTCGCAATACTGCCTTTTCAAAAGTCGCTGTCTCCTTAGAGATCATTTGTATAGTAGGAGTAAATGATGAAGTGGGTGTCATGATTCCTGCCCCTCATGTCCCCAGCCCTCCAAGATGTCAGGCTGGAGCCAGGCCACGATCACCTACATGGCCCTCAAGGGCCTCTCCATCCCTCCAAAGACCCACTTGGAGTCAGACTTGGAGCTTGTGGCACAAGACTCACTCACTCCCATAGGATAACATTGGGGAATGGACTTGTAGTGCATTGATGGGGACAAGATGGATGCTCCCACATATTTCGGTTCCCAGAACTGCATGTGCGGTCTAGTCTTTTGGGTGTGGTTCAGCCCAGAGACACCTGGGATACCCAGAGACTATTTAAGCCACACCCAGGCTGAGAAACATGCTTTGGATTTTCTGCACCTGCAGCGTGACACTCTCCGTGTTCAGATCAGTCTCCAGTAGGCCTGCATCTTTCTTCTGCCCTCAGCTCCTGCAAGAACAAGAACACCGTTGGGAACAGCCTTACCTTGCGGCGCTTCAGCCCATCATTCATCGCTCCTTCTGTTCTGCGGGCATCTTCGGCGGTGTCATTCCCATCCCGGCATGCCGCTTCCTAAGGAAAAGAACAAAAAAAAGGCATTAGTAAGCATTTTGCAATCTTTGCTTATTTTTAAATACTGTATGAGCTTCAAACACTTACCTGAATCCCAGCCGCTCTGGGGGAACTCTGTCTTCGGAACTTCTCATTCATCTGCAAGAGGGAAAAGACACTCCAGGTTAGCGAGGAAACATCTAGAGGCGCCGCATACCGTGCTTACCCACCGCATTTGTTCTTCATAACCGGCATCCACGCTGAAAACGTAGCGGCACCTGAAAGACACAGAAAAATAACTCAGTTCAATGCAAATACAAAAGGGGTGCATCGCGCAACGTGCTCTCACTCACCTTCAGCGCTACTCATCTCAGCAGCACGCCGCCATCCCTGGACACCGGCCATCATCTAAGGAAGGAAAGGAACGAAGTTAGAGAACTGTTCAAAAGACTCATTATACTTACCTGTCAGACTCTTGCCAGTGAAGTAACTAGGCAGCAACGAGCCTGCATCAATCAACACGCCCCTGCGCTGAAAGCAGGATGGAGAGCACACTATCCAAGAAAACAAGGTGAGCTGTGGATCAAAGGGTAGGGTTGGACCCCGGGGAAGAAGGGGTTCAAGCACACATAGACAATAGGGAATTAAACTCTACCAATCCTGTGTTTCAGGCCCAGTCTCCAGTCGAATAGCCTCCAGGGCTAGGATTCGAGGTCGTAAGAGGTCAGAACAGGCTGAGTGACGTCCCCGTGGATACCAGGTGAGCATTACAGAACGCAAAGCCTCACATCAAAATCCACCTGGGCGTCATGGAAACATCAGAAACCGACCAGTTAGCCCACATGTTGGGGCAGCTACGTTCCGAAGTACATGTAGCCATGCAGGAGACCAACACACTGAGGAGAGCTGATAGTAACCAAAGAACGCACTGATGATTTAAGCCGGCAACTTCTCCAGTCACAAGCAGGGCATGCACCATAGCCGGGAAGCGTGCCCTCGATGCCAGCACCATCAGCCAATCCCGTTCAGATAACCCTTCCTGGGGCAGTTCCCTTGGCCCTGCCCGAACGATTTACGGGGGATCCCAAGAGGTTTACAACGTTCATGAACCAGTGCCGCCTGCACTTCCTTTGTAGGCCAGGGGCCTTTCTGAATTACTAATCACGGGTCGCTTTTGTGCTATCCTACCTGAGTGGTAGTGCCGCGGACTGGTCTGTACCCTTTGTGGACCAAGACGATCCTTTGCTGCATGACTTCAGGGGCTTTCAGCAGGAGATGGAAAAGCTGTTCGCCTATCGTACTCATAGGCAGGCATTAGACAACAAACTTCTGTACCTACGCCAAGGGAATCAAGACCTATTAACATACCTAGCCATGTTCAATAGACTCGTAGTTGAAGCAGAATGGCCAGTGGAGAAGAGAACCACGTTATTTCATGGGGAGTTGCGGGGTGAGCTCAAGGATGTTCTCGCACAAGTAGTGAACCCACTGAAACACTGCTCAGAATTCATTGACCTTGTTGTTCAACTGGATCATAGGTTGCAGGACCGAAGAGCAGATTGAACCAGACCGGACCCTCGCCCTATGTATGTGCGTTCAAAGGACAATACTACCCGAACAACGGAAGGTTCAGGAGAACCAATGCAAATCGGGCGGGTCAGATCACCCTTGAGTAAAGCGGAAAGGGATAAAATGAGACAGCAACAGTTATGTCTGTACTGTGGACGGTCAGGTCATTTCCTTAAAGAGTGCCCTGTGAAGCCACCGAGGAGGACGGTAGGGGCCACGGACAAGGAAGATACCATCAAGGAATCGGAAAACTCCCCAGCCTGGCAAGTGTAGGGGTCCACTTGTCGAGCGAAGAAAGTGAACTACAGACCTCCCATTTTGCACTATCTGTGGTCTTGATCAATCACCAACAACCATCTCGGATGCACGCAGTAAGAGTGTACATAGACAGTAGAGCCGTTGGGAATTACATCGACCAGGATCTTGCGGCAAAGATGGGGCTTCCGTTATGCCCCAAATCAACCACCGAGACTGTTACCAATGTCGATGGCACAGAAATAGCTTCTGGTCCAGTATCCCAATGCGCTGCAGCTTTAACCCTTCTGTGCCAGGATGGACACCAAGAATCTATGGTTTTCGACCTCATTAAGGCACCACAGTTCCGGTTGATTTTGGGAATGCCATGGTTGGTAGCTCACAATCCTCGAATCGATTGGCGAGCAAAAGAATTGGCCTTTCCCGAGATTTGCGCTCACTCATGTTATCGCCAAGAGAAACAACCAATAGACACCAGAACCTCCACGCTTGCGACTGTGGCAATTGGCACCCTACCAAGTGAATACCCAGACTTTCAAGATGTCTTTCAGAAAGAACAGGCTAATACCCTGCCACCGCACAGACCGTACGATTGCCAAATCGACCTGATACCCGGTGCACAAATCCCTTTTGGGCGGATTTACGCACTCAAGGAACCAGAAAACCAGCACCTGAAGGCCTATCTTGACCAATACCTGGCCAACGGGTTCATCCGTCCCTTGAAGTCTCCAGCAGCCAGTCATCTATTCTTCGTACTGAAAAAGGAGGGGGACTTGAGAACGTGCATCGACTATCGCGCACTGAACCAGATTACCGTAAAAAATCGCTACCCCCTGCCACTAATCCCTGAATTGCTTGATCAAGTCAAAGATGCCCAAATCTACACAAAACTAGACCTGAGGGGGGCATATCACCTTGCTTGCGTAAAACAGGGGGACGAATGGAAAACTGCTGTTCGCACCAAATACGGCTTGTACGAATATCAAGTAATGCACTTTGGCCTTTACAACGCACCTGCTGCATTTCAATACTTCATGAACGATGTCCTACGGGAATTGATTGATGTCTGTGCTCTAGTGTATATCGACGATATCCTAGTATATTCCGCATCAAAGCAGGACCACGTTAAACACGTCTGATCCGTATTGGAAAAACTCTGTCAACACCAGCTCTACGCCAAGCTCGAAAAGTGCTCATTCCACGTCTCCGAGGTGGAATTCCTGAGCTTCATTCTCAGCCCAAATGGAATCCGAATGGATGTACACAAGGTAGATGCTATACTGAACTGGCCATCCCCAAATTCATTCAAGGGGGTTCAAAGTATGCTGGGTTTTGCAAACTTCTACCGCCGGTTCATCCCAGGATTTTCGCAAATCGTGCATCCCATCACGTCATTACCAAGGAAAAGCAACAAAAAGTTCCAGTGGATAACAGAAGCCGAGGAGGCTTTCCAGGAACTCAAAGCAAGATTCACATCTGGCCCAATTTTACACCACCCTCGTCCTGATCTCCCATACCTGGTGGAAACGGATGCCTCAAGCATGGTTATGGCAGCCGTCCTCTCAGAAAAGGACCCCGAAACGGGCCAGTTACACCCTGTTGCCTTCTGGTCGCATAAATTCACACCCCCTGAACTCAATTACGCTATCACAGACAAATAACTCCTGCCCATTAAGTCAGCCTTTAAGGCATGGCGGCACAACCTCTTGCCGCAAGACACACAATCACTGTAATAACTGACCACCGGAAACTCCAGTACCTAACAATGGCAAAGGCCCAATCCTCACGACAACTACGTTGGGCTCTTTTTTTTGTTGAATATGACTACGTGATTACATTTCGACCAGGGGTGAAAAACGGGAAAGCCGATGCCCTTTCCCGTATGGGGGTGGAGGGCAAGGGTATCAGACCCCTGACCCAATAGCAATCATCCCGAGTGACAAGCTCCTAAGAATCACAGCAACCAGAACTCAGAATGAATTACATGAAGAAATCCAAAACCTGATGAGTCCAGAGCAATTACAAGCGTGGAGTGCGCAAAGAGAACATTACATGATAAAAGATCAGTTGCCCTACTTCAGGAATCGTTTATTCTTACCAAACCAAGAACTACGAGAACAAGTCATGTCCGGTTATCATGATTTCTTGATCGAGGGCCACCCCGGAATCGCTAAAACCCTAGCCAAGGTAAAACAAAATTATTGGTGACCCACGTGGCGTAAAGACATTATCCAATTCATCCTATCTTGTGGAGTGTGTGCTCAAAACAAGTCATCCAAGCAGAACCCGGCTGCGCTATTACAACCATTGGAAATCCCACCAGCACCCTGGCACCCGTTGTCCCTCGATTTTATTACTGACTTACCACCCAGTCAAGGGTTTAACACTATTCTTGTGGTCATGGATCTATTTTCAAAAATGGCACATTTCATTCCTCTTAAGGGTCTCCCAAATGCTTCCACTCTGGCAAAGGTATTTCTTGAAGGCATAGTACAGCTCCATGGGTTTCCTTCAGTTTTGGTCTCAGACCGAGGTGCTCAATTCATATCTAACTTCTGAAGAAAATGCTGCTCTATGGCCCAGATCGACATCCGGCTATCCACCAGTCACCATCCCCAAACGGATGGTCAAACTGAGAGGACAAATCAGGCGCCCGAGCAGTATCTGCGTTGCATGTTACACCAAGCTGAAGGAACCTGGTTCGACCTATTATGGATAGCTGAATATGCTTATAATAATTCCCTACACACCAGCACTGGGCAGATACCCTTTTATACCATGTATGGCAGGCACCCACGTACTTCTGAGTTGGACGTTCCTACAACCTTGGTAATGCCAGCAGTCAAAACCTTGCACACAACCATTTCTCAAACCTTTAAAAGGGCAGCTGAACACCTACTCCAAGCTAAGAATCGGCAAAAGCGTTTTGCTGATCAACACCGAGCAAAGGCCCCCAACTACCAAGTGGGAGACAAAGTCTGGCTGGCGTCTAAACACGTGTCCATTAAAGGAGCCCGAACTTTCTGACCAAGATACCTGGGTCCATTCAGCGTCACCTCCGTGATAAATCCTGTGGCGGTCAGACTAGCTTTGCCGTCAAACATGCAGATTCATCCTGTGTTGCACGTGTCTCTCCTTAAACCTGTTCAACCTGGGACCCGGGTAGCAACACCACCGCAGCCAGTAGTAGTCGCCGGGGAGCCGGAATTTGAAGTCAAGGACATCCTAGATTCAAAGTACGTCAGATCCAAATTATACTACTTAGTAGACTGGAAGGGGTATGGTCCACAAGACAGGACATGGGAGCCTTGTGAGTACATCCATTCACCTCGCTTGCTTAGACGATTTCATCAAAACCATCCAACCAAAACAGGACCAGACAGAAGAGTCACCTTGAGAGGGGCCTTTGGTGGGGGAGTGCTGTCATGATTCCTGCCCCTCATGTCCCCAGCCCTCCAAGATGTCAGGCTGGAGCCAGGGCACGATCAACTACATGGCCCTCAAGGGCCTCTCCATCCCTCCAAAGACCCACTTGGAGTCAGGCTTGGTGCTTGTGGCACCAGACTCACTCACTCCCATAGGATAACATTGGGGATTGGACTTGTAGTGCATTGATGGGGACAATATGGATGCCCCCACATATTTCGGTTCCCAGAACTGCATGTGTGGTCTAGTCTTTTGGGTGTGGTTCAGCCCAGAGACACCTGGGATACCCAGAGACTATTTAAGCCACACCCAGGCTGAGAAACATGCTTTGCGTTTTCTGCACTGCAGCGTGACACTCACCGTGTTCGGATCGGTCTCCAGTAGGCCTGCATCTTTCTTCTGCGCTCAGCTCCTGCAAGAACAAGAACACCGTTAGGAACAGCCTTACCTTGCGGCGCTTCTGCCCATCATTCATCTCTCCTTCTGTTCTGCGGGCATCTTCGGCGGTGTCATTCGCATCCCGGCACGCTGCTTCTTAAGGAAAAGGGAAAAGAACAGAAAAAGGCATTAGTAAGCATTCTGCAATCTTCGCTTATTTTTAAATACTGTACGAGCTTCAAACGCTTACCTGAATCCCAGCCGCTCTGGGGGAACTCTGTCTCCGGAACTTCTCATCCATCTGCAAGAGGGAAAAGACACTCCAGGTTAGCGAGGAAACATCTAGAGGCGCCGCATACCGCGCTTACCCACCGCATTTGTTCTTCATAACCGGCATCCACGCTGAAAACATCGCGGCACCTAAAAGACACAGAAAAAGAACTCAGTTCAATGCAAATACGAAAGGGGTGCATCGCGCATCACGCTCTCACTCACCTTCAGTGCTACTCATCTCAGCAGCACCTCGCCATCCCCGGACGCCGGCCATCATCTAAGGAAGGAAAGGAACGAAGTTAGAGAACTGTTCAAAAGACTCATTATACTTACCTGTCGGACTCTTGCCAGTGAAGTAACTAGGCAGCAACAAGCCCGCAACAATCAACGTGCCCCTGCGCTGAAAGCAGGACGGAGAGCACACTATCCAAGAAAACAAGGTGAGCTGTGGATCAGAGGGAAGGGTTGGACCCCGGGGAAGAAGGGGTTCAAGCACACAGAGACAATAGGGAGTTAAACTCTACCAATCCTGTGTTTCAGACCCAGTCTCCAGTCGAATAGCCTCCAGGGAAGGGTTCGAGGTCGTAAGAGGTCAGAACAGGCTGAGTGATGGCCCTGTGGATACCAGGTGAGCGTTACAGCGGGTTTGAACGGGTATTAGACTCAGCCAACTTGTTGTTTATTTCATTTAATTAAAAAAAATCTTTTAATCTTATTTTCCATAGGAATGCTTGTAGTTCTATTTCTGTCTCTTTTTGGCTGGGGTTCTACATGGGGATAAATGAAAAACCCATTTCCAAAATCTGACTTTCTTCTTGGGACAATATTTTATCCGAAAGGTTAAAGACCGCAGAAGGGAGGCTCACCTTCTGTATGACCTCCTTCGTGTTCAAACAGATTTTGTAATGGAGTTGGTCCTACCTGTTGGGGCGGAAAAGGAAGTTCCTTGGGAGGGAAAGGTAACCCCTGTCCTTAGTTATTAAACCCTTGTGGGTAACCATCAGAGGGGAAATAAGGATAGAAATTCTGAATCCCTCTCCTTCCTACTCTTGCACGCCCTCTATTCCTCTGCCTTGGGTTATATTGGTTACCTCTTGGGCCTCTTTGGCTACCATCTCCATCGTCTGATAAAGTGTCAGAGAAAGTTACTCGCTTAGTTCTCATGGGTGTACCCATTTTATTATTATCCGAGTCCTTCCAATATAGAGGTCCTTGGTAGTCAGGATTCAAATAGGGATACGCTGTCTCCTTAGAGAAGTTCTTAATATCCTTAACTAATGTTTCAATTTATTTTAGTTGTCGTCACCTTAATAAAATCATTGACTTGTTTTTCAATGGTTTCTAACTTTTCTTTTATGTTCAGTATGGTTTTGTCTGAAGTGAACGCTAATTCTGCTTTCTGAATTTCTTCTTCTACTATAAGGCTCTTTTTTATAGCTGTATTAATTGTCAGTAGCATCCAATCCCTACTGCATTTTGTACCTATACTATACCTGAGAATGCATTCTCATAGTCTGCATCTTCCACAAAGAGGCAAGGTTCATTACGAACCAGTAATCCTATAGGGATGATGTTTTTCTTTAAGTACTCTGTACATAGATGGCTATACATTTCTGTTTGGATTTTTTTTAAAACTTGTTTTTATTGATTTACAGTATAAACATAATGCAATTTCGTAAAATCAACCCCCAAAGATCACCCCCCTTCCCTACCCGCCCCCCTCCGGAAGACATGCTCATTGTTCCGTTTGTTCTCGGGACTGATTATGAGGAAAATATGTCTGTAAGTCTAATGTTGTGCAGACACCATTGTTCCATATAGTCTGATTGCAGATATTCCAAACACCCCCATTCCTTCATGAAGGATCCGCTCGAGCCCTGTAGGTGGTGCGTGATCTTTTCCATGGCCATTTGTGACCAGACTTTCTGCAGCCAAGTGAATATTAGTGGTGGGTTGCGCTTCTTCCAGTTCTGTGCAATTGTTGCCCAGGTTGCTATGACCAAGCCCATGAAACTTCACCATTGCGCCTTACTGTATCTCTTGGCCTGTTGCTCTTTCCATCCGCACAAGCACACTTTCTCTCCCAGCTGGTCCACCTCTGGGAACATCTTTTTCATTTCCGATATCAGTTCTTTCCAGAATCCTTTGAACCCTTGACAGTCCCACCAGATATGCATCCAAGTGCCGGCTTCAGGGCAGCCCCTCCAGCAGCGGTCTGACGTTTGCTGGTACATGTTGTTCAGCCTCTCTGGTGTGTAGTGCCATTGGGTGACTATTTTTATCCACATTTCCCTGGTCTGCACTGCTCGTGTTGATTTAGGAATGTCCGCCCACAGCGCCAGCCACTGTTGTCTTGGAATTTCTTCCCCTAGTGTTCTTTCCCATCGTTTCATGTAGGCCCATTTTATTCTCTCATCTTGTGTATTGATAAAGTTGTAGAGTGAGGAGACTAGTTTCTTGTCACCTGAGTTAGTTAGGAGGTATTTTTCGAACGTGGTCAGTTCCCTGGTGGCCGCCTGTGCAATTTCTGGCGTTGTTAGCCAGTGTCTGAGTTGTTCATATTTGTACCTATCCGCTGATGTGAGGTTCCACATCGATTTGCATTCTGTGAATGTTCTTACTTCAGTGTCATGAAACATTTCCCCTATTTTCCTGCATCCTGCGTCTTCCCATTTCTCGAAAGCTCCTTGCTCTTGTCCTGGTGGGAATTGGGGGTTCCTACAGATAGGCGTAAATGGGGCGGTAACCATGGTCATGGTGCCCTTCCGAGTTTGTTCGTCCCAGGCGTTCAGTGTGGTTTCATGATCTCACTAATGCGGAGATTTGGGTGTCTGTGTTGTTTGAGTTTCCATAAAACATCCTCTAGTGGGGTTCTCGCTACCCCCTTGTCTTGGGCTACCCAGATCGTTCGCAGGTCATCCCCCAGCCATTCTTTCAGTACCCACAATTGCGTTGCTTGGTATTAATTTTTGAAGTGAGGGAGTGACAGTTCCCCCTCTCTGACATGTGTCATGAGGATGGTTCTTGCTACCCTCGGGGGCTTCCTGTTCCAAATAAATGACAAAACGGTCTTGGATAGAGCCTTGAAGAACGAGTTAGGGACTGATATCGGGAGAGCGTGGAAGTAGTATAGCAGCTTGGGGAGAGTGTCCATTTTCACCGATTGAATTCTTCACCACCACGAAATTGTTAGCGGACACTATCTTTCCAGGTCTTTTTTCACTCTGGCGAGCAGTGGGGGGTAGTTCCATTTGTATAAAGAGTTCACCCTGTGTGTGAGTGTTAACCCCAGATATTTGATACCTTCTTCTGCAATTTTCAGGCCTAACAGACCCGCCTCCCTCTACAGAGCCTCTCTATCCCCTTCTAAATGAGGCCTGAGATCTCCCCAAATGCCTCTAGCTCTTGCAATGTATATGGCAGTGTCTTCCCCGGGTCCTCGAGTGCCAATAGCATATTGTCTGCATAGGTAATTACCTTGTGTTGTCTGCCTGCCATTTCTATCCCCTTAATGTGGATAGCTTCCCTTATTTTGATTAGTAGTGGTTCCAGAAAAATAGCATAAAGGAGGGAGGATAGCAGGCACCCTTGTTTTGTTCCCCTGGTGATCAATACCCTTTCTGTGACTTCCCCATTAACCGCAATTCTTATCGAGGGAGAGTTGTAATTGGCCTTGACCATGTTTATGTAGTGGTTCCCGAATCCCATGTGTTCCAGGGTTTTGAATAATATAGACCATTCCACCCGGTCAAAAGCCTTTTCGGCATCAAGTGACAGTAGTATTGCTGGTATAAGTGTAATGCCTATTTTTTTCTATTAGATGAATTAGCCTTCTTAGGTTATCGTAAGTTTGCCTGCCCGGGATAAAGCCTGATTGATTGGGGTTAATTAGAGAGGGGAGTAGTGGGGAAAGCCTAGCAGCCAGGATTTTCGTGTATATCTTAGACTCCAGGTTTATCAATGCTATGGGTCGATATGAGCTGGGGAGGGAGGGGTCTTTGCCCGGTTTATGGAACACCATGGCCTTTGCTTCATTCATGGATGGGGTTACATTTCCGCTTTCCTTGAAGGTGTTTAGCAGTCTTGTTAGAATTGGGGTGAGGATGTCCGCATATTTTTTATAGAAGGGGGCCGTGAAGCCATCTGGGCCAGGTGCCTTGTTACATGGGAGATCTGCTATTGCCTTCTTCACTTCTGCCTCTGTAATCTGGGTATCCAGTGCTAGTTTGGCTTCTTCTGATATTTTTGGAATGGGGAGAGACTGCAAGAAACCATCTTGTTCATCCTCGTTTGGGTGCTCGGTTGCATATAATTTTTGATAGAATACCTTGAATGCCTCCCCGATATCCTGGAGCGTGTAAGGGTCTCTCCCTGTGTGTTTTTGATGTTTAGGATGGTCATAGATTTTTGCTTTGAAGAAATCTTTGCTTGAGGTACAGGAGGGATTTCTCTGCCTTTTTGTTACGGAGGAGTTCTAGTTGTCCCTCCGTGTGTCTAAGCGCCTTCTTGAGTTTTCTGGTGGGGTGAGTCAATAGTTCCTCTCAAATGTCTGTTAGTTTCTTTTCGAGTTCTCTTTCCCAACTGTACCTCTGTTTGTCCCTGGAGGCTTTTAAGGCAATCATATGTCCCCTGATTACAGCCTTGAACGCCTCCCATACTGTTCCCTTTGGGACGTCCCCTGTGTCGTTTTGCTCAAAGTATTCAGCTATTTTGTCCTTTATTGCCTCTCCCGTCACCTGGTCCATGAGAAGATCCTGCGGGAGCTTCCAGCGCCAGAGCCCTCCCCCTTTCCCTGGGATCAGAATGTCCAGCCAGAGCGAGGCATGATCTGCAGTGCTATGGGACCTAGTTCTAATCCCTGTACCTTGTCTAATAACCCTACCAACACCCAGAAGTAATCTATTCTCGACATCGTATTATGTACGTGCGAGTAGTATGTGAAGCCATTGTTTTGACCCTTCAGCTTCCTCCATGTGTCGCTGAGTGTCATTTGATCCATCATTTGTTTGAGATGGTTGGATGGAGCGCCCTGATTTTGGGGCACCCCTGCACTTCTCTCTAACTGCGGATGCCATGCCATGTACAGATAGCCCCCCATAATTATCTCTCCCTTCGCAAACTCCTCCAGTCTCCCCATTGTATCCCGCAGGAAACCATCTTGGCCCGTGTTCGGTGCATATATTGATGCTAGAGTTAGCTTGGTGCTGTCTAGCTTAATATTGGCGAATGCGAATCTCTCTTCCTTGTCTGTCTGCTTGTCTAAGAGTGTTACATCCACTCCCCCCTTTATTGCTATCATTACCCCCGCTCTTTTCCCAACTGCATTTGATTGTACCATTACCTTGTACCCTCTAAGACATACCCTCCCCCTATCCAAAGCTTTAATGTGTGTTTCCTGGAGCAGCAGAATGTCCGCTTTCTTCCTCGTAATCATATTCTCTATTTTTTTCTTTCCTCTTCACCGGAGAGTTCAGGCCCCTTACATTTAGTGTTAGTATTCTGATCTTACCCATGTTAACCGGCCCAGATTGGATACTATTTGAGCCCGATTGCTGTGGTCCCTTCTCTCTTCCGGAGATACCCTCCCTCCCATCCCCCTGAACTCCCTAACTCCCCCCAACTTTTAACAATAACCCAACTTTGATCCCGAGTAGGGCCCGTGTCCCTGTGGTAGCTATGGCGTTGCGCCTATCGCTCCCTGCCCTCTGCGAACTCGGGTTGAGCTTTGCGGGGAGTCCTGAACCCCGCATCTTCCTCAGACCTTACTGTGTGTTCGTTCTTGATCCCCGGCCGGGCCGTGGAAGGGGTTGTCTCCGATCCCATTCCATGAGTACATCCCCAGGTTCAGTGGATGGTGGCTGTTCCCTGTCGTCGCCTTGCTTTGGTGTTTCCTCTATTCCCCTCTTTCCGGCTTGGTGCCCCCCTTTCCCTTTCGTTTCTTTTTCTGCCGAACCTCCACCCACCCTCTCTGTCTTTTTTGCATATCACCCATTGCCTTCGTGCTCCTGCATTCTGCTTCCTCTGGTTGTATGTCCATTATGTGGAGTCCCTCTTCACAGGTTGTCACCCTCCTTTGCTTTCCTTCCCACTTGAATAGCAGACCGAATGGGAAAGTCCACTAGTACCTTATTCTTTCGTGACCAGTTCCCTGATCAGTCGTGCCATTTCTCTCCTCTTTAGAAGTGTCACTGCTGCCAGGTCTTGGTAAAACTGGATGTTCACCCCGTTCATCCTTATTTGGTCCAACTGCCTTGCTCTCCTTAAGATATTCTCTTTCGGCGGGTTTGAGGAAAGAGCTACTATCACGTCTCTGGGTCTTTCCTCAGGAGCGCCTGTGCATTTTGGACCCACTCTATGTACTCGGTCTATTCCTATGGCATCCACTTCTTGTGCTTCAATTATGTCTCTGAACACTTCCTGTACCGCATTCTTGAGATCTTTGTCCAACACTGTCTCGGGCATATTTCTAATGCGAATATTAGATCTGCGGAACCTATTTTCCAGGTCTTCACATTGGATTTCAAGGTTGTGGGTTAATCGCACTAATTGTTTTTGAGTTTCGCTGGTCTGTAGTGCTTCGTCTTCCACATTTTGTACGAATTTTTTCCAGGGTGTCTGTCCTCTCTTGCAATTTGGCTACATCTATTTTTATCTCTTGGACTGCTTGTTTCATGTTGTTTCTCATTGTGGCAAATTGGTCCTGTACAGTCGACATGAATTTGTCCTGCAGCTCCACGAACCAGGCATGCATGTCGTCCTTTGACGGGGGTTGGTTGCCTGAGTTGGGAGGGATGGTATCTGTTGTGGGGTCTTCCTGTGTCCTTCCCTTAGTATTCACTGGGGTGTCCAATGCCCACATTTGTAGAATGCTTGAATCTTGTTTGGCCGCTTGTGGGTTCGGTTGGGGCGCACCCCCTTTCTCCTTCGCCTTGGACATTGCCCCCTTGTAGAAGTGGTTTTGTTACTTTTCTTCCTCTCCTTTAAGGGGTATATGGAATGTGCCTTCGTAGCGGTACCTTGCGGAACACTTTCTGTTTTGGAGGGGTGGGTCCACTTGAAGTTGATTCTTTTTTGAATTCAGTGTATTTTCTCCTTATGTTGGGCTATGATCCCTCTGCCTCCTGTGAACTCCCGGCCTATGAGCCCCTATAGGCTGGTAGTGGGTCTGGTGGGAGAGTTCAGTCCGTTTCTTCCACTCCTGCCCTCACTGCCCCTCCCCTGCTATATGGTTCTTTATGCAGAGTGGGGGGGTGTATTCCCCCTACTGGTTCTATGCCTGCCTGGCCTTGTGTGTCCTCTATGCAGGGTGGGAGGGTGGAGGGGGGGCTGGAAGGAGGCCTCTCACCTGCACTTCTGCCCGAGCAACTTGTCGCTGTAGTCTCTCCTGTTCAGGGGCAGTGTATGGCCCCTTCCGCCTGCTTCTTGCTGCCGCGTTCTTAGGCCCCTCTGCGGCGCCGGAGCGTGAGCGGTGTCCTCCCTGCCCCCGCAAAAAGTCAGCTGGGCTTCTTCGTGTGAGGCACCGCAGCGCAGGAGTCCCCGCTCGGGTTTCCCTCGCTTACGGCGAGGGGGGATCTCCCGGTTATGATGTGCAGCTTCGTCTGCCCGCCGGCCGGTCCTGCACAGCCGTTCCCCGCTATCCCTTTGGGGTGTCCTCGGCTCCGGTGTCTTGCGGGGCCACCTCCTCAGCAGCCGCGGTCCCTGCCAGGGCCTCCCTTTTTTCCCCGGCCGAGCCGCGTACAGACGTGTTGCTGCTCCGGCGGGGGAAGGGTGTTCTCTCAGGCGGTGCTGCCTTCGACTGCTCCTCAGGGACGCCTTCTCATCTCCTGCAGTGTCGGGTGCTCTAGGAGGTGTGCAACGGCAGAATTTTGTGTCTAGAACTCGCCGGTTCGATGCTAAATGTGGTGCTTTATTACGGCCCTGCAGGAGCGAGAGTCACACACGTCTCCCTGCGTCGGCAGCCATCTTGGAATCGCAATTTTTTTCTTTTTATGTCTTAAAATACTCTCACTAGATATTCAAATAGTCACCTGTCACTTTATCTGCTTGTAATTTTTCAAAATATGATGGCATTTTAATTGCCCCTGCTAGCTGTTCTTCACTAAACCAAACTGAATCAGATGCAGCCATTGTCAGAATATGTGCACGGGAGAGTCTGACTTAGATGAAGACAAAGAGTCAAAATGAGGAATGAATTCAAACCTCAACACTTCAAAGAGATAAGGTAAAACACACCTTCTTCCCACACAGCAACAAGTGCTGCGCCTAATTCAATCAACTAAAGGTGGGGAACCGCTACTACATGGGCATCTGGGGTAAAGGACCGTATATACTAAACAAGTGTGATGCCCTATGGAATGAAACCTCAATAAATGTGTTTCAAAAGTAAACATGATGAGGGCCAGAGACTGTGTTCCAATTAAAAAACTAATTTTATTCTATTGAAATTTCATAAAGCGAGTGAGTACATCATCCTAAATAGTCCAAATATTCTCAACATATAATAAGACAGCAATTCATATTTCAACAATAACATTTTTTACAATAATGTTTTTTGTACAAAAAGCATTTTTATGTATCTCTAAAACATACACGAAAGGATTATCCTTTTCTACAAGGCGTGTTTATAGTTGTCAAGTTCCTAATTTGTAAATCCACCCTTGTACATCAACTATAGATGCCCAACCTTATTTTAACAAAGTTCTATCATTATTGGACTTCCTTTTATATAGTTTCGACTTGACATCAATTGGTCAATTCTTTCATACCTATTGGTCAACTTCTTCTTCAGGATAAGTAGACTTTTTTCCATGTAGCTTATTCAGGGGCTTTATCTTTACTACAATACAAAGATCAATGACACAGTATTTAAAACACTTAAACAAACCGTTAAAAGATCATTAAAAAGACACAATCTCGTGTTCCTCATCATATTAATCTAATATTTCATAAACGGGTAGTAAAGAACCAAGACATTTTTTGGTTGTATATATAAGCTCAAACCCAACTAAATGAGTCAGGAGATCTCCCTGTGTAGTGAATAAATTACAACCTTAGAAAATGGGCAACTCAGTCCCCAAATATCTTCAACTTAAGCCAGAACACACTCCCTGTGCACCACTGTAACATAGCTCAAATAGCCTAAAGACTGAGGGTAAAGGACAATCATAGCCGCTAGTGGTCCAGCTGAATTCAAATGGACATAAATTAGCAGACCCAGTTCTGTAGACTAATAGATCTTTTAAATAAACAAGAAAAGGCAAAACTACCTCAATAATCTCTTAGTCGACATTCGTTATCATGATTCGATAATGTCGCTGATGTGGGAAAGTACACCACTTCCAATTTCACTATGTGTTTTTCTGCAGTTAGTTTTATTGTCCTATACAAAAGACATCAAAATTATGAAAAACGTATTTCAAATCTTTACTTTAAAGGCACAGTTCACTTCTATATGTTGCCTAATTAGTATGGAAACTTTTGGGGAGATTTTTTCTTTTCTTAGCTTCTTCCAATGCTTTTCTTATTTCCAAAGCTATACAGATAAGCTTGACACTATTTTGCTTATTATGTGAAAGGTATTTACCTTGAGTAGTCTAAGTAGTATATCTTTAATTTATCACTTCTTAGAACAGCAACACGATCCTGTCAGGGTCACGCTGCTCGCAGTATTTATTCCATCAGCTAGTCTACACAGCTAAGGAGACAAAACCCAGAATAAATGTGTTTATTTTAAATTCTACTCAGTTTATCAATCTCTGAGTAAAAAATTAATTGTAGCCTCAGCAACATCACAATACTCCTAAACACCTGCTTCTCATTCTCATGTTGTCCTTATGAATCGTCTTTAGCCTCCCACCTCCCCCCATTCTCTCGTATTGCTACACTTGCTTCTTGAGCAACAACCTCTTACTAACATTTTATTTTGTGTTACGTCATAGACAAGCAATTAAAGGAAATAAAATAAATGAAAAGGCCAGGCTAGTGACCCGTGACCTGACTGTTATCAGAAATCTTGTTGAATGTATCCTTGTCTTCCTGTTATTTGCCATTGTCTTTTTCAACTTCAGGGCACATACTTTGCTGCTGACCATCAAAGAAGCACCTAATTGGGTCTCATTCTGGCTTTCCACCCTTCATGTCCCAGGCACAGGACAACAGAGTCTGATTCACAACAGACATCAGACTGCTGGGGATTATAGCTGCCAGCCATGTGTGTCATTCTTTTAAAATGGACAAAGCTCTATAATTATATAAGCTAATGAACTTAAGTTTCAGAACATGTTATTGCTTCTTAGAACGAGCTTGTGTCATACCCACGATGCCCAACATTGGACTCCATTTTGAAAACTCCAGGTTCCATTTTGTTATTCAAATGTGTGCCTTTCCAACTCATGTGAAGAATTCCTGGGCACGCTTCAGAATGCTGCGATCTAAGATTTGAAATTAAAGTCACAACGCAACTTGGCTGTTTTCTGTTGCTTAAGTTAACAGGGAGCATGTGAACGGCATAATTAATTCTAGTTTTGATCATTCCTAATTTGTTTTCATGGAATGTTGAATTACAAATGTTCTTCATTGCTATTGAACAGTGCATTGATGCAGGTACTTCATTAAACATGTGCATCGTATGAACACGTTTCATCAATGCAGAATCCAAGTTGCCCTGCATCTCCAGCTGAAATCCAATGATAAAATGATTGGGAAGCCTACACAGGGGTGCAGCGGACCAACCGGTAGCCCTTCATAATTCAGAGTCCAGATTAGGTCATTGCCTTGGAGGTCTCTGGGTGGCAGGAATATTAGCGCTCATTCCCAATATATATACTACAGCTACCATAATTCCTTGCAGCAGAATCAACATTGATTACACCTGCACTGGCTCTTTGCTGCAAGTGAGACTGCCTCCCTGATAACCTAACAAGCACAGAAATCGGTCGGAGAACATCAGTAGCTGTGGAGGTGAATTGTGCAGAGAACCAGAGTGTGCCCCTTCTATCAAGTCCTGTATATATATATATTCGTTTTACAGTCTTGAGCATTTGGATATTTTGATGATAAATTGTTGTGACATTCTATTTGTTTGTTTATAGTTGAAAGATTTTTTAAATTAAAATCATTAATTAAAAAAGTGAAAAACATATTTTATATGATATGCGCCACCCCGGCCGCAATTTGTGTTTTGCAACTGAGCATACAGATAAGCCGAGGCAGGCTCATAAGTCTGAAATATATCCTTGGAGAACACTGTCAGCTAAAGTTGGGCTGTAGCTAGCAGCAGCAAGGGTTCTGCAGACAGGCACTCAACTAATTTAAAACAACAGGAATATGCCACGTGATGCAACTCACCAATGACATCTAGTGCTTTTGTGAAGAGATGCAAAGATCCTGAACACTCTTTTCAGGAAATAACAGATGACACTGACGGGACAGCTCTGATGGCGCACTAGCGAGAGAGAGGGGCAGGCCAGGCCCCAAGGGATCTCAAAATACAGTCACCTCATCCTCCTAGTTGATTTGCTGAAGTTCACAAAGAATATATAAAGTAACAATAATGGTGATAATAATAGGAATAATACCATTTATCATTATTATTTCGACAAAGAAAGTATGCATACTTACGCGAAATAAATCGCTAAATCTGTGAGCTAATTTCTACAATTCCGTGAAAACATTATGTTTTGCTAATTCTGTTCTGCAATTTTCCATGGGCTATTAAGCAAGTGCCTCGGCACCGATCATTTTCATGAAACATTATGTGACATCATTCACTAAACTGCTGCCCCTGCAATGCTGGCTTCTGAGAACAACACGTGACTTGCGGAAAGAGTTGTTTCTTCGTGTATTTTGGGTCAGCTGCCACAGCACCGCGAGGCAACAGATGACATGAAAACAACGAGCACACACGAGAGACACCGTATTGCAAATTAAAAGTCTCAAAGAGCTACGGCCGCCTTGGGGTATTTTGACGGAGGCCATTAACTGAAATAGTTCATAAGAAGCGCATGAAAATAATTGGCGTGGGTCATTATCTGCAGGTGACAAAGGCGACTCAGGTCCACGTGGCCCCTTAAAATTCAGCTTTGGAATTTAACACACTCCTACAGGGGTGTTGCTAGGTCTGGAAAAGACCAGGGGCTAGCTAATGTCGGAACAGTCGGGACTGGGTGCTAGCTACACTTTTGGTTGTAGCCCCTGAGATTCTATCCTGAGCTACAACCAAAAGACCCGAGGCTATAGCTCCCATAGCCCCCCCCCAGCATACTCCTATATATGAAGCGTTCTTTGAGAAGGTCACGTCTTCTCCCCTTGGCGTACATGACTCAATGTGTGACAAAGTCATAATTGAAGATAAAGGCACGTGTTACACCACTACCTGAACAACCTAAACAAGCAAAAAACTCACCAAAATATGTTGCTTCTTAAAGAAGCTTCCAGAATGCTGCTCGTTCAGTGACTCAAGGCTGCCATTCCTTTGTCGTGACATTATAATATATCTGAAATTCTTCATTTCTTTCTGCTGGGATCGCCTTTCGAATGAAATATCGTCATAAACGAGGTAACCTGTGGTAACACAAGCATGTGGAGTATTCTAAACATTTGTTCATGGGCCTACCCAAATGATTGAACAATCAGGTGAGTCAAAATGTTGTGCTGACAACATGTCTCACCACAGGAGCATTGTCAACCCCTCAAACAATTTACAAGAGTTTCAAGCGAGTTCCGGGCCCCAGAGTCTCTTTGAGGTGTAATTCTCAATCGAATAAGATTGACCACTAACTGCGCCGGGATGGTTGAAGTATGCTGGCTAATCAGTGTAGATGTACAAGAAGCACTTCTGAAGACCCAGAATTCTATTGCTCGGATACTGAAAACCTAGAAATCTATCCGGGCAGGGATTGCTCTCAATATGTATCCCAGCAAACATTATACATTTGAAGTGGTGCCAACCCCCATGCCCAACCTGGGTACCAGACAAATGTCCCATGCGGTTGGGCATGTGGGTAGTAGCAGGCCACATCCAGTTTAGCAGATGAAATTAGAAATGTTTCACGTTGTGACACTTAAAACATATTGAAAACTCTCTAGGTTGCTGCTGAAGCTCCTACGTGTGAACACAAAAATGTTACTCGTTACCCATATAATAAGAATAAGGCTGAAGTAAATGATAACAAGGTCACCCACAGGATGCACAGTAAAACAAAAAATATGGGTTTTGGTGCTGGACTGTCCATGTGGACCAGACCAGACTGGTATGCAAATTACAATTTCAAATGGATTGTGTCCTCCCACGTACTCCTCATCTTTGATAATTATCTTCCAGCTTCAGCTGCTTCAGAAAAAAAATGTTGACAGAGGGTGCTGTGTGGTAGCGTTAATGACTCAATGTCCCTTGAAGACCCCCGTCCGATGGTCGACGCATCCACAGTATATGTAGCTTGCGCAGCACCCATTGGCTTCAGTTCAATTTTTCCAATTTAGTTTCCGCTTCAAGATAAATTATGGCAGGCTTCAGATCATTAAATAAAACGTCATGTCTTCACCGTCGACTCCATCGACGCCCAAGACGTGTCTTAAGAAATTTCAGGATTGCGTGTCGAAGATGTCCATAACCGACCCCCACCGCATTTGCCTTTGGTGCCTCGGCACGGGGCATCGTACGAAGGAGTGCAAATCCTGTCAGATGATGACTGACAAGGCCCTGAGAGACCGCAAAGGTAAATTGGCGGTGGGTAGAATTCCAAAATCCCCTTCTGTCCTGAAAAAACGTACTTCGGATGAGTCGAGAGATTCTCCTAGATGAAAAAGATTGAAGAAATATCAATCGAGAAGTAGTTTGTGTCGTTCTTCATCTTCTTTTAGGAAGACGAAGAAAAGTTGTCATAGGTCTCCTTCTTCCTCGAGTGACTCCTCACCCGAGAGAATATCATGTCCAGCTAAATCCGACTCCCCAGCAAAATGGGAAGAGTTTCAAAGGGAGATGATGAAAATCATCGAGAGAGAAGTACCTACTCCCTTGAAAGATCAGAAGAAAGACCATGTCCCGGTCGTTCAGCATAAAGATGACAAGGGAAACTATAAGGCTAAATCCTGTGCATCCTCGATTCCGGGATGCAAGCCTGACGAACATCGAGAGCCTTTGAAGCCTTGAAAGAGTGAAATGGTGTCGAGGACCTCGATGAGTCGAGAGTCCAGCCCTCGGAGGGTTTTGTCAAAGACATCTTCGAATTAAAACAAAGTCGGTTCCATCGACACCCTCGACGTCCGAACCTTCAACACCCATATCGAAGCCATCAACACCTAAGTCGACGCCATTGGCCTCGAGGCCTACTGCGAAGACTTTTTCAGAGCCATTGAAGGTAACACAAGAGAAATCTTACAAGCCTCTGCCCCAAAAAGATTTCTACAAATCTCTTTCTTCAATATATGAAGAACATGAACCATCTGATGATGATCAGACACTTTTTGGTCTTCAATATGGCACTCCAAATGTGCTAGATGAGCTCATTTCAGATGAATCTAGACTTAAATATTTCTATGACAAACTACAAACAGCCAGTGGAGTAGATACATCTCCTGAGCTGGAATATGGCCAGCTCATACAGACAATTGATGAGCAAGGTAGTAGAGTATTTGGGATGGAGTAGACCTGTCCTCCTTAGCAACAGGATGACTTGATGTACATATTAGACCAAGGTCCCCAGAGGGATCCCATTTTGCCCGTCCATATTGCTTTGCAGAAAAGGGTTGCAACAAAGCAGGAAACCCCAGCTTCTATTTCTGCGGTTAATAAGAACTTTCCCAAGAAATATAGACTGTCAAGCAGTGATCCAGATTACTTGACCAAGCACCCGACTCCAGAAAGTTTGGTTATCAAAGCAGCCACATCCACAAAACAATCTGCTTACCCTACCATTCCTACAGACAGGAATGATAAACGGTTCGACACTTGGGCACGGAAAGTATTTACTGCCGGTAGCATGGCCTTAAAATCGGCAAATGCCACTTGTGGGTTATCTAAACTTTCGTTCATTCTGTGGGATTGTGCAGCAATGGTGGCTGAGCACCTCCCGGGAGGGAAAGAGAGAGAGGGCTCCCTGGCTATCATCAAGGATGGTTAGGAGGCAATGTGTGAGTGCCTCCAGTCAGGTCTGAATATTGCAGATAGTATTAGCAGATCCATGGCGACTAGCATCATGCTATGCATATTTGCGTGGCTGAGGAAGTCTGGGTTTGCACCAGATGTACAATCTAGATTACTCAATATGCCTTATGACGGCTCAAGACTGCTTGGTAGCAAGGCTGATGAAAGTCTGAAAGGCTACAGACCTCAAAAGCAGCGGCTAAATCTCTTAGCACTGCTATTAGACAGCCTCAACATTCCTACTCCAGTACATCATCTTGGAGGGGTAAGTTCTTTTGTTTCTACTCCTCAATTGGAACAGGGAGAGGACAAGCCAGTCATAGAGGACAAAGAAGATTCCCTTGTGGTTGACGAGGAAGAGGTGCTAAATCAGCCCAAGCAGCGGCAGCTTTGCCTTCAGCCGCTGCTTCAGCCACCTCAAAACCTCTCTGAGTCCTTCATCCATAAGAATCCAGTGGGAGGCATGCTCTCACAACATCTGAAAGATTGGCGAGACATTACTTCAGATGCTTGAGCACTGGAAGTAGTTGCCCGGGGTTACTGTCGTCCTTTTCTGAAAAGGCCGCAGGATCATCCACCGGGGAAGAGGTCATTGAAAATTCCAGATCAGCTCCTTATTCAGGAAATGTAGATCCTGCTAGTGCTAGAGAAAGGTGCAATAGAACCAGTACCTGCAGCGGTGAGGAACAAGGGTTCGTACTCCCTGTCTTTTCTAATCCCCAAAAAGTATGGAGGATTGATACCCATCGTAGACTTAAGAAACTTGAACAAGTTCTTCAGGAAGGACAAGTTCAAGATGGTTACCCTTTCTCAGATCCTTCAGGCCCTCCAACTCCAAGACTGGATGCTATCATTGGACCTTCAGGATGCTTACTTTCATGTGCCAATCCATCACAAGCACAGAAAATACCTGAGGTTCTCAGTTGGCGGTTCTCATTTTCAGTTTCGAGTTCTGCCATTTGGGCTGGCCTCCGCCCCAAGGGTTTTCATCAAGTTGATGGCGGTGGTGACAGCGAGTCTCATTAGAGAGGGGATTCACATCCACCCCTACCTGGACGATTGGCCGATCAGGGTTTGTTCTCCCGAGCATACCCAGGAACATCTCAGCGTGACTTGCCATTTTCTCCACAAACTGGGCTTCTCTCTGAATTACAAGAAGTCAAACATGATACCATCTCAAAGACTCCAATTTATCGGAGCAGTCCTTGATGCCTCATCAGGAAAAGCCTTGCCACCCGAGGTGAGAGCTCATCACATTCTGCAGATGGTCACCAAATTTCAGAGTGCCCATGGTCTTCTGGCCTTCAATTTTTTGAGGTTGCTCGGCCTCATGGAATCCTGCATTTTTCTGGTACCAGAGGCTCGCCTGAGAATGAGATCTCTCCAATGGGCTCTCAGGACTCAATGGTCCCAATTCTCAGACAGGATGTCAGACCTCCTTCAGGTTCCTAGCAGAGTCACACAGGACCTTCTGTGGTGGTCCTGCGTGGACAACATTCTGTAGGGAGAACCTTTTTTGGCAGCCATGGACGGAGATAACAGTAGTGATGGATGCCTCACTCCCGGTGTGGGGAGCCCATACCAACGAACTGACAATCAGCGGTCCTTGATCTCTATTGGAGTCCAAACTACATATCAACCTTTTGGAGCTGAGGGCAATCAGACTAGCTCTGAAGGCCTTTCTGCCCTCTGTACAGGGAAAGAATGTCCTGATAATGATGGACAACACAGCAGCCATGTACTACCTCAACAAGAGAGGAGGTGTGGGGTCACTACCACTGTGCAGAGAAGGAATGCAGCTCTGGTACTGGGCAATTCAAGAAGGAATCTCCCTATCAGTGGTTCACCTAGCCAGAGAGGAGAACACGGCGGGGACCGCGCTGAGCAGGCAGAGCACAGTCCACCACGAGAGGGAACTAGCTCAGGAAGTCCTTCAAGAGCTCTTCACCCTTGCAGAACCCCTCAAGTGGATCTGTTCGCGACCAGTGTCAACCGTAAGTGCAAGCTATTCTGCTCCAGGGAATTTTCCCCAAGAGGAGCTCTAGGAGCCGCGTTTGTGGTGGACTGGGAGTTTCCACTTCTGTACGTGTTATCTCCAGTCCCCGTTATTCGTCACGTGATCAGGAGGTTGAGAAAGTTCAGGAAATCCATGATCCTAATTCCCCCGGATTGGACCAGGAGGACGTGGTACCCAGACCTTCGGGACATATCCACCTGCCCTCCAATATGTCTTCCACAAGGATAGGACCTTCTCTCACAACACTCAGTCTTCAAGCATGGTTTCTGAGTGACTGAGGTACAAGGATTGAGACCTCCCGGAAGACGTAATGGAGATTTTGCTTTCGGCCAGAAGGCCAGCAACAAAATCATTATACCGCTGTCATTGGAACAAGTTCAGCAGCTGTTGTAGGGATAAGAATGTGGATCCATTTCAGTGCGATACACCCACAGTGTTATCTTTTTTACTTCATTTAGCAAATCTGGGGCTCCAGATCACAACAATAAAAGGTTATTTGGCAGCGCTTTCGATTTTCAAGTGCTCATCAGTGGAAAGCTCATGATTTAAAATCTCTTTAATCATTCAGTTTCTTTAAAGGACTCATTAATGTGTTTCCTCTTACTCCATTTCAGGTCCCTGTTTGGGATTCAAATATTATATTACAATTCGTAACATGAATTCCTTTTGAACCCATGCGTTCATGTCCATTAAGACTATTAACACTAAAAACTGTTTTGCTAGTCGCAATCACATCTGCCTGCAGGGTGGGCGAATTGCAAGCACTGTCTTGTAAACCTCCATATATTGTCTTTCATAAGGATAAGGTTATTCTCAAAGTAAGACATTTGTTTCTGTCCAAAATAGTCTCTGACTTTCATTTGTCCCAAAAGATAGTTTTACCAACTTTCTATCTCCCTCCCCATCCTGGAAAGGAGGAGGAGAGGTTACATAGACTGGACCCTAGGCGGGCTCTCAGTTTTTATATCTCGCAAAGGTCAAAATTGTGCCAGGACAAACAGTTATTCATCGGATATACAGGTCATAAATTGGGGTTAGCAATAATAAAACAGACTCTATCCAGATGGATTATTTTGGCTACACAAGATGGTCTAAGAGCTCACTCAACCAGGGGCATGGCTACTTCTTCCGCTCTTCAGAGAGGAGTACCTATTAAAGACATTTGTGTGGCAGCCATTTGTGTGGCAGCCACTTGGTCTACTATGCACACCTTTGTGAAACATTACTCCTTGGACACTTCTACTACTCATAGGGGAGCTTTTGGGAAAGCTGTCCTGCACTTGGGCCATGATAACTGCTAAAGGCAGAACTAAATTATTTTCTCACCTCCAAGATTATTACTGATTTGGGAGGCTATCAAAGATGAGGAATACACGGGAGGACACAATCCATTCAAATAACAAGGTTCTTACCCCTGGTAACGTTCTTTCGATTGGATGTTCCTCCAATGTATTCCGCATCGCCCTCCCAACCTACCCTGCTGCAGAATCTACGTGTTTTACACTCTACACTCTCTCAGAGTCTTCTAAAGTCTAAGGAGGCACTGGTAATACCTCTAAACATGCAAAAACAAGAACTGAAGCCAAGGGGCACTGCGTGTGCTACAAATAATACGGATGGCGTTGACCATCGGACGGAAGCCTTCGAGGGACATTGAGTTATCGACGCTACCGCACAAGGCTCTGTCAATTATTTTTTGGTCCAAGGCAGCTGAAGCTGGAAGATAATGATAAAAAATGAGGAATACGTGGGAGGAACATCCAATCAAAACAACGTTACCAGGGGTAAGTCACTTGCTCTTCTGTTCGGTGAAAGGGTGAAAGAAACAGTGAGCTAAAACGTGGTTTTAGGACCTCCTGAGTGGCAACCATCTCAGAGAACAGGTTATTTAGCCACATCAATTCTCAGTAAAGCGGCTCCCACAATTTAAGAAAGTTACAACGTTTGGGGTTTCACACTATGTTGCGAGGGTAATCCAAACATGGACCACTTTCTCTCTGTGCTCTAGAAAAACACAGTTTCACATCACTGATGACTCCCAACAAGGCAAAAACATGTGTCTGGGGTTCTGGCTGCACTCTTGTTCAGAACAGAATTGCTTGGCATTTCAGTGTTAGAGTGTCCATGTGAGGCAGACCAAACTGATGGACAAATGGATAATTCTCCTCTGTGAAGGGTATAGTGAGCAAAAAGATGGGGACAGATCCTCCTGTGTTGGAACCATCCCAGAGATCTTTCTCAGTAGTGGGGCTCCCACACTTTTATACATGGGGAACTCTTGGGGTTTCACCGTAAATTCAAAGGGTAATCCAGATATGGACCCTTTTCTGTCTGTACCCTAGAGAGGGACAGCTTCACCTCACTGATGATTCCCAACAAGACAGAAACATGTGTCTGGGATTCTGGTGATACTCTTGTTCAGAGGAGAATTGCCTAGGATTTCAGGTTTGGAATGTCCATGTGTTTGGGACCAGACTGATGCGCAAATGGAATGGGAATCATCAAAGAGAGCCGGTTATTTGGACATGTTTGTTCTCAGTGGAAGGAAAATATTATAGGTACAAAGTGTTATTTGTTTGATCACATGATATACTGAGCCTTGCAAAGTAAGGATTGATAGCTGGGTCACAACTTGTGGGGTCATCGATACAGCTAGAGTAGGTTCCCAACCTGTGCCTCCTTCTGCAGCATATCGGGCACCAAACCCGAATTATGGGCCTTATACAGGAATCTTAATGAGCAGAATACCACAAGGCTCGCTCCCTCCGAGCTATGGAAAGTCATCATGAGAAAACCATGCTTCATGAGGAGAATTGTACTCCATGCTACCCCCGTCATGAGACTCCCAGATGAAATAAAAAATAAGAAGAGAGTAATGACAGCTTGCTGTGATTGAGTGGTAGCCACGGCGCCTACCTTTCTCACAGGCAATCACACAAATGGGCGCCCAGAAGCCTGAGCTCTTAAGAATGAATTAATAAACAAGCACTGGCAAAGCCAACAATATGGGCGTTTGTATCGGCATGGAATACGCATTTGCTAGACCAGGGAGTGGCATTATAGGCATAAGGTCACAACAGCTGGAAAATAGAGTGATTACCTGGGCATATGACGGCAGTAGCTCACAAAGGCCAATCTAATACCTCAAGCCAAAACTGTTGGCTTTGTCGTTGATTGTTTTTAACAAGACTTCAGTGCATGGAAGATATATAAACCAAGTGGCTGAAGGCACGCTTGGTTAAGACATTTTTATTGCCCCAGTAGCCATTTGCAGCTGTAATTAAACCATTAACGGCCAGCAGTCTACATAGAAATAACAGTGAATGGCTAAAGTTTGCTGGTATCTCTTCATTGTACGACTTCAAAGAGATCCCAGGAGTAGGTGTTTTGGACGGGGAGGGTAAGGTAGCGGATGGGAATGGCCTTAGGGATTAGCATGGCCATGGGCAGTCAATGGGTGAGCAAATAACCAAACCATTCCCATAAACTGTGTGCCCCTCCTCACATGTCATCTCCCTCTTACCCGTACTCCAACGCAATAGTTTCTGCTTATAGGTGGCACTTAAGCAGCACCTAATAGCCCAAACTAATGAATGAGGGCACACTCAACCCAAAGGACAGCATCACGAGGAATGCAGGACTACCTTATGAAGGTTTGTATACCAGACTTAAAGTATGTTTCAGGTGGACACCTTCTGCCTTCATGATAAAGGTAGAAAGGCGCACTACACGCCTACGACTTCATTGTATCACATACATGCTCAGCTATTTTGCTGAACGAGTGGCTCTCGCTCCAGTTGAAGGCCTTAAAGTTATTCAAAACAGTTGCTAGCCTTGAGGTTTTTCACTATAGCATTAGACTCATAGATTCTGACTCCAGTTTCAGCCTCCGAAAGAGTTCACACGGGCAATAGCCATGGGGACAGTTCACTCCGGGGGCATGGGTGGTCGCAGGCTTCTCTGTCCTCTTCAGCAGCCTTCCCCCGGATTTGGGGCTCAGACGCATCCTGTTGCCCAGGGCTACAGAAAATAGGTTAGCCCTAAACACTGTGGGTTCTACTCCGGAGCTTTTGGTGGCTTACCATTTTCTAGATGTCGTCGCTACTGCCCAGCCAATGGCTGGAATTCATTGAGCGCCTCTTGCAAACTGAGGCACAGAGGCTCATACTCTATGCAAAGAGGGTGATAACGTTCCAGACCCATCCATCTCACGCCTCTTCTTCAGTTGGGTCGGCCTGTGGTCCTCCTGTGGCTTCAGGGTGACATGGCTCCTTGTTTTATGGTCATTCCCAATGCCAGTGCTGACCTCCAAACCTTAGGGAAACACGTCTTGTATCACCGTGTCCCAGAATGCTTTGATTCTGCGGTTCTAGTTCCAGTCCCATCGGCCATTTTTCAAGCCCTCCAGTAGTCCGACAACAAAAGCGAGTGCTTGGTGTTGGGATGCTATTTTGCAATCTGTGCTTGCAGGGTCCATTGTCCACTCTGAAGTCAGCCAAATACTCAAACTGGGGGCAGCTATCCTCTGGTCACTGCCCTCCCTAAGGGGTATGACAGTCCTAGTAAGACGGGATCGCCTGATAGCTGTCGCTATACGAACAAACAGGCGGGCACATGATCTCACTGGTTAGCACTGGCAGCGCAGTAGCTTTTCAGGGGGGCAGAGGACAATCTCCTTCACGTTTGGGCCTTGTACATCTCGGGGTGAAAGATGCCACTGCAGACAGACCACACAGGGTGCTTCCTTCTTCTTTGGTTCACTCCCTATACCCCAGCTTATTCAAACAGATGTGTGCCCAGTTCGGCACCCAGAGGTGGATAGCTTTACCCCAGTCAGAGCCACTCGCTGCCCAGGAGGGAGGGGCTTTTGGGCTTGGGATCTGAAGTGCTTTCCTTTCTGTGGCCTCTCTTAACTTTCCCGTCCTTGTGAAGGATCAACTCAAGTTCAGACAAGAAAAGGCCTGAGTGGTTTTGATAGCTGTGAGATGGAGAAGGAAGTATCAATTTCACTTCCCATGCCAAACGCTGGCCCTATTATTCTAGGTTCTCCATCTAGAGTCTCCATGGGGTGCCTGGAACCTGAGCAGAAGGGGCTTCATGGAAGGGACATCGCAAGCCAGGCATTCTTTCCCCTTCATGACTCTTGAGGTCCTTCCAACCCTTGGGAATGTTCCCGTCACTGTGGGTGGTGATCTATGACCTATAGAAGATTTCGGATTTCCTACCGGAAGGGTTTACGTCATAACCTAATTAGCTGTTGTATGGTCATTTCAGGAACCCTGGGATAGCATGACTCCAACAGAAAGGTATGTCCATTTCTTGGTAGCAATCACTTAAGCCTGAAGATTGGTACAATGAGGGTCTCTTCTGTGTGGGGACCCATTCCTAAGGTTGCTCCCGGGGCTGTGGTGCTATGTCCCTCCCTCTGCTTTTGCCCTAAGATCCTGTCAGACTTCTACCTCCACCAGGGCATTCTTGTCCCTTCGCTCATTTCAACCGTCAAGCGTGCTTCGTCTCCGGGTGTAGGAGGTGCCACCAGAATGAATCTAGAATCTAGAGCATACACCCTCCTTCTGTCTGATGGGCTCCCTCTCCATTGCCTTGGGTCCTGGCTCCCAGAGTAAGAGACCTTGCGACGCTGCCCTCCTTGCCAGCAGTAGGGTAGCATTCTCTATGGCCCATGAGCCTTCTCCAGTTCCCAATCCGCTGCTGATCCAGGGTTGCTCCACTATCACCACTGCGTGGGCTGCTTGCAGACACATCGCTTTGTCTGACGCTGGTGGGGCTACTACTTGGAATGCTCCAGACACGCTCGGAACACAATACAGATTGGATGTTGGGGGCGCTGGTGTATCCTTCCTTACTGCTGCATTGGGGTCTGTGTCCCTGTAGTGATGTGGTCTCACGTTTCACAGCAGTTTCGCCCGGATAATGTGTGTATGTGCGAATATGTAATCTTGTGTTCCTGGCAAATCCTCATGATTAAGCTCTGGGAAGAGGAAGAGGGATGACGTGATAATACTCCGATTACTTACCAGTAGTCTCCATTGCCCTGAGTTCTAGTTTTGCCCGTCACAGTCCTAGTCTCCCATCAACACGACTTAGTGGGTGGATGATGCCTGTGTAGACTGGTTCGTACAGTACCACGAGGAGCTAAGGGGAGTGGCACACCTTGCACTCTCATCTCTCTTGGGAAAGGGCTTCACATGATTTGGATATATTTGAGCTAACATATGTAGCAATCATTTTTAGGATAGCAGTAGTGTGTCTTCTGGAGCGGGGAGCACCCCCTCACGAATGAGGACTGTGATGAGGAAGAGCAGGACTCTTTGTGAAGAAGATTTCTGGCAAGTGATTGGGGCATCCCTTAGACTTGGGGGTTGTTCACAGTGATTCGTTGGCGCTGTGACCCGATCCCTTGTCAGAAAAAACACCGTTTGGATCTATCAAGCATTTACTGGGAATGGAAAGTACTGCACAAGCAGGCCAGCAATGATTATTTGTCAGAATTGAAAGTGGCATAAAAAGGAACCATTGGTGACAAAATCTGCGTAGTACGAAACGTGAAGAGTGGAGTTTCCGAAAATCGATCAAACATAGGCAAAGCTAATGGGACTGCCATTTGTATTGTAGTGTGCAGATGTGTGCTTTTGTAGAGAGTGGATAATAGTAATATGATCATATTTGATGAAACAGCTTATGCTAGATTCCTCGAGCTTGTAAGCACTATTAAACTAGGACTTGTTGTTGTCATTTTAATGACACTCTGTATCATCCTCAGAAGCATTATGTGGTGTGTAGGCCTAAGGGGATTTGCACCTGTGCCCTCCAGGCTGACCACAAATGTCAGAGGTGAGTGCTTAGCTCTCAGAGCTATCTTGCTGGTTAGATAGGCGGTGCTATTGTGTTTGTGTGTTTCAGTCTGAGGTGTGTGTGGGTTTGAGTGCAGAATGTGTACATATGTGTTGTATGAGTGAATACATGTATGGCTGGAGTGTTGCATAATCTTGTGTAACCTCAGGAGGATAGCTCAGGAGCAACATGCTCGCCTTGGAAGCAAGAGGACACAGAGCACCACAGGTTCGATCCCCGGGTATGCACTTAGAAACCTCTGGGTATTAAGCGCATTATAAATAACATATCATATCATAACCATGCTGGTAACTGTGGTACATGCCAAGGTAGGGCCGTTATATGGCCAGGTAGAACAATTAAATGTCAGATTTCCGGTTAATACACCTATGCCATGCAGGGAATCACACCACATGTCAGGTATTTCCTTAATACAAAGAAAATAAGGTATGCATGGAAGGTTTAGAATTAACCTTAACCTCTGGCATTTGCTCCTGGCAAACCCTTCAGGCCATCGTTCCTCAGCATGCCAAGCCCTTAGAGAAAGGGGAAAGACCATATGCAAATTAGGTGTCATCGCACCACAAAAAGTAGTGGCACCTGCCTCATCTAATAAGGAACAGTTCTATTTCAGGTGTTGTTAGTAGCACACGTGAGAGGACTATTGACAGTGGCAATCAGAAAACAGCCCTCTCAATTGGGTGTCAACACACAATGGTGTTTCTGGATAAGCAAGAGCACACATAAATGGGTAAGTCCATTCCTTTTTTTCCGTGCAGCCTTGAATCCGTCTTCGGGACACAGAATAGTGTTTGGGAGTGGGGGTGCTGCAGACTTCACCCATCCCGTTCTATCCTTCAAAGTGGGCACTGCATGAAAAATCAACATACAACATGCATTTTAAAAACTGACCTCTGATGTGGATGTTAACACAACCTGAACTGCCTCTTGTGAAGGCGGATTCAAGGCTGCACGGAAAAAAGGAATAGACTTACCCATTTATGTGTGCTCTTGCTTATCCAGGAACACAATTTTGTGTTGACACCCAATTGAGAGTGCTATTTTCTGATTGTCGCCGGTCAATAGTCCTCTCACGTGTGCTACTAACAACACCTGACATAGAACTGTTCTTTAGTAGATGAGGCAGGTGTCACTATAATTTTTCTCTGTAGTGGTTTGTAAATTTTTTGGTTTGGACACCATGTTGAAATTGTGTATTTGTTCATTTTTTAATGTTTTAACTTTGTCTTATGAATACAATGGGCCTCATTCCGAGGCTGGCGCAAAGGGATTACCGGCACCGGTAAGGATACTGGTGCCGGTAATCCCTTTGCGCCCTATTCCGAGGTCCCTTTGCGGGTCCAGGGAGCAAATAACGGTACTGCAAATTGCGGTACCGTTATTTGCACCTTCCCCATTCCCATTGAGCCCTATGGGGGTTCAATGGGAATGGGGAATGGTATTTTCAATGGGGACTTACCGATCCCGCAAAGGTCCGAATAGACCGGTAAGTCCCATTGAATGAGGACAGACTCGGTACCGTTATTGGAGTCAGCCATGGCGCTATTAGCGCCATGGCTGCCTCCAATCTCGTAATGAGGCCGAATGTGTCAACTATGTTACTGATCCTCGGGTGCTACTTAGCAATGTTTTGTAGACCTATACTGAACTGACCCCCAGTGCCCACGTCCATTGTATGTAAGAGTGGGGTAGCTCATTGTGGAATTTTTGCGTTCCCATGTCTACCGTCCTCATCCACAAGCCCCCCGAGAAAAAAAAAGTGGAACTTCTGCTCAAATAGTCTGCATACCCACCACAAAAGGGGCAGTCCAGCCCAAACTGCTTGGTGACATCCCTTCTACAGAAGACTATAAGCATCCACAAAAAATGTTATAACCTTCTAACGCAAGGTACTTCCAACCACCAACTATATTTTAGATCAAATGGGCAAATATTCTAATCTTTTTATGGGTATTGACATCACATGCCCTTGTAGTACCATAATATTCCTTACTACTAGAGTGGGTCTGGTAGGTTAGTGAGGGAAGAGGGAGTAGGCTAGAGGTTGTGCTTTTCTGTTGATGCTTGAGAACCATGAGGAACTGGCGTCCAGTGCGTGTCTGGTTTCTAGGTGTGTTTGAAATGTGCACACTGGGGCTATTGTGAACAGATTGGCAGCATCCAGTGATTGGGTGTTTCTGTGCGGCAGTAAGTTTCATGGTGGAAGTGTGGGTTGTGTGTTTCAGTGTGAATTAGACTGATTCAAAGGACCATGTGAGGTAAGTGTGGGGTATGCTGAGAGGAGTTGGAAATGGGGTGTTAGTAGTTGGTGGTTTTCCTTCGGTCTCCATTGGTATCGCTTGCACTGTCCATTCTGTGCTGGTCATTGGGAGTTGCATGACCATGTTTTTAACCATTTTCTGAAGGTGAGGTGGTCTTCTGTCACCCTAATTTCCTTTGGTATTGTGTTCCATAGATTAGCAATTAGATGTGACTATGCAGTTCCCCTAAATTTCCTTTCTTTTATTGTTTCATTTTGATTTGGAGGTTGTCGCTTGATCTTAGGTCTCTTCCTGGTTGGTAGCATATTATCTTGGCCTGGAGGAATTTAGCTCCTTGTCTGTGTAATGGTTTGTGGGCAATGCACAGGGCTTTGAATTTAATGTGTTTTTTAATGGGGAGCCAATGTAGGCTTTTAGAGATAGTGTGATGTGGTCTTGTCTGTTTAGTCTCAGAAGTATCCTTGCTGCAGTGTTTTGGATGCGTTGAAGTTTTTTGGTGAGCCATTCTGGCATTCAAAGGTATAGGCTGTTTGCATAGTCGATTCTTGATCATACTAAGGAGTTGATTGCAAGAGTTTTATGTGAGAAGGAGAGATAGGGGAGCATCCCTCTAAATAGTCTCAGGAGGTAGAAGCATTTCTTTGTAACAGTGTTGATTTATAGTTCCACTGAGAGTTCGTTGCTAATGAGTATTTCTAGGTTTTTCACCACGTTCAATGTCTCTGGTTGGGTTCACATTCCAGGCGACTAGTCCAGTTGTGAGTCTGTTGCACTGCCCTCTGGTGGGGGAGATCATTATTTCTGTTTTGGCCGGGTTTAATTTTGACGTTGTTCATTGTCATCCAGCTGTATATGTCGCTGAGGCAATTGTTGAGGGAGTTGCTTGGGTCTTGGATCGTGGCTATCTTAGAAAATGAGTTGTGTGTCATCTGCAAAGTTGTAGGCAGTCAGTTTGTGGTTTTGAATGATTTTCATCAACAGGGGATATGTAGATGTTGAAGAGGGGGAGAGGCTGGAGCCTTGTGGCACTCCACAGAAGATGTTTCTGTTGTTTGAGGTAAAAGGTGGTAAGTAGGTTTTTTCGGTTATGAGGAAGGATTTTAGCCATTTCTCCAGTCTTTTGATTCGCGTTGTGTGACTGATTGTGTTGAACACCAATGATATGTCCATTAGTATGAGGGCCGATTGAGTGCTGCTGTCTGCATTTTTTTATGTCGTCCCATATGGATAGGAGTGCCAATTCCATTCCACTCATGGGTCTGATGCCGACTTGCAAGTGGGCGAGTATTCTGTTCGTTTCTACATACCTAACTAGAAATTTGTATGTATACATGGTTCTCCAGTATTTCCACCGGGTCAGGCAGGTTGCATATAGGTCGGTTATTACTTCCACACTTTCCATTTTGCTTTTGATCAGTAGCTTGATGTATGCCGATTTGAATGATTTCAGTTCTTTTCTTGTGTTTAGGGATAGGTTCATCAGAAGCCGAAAGTTTGATGCTGGGGTGCCGTGATTAAGGACTTCTTCATAGATGCCTGTGGGGAAAGGGTCACTTGGAGATCCAGCAAGGCTGGTATCCTTTATTAGTGCTGAATAAACGTCTTCATCTATTGGTTTAAATCAGATGAGTCTTGCTGTGGTTGGTGGATCACCAGTTGTCAGTGGTTCCATGGTTGTGTTTATAGTTGCATGGCTCGCTTCAATGGTATGTTGGGTTGTATCTATTTTTGTTCTACGGTAGTTGGTGATGTTGTCACATCGTGCTTGTGGTAGGATGACCCCTTTGTTACAGGATGTAGGGTTTTTTATCTCTTTGATCATCCTGCACACCAACCCAGTCAAGCACTCCCAACAGAAACCCAGGAGACAAACCTACAGGTCCTTCAAGAACTTCCCAGTGGATGCCCTCACAGAAGAACTCGCCAACCTACACCTTACATGGACCAAACACCCCCAACCGAACTGTGACTCTCTACTGGAAGCACTCAACGCCACCCTCTCAGCCTCCACCGACCAGCACGTGCCTCTGAAACAACGCATCTGCAAAGTGAATCCGTCGGCACCTGGTACACGCAAGAACTCAAGCTCAGCAAAAGAATCATCAGGAAACAAGAGAAAACCTGCCACCACTCCAGGACTGCATCCGACCTGGAGCTCCTCAAGGAACTCTGAGCAACCCACAGACAACTAATCAACACAGCCAAGGCCTCCTACTATCAGAATACCAAGGCAGAAGCCGACAACAAAAAAAGAAAAAGCCCTCTTCAAAGCGGTCAAGCAGTGCGTCAACCCACTACCCAACCCTGCCATACCACACTCCATTGAAAAATCCACCTCCATCAACACCTTTTTCATCGCCAAAATCAGCACTATTTGCTACCACATAGACGCCAGCTCTGCATCCAGACCCACCTCATGCCCCTCCTTGCGAAATCTCTGCACCCTGGACAACATTCAAGACACTCTCGACAGAGGACTGGCCGCCTTTAAAGCCACATCTTATCCAGGTGACATCCTCCCAGCATCCTTCCTCATGACCCTCCACGTAAAAGCTCACCTTCCCTACCTGGAGATCAGCAACAGCTCCATAACTCAAGGCACCTTATCATCAACCTTAAAAACAGGACAAATCCTCTCTTTGCTAAATAAACCCACTCTGGAACCCGACACCCTAGATAACTATCGCCCCATCACCCATCTTTTCTTCCTGGGTAAGATCATTGAGAAAGTGGTATCCACACAACTGCAGCAACACATCGACACCAACAATCTCCTCCAAACCTACCAATCTGGATTTAGACCCATATGCAGCACGGAGACAGCAACCATACAGGTGGTTGACGACGCTCCCAGCATCCTAGATGACAGCCACCCTTGCCTCCTGGTTCTACTCGACCTCTCTGCCACTTTTGACACAGTAGACCACAAGGTGCTTACAGACACCCTACATCGGTGCATGGGGATCAGCAGCCTTGTCCTACTCTGGTTCAAGTCCTACTTCGCCAAACAAAAGAGGTTTGTGTTGTAAAGTGACTTCCATGCTTCTTGGGATTACTTATATGTTTATTACAAGTACTTAAGTCACAGTTACATGAAGTTATATACATAAGTATACAGGACATAACACTGGCTCCCATCACCCAGGCTGGGGAGCTCTAACTGGCTGGGTGTGGAATCCTTGGGTAAACATTCCGACATTCACAAGGCAACACTCCAACATGACATCACCAGCTTTCACATGCAGAGACAAGCACATCACAACACATCTCCTTCCTTTACTGATAAACATTACAAACACACTCAGGCACGATATAACACATCTCCTTCCTTTACTGATTCACAATGCACCCACACAGATACATCAAATAGACACAACATATCTCCCTTCTTCTCAAACGTCAACACACACGGACAAGCACACCACAGCATATTCCCCTCCTTTCCACATCCATCACCAGCAAGGGGAATATCAATTCTTAGAGACACTCTCCCTACTTCTGTAGGCCACTAACCCTACACACCCACCTACACCTTCAAGCATCTGGGGTGATATCTCCAATCACACTGGTGGATATGCTACCTCCAAATACTCTAGCAGATTCGCTACACGCTACCTCAAAATACTCTTGCGGAGGCGCTACCTCCAATCACACTGGCGGAGGCGCTACCTCCGATTACTCAGGCAGAGGCGCTACCTCCAAATACACTGGCAGGGCGCTACCAAATGACACAAGCAGAAGCGCTACCTACACATACTCTGGTGGAGGCGCTACCTCCAATTACTCAGGCAGAGGCGCTACCTCCAAATACTCTGGCAGGGCACTACCAAATGACACAAGCAGAAGCGCTACCTACACATACTCTGGCGGGGCCCTACCCTCAAATACTCTGGCGGAGGCGCTACTTCCAATTACACTGGCGGAGGCACTACCTCCAAATAAAATACACTGGCAGAGGCGCTACCTCCAATCACACTGGCGGAGGCACTACCTCCAAATACACTGGCAGAGGCGCTACCTCTAATCACACTGGTGGAGGCGCTACCTCCAAATACTCAGGCGGAGGCACCACCTCCAATGATACTGGCGGAGGCACTCCCTCCAAATACTCTGGCGGAGACGCTACCTCCAATCACACTGGCGGAGGTGCTACCTCCAACTACTCTGGTGGAGGCGCTACCTCCTATTACACTGGCGGAGGCGCTACCTCCAAATACACTGTCGGAGGCACCACCTCCAATTACACTGGCGGAGGCACTATCTCCAAATACTCTGGCGGAGGCACTACCTCCAATCACACTGGCGGAGGCGCTACCTCCAACTACTCTGGCGAAGGCGCTACCTCCTATTACTCTGGCAGAGGCGCTACCTCCTATTACTCTGGCAGAGGCGCTACCTCCAATTACTCTGGCGGAGGCGTTACCTCCAAAAATACTTTCATGCTCCTCATGTGGGAGGCGCTACCTCCACTGTACTCGCACAAGTGCTACCTCCACTATAGTCACAGAGGCGCTACCTCCTCACTTAATTGTAGCACATCCACAGGCTACACACACTATGGGTGCTGCCCCATTTCACATCTTCTCTGACTCACTCTCGCTCTCACCTCACTTCACCCATTACACTATTTCATAACATTCCAAACCTCGCATCTCTCAAAAACCTGCCTTTTAATGGAGAATGGTACTCCGCATTAATCTCCTAATCTACACACAAAGTCACACTGGAACAATGAGGGAACATGAATGCATCTTATTATGGAGTGATGAAAACTCACATAAATCCTCACTGTTATGCTTGGAAATGCTACCTCCCAACTCACATACATTCTCACTGCTATGCTTGAAAGGGAAGTAGAGTATGCTTGGAGGCGCTACCTCCCAGCAACATCTGTGGTATTCCGCAACTCCTGTGGTATTCCTAACCACACACACCTCTAACATACCCAAATGGTCACGCAGGCTCTCCACCTTTACCCTGCACAACTGGATGTACTACCGTCCAGACCGCTGTGGCACACTCACCACATTTCTCTAGTGTAATGGCGGCGCTACCACCCATACAACTGTGGTTTCACTTAACCACACTCATACTTACATACACACTGGAGTCGCTACCTCCAAACCCGTGTGGCACTTTCACCCACATACAATACATATTCTGGGTGCTACCCAACACTCAACCTCTTTGACTCTTAGCAAAACACATGTTTTACCCATGTGCACCCATTTCATACATGAGTCACATAAAACAACATTTTGCATTACCATTTTGCAAAAATTAAAATCCTAATAATTCATGTTGCACAATACATATACTTCTTTTCTCACCATTAAAGCAATAGCAAACTATATAATTACATTTCCTAAAATCCATGGCCAGTTTATGTACCACCCTGCATCTTTGTGGCACTCACCCACAATCACTCTGATACACTATGTTCTTGCACCTCTGTGGCACTCACCCACCCATACACTTGTGTGTACACTGCCTAACAACTCAACTTCATAGTGACATTTGCGTACACAGCCCTTATGGCGGAACCAAGAAATATGCGCATTTATTCCTACATGTCTATGTTGGCTGCAGCCTACCCTGCAATCCCTCAATGGTTACTCTAACCTCTCTCACACCCTGCTACTGACTTGCACACATCTAGGCATATTGTGCATGTTCAGAATGTCCAAATGAGTCCTTTTGAACCTGAAATTCCTCAAATGTGTTAAATCTAATAAATGTAACTTTTAACCTCACTTCCTGCACGCATATATCCACACAAAAACTTCTCATGCACCTCCCATGCTTGTCAATCCTTAACCTGTTACAAAACTCTGTTGGTACCACAAACTTAATGCATACGCATATTGTGCATGTTCAGAATGTCCAAATGAGTCCTTTTGAACCTAAAATTCCTCAAATGTGTTAAATCCAATACATTTTAGATCTGAACCTCAATTCCTGCACGCATATATCTGCACACAAACTTCTCGTGCACCTCCCATGCTTGTCAATCCTTAATCTGTCACAAAACTAGGTTGGTAACACAAACTTAATGCAAAAACAGTTAAAGGATACACGTTGCTGCTCCTGAATGTTCAACGTTATCTTCTGAAAGGCCAGATTCGTGACCATCATAATCACTTAAACATAAAATGATACACTGCAGCCATTACTTCAAATGCGGTCCTTGTGCCTCCTCTGCAGTCGCAGCACCTTGATGCACCATAACCCAAATTTGCCGCATTCCTTCACCAGGAACGACATTCATGACAACAATAATGACATCCTTGGCAAATCCTATAGTGGAATTCGGATTTCCTACTGCGCTCTTATTCCTGTCTGATTTTCCGACTCACCGACGTGCTCAGCAGTGCTCTACATCTCTCAGCCGGATAATACCAATAAAATCATAGGCACACTGTGAAGATGATTCGTAAGGGGGTCTCTCCTCTCACCCCACAACGCACTTAGGCTTATTCACTCATCTTACGGCCCAATGCCTTCAGCTCTCCTCTTCCTGTGCGCGCCAATGCAAGTTGCAGGGTTCTTTCCTCATAACATTGTTTATTTTATTCTTCATCCTGCCTCGGTTAATGGCTTCGGCTACCGGCTGGAATCTGGCATGGTAAGTGCATTCTAATATGAACATAATGCTTGAATCTGGCGTTCTATGGCATCGCAGACTCCCTTAAACCAGCTGTGATGTCACCAGTCACACTTCTGCCTCGGGGCAATGCTGATCTTCATAAGCCAACCATCACTCATACCACGTACTTCGACCCAGCATATGTCATCCTTCAACTTCAATATTTTAAAACGGTTCACTGCTTCCAAAACACGATCCGCTTTTGATCCTTGAAAACAAAGTGGCACGCAGGCAGTTTTCCCTGCATCCCTTTCCCTGAGCATACGCTACCAGACTAGCGCTGCCTGGGTCTAACCTTTAGTTCACATTGCGCTTGGGACATGCAGAGCCAGTACTCGCTGCTCACTCCAGACTGTCACTTCAAAATCTTCCCTAACATGCTAGTGGCTCATTGGGGAACCCCTCAGCTCACTGTCCGCAGTCTCACATCCTTCTCCAAGTCCCACTTATGAACTCAAAGCAGACTTACACTCCTACATGGGAGGAAGCTTACTGGGCTTCATACTTTCCCCAAAGCTTACTTTTGGTTTCATATGAGGGTAAACAGCATCACATCCCTGCGCTGCTTGACTGGGGAATGATACTTTGACTGGTGAATGGAAACATCACTGCAGAGCTTTCTTCTTCACCCCTCAGTACTTCACACTTGCAATGCAACCTCTGACAGGCGACAGCTTCACCCAGCACGCCATACTCCAGGAACACCTTCCTACCACAAAGAGTTGCTGCTGGTCATGGCATCAGCTGTCTTCTCTTGCCCGCAGCTCCTTAGCTCCTCCCTCTCTCATGGGAGTCATCTTCACTACAAGCTTTGATTAATCTACAGGTTTCTTAAACTAATGGGGTGGGATTCCTTCTTCAGTTTAAGGGACCAGGTGTCATTTTAAGCTTCCTTTTATCTTCACTTAACAGACAACACTTCTGGTTTTACTTTAACAGGCTTCACTTCTTCACACAGATTTCTCAATCTTAAAGGCCTAGCTCCCTTCTTGAGCTTCCCTTCAAGGCCCTGCTCCTCTCTTCTGCCCCAGGACCCAGCTCTCCCTCCGTTTTATGGGCAGCTTATCCTTCCTATATAGGGCTTCCTTCCTCCCTTTTGGTGCCCTGGGTGATGGGTCTTACTTGTGTTTTGGGGCAGTGTTGTCCTTCTTTTCCATCTTCTTCCTGCACCCCCAGCAGCAGGCTTCTTCCACTTTCTTCAGTTTCTTACTCGCATGTTCTTCTTTTTAAGACCACCTTCGTCGCCAATGTTGTAAAGTGACTTCCAGGCTTCTTGGGATTACTTATATGTTTATTACAAGTACTTAAGTCACAGTTACATGAAGTTATATACATAAGTATACAGGACATAACACTGGCTCCCATCACCCAGGCTGGGGAGCTCTAACTGGCTGGGTGTGGAATCCTTGGGTAAACATTCCGACATTCACAAGGCAACACTCCAACATGACATCACCAGCTTTCACATGCAGAGACAAGCACATCACAACACATCTCCTTCCTTTACTGATAAACATTACAAACACACTCAGGCACGATATAACAGTTTGTTCACATGGACTCCTCTAGATCGCCAATGCTATCCATCACCTGTGGAGTAGCGCAGAGTTCCACATCTACTCAGGGATCGTCAATCTATGCTTGGAGGCACTGGGAGCCTTCTTAGCCACACTCAACATCCACACCCACCAATACTCCGACTACACACAGCTATACCTCAAGATCGACTCCATCAATGACATCCATAAGCTCAAAACCTGCCTCTCACTGATCCAGTCTTGGATGTCCAGTGCATACTTAAAGCTAAAGCCTCCAACAACGAATTCCTACTCCTCACCAACAACATTGAACACCCAGACATACAGACCTTGCTATCAACCATGAACTTTGAAGGCTTCACACCCGAGCTCACCTCCTGCACCAAGCCCCTTGGGTTCCACATCGACAAACACCTCTCCTTCCATGCACACATAGCTGAGAAAACTTCTCCCTCCTGACAGCTTTAGATCCACTGTTCAAGCACTGGTCCTATCCCTCCTGAATGGGGGCAATGCACCCCACGAAGACCTCCAATGTTCCTCCCTTGTGCCCCTAAGAAGTGTCCTACGCGTGGTTGCATGCTTCATCAGGGGTCTACGCAGATACGACCACATCACCCCGGCACTCATGGACCTTCACTGTCTCCCACTGCATGCACAAATCACCTTCAAGTCTTTCTGCATCATCTATAATGCATTCACCCTCAAGTCACTCAGCTACATCACAGAGAAACTCTGCATCTCTGGTGGAAGACGCACCACCAGAAGCCAGTATACGTGCAGATTTGAAATGCACTGATGCAAAAATGAAAGGACCAAATAACAAGCCTTCTCTGCCTATGCCCCAAGACTATGGAACCTCCTCCCGGTCGGCATCAGACTCAACCCACGCTCCTACAATTTGGAAAAGAACTAAAGACCCACCTCTTCATGGAGTCTCTTCTCCACAACACCTAGGCCATCAGGGCGCCCCTCACGATACCAGACTCACTAGACACCCCCCACCCCTCTCCTCCCCACCACCTGGTACAGCTGTACCCCTCCTCTGTCCCCCTCTGTATCCTAACCCCCACTGTATATCTGTTCTTTTGTTACCACTGAAAAGTGCTTTGTTATGCATCTGTAATGTTGCACACCTCACTTAAGTGCTCCATTATGTATTTGTATTGGTGTATACCTCTGTAAAGTGCTCTGTTGATTTTCAAAGGTCTGCGGTCAATAAATACCATAATCATTTTTATTATTATTGATGATTCTGAAGAGTTCCTTTTTGCAGATTTGTTGCCTATCTGATTCTTGTGGTTAAGTATGCTTTTTTGATTTGAGGACTGCCGATTTGTATATTCAGAATTGTCTTTAGTATTTAATTTTCTCTGGTTGATTGTAATGGTTTCTCTATATGTTTTCCAGTTTGCGGTTTGTTTTTTTGAGTTCTTTCAGCTCTTCAGTGAACTAACCTGCTGCATGTTTTTTGCTGTGGCTTTGAATGGTTTTGCCGGTGCTAGTTGCTCTTAATTAATTGATTGATTGTTTATTTGTATAGCGCCTATGCACAATGTGCTTCAAAGCGCTTCAAGGAGGGAGGGAGCATGGGAAAATACAGTAACATTCTTACAGGTCCTTGAAACAAATCAGAATGTGAAAAATGACTATCAAATCATAATAGATAGTACAAGTGCATGGAACAATAAAGGAGAGGGAAGGAAAAAAAAAAGGAGAAACAATACAAGCAGTGACATTACTATGCCTGGCGGCAATTGTTGCAGTCCAAGAATGACAAGAGGAGCGGGAGGAGGGGAAGTAGGGGGAGGGGAGAAGGGAAGAGGAGAGGAACAAAACATTAGACTATCTAAAAAGCAAATTACCAAGATAGTGCGGGGAGGGAGTGACAGGAGAAAACAAGGGGGTAGGGGGAGGACAGACAAGCTTTTATCAGAAGTCAAGGGACTGTGATAAGAGTAAGGGCCTCATTACACGGATGGCGGTAGGGATTTACCGGTACCGGTAAAATACCGGTACCGGTAAATCCTTACCGCCTTACTACGAGGTCCCTTTGCGGTTTGGGGGATTTAACGCCTGCTTTTTGCAGGCGTTAAAATCCAATCCGCTAAGGGACCTCGGAGCTAATTACGGCACCGCAAAATTGCGGTGCCGTAATTAGCGCCTTCCCCATTCCCATAGAGCCCTATGGGGAAGAAATGGGAATGGGGAAGGGCAATGGTGGAAGAGGGATTTACCGCCCCTCCAACCTTGGAATGGGGCGGTAAATCCCCTTTCTGCCAAGGCGGTGCCGGTATTTTACCGGCATGAGCCATGGCGCTAATAGCGCCATGGCTCACCGCCTACCGTGTAATGAGGCCCTAAGTGCTAAGAAAAAGAAAGATGAGCGGGGTGAAAGAGGGGAAGGGCGAGAGGCTGAAGGGGGCTGGCAGCTACAAGCAATATGCCAGGCGGCAATTTGGGTAGTGTCTACCTTACACCGGATATGGGAGGGAGAGGAAATGGGAGAGGGCGAGAGGCTGCAAAAAGCAGGCAACTACAAATTACTATGCCTGACGGCAATTTGGGTAGTGCTGGAGATTTACAGAAGGGAGGGCAAGGTGGAGAAGGGAGGGGAGGAGAGATGGGGGAAGGGAGGGGACAGAGGGGGCGCACAGACACATACAGGAGCAGAGGGGGAGCAAAGACACACAAGCGGGCAGAGGGGGAGCACAGACACACACGGGGCAGAGGGGGCACACAGACACATTCGGGGGCAGGGGGGGAGCACAGACACACTCGAGGGGCAGAGGGGGAGCACAGACACATTTGGGGGGGCAGAGGGGGCACCCAGACACATTCGTGGGGCAGAGGGGGAGCACAGACACACACGGGGGTAGAGGGGGAGCACAGACACACACTGGGGCAGAGGGGGCACACAGACAGGTTTGAGGGGCAGAGGGGGCACACAGACACGTTCAGGGGGCAGAGGGGGGAGACAGACACGTTCGGGGGCAGAGGGGGCACACAGACACGTTTGAGGGGCAGAAGGGGCATACAGACATATTCAGGGGGCAGAGGTGGCACACAGACACATTTGGGGGTAAGAGGGGGCACACAGACACATTCAGGGGGAAGAGGGGGCACACAGACAAGTTCGGGTGCAGAGGGGGCACATAGACACGTTCGGGGGGCATAGGGGGGCACACAGACACGTTCAAGGGGCAGAAGGGACACACAGACATGTTCTGGGGCAGAGGGGGCACATACACACATTCGGGAGGCAGAGGGGGCACACAGACACGTTTGGGGGGCAGAGGGGGAGCACAGACATGTTTGGGGGGCAGAGGGGGCACACAGACACGATTGGGGACAGAGGGGGAGCACAAACACATTCGGGGGCAGAGGGGGCATACAGACATGTTCAGGGGGCAGAGGAGCCACATAGACACATTCGGGGGGAAGAGGGGGCACACAGACACGATTGGGGGGCAGAGCGAGAGCACAAACACATTTGGGGGCAGAGGGGGTATACAGACATGTTCAGGGGGCAGAGGGGGCACATAGACACGTTTGGGGGGCAAAGGGAGCAAACAGACATGTTAGGGGGCAGAGGGGGAGCACAGACACGTTCGGGTGGCAGAGGGGGCACATAGACATGTTAGGGGGCAGAGGGGGAGCACAGTCACGTTCAGGGGCAGAGGGGGCACACAGACATGTTCGAGGAGCAGAAGGGGCACACAGCAATGTTTGGGGGGCAGAAGGGGCACACAGACACGTTTGGGGGGCAGAGGGGGAACAGTGGCCTCGGTGATCCAGGTGTTTAGTCATTTTTCCGCTAAGTCTGGGGCCATTCTGCTCAGCTATGAGGTGCCGGTTGAGTCGATACCAGCAGATCTGCTAAGCGTTCCAAGTCAATATTCTACCACTTTATTTGCCTTTTGGCATGTAATATTGCATTTTCGGGCATTATGCAGGTTTGATGGAGAAAGGTATCAGGTAGCGATCTCTCCATACCATTGGTATTGGTGTGGCGGATGCACAGAGTCTGTGCCTGCAGAAAATTGCATTCAAGGTGCGGGTGGATCCGTTTGCTATTTGCTTGAAGTGGAGTGTTTCCAAGAGGGCACAGAGTGAATTTGCTGTGGTTTCATTCACTCTTTCAAACCAGATGTTGAAGTCTCCCGGGATCATTAGGTTATCATGATAGGTGAAAAGGTTGGCAATGGAGTTGGTGAATTTCATTGCATATTTTGGATTGTTGGAGGAAGACCTGTAGATCAGAAGGAACACTATGCTGTCTTGGTTGTTGAGTTTGATCTTGACGGGGAGAGATTCACAGTCTTCTATGTCAGTTGAGGGGAGTGGTACAGCACAAATATGCTCTTTGTGCATGATTCTGATTCGGCCTCCTCTTCGGTTTTCTCTGCTGGTGTGTATTAGTTTGAAGTTGTTCAGTATGCCTTATTGCGTAATATTTTTGAAGTTGTCTGATAGCCATGTTTCTGTGAGGAAAAGTGAGTTTGTGTCTCCCTCACTTAGGAGGTCATATATTTATGTTTTGTTGTTAGCCATGGATCTTATGTTGAGTAAGATGCAGTGCAGTTTGTTTATTTGCCATTGTGGCTTGTTGTCTATTCTTTCTTGAGTCCCAGCCAGTGTGGTGTTTGTCGGGTTTCCATTACTAGGGGTGGGGCTGTTTGTTGGGATTATTGTTGGGTGTTCTTTCTCCCCATTGAGTAGTCTTATTAGGTTGCTGGCAGGGGTACTTAGTGTTGGCTTGTGCCAGTTGGTTGGTTGTTGGATGGGCACTTTATTCCAGTCTTTGGTAATGAATGGTGTTGGGGCAGACCCTTTAATCACCTTAGCCCAAGCAGGTCCACCACCTGAGGAACGAGGGGACATTTTGTAGGTAAATCAAGTTTACTTTACTTTCGCCTGGGGAGGAGTTAGATGACGCAGTGGAGTCAAACTAACCCAAGTCTTATTGAACCACATAAGTTGACACATTATATACAATTTTCCAACAGTTAAAACACTCCCATATATTTTATCACACTACATCCCCCACATGTGATTGGACAAAACCTCTTAAAACAAATCCCACCTTTCTCTAATTCCTACATTGTCATTGTTAACCGATATCTTAAGTACCATCTTCAGCTCACTTGTAGAACACACCTCCTTTTAGGATTTGTCTGTGGTAGGTCATGACATCATCAAACAGTTAAACATGTGTGTGCACACATAATTCATTACTAGCAACAACTGGCCTGAGCCCTTTAACCTTAGTTGTGATTTTGCATGGTTCATATAGATACTTTAGGCAATATGGGGAAAGATGAATAAACAGGTTCTCTTTGAACTAACAATAGCTATCTCATCGGCCCAAGCTCACTGGCTCCATTGGAACACTCTAATCTAAATAACAGCCATTTTATCACACACAGCAATTGAAACCACTGAATTTCGATTACTTTGGCCTCAAACATTGCTTCACCTCACTCTGTGAAGCTCCCGTGCATTCAAGAGATTACATCTGCTTTCTGCGATACTATCAGGCCATAAAAACCATGTCGGTCTCCTTTAGCTGATCTGACCATCACTAAGATTGTACTTATTTATTTGCCCATTCTCTGAAACTCTGCAGAACCAGTTTCTCAAAGTCAAACCCTGACTGACGTGTTTTAATCTGTTTATAAAAAGGAAAAAGCCCACTACATGTAGATTCATAAATCTAGATTATATGTTTTCTCAGTGTGCATGCATGTTTAATAAATACTATCTTTCCTTTAAAGTCGGTTCTACAGGACAGGCCCCCTTTCTCGCGCTCGCATTATGAAAACTCCTCATTGCTTGTTTCTGGGTACTCCATAGCACATTATGTCTGAATCGTATTTAAATTTCAGTTTGTGATTTCAGCATTTTATCTTCTATGCACGTGCAATCATTTTATCTTTCTACGCACGTGCAATCTAATATGTATCAACTTTAACCAAAAAGCAACATTAAAGTAACATATCCCATTCATAATTAACTATACTGGTTAGATATGAAATTGCAACATCATGCTCAGTTCGACGCATCCACAGTCACAAATATGGCACGCGCAAGATAAACCGCTCTTGATTGTGGGGACCTTTCCTGACCACACCAACATTGGCATGTTAATGGTTATGGACTCGAGTTTGCCCCTGATTCTTATTGGGGTTTTTTCGAAGGTGTTTTTCTGAGTTGCTGTGTTTTGCGTGTTGTTTTGTTTGGTATGGCGTCCTGCTGGGATCCAGGTTTGTTTGGGTTCTTGTTTGTGATTTATTTGCCAGTTGTCTGTTATCCATTGAGTTGGAGTCGTAGCTGGAGAGGTAGTTTGCCTAAACACTCTCTCACCTGTTTTATGTTTTTGTATATCCTGTGACTGTGGAGCAAATCCTGAGACAGTGGACCAAACCAACATGGCAACCCCTGACACTGTGGTCCAAATTATGTGACTCTGGGCCAAACCCCAAGGCTGCATAACAGTCCCAGACACTTATCTACAAACCCTGCAACTAAGGGGCAAATCACTCAGACTCTGGTACAATCCTCTGACACTCCAGGTCAAACTATAAAACGCTGGGCCAAGCAGTCATCATCCATGTCATCAAGAAGTGGATTTAGAAAAGAGTTCTATACTCACGTGAGTCTGATATATACAGTTTGTTTTTGGTTTTTAGCTTTACCCATTATGTTCTTAGGTTTTAAAACATATCTGTTTACACCTGGCCTGACAGGTTGATATCTGCAAATAAAACTATGGAATTTAATCGATAATTTACTGAGAAGATTCCGAGTGGAAGCATATCAGAATAGGTAAGCGTAAACGCAGATTTCAACTTAGACAAAATGTATACACTGAACTTAAGGAGGACTATATATCACTTCTATTATAGGAAGTGAACTGTGAAAATCAATAGACTGTGATTCATGACAACTCATCTGAAGCAGGCACATGGCACCGTCTAGCCAGGTGAAGAATGTGTTGATTCCATGTAAAGAGTAGACAAATGTTTATATAGTGTGATAATCTAAACACTAGAATTATTTATGAACATATTCTAATGTATTCTTCACATACTATTTGAAATTCATGGAAGAAAGATTAATCAGCTCCTGAGGAAGGGATTCTCCCGAAACGCATTGCAGAGGAGGGCCCAAGCACGATTTGCACTCCGGCCAACCATTTTGAAGTACCAGGAACATTCACGCCAAAATATGTGACGTATGATGAGCAAATAAACCAGCAGAGAGCCGCAGTATGGCTCTGTACAGTACCTATCAGAAGAACAGCACCTGTTGAAGTGCCAACACCTAGGAAAACCTGGACAGTAAGTTACCCATTGAGAAAACCATATCGACAAATGAGACAGAATGATGATTGTCAAAATGCAATACCTGAAGAAGCCAAGAAGATACTAAAAGAAAATGAATGATGACGTCATAAGAACCCGGACTGACTCACATATAGAAGACATGACGACCTGTGAATGATGAAAAGAGACAAAACACCATGGATAAGTGACATCCTGAGTTTAAAAGTGAAATGATTGATGTCAAAATGTCAGAATCTTATGCCATGAGCACGATGAAGATACTGCGTTAGTTTACACGTGTACATACGCACGGAACCGCAAGAAGCGAGAATTCAGGAGGCTTGCTTAAGCTTAGTAGTAAGATAGATTGCGGCAGGCGCTACCTATTCATATCTACCTCAAAAGGAGCACTTTATACAAGTATACTTCCACTATGCACAAGGGCAGAATCAACCAATGGTTACTAAAGGTCTCAAGAGGAGAACCTGGCAGCAAGCAAATCAGGAATTAAAGACAGAACGAAAACGCAGAGGAAGGCAAGTCATGCCAAAAAGCCAAGGTCGTATCAGCTGAACTAGCCCCACAGTGGATACAATTAATGAAGAGAAGAGCAGAGTATCCTATTATGAAAGGTCAAGATAAGCCACAGAAGGCAGATTGCTGTCAAAATTAAATCAAATACACACATTGCATGAAGAATAAGACAATTTCATGGTGTCGAAATCACGTGACCGAACAAGGAGAAGGGATGAAACTTTCACACCTACGCATAGATTTGTGCCATGCCCAGACGCCTTTACTTTTCCAGACCAAGAAGCAGTTTCAAGGCCAAAATACAAAGAAATAATTGACACATGACCACTGAAGTGATGACTGATTGTTGCAATAATTGGAGGGAGGCTGGAGGGAGGCTTGGGGAGCAGACAAACTCCCTCCACCGGCTATTCTTCACGCTGCTAAGCTACTGGAAAAGTATGAGTGGGTTGTTGCCAACCCAATCATAGTGGACCAAGTAAGCTAGGGTTCTATAGTTAGTAGAACCAATGAAACGTCGTACTTTTAGTGACGTCTACAGTCGCCATTTTGAAGGAAGGGCTTAGATGCCCCACCTGACAGTGTTTGTCCAATCCCCTCACTCTGTTACCATATACAAATATAGTACTTATATTAAAGTTACCTACCTAGAACCAGTAGAATTACGTGCAACATTTTAAGTGTTACACAACAGTGATAACGGGTTTTTAGTATAAATGATGTTTTTTTTGAAGTTCGTTGGAGTTGAAGTGAGAAGGAAGATCGAGCGATTGCTGATATTCATGAACTCCCCGTTTTTTGTACTTGTCATTAAACGGACTCCCTTTGCCAAACCATTGAGTTGTCATTATTGATTTGATGCGTGAATATTAATCTGCATCCCCATCCATCTCACGGGTGCTGCTGCTTCATCTTAAAGTGCTATTGGGTAACCCCCAGCTCTATGGGCCGATTGGGGTCCTAGTGCACACTTGGTAGCAAAGATAGGATGGTTTATCGACTATCGATTAGATAAGACACCCATTGACCGTCGACATAAAGTAACTCTAGGTCCTCGGCAATATCACAAGTCCTTTGCCATCCGGCTAAGTAGACCGAGAGGCTCCCCGTAGATAGTGGATAGACTAAAGTGTAAAACCTGCAGGTTGAGGTCTGAAGGAACCTGTGTTTTCTCCCACAAACCCCTTCCCACTTCTACGAGCAGCTGACCGAATGAAAAGCAAGGAGAGGCGGTAACAAATGCGGTGATCCCGAGCATCCAGAGAAAGATAAAAATGCGAACGGTGAGTGAAAAAGACTGAATATTTTGGCAAACAGTTGCATGCCTTAGAACAAGTAAGGGAAGGTAACGAAGGGAGGTGGGACAAAAATAACGTTAGGGCAAGAGTAGAATGTACATATATAAGGGGAAAGAAACATTGACTCGAGGGTGACTGAGCTAGAGAGAAGATACTGGGAGGTTACCCGAGCTAGAGAGAGGATACCAGGAGGATACCTGAGCAGAGAGAGGATACGCCCAGATACCTGTGCTTTAATATAGCGCTAGAAGAAGCCTGCATTCAAAGTCCTGAAAAAATAGGGCACATTAGAAAACAAGAATCGATGGAAGAGGCGATCTGAAAGGGATGGGCTTAAATTTCATGTCGGGATAATTTTAGGGGCATGAGATTTGTGTAACCAGCCAGAGTCTGTCTAGTCTGTCACGTCTGTCTTGTGTTTTTATTTCTTTTTTCTGACGTCATAGAATAAGAATTTTGTTTGGAGGAATTAGCACAAAAATTGCGCGATTGTTTAGCTAGGGTATTGTAAAATATGAATTGATAATTTTTCGTGAAAAAATGGGATTGGAGCTTGCGACGAATGGTGCTCTCTCATTTTGTTGGTTTTGTTTAAGAAACATAAAAGAATAACAAAGTGTTATATGAGGAGAAGGTAAACAGAGTTTAAGCATGGATGACGTTACACTGTTAATACACTTGTGCAAAGAGTTGCCAAAACATGCACCTATGATGAAAAAGTACAGTGCAGAATGGGTTAAAGGAACCGGCCACAAAATGTTTATGCCATAGCCAGGGCGGATCGCTATCTAAAACGGTCCTGCAACACATGACGACATATTTGCATGCCACATACACAGGCAAAAAGTTGGACAAATGCCTAGCGAGTTTAGAACTTTGGAAGAGGTACCAAGAGTATAAGGAGGAGGAGCCGCTGTTAGATTGAATACGTAACGTGTGCACAGAGGGGGGTGAGACGCCTTCTGCGCCACTCGCCCCTTCTGAAACAAAAATCGAAGCCAGTAAAAACGAAGGAGTATACCTCCTGAGGGAACATAAAGCAGCCACAGGATATAGCAACCCGGCATATGAGTCACCTACACTAAGTAGTGAGGAAAACCCAGACAGAGATATCACCTCCAAAGTCCCGAGGGACTAGGAGTGACACAAAAAGGAAAAAGGAGACCAGGCACAAGGAAGTACATCTCTAGACACAGATAGAGAGGCCAAGAGATGGAAAGGAGATGAGGATAGAACTGATGAGATAGCATTCACACAGAACTAATAGATGGGAGGTCAGATTCTATTGAAACTCGATGTTAAAGGCATTGAGGACGTGAGACAAAATGGAGAGTCAGGCGATTCAAGGAGCAAAGAGAAGGTAAAGGAAAAAGGATTGAGAGACGAAAGGAGCAGGGGAAAAGATAGACAGAGACGATGCAGTTGTATCGTGAGGAGCACGAAAGGAAACGTGATCATAAGCCAAGAACAGCTAATGATCAGAACAGACAGGAACAATGAAAAATAGAGGAAGAAGAACAAAAGATAAGGGAGAAGAGAATAAAGAGACGAAGGGATGAGGAAATACGAAGGGCAAATGAACAAAGAGATGCGAAGAAACGGAAAGAAGATAGGGTCAGAGAGGAAGTGAGGAAGCACAGAGAATTAGATGATGACATAGAACGTAAATGAAGATAGAGAGCACGCGATCTTGAATATCTGGAGAGAGAGGTCAAAAAACCAGATCCAGTTGTAGATTGGGAAGACATAGAAGAATTCTTTCCTGAGTACGATTCAGTACCAGGCACGTCTAGGGCAAATATCGAAGATGACTCCGACACCAGAAGCATTGGAGAAACGATTGATAGAATATATGATGAAATGGGGCTAGAACAAGTACACCAAGGGAAAAGAGGTGACGAGCGTCTGGAGAGCACTCAGCTATACGATACTGAGGATGCCTCCCGAAAGTAGCAGAAATAGAGAGCTGTCCCTAGATAAGTTGACACTAAATAGGAATGAGGAAAATAAGAGGAGTTGTACGAGTTGGGCACAGAATATATCAGACGCGGAAAGAGAGGAAAAAGAAGAAAAGAGAAGACACACAAAATGCTTCTCTGGAGGAAAAGGGATAAGATGGTCATATTCTAGCGAGTCTGCTCCTAAGGCATCAGAGTCAGCCACACAGTCAGACCGACACGAAGGAGTATCTTACGGCAGAGGGGGGTGTCTCCACCACCCTAGGTGAGCCGACTAAGGACATTGCCAGGTAGACAGCGATGTAGGACTATCACCCCTGCAGTGGATAGAAAAATGATGAGAGAGGAAAAGGAGTGCCATGTATTACAATTCCCGTTGCTCGAAAAAGGAGGAACGAGGCCACAGTATATACCCTGGCCTTACATGGATCGAGAAAATTTGAAAAATAAGCTATCAATGTTGACATCGGGAACTGGAAAATGGATACATGAGTTAGAAAAAATGACGGGACGGAACACGTTAGCTATCAGGGATATTAAGGCTCTTTTAATCGCCATACTTGGTGATAGAGCTGATGATGTGCGGACACTGGCAGGTTATCCTGGCATGACTACAGTTAATACTGCACACGATGGAGCTCCATTTAACAATTGCAGAGCTGCCGTATGGAAAACATTACGATTGCTATACCCGGATACATCTGACATCAGAGCTATAATGACACAAAAAATGCACGAGTCAGAGGATCCTTTGCTTTATATTCAGAATTTCCAAGATGCTTGGGTATTGGAAACGCAGGAATCTTGGGGGAAATCTATACCCGTGTTTTACCATATATTATGCCAGGGCTGCCAGATCAGGTGCAGAAGCAGCTCAAGAAATTGGTAGGAATCGAGGTCAAATCGTGGTCTGAAATACAGTTGACCATAGCTCACTATTGCAGGCTACTTCAAGAAAATAATCGCAAAAAAGAGGCTGCACGAAAAGCTGAAGAGGCAAAATTAGTGCAGAAGAAATTGTCCAAATATGCCATTGAAGGGGCAATGATAACTAGCACAGACGGATCAAACATACAGCAGGTCAATAATCAACAGCAGGTTAATCAGGGTAGTAATGGATTCTTCCCAAGAGGGAGAAGCTTTCGAGGAAGAGGATGGTAGAGTAATCAGGGAGGTTTCCAAGGTAATCAGGGAGGTTTTCAAAATATGCAAAATGGCAATCTGGGTATGTCCAATGGGAAAATAATCAGACCACCGCCAATATGTTGGACTTGTGGGATGACACGGCATCTAGCACGAACATGCAGAAGTCAAAGCATGGTGCAAAATGACCAAAGAACAAGAGTAGGAATGGTGAACCCACCTGTGTTTTTACAGCAGGGTGGAAATGGAGTTGCACAAAATCACACAGTGCAGCAGCAAGTGCTGGGAGCACAACAAAGCTTGCAACCTCAGAATATGACATATTTTCCATAAGGACAGTTTAGTCACCCATGCAACTGTCACAGACAACAAGTGCAGGACAGGTACGGAATTCTGAGAAATAATGCTGGTGATGGAGGAAGTCCATTCTCTCAGCATGGAACAAAGTTATATATGAATTAGTACAGCTGACTGGGAAACCTGATGTGTTCTATCCTATCAGTGACACCTAACCCTCACGAGGAACCAAGGGTAGATGTCTGTATAGGGGATAAAGAATATTTCTTCTTAGTTGAGACAGGGGCAACATGCTCGTGTATACGTGAAGGTAAGTTTTCCTTCTCCGGCAATGCCATAAATACTCAGGGCTTCACAGGAGAAAAAAGTTGTGTTTCCTTTACAAAAGAACTTCCAGTCTCTACTGGAGAATGTGACATGAATGTGCCACTGCTATATTTAAGGCAAACCCCAGTAAATATATTGGGACGAGACCTAATGATAAAGTTAAACATGACAATCTCGTTCACGGAGCAGGGCATAGTATGTTCAACTCCAGGAATGCATCATTTGAACGTATGCTAAATTATTATAGCACACGCAGGACAATCAGCTATGAGAGCTGTTCTATTGGAACCAGAAATATTCGCATATGGTATATGTATAGTAATGGCAGGGCTACCAGGCCTTGCAGAGAAAACCAAGAGAACCCCAGATGAGTTTTTATTTAGGCCAAGAATACCTATGCACGAGGAAAAGGGACAAGTATTTCCCTTGGCAATACACACAGCCATAGTGGATGGGAAAATGGCTTTGATCGATGGTTGTGATGATGAAGGAAGACAAGGGTGCACAGTAATCGCCACTGAGGAAGGGTACAGATTGACTGACGTCACTGATGACGATCTGTTTGACGAACAAACAGATGTTGAAGAAACAACAGTTGAGGTAAATCTCATTTTTTGGGTGAGAATGATCAAAAGAGAGGTGCCCCAGAGAATGATGCTGGCACAAAACTGTCCTGGATATTTTGATGACGACATGGCCTAGGTGCCTGTCTCAGTGTGGATCACAGGCCCCTATGATGTAGGCTTACTAAAAGGAGTCAGAGAAGTGAGGATTAAATTGAAACCAGGAGCAGTTTTGCCAAGAGCACGACAATATCCCATGTCTAGGGAAGCAGGTGAAGAGATTTTCAAGACAATTTCTGCTATGATGGAGCAGGGCATCTTAGTGACGTCAGAGTCAACATGCAACACTGCAGTTTATCTTATTAAATAATCAAAGGGGTGGTCATGGAGACTAATTGAAGATTTATGCCCGATAAATGATGTTGTAGAGGCCGAGTTCCCTCTAGTCCCTAATTCGTCCACAATCCTATGTAATATACCCGTTGAGGCAAAATATATCAAAGTGATTGACTTGAAAAATGTATTTTTCTCAATCCCATTGCACAAAGACTCACAACATTTGACGTCATTCACGTTCAGACAGATGCATCTGAAAAACACAAGGTTGCCCCAGGGGTACTGTGAGTCTCTTTCGATTTTCAACAGAGTCCTGCAGATGGACTTAAGCAATATTGCATTAGAGAGTGTTGTCTTGTAATATGTGGATGACATCTTAATTTGTAGCACGACAGAGGAAAGGTGCAGACACAATTCTATACAGCTATTGACTATCTTGGCTGAGAAGGGATATAAAGTTCACAAAGAGAAGTTACAATATTGTCAGCAAGAAGTGCTTTACATAGGCCAGCTAATCTCACATGAGGGGAATAGGGTTACCCCTGAAAGAGCTGAGGCCATGTCAAACACAGGCAAGCCACACACGATAAAACAGATGCAGAGTTTTCTAGGTCTTTGCAATTATGTCAGGGCATGGGTCTTTGACTACAGCTCATTTACCAAGCCCTTGTTACAGGCCCTAAAGAAAGCACAGGTGACAGAAGAAAAAATGGAATGGTCTGAGACCATGGAAGAAGGGTTTATTGAACTCAAGAAAGCCATTTGCACGGCACCGGTTTTAGGGATCCCCAACAATGCAAAGGAATTCTACCTGTTTTCACACATGAATGGCAGTGTTATGACAGCAGTACTCACACAGAGAACCACGTTGGGGTACAAGCCCCTGGCATACTACAGTGGGAATTTGGACCCAGTGATGAGAGGTCAATTCCCTTGTGAACAAAGTTGAGCTGCCTCTGCATTCGCCATGGAAAAGGCTAAAACCATTGTGAAGGGATGTTCTATGACGTTGTGTGTCGAGCACGCATTATTTGCAATTCCAAAGAAACTGAAAGGCAACTTGACATCTCAGAGAGCTTACGCATATGAAGTGATCATATCAAATCCATCGATTGAGATAATTCAATATAAGATAGTGAACCCAGCTATGTTTTCTAGCAGAGCACGTCACTGATGGAGAGCCAATCCATGACTGTGCGAACTATGAAGAATTCTATGATGAAATTCCCAGAGTGAAAGAAAATGCATTGGCAGAAGGGGAAATTGTCTTCGTTGATGGTTCCTCGAGAATCGATCAAAATGATGGGCAAAGATATACAGGCACTGCTTTGGTAAAGCACACAGCAAATGGAGAAATTCGAGTAATCATTAGTGCACGATTACCATCTCATTATTCAGTGCAAGCCACAGAATTATTGGCATTGATACTCGCTATTGAGAATCACGCAGACCAGGAAGTGACAGTGTACAGCGACTCCGCCTATGTGACGTCGACACTGCATGCAGGCCTAGTGCTCTGGAAAAGGAGAGGCTACCTCCGAGTGGATGGCACGCCAGTGCAGCACGAAGCCTTATTGGACAGGCTCATTAAGGCACTACAGCTCCCAGTGTGAATAGCGGTCGTGAAATGCGTCACCAACACGAAAGGTACACATTTTATCTCACGAGGAAATCAAGCAGCAGACACGGAAGCCAAGCGTATGGCGACCAAGGGCGAAACAATAATGAATATGGAAATAAGTGATTTACATGAAAAAATGATTGTTGCACGAAGTGAACATGATGGTTATAGTAATATAGGGCAAACCCAGTTAATGGAACTCCAAGGGGAAGCACCACAGGAGCAAAAGAATCCCTGGAAGCGGTGAGGGTGTTCTTTAAATCCCTCTGAAAACTTGTGGTGACAAGACAGCATTGGTAAACCAGTGATGCCTATAGCCCTGTTAAAGATAGCATTAGAACAATTGCATTATCCAGCGCACATGTCAAAAGAGAATCTAGCAGCAACGATCGTTGAAGACTGGTTTATACCGAACTTAGCAGAGCACGTTGCATTTTTTATGGCCAACGGTTCATGGCTGGGCATACACTAAGAGAAATTAGAGGAGTCATCCCAAGGCCCAATGGACCTTTTCAGCACTTGCATGTCGATTATGTCGATATGATTCAAGTATGTAACGGGTACAGGTATCTAATTGTTGTGGTTTGTCCATTCTCTAGATGGTTAGAAGCAGGTCCATGTACACACCTTGACTCTACCTGTGCGGCCAAATTTCTGGTGAGAGAGGTATTTCCCAGGTGGGGAGTATGTGAGGCCATGAGGTCAGATAATGGTCCTCAATTTGTTAATGCAGTATTTGGACAGATCAGCTTGCTGCTTGGTATAAAGCACAAGTTCTCGTCGGCATATCATCCGCAAGGTAATGGGATATGTGAGAAGCTCAACAGCTTTTTAAAGGAAAGGATAGCCAAGTTGAAGCTTACTCTAAAGGAGGGATGTCTACACTGCCTTCCATTGGAACTGTATGCACTCAGAAACCATCCTGGTTCTGATCATCATATAATCCTCACGAAATAGCAACAGGCAGAAGGATGCACAATCCATTGACACCCAGAGATAGAGCAAGCTAACAGGGGAAATTTTAGGATCCGAGATGCAAAATTACTTGAATTGCATGACATCTTATCTTACTGTAATTTCAGGCCAGCTGCAGCAACGACAAAAAGGATGCAGGGCAGGAGAGAACACAGAAGGAGATACTACAACAGACCCGATTCAGAGTTTATGTTTACCACCAATTTTCCCTGGAGACACAGTCCTGGTGAGGAACCACATGAAAAAAGTGGGACAAGCCTAGGTTCAACAGACCCTTTACAGTGGAAGACGTCACTCACTCTGCAGTCACGCTACAAGGAAGAAGGGATTGGCTCTTCCTGGGTGACATCAAGCCATACAACGGAGAAGGCCCCCTGCCCGCACGCCAACACGTAGAGACTACAGACAACGGGGAAGAACTGCAGCACATGAAGATGAGATCCATGACGAGGAAGAAGGAAGCATGACCAGCAAAGCAAAGACAAAGAACTTTTGTGCAAGGTTGTGGCTTAAATTTGGATATTTCCTCTATACAAAAAAGGGGATAAGGACATAAAAATGGGCACTCTGTGCATCCTAGTTGCAGGCTGAAGAAGAGAATTTCATGCATAAACCACAACATAGGTTATTAATTTTGAACTTTGGACTAAGGCATAGTGAAGCCTTGATGAGAAAAGGATATGCCAAATTTTGATCGAGGACACACAAATTGGAAGAAAATACAGTATCCAGACTCGTTCCAGACAGGAGCTTTATTTGGACTCACTTATGGTGTCCCACAGCAGTGACATCACTAAAGACGTTCTAAATTACTGTGACTTAGTCTTGAGATCGTACCCGTCGCTAGTGGGAAGGTTTACTAGCATCACTGAATTTCTTCAAGACCCTGGAAACAAAAAGACAATAAGGAAGCTGCTCACCATGATCACCAAGAAGTTCCTCCTGCTTCCGGAATACAGAAAGGAACAAAGAAAAAGTCCCAAGCAGAGGAAGAAGCGAATAGGCTTGTTAGCTTGCTATTCTTCCGTTTAATTGAAGACTGCCCAGATCTTGTTGGGAGACACACTGACGTCTTGACATTTTTGCGAGATCCAGCAAACACAGAACGTTTGAGTATAATCCTGAACGGAATCATAATTCAGGTTGCTCTTCACGCTCATCGAAATCATAGAAGATGCTCACAGTGAGTACTGAGCAGTTCCAGAATTCAGCAAGGAGTAGACAAATGTCACTGTCACCAGAAGATAGCAGATTGGCAAGCAATGTCTTCTTTTGCCTGATTGAAGACTTTCCAGAACTTCTGGGGAGGCCTGCCAGTGGTGACGTCCTCACTTTCATCAGAGACCCAACTAATTCTACACAGATGAGCATGCTCCTGCATGGCATTGTGATGCAAGTTGAACTTTCTAATCATCATCAGATTGTAAGCTTTCTGCCGAGGGACAGATAGAGAAAGTGTTGCCAGAGACTTCACTTTTGTTTATACTGACAAGGACACAACATGTTTCCGGAGTGAAACAGATAAGAGGAATTTATTGGGAGCTTGTGTATTTTGAACACGTACAGTAAAAAAGGACTTGATGAACTTATTGTCTTAATTTACATTTTTCGTATACAGAAAAGAGAACCATATCCAGAGACAATAGACAATCCATTGTCCAGGCAAAGGAGGAAAGTTGTTCCAGTACGTGCAACTGACAAGCAGAAACAGTAGAACCCAGAGATAATATTGCCAGAATGTATTAAACTGTTCGTTTTTTCCTTAAATGATAGAGATGGGCAACCAAAACAGCAGCATTGTCATCCCTCTGGAGGAGAGACACTCTTATTGTTCCAGAACTAAGTGTAGCCACGTAACCTATAGAGGAATAATGTATCTATGCATTGTATTCATCGTTGTTTTGCTGTCACTGACGATTCGAACTTAATTTTTCAATGGTGCACAAAGTGTTCCAATTACAGTGCACCCACCTAATGATGTACGCATGTCACCCACAAAAGCACCCAGACCCTTTATAGTGATTCCAGTTCCTAGAAAGTCTGACAAAGGAGTGGGTGAGCTTGAAATGGATTTGATTAGCAATGACACACATGTAGTGACAAGCAAGTTGAAAAGACGGAGACAGGGTCGGCAGAATAAGAATGAGAAAGGGTTACTGACAACCATACGCATGCAAACGATGAGTGCACATACACCAGGTCTAGTGTCAATAACTGCAGAACCACAATCCAAAGAATGGGAGAAGGTTGGACAACCAACGATGAGAAGCTCTACTACAAGTAAAGTGAAAAGACAAATGGAAAAAGCTGAACTTTTAAAGAGACAAAAGGAGTTGGAGAAAAAACAAAAGAGACAGCACTGATAAGCACCCCTGATCCAGCACTGAAAGAGGCAAGTGCAAGCCCAGCAAAACTCTCATGTGCACAGATGACAGCAGATTCACTATGGCCGTTCATAGCCAGAGCCAGGAAAAGACAGGAGGACAAGGAACGAATTACCAGACAGTCTGCTACCCAGTTGGTACAGATGAAGAGAACTGAACCATGGATTGAGATACCTGAGAATCCTCCAGCAAGAAGAAGCCATACAGATGTGTTCAAGGACGTGGTTATAGCAAACTACATGAAAACCTTGAGAATCAAAAGAAGCATACAAGGAGATGATAATGAACTAAACGACTACCTGGACAGCACAGAACACTTGGGAAATAACATCTGGTGCCAACATATGAAAGAAGTTGGAAGACGGAATTCAGAGTGGGAATGCTTTGTTTGTGCACTCCTTCCTTACAGCATGGGGAAATCAAAGATCTTTTTTTTATTTTTTTTATTTATTATTGAATATAGTTGAATTTATATCAACTTTTTCAATTTATACATTTAGCAAATTCTTAAACATAGAAATCTAAATAAAACAGCCAAAAACTTTATCAATTCAATTCATATTATACAATCATCATCATTCTAGGTTCAAGGCCTGTAAAAAATTGATTGTTGCAATTCTTATACTCATACAATCAGTAGCAGCCAAGGCGACCCATCTATTTTTTGGGTCGAGTTGTGCAAAGTATGCAAAGTGGTTAACAAAGTGCAATTTTCTTAATGTACTAAGTGCAGGGCAATCCAGTATTAAGTGTTGAAGGGATTCCACAATCATAACATTTTTACAGAACCGGCACCAGTTATGGTCAGAAGCAATTTGTTTCCTTCTTGCTTTGACCTCACCGGTAGGCCAGATGTTAAACCTTAAGCGAAGAATCGCAGATCTTAAAGCAGCAGATGGTGCTAAAAGCAAATAGGACGCAATGTTTTTATAGCGTTTTGGACCAAAGATTGTAGGATCAAAGTCTTTATAAGTTAGACACAAAGTTCTGGTGTTGATCCAGTCCATCATATACACCTTCTTCTTTGCCAGCTCTGGATGAGCAATAAGCAATTTTAGTGAAATGTCAGCATGTACCATGATTGTTAAAATTTTCATAGTCCAGTATTTTGGGAACATTTCTGTAGAATTAATTAGGTAACTAGAAATAGTGGATAATGTAGAGTCTCCATATGTAGATAGTAAACATTTACGAAATAGGGCACATAAGCGCCAATTATATAGTGCACTTAGAGAAATTAATCCCAATTCATATCTTATTAACACTCCTGGAATACATTGAGGTAGATTTAAGATTGTACGCCAAAACTTGGCTTCTAATAAATTCAAAAACCCTAAAGGAACAAATAGTGTTTCCATACCATAAAGAATGGTTGCTACAACATTCTGATCCCAGTAAATAATGGCAGCTTTGATGGAAAATTTACCATATTTAGAAATGATTACTCGTGTCTGACAAATTGCTGTGGTTAGCTTCTGCTTAATTTTATTCAGATGTGAGTCTAACGTTGGAGTGCCCTCAAAAATCAGGCCCAAATAAACATAATTTGGTACCGTTTTTAAGGATATTCCATCAATCTGCCAGTTCATTAGATGTTTACGTGCGCCTTTAGGAACATATGTAACTATTTGTGTTTTACTTGTGTTTACTACAAGTTCATTTTCTTTGAAATAGGAGCATAAAGCTAACAAGAGATTGTGTAGACCACTTGGGGTTTTTGATACCAACACAAGATCATCTGCATACCACAATGCACAGATTTTTACATTGTTCAATTTAGGAGCGTCAGCGATTACTTTGTGAAAAATATCCTGCACATCATTAATAAAAAAGTTAAATAAGGCAGCCGCCAAAATGCATCCCTGTTTCAGCCCTCTAAATGTTAGAATAGGGGTTGATAGAAGCCCCTCAGAGTTTAGCCTTACATAAACCCTGGTTTGTGAATGGAGGGCAAAAATAATGTCAGTAAGAGTGGATGGGCAATTCGCTTTGACTAACTTATCTATAAGTTTTGGTCTTGAGACCGAATCAAATGCGGAATGAAGATCTACAAAAGCAAAATATCTGGCTTGCTTTTTATATATTGCTTGTTGTTTTATAGCATTTAAAGTTATTAAATTAATGCTCGTGCCCAGCCCTGCTACAAATCCAGTCTGTGCTGGGTCGCGCTGATTTACTTTCTTTGTCCAATCAATAAAATCTCTTAACACCAGTCTACAAAAAAAATTTCCCGGTACGTCTAGTAACGTTATTGGACGATAATTTTTCGGGTTAGTCCGATCACCTTTTTTATAGACTGGAATGATTACAGAAGAACGCCATGGTTGCGGAATATTTTTTGTCTGTAGTATCTGCAGAAACATATTATTCAAAATTAATGACCACTCTGGTATATTTTGTTTGAGCATTACGTTGGTCAGTCCATCTAAGCCTGCCGCTCTAGATGACGAAGAAGCTTTAATGAAAGTTTGAATTTCATTTTTGTAAAATGTAAAGACCAACTGTTTACACCGATACTATTGTAAATATAATGGTTCACCATAGGATCACTATACAAGGATGAAAAATGTGTAACCCACATCGATTCAGGTACGCCATTGAGCTGCGCATGTGGTTGGGCTGAGATGTTACATCTATTCAGGAGTTCCCATATAAGTCCTGAGTTTTTACCCCGGCAAGCTGATAAAAAACATTCACTATCTTTTTGATACAAGGTAGCTCTCCTTGCTCGTACCCAGTTGCGATATTTCGAAGAAGCATTTTAAACAGCCTTATTTTGATCAATTAATGGTAATTTCTGAGCAGTTCTAATCTCTCTTCTATAGGCTTTCTTTCGTTCATACAGCGCCAGATCAAAGCTATGAACATGTCTTTTACCTGGTTTACTATGAACTGGAAGAGGATTCGCGAAGGTGCTAAGAATTTCTATATATGAATTAGGCCTGGCTAAGATTTGATTTTCTAGGATTGCATCATTCAAAGCCAGTAGTTTATTGGTAGACCATTTGAATCGATTTCTGCCATTATTAACAGATAAAGTATGTTTATAGTACATTGCAATTTTCGTGTGGTCACCACTATCTACCAACCAATGTAAAGATAGAAGATGATGATCACTAGATGTTTGTTTGATTATCTCAAATTTACTAATGTTTGTAAATATGGAGTTCGAAACAAAGATGTAATCGATGGTAGATTTAGAGGAGCCTCTTTCCCAGGTATTCATAGGTGGAATGTCACCTGTGATTGCGCCATTTATCAACCTTAAACCATGATCTTCCATAAAGGAATTCCATCTTGCACCTTCACGACTCCAATTCCTCTTATTAGAATAGAAACAGGAGAAGTTCAAATCGCCCATTAGCAATATTCCAGCAATGTTAGTTTCATTTGAGATAAGCTCAAACATACAGGAAAGGGCATCATAAAAGCTATCATCAGTGATGCCTATCGGGTTTCTATATAGATTAATAAGTGCATATGTCTGTGAGTTGAAAAGAATCTTAACCAATTAAATGAATTTATTTGATGTTTGCCAGGGTATGATTTTCAATCCCCTGCTCACTTTCACTGCTACTAACAACCCGGCTGTAGGTCTACCTTTACCACCATGTGCTGCTGGTAGTAAACTAATCTCGTGATCGTCCCATATGGGAAGATTTAGTAACCATGTTTCTTGTAAGGCTACAATATCATAACTATTCAAATTATTATCTAAATTCCACTGCAAATGAGAGTACCCTCTAGTATTCCAACTAGCAAGTGAAAAAGTATTGATGGAAACGGTTATTGGTGGTTACGAGTAGACATTGGGTTCTACATTGGGATCAGATGACGAGTAATTAGTACAATAATTGCAGTTACACGAAGGTTCAGAATTTATACCACCAATAGACTTATTTCCATCAGTCTCTTTAAATTGCTGGCGTGCTGGGTCTTGGGCTAACAAAAAACCCAGATTAAACAATTCCATTCTGGCATTCCATAGTGTATTGCGAACAATACCAGATTTTATCCATAGCCTAACGATGGAAAGGTTTTTATCACAAAGAAACTCCACTTGATCCACATCTGTTGAGGAAATGGCTTCTAAGCCCTCTATGTCTCCAAATATATTGAAGACACTTGCACGACATAAATCATATTTTGGAAAAGAACCATCCCGGCACTTTAAGATCAGAGTGTGATACTGGTTAAGTTTCTTTAAAAGGGCAGCACTATCGTCGTTTACATAACGTTTATTACTACCATTGTGTATGTTCATGTTACACCTATTTCTATCTTTAGATTGATTTTGAAGGGGCTGCATATTAGAAGGAGGAGGCATGATTTTCATACAATTATCAGATCGGTTTTTGAGAGCATTAATGTCATTTTGTGGGTTTTTATTAACATTATGTGTATGAGGGGGCTGTTCAAGGGTATGTAAAGTATCAGATAGCGATTCAGATCTTCTATTAAGTAGATAGGAATCAACTGCATTTCTCAAAGCAGTTAAACGATCTTCTACTTTTTCTATCGAAGCGCTAGGAAATAATACTTTTGTAGCACCTGTCGAATCAGCCTCATTTTGGATTACTAGTTACGTATGTACATTCGAGCAGGCCTGTGTTGTCGGTATGTTATCAGATTTAGATGTTAAAAGAGAGACCAGCTCATTCAATGGATCATAGTTGGGGAATAATTTAGGAACTTCTGCTAGGATCCTTTGAGCGGGAGCAATATGAGAGGGAGGAGGAATATCTTGTACAGCTCCATCAACCCGTGTATTATCGGGTATATTGACATAGTCATTATTAGATATCTCATTGCTTAATGCTGGCAGGGCAGCAGATTTATGAGGAAGAGACGTAGTAACATCTGGAAGAAGAGGTATCTGCGATGTTTTTTTTAACTCTGAAAGAGCTTTTTTATTTCTTTGTATAAGCTTAGATGACAACTATTTAATTTTTTTCTTATTTAACAAAGAACCTCCCAGCTTCTGTGGTTTTAGGATAAAGTCTCGACATGTCTGGCTCGGTATTGGTTGACCCTCAGTTCTCGCAGGGGAATCAATACTAATCCAAGATTCATTAGGTTTCGCTATGTCTTCAACGTCCTCACATTCTATAGGTCGAATTATATTAGGAAACATTGGTAAAGATGGCGTAGTTATTAGGGGATCTTGCATCATCCTCTCTAAATGTGATATACGCTGAAGAATAGAAGGGCCTGAGTGTACATTTAAGCCTTGATAAGATGACCAATTGGATTCAAGCTTTCCAATCCTTTGTTCCAAATTTACCAAAGATAACTCCTTGGAACATTTAAGAGAAGTATCTTTCATCCAATCACTTATTTGATTTAATTTATCAGTTTGGATAGCTAGCTTCTGATCCAAAGAATTAAAAAGCTTAAATAGAGTAGCCATAGTTGTATTAATAGCTCCCAAAGTAACTTCCATTAAAACCGGGTTCAGTAAGGGGTCAGTTGGTTGTTGTTTCTTATCGGAAGTTTGGCAACGACGAGGGGTAGGTTGCAAAAAAGAGATCTCCTCGTCTTGTCTTGTTGAGTTCATAGAACATGCCTGTGCATAATCAGTCGTGATCGAAACTCTTGAACTTTCAAGCTCTCTACATTCGGAAGAATTTTGTGAAAGAACAGAAAGAAGCTTATTATTAGAGGTATGTCTCACGTCCTCAATGATTATTGAAGCTGATGTAACATTCTCCAATAATGAAATTTGACATTCATTTGTCATCACATTTGGGTCTATGGTTGTCTCTTCTAAAACAGTAGTGCAAGTTCGCTAAGATCTTTGTAGCTGTTGAAATTGATGTTCAGACGGCACACTGTCTATCACACATAGCAATGTGCAAGACAAGAGGCCAGTTCATGGGAAGTGATGCCTCACTGAAATGGGCAACTGAAGCAACTGATCCAAATGAAGATGATTATGTCCAGGACATAAAGACAAGGATCAATTTAAAAGCAAAACACATTGTGGTCAGATATGAAAAGCCTGGAGTTAAGGGAGCGGAGATCAGAAGAGAAGCAAATCAAAAACTGAACGTTCAAGGAAAGACGCTAAAAGAAGCTCGGAAGTTGAAGAACAGAGGCCAAATGCAAATTTGGGGAACAGTGCTTTCACCAGATGGATGGGAGAAAGGAGTGGTAATATGCAGAGCATGGATGGTCTTCGGTCACTACGAGCCCACCATCAACATAGTGTGAAATGGATGCAAGCCATTATGGCTAAAACTTGCTAAACTGTTGACATGGGTCGAAGACAAGGGAGCACCCTTGCAGATAGTGCCACTGGAGAGCCCAAAATTCTGTTTCAGGAATAATGGCACACGGAAAATGGGGGAGAATCAAAACTGTGGATGAGTTTTTGACACTCCATGAATGGTACATGGTAACGTAGTGATCATGGATCATTATTGGGCATGTGAATCCAAAGCATATATCAGGCTGCCGAGAAACTGGGGAGGTATCTGCACAATAGTGAATGTCCATGTTCCAGCATTGGTGATTCCAAAAGGTGATCTGAATATTTACAGTTTCCGGAAAGCAGATGCTCACCTGAGGAAGAGGAGATCTGTGGAACTGATTAACTGAATGAAGAGAGAGAATTACTTTTCTGCCCAATCAGAAGAAGCTTTTCATGCAATACCGTATGAACACAGACTGTTCAGCCAAACCTCATCAGTGTTCACGACAATTTTTATGCCAAGAGTTAAGGTTGGAGCAAATACTAAATGGTTGCAGATAACCAGATGGGAGTTACTGCAAACTATCAACACTGCCATAAAAGGATTCAACTCAATCAAAGAAGAGTAAAGGGCAATCCGACTAATGACTCTCCAGAACAGATATGTCCTTGATATGATCATAGCTATGGATGGAGGTGTTTGTGCAAAAATCGGAGAATCATGTTGCACATTTATACCATCTCACGACGAAGAAAACGGGACCTTAACAGAGGCCATAGGTATGCTGACGAAACTACAGAATCAGATGATCGATGAAGCTGACGAAGTTGATGATGACAGCTGGTTTGGATCATTATTCTCATAGGTTCCACAATGGATGGCAGATGCATTCACATTCTTAGGAGCCCTGCTATTGATGAAATTGCTCGGATTCTGTGTTATCAACATAATAGTCTCTCAGTGCCAGAAAACTGCGAAAAAGGCCATAGGGATGAAGATCATGATTGATGTCGAACCAGGATGGAAATCCCAGGACCTTACTTATGAAGAAATAAGGGACTTTGTAAAAGCCAACATTTATGCACCAGAAGGAACAAAGTTTCTATATCCAAGGAAACAGAAATTATGTGGGAACATGGATCTATTGTAGCCCAAATGGACAATGTCAACTAATGACATGGAACAAAGTTGAACACGTGAGAACAGCAGGGAGCTTGAAGGGAGTCATAAAGATGTGGACCCCAAAGATGTATTCCTTTAAACCTCTATGCGTGGATTCAGAAGAGGAAGTAAAAGTGGATCCAGAGGATGAACTAAAAGTGGATACCAAAGAAGAAGATAAAGTGGTTGATGAATCGCCCAGAGAGGGGAGTGTAGAGGAGGCCCCAAGCACGATTCACACTCCAGCCACCCATTTTGAAGTACCAGGAACATTCACACCGAAATATGTGATGTATGATGAGCAGATAAACCAGCAGAGAGCCGCAGTGGGGCTCTGTCCAGTACCTATCAGAAGAACAGCACCTGTTGAAGTGCCAACACCTCGGAAAACCTGGACAGTAAGGTACCCATTGAGAAAACCCTATCGAAAAATGAGACAGAATGATGATTGTCAAAGTGCAATACCTGAAGAAGCCAAGAAGATACTAAAAGAAGATGAATGATGACATCATAAGAACCCGGAGCGACTCATATATAGAAGATATGATGATCTGTGAATGATGAAAAGAGACAAAACACCATGGATAAGTGACATCCTGAGTTTAAAAGTGAAACGATTGATGTCAAAATGTCAGAATCTTATGCCATGAGCACGATGAAGATACTCAGTTAGTTTACACGTGCACATATGCAAGGAACTGCCAGAAGCGAGAATTCATGAGGCTTGCTTAAGCTTAGTAGTAAGATAGATTGCGGCAAGCGCCACCCATACATATCTACCTCAAAAGGAGCACTTTATACAAGTATACTTCCACTATGCACAAGAGCAAAATCAACCAAAGGTTACTAGAGGTCTCAAGGGGAGAGCCTCGCAGTAAGCAAATCAGGAATTAAAGACAGAACGAAAACGCAGCGGAAGGCAAGTCATGCCAAGAAGCCAAGGTCGTATCGGCTGAAATAGCCCAACAGTGGATACAATCAATGAAGAGAAAAACAGAGTATCCTATTCTGAAAGGTCAAGATAAGCCACATAAGGCAGATGGTTGGCAAAATTAAATCAAATACACAAATTGCATGAAGAATAAGATGATGGGGGGCGTGGTTTGGCAGCCATCGAGTAGGCTATGTTTCCTGGTAGCTCCCATACATCTGACATTGATCCGGATGCATGCTGCGTGCAGAATCATTGGATTATAAATAAAAAGCCTTGGCAGCTGTCGGAATACGTGGAGCACAAGATAGGGGCCTGAGAGACTGAATCCGAGAGGTGCCACAGGAGCTATGAATGAGCAAAGGATGGCCCGGTCCTCATAGAAAGGATAAAAAAATGGCGGGCGCCCAGATACAACAGAAAATACTGTTGCAAGGAGGTGTTTGCGACTTGTGCTTGCGGCACGCCTATGAATAATTGGGACACTGGCAGCTGCCGCAGGGAGCGGGTCTGCGCATCTCCCAGACCTTCATCATGTCACTGACACCACGGGTTGTGGGGCACACAGTAGCAGGACCTTTCTCTCAGGAGGACAATGGTGGCCGTGGCGTGGCCCGAGGCCCTGCAGGGGTTTGCTTCTCTGTGATCGAAGCCTGGAGCCCAGCAGCCCGAGTGAGAGACCCAACTCAGTGGACACCACATGCTTGGAGGCACAGACGGTCCCCTGGGTAGGGGCATAGTGGTGAGAGCTGTGGGTTGTAATTGCCACGAAAAACTGTTGCGTGGGGCTGGGAAAAGGAGGACCCGCATCGCTGGTGCGGCCCCAGAGCACCGCGCATGGGTGCAGATTAATGCCGGGAAGGGAAGCAAAGGGAAGTCTGCGCGCAGACAGTGCCCGCTCGGCTGTGTGCAGGATAAGGATCCTGCATAATAATAGATTAAGAGCACGGTGCAGACACAAGTCGCCCTTCAGCCAGGGAGCAGGCTAGCAAGAGCCAGGTATGAAATTGCCTGATCGTGGATGGAATTGCACGAATCAGGCATTGTGGTCACCTGCTAGGGATGCTTCCCAGGTGGCATTGAGTCACTGGAAAGAAGCTGGGCGAGCTGAGAGCTTTGCACGACTGAGGAGCTGTGCGGCAGTGGAAGGACAAAGTGCATACGGTGAGGAGAGGTGGGAATAAGGGCCCTAAACTGACATTGCCATAAGTCAACAACAAAAGGGAGCGCCCTCACCACCCCTATAATGGTGCCCTCACCAGAACGTTGGGAGCCAGAGCCGCAGATGGATACTGGGCACAGTGAGCCCTCACTGCTGGACTGGGGCACATAAATAGAATCATTGAGCGAGCCACACCGCCTATAGTCTCTGGGCACGGGTGGACACAGAGGAGATGCCCTGCCAGCATCTACTGGGTATGGGTCTGGTGACCCCCCCTGGCGTAGCTCGCAGACCTCATTGACCTGGCGTTGATGAAGGGGATCGCCCTGCGGCATAGCCGGCAGGCAAGTGGAGATGAGTAATATGCAGGGGCCTGAAGAGACATTCTGCTGCACGGAGCTGCGCCTCACGGCTGACATTGGAGTGGACAAGTGACACCATCGGACTCTGAGAGACAGGCACGCCAGACGGGCGAGGTGTGGACAAGATGGCGCTCAATGGGGGCAAAGTGAAAGGGAAACAACCCACAATGGAAATTTTTGCCAAGACGTCGCCTCCCCTGATCGCGCCAGCACAAGCGAAAGATGACGCATCTCAGTCTGCGGCATCTCAATGCAGCAACCACCGGATTGTGGATGCTATATCAGAACTGAAAACTACGCTAGACACAGCTATGGCCTAGATGCAGGTGGCGCTGGAGACTAAGATTGATACGGTTGGGGTAGACGTTGGTCTTTTGCGTCAAGATGCAAGGGCACTGGCAGACAGAACGAGCAGCCTGGAACGTGCGGTGAAAACTAACACGGAGGTTAGCACCACTAATGCCAGGGAGGTCCACATACTGCAACAACAAGTGGGGCGACGTAACAACATTTGGGTGGTGGGGTTGCTGGAAGGGGAAGAAGGCTCTGACCCGACGAATTATGTGGAGAACATGTTGTTTCAGGAAATAGGTGCGAGGGAGCTTTCCCAAGGATTTGCAGTGGAAAGGGTGCATAGAGCGCATGTAAGGAGGCCTCGCCCGGCGCCCCTCCACGTGCCATTATTGCCAAGATTGTGAACTACAGAGACAGGGAAAAGATCCTGGAATTTTTTTGTGACAGGCGGGACTATATGCAGAGCCTCTGCAACAGTTACTGCATACCCAGACTACACAATGATGGTACAGAGGCAACGCTTTAACTATGTGGCAGTTAAACGACGCCTGAGAGCGGCTGGCTTCAAATACATGCTTTTATACCTGGCGAAACTCAAGCTCCTGCATAAAGGGAGAGCAATCTTTTTCGAGGCACCTGAGGAGGCGGTGCAATGGCTAGATGCTCAGGGCAGTCCAGCAGAAGCTGAAGGTCCAGAGCAAAGCAAGCAGGATAAGTGAACCTGCTTTACAATGTTGATAAGGGGGTTTATGGTTAAGGTAGTGGGGATGGCCTCATAATCTATGTGTGGACTTTTGTGGACTGGTATATGTGTATGAACGGCACCAGAGTTAAGCCGCCGTGTGCGGCATACTGTAGCGAATTGTAGAGAGCTGTAGGGGTAACACAACCTCTCCCCCAGTAGATAGATTAGTGGAGTCACCAGTAGGGTGATACTCCCCTCTGTGTCCTGAGTACTGGCAGCAATGGGAAAGGACTAGATGTGGGTTAGCCTGAGATCCAGGGATGGAGCTGGGCACCAGTTGGGGTTGGGAGCAGTTGAGGGAAGGGGGTAGTTGTGGGTTTGGGGAAGTTTGGGCAGGGTTGGTTGGGGCGGGAGGAGAGTTGGGAGGTTGGGTGGGACGGGGGGTGGAGCGTTAAGTGTGATATGGGGTGGGCAGGAGTTAGAGGGGCTAAAGGGGGAGGGGAGGGGTAGGGTGGAGAGTGGGAAGGGAGTTGGGGAGTTTGAACGAGCTTATAAAGGACAGAGAAGGGATTGGATATGGATGAAAGATGGGAGACCTTAAAATAGTAACTTGGAATGTCAGGGGGCTCAACAGTTATTTGAAGAGGAATAAGATCATGATGTATTTAAGGAGGCACAAAATAGATATCTCCCTATTACAAGAAAGTAAAACAAGAGGTAATAAGGAAGAAATGGAAGGGAACCACCTTAGGGGCAACGTATTCGGCTTACGCCAGAGGGGTAATTACCTGGGTAGCACCACATGTCCCCTTCTAGCTACTGCAATCATCAGCAGAGTCTGACGGGAGAATGGTGGCGATACAGGGGTTGATAGAAAATAGAGAATTGTGTATTATCAACACATATGCCCCAAACCAAGATACTGCGGCTTATTTGAAGACCTTATATAGTAAAATTAGCCCATACATGGGGAGTGCGGTTATATGGGGAGGTGACTTTAACTGTATTTTAGACCCCAGGGTGGATAGGACAGACAGGAAATTAGACAAGCCTACCCCCGCAGCCAAAACCTTGAGGACCCTGTTGGGAGACTTTAAGCTGGAGGATATATGGAGGCTACACCACCCACATGATAGACATTACTCGCACTACTCGGCGCCACATAATTTGTATACACGGCTAGATTACATGTTTGCTGCTCGAGAGATGACGGGAGAGATAGTGCGGTCTGAATATAAAGCGAGGGTCCTCTCAGACCACTCGCCACTGGTCTTAACATGGCAATATCTGCCTCCTAGAGCTAGGATCCCAATGTGGCGGCTCAGAGCCGAAGCATTGAAAGACAGAGTGTTCAGAGGAGACCTGAGGGAGGAAATTGTAGAATACTTTGAAAATAACACTGGGAGTGTAGAATCGACCGGCACTCTATGGGAGGCATTCAAGGTGGTGGTGAGGGGATCAGCTATAGCTTAATCTAAGGGGCTGCAAGGAGGCATACTGCAGGAGTTACAGAGGACAGAGGCGAAACTAAAGGCAGTCATGAGTAAAGGAGGCAACTCCCTGGAGGAGGCCGAAACCATAAGCCAATTACAGCAAGAGTGTGAAGGGCACTGGGAGAGATTATGTAATTTAAATTAAAAGAAATACATAGAGAGGCAGCACGCCAGTGGAGACAAGCCAGGAAGGCTGCTAGCGTGGTTATACAAAAATGAGACACCCAGATCAACGATCAGAGCAATACAGGGGGAGAGTGGACAAATACTAGATACCCAAGAGGGTGTGAACGGAGGGCTCCTCAAGTTCTATAAACAATTGTATGGAGATGTAGAAGGGGGCGAACCGAGCGAGATAGTGGAAACATTACAGGATATTGATTTACCTAAATTGAGTGCTGAAGAGAGAGAGAAATTAGATGCCCCAATCACATTAGAGGAACTAGAAGCAGTGATTGAGCAATTACCTACTAGTAAGGCCCCGGGAGCGGATGGACTCCACAGTGAGTTTTACAAAACGTATAAAACGGAAGTGCTCCCCCCACTGCTGGCAATGTTAAATGAATCATTCAAAACAGGTATATTGCCAGAATCCCTGAGAGAGGCGATCATTATTCTGCTTCTCACACCTAATAAGCCAAGCATGGATTGCAGCTCGTGCAGACCGCTATCCATGCTGAACCAGGACAGCAAGATACTCACGTCTGTGTTGGCAAATAGACTGAGACAGGTCATAAGCAGACTTATACACCCTGACCATACCGGATATGTTCCACACAGAAGCATATCCGACAATCTCAGAAGGCTCCACCGTGCCATAGAGCAAACTGAAGGAGACTTGCATGAAGTTGCAATTTTCTCGTTAGATGCGGTGAAGGCCTTCGACTCTGTCAAATGGCTTTGGCTGATAGCAGCCCTGAAAGAAAATGGAATGGGGCCCGGGTACCTGAAGTGGGTGAAACTACTGTACAGCTCACCACTAGCCAGAGTCAAGACGGGAGCGACCATTTCAGAGAGGTGGCAACACAGTAGGGGCACCAGACACGTATGCCCTTGGTCCCCGATGCTGTACATTCTTGCACTGGAAATCTTAGCGATGTACCTGAGGCAACAATATGAGGAGGTGGGGATCTACACGAAAGGAGGGCCTCGCCTAATATCATTGTATGCAGATGATATGCTGTTGTACTTGGGTATCCGGAAGAAAACCTGCAGTAGATTTTAGAAGTAATGGGGAGGTTTGTGTTGCTCTCTGACATTGCAGTTAATACTAAGAAGTTGTGTATATTCCCCCTGGGGAGATATAAAGGGATCCTGCGGGAACACCTACCAATACTACAAATACCCTGGGAGACCAAAAGCTTTAGATACCTGGGGATTGATATCTATCACATGGTGGGGGCTGAATATAAACAGAATACAGAGAAGGCAGTGGCAAACATTGAGAATAGCATGAGATTCTGGGCTAAGCTCCCTTTGGCCATGGTGGGGAGGGTGGCGCTGTTGAAGATGGTTGTATTGCCGGGCTGTTACACTTTTCTGGGAATATACCATACATGATACCCAAGAGATTTATTGTTAAACTTCAGAGCATATGCAGAGGCTTCATTTGGCATAATACCAGGAATAGAATAGCCCTGTGGAAACTACAGAACATGTATGACAAGTGGGGAATAACATTGGCCAACTTCGAGATCTACCACTTGGCCAGTCAACCACAATATGTGGCTAAGTGGTTAACGGAAGACCCAACATCGGAGTCCAGACTGTTGAGGTCTGAATGCATTCCATTTTTTTTTTGTTTTTAAAAGAATGGATATGGCTGCCCAAACCAGAACTAAAAGGGTACCGGGGGATCCTGGAACTGGGGTGGAAGATGTGGCGCAAGGTTTGCCAGGCCATGGAGAACCCGACCCCGTGTTCTCCGCAAGTGCTGCTAGTGGCATTGTCCGGAGGGGATGAGCAACTGAGGAAGGCGATCCGTAAGCATTGGGAACCGGTGGGAGTAGCAACAATGGGAGCCATATGGCAAGATGGGAAGGTAATGGAATTTAATGCACTGGTAGAAGAAACGAGTCTACAGCTGGTGGCAGTATATCACTCACACCAGATTGGTACAATGGGTGAGAGAAACATGGTCAGAAATAGTGCTAGAAGATCAACACGATACAGCCAAAGAAACAATTTATGATATTGCAGAGGTGGGGCACAAGGTTTCCCGCATTTGCGAACTGCTGATGTCCAGGGTGGGAAAGGAAATGACCCAGCTAAGGCGAGATTGAGAAGAGGAAGCAGGGGAACTCATGAATGACGGGCTGTGGGAGAGGGTTCAGGGGTACCATAAAAAGATGTCCAGGAATGTGAGGCTGCAACAAATCCAGCTATATGTAACCCACAGAGCGTACAGGACCCCCCAGAAGATTGCTCGATTCAAGAGCGCAGAAATACAAACATGTCCCAAATGTGGGGAAGTGAATGCATGGATGATACACATGTTCTGGGCATGCCCGGAAATTAGAAAATTCTGGGGAGAAGTAGCCCACCGATTAACTGAGAAAGGGATCACACTGGACGTGAAATCTGTGTGGGTATGCATGGTAGGGGGTTTTCCTAGACCGCGCACACTGAAACACGTGAGCAAACTTAAGGACTTGGCTTATATACTTGCCAAGCGTAGAATTGCTATGGTTTGGAAAGCATGTAACAGACCAAAGGCAGAGGTCTGGTGGAATGATCTCCAGAAATGAGCAGAGGCGGAAACAGAGGTATGGAATGAAGCGGCCAATAGGGGAGGGGAGGAGGAAGCGGGAACTCTGATGTCTGGATCCACCCAGGCCTGTCCAAGTGAACATGATACCTCCGGGAATACATAAGAGGGGGTATCCCTAAATGATACAACAGCGGAGGGCGAAGTGGTGTAGGCTCGAGTTGGGGGAGGGTAATGGGTAAGCAGTGGATATTTGTTTTGATATTGTATATGATGTCTAAAGCTGTATGATATGCACTGTTGGGTTTGTTTTGTTGGTTGTAAAAGTTAATACAAATTGTTTAAAGAAATGTAAAAAAAAAGAGTAGAAGACAATTTCACAGTGTCGAAATCACGTGACCGAGCAAGCAGAAGGGATGAAACTTTCACACCTAAGCAAGGATTTGTGCCATGCCCAGATGCCTTAACTTTTTCAGAACAAGAAGCAGTTCCGAGGCCAAAATACAAAGAAATAATTGATAAATGACCACTGAAGTGATGATTGATTGTTGCAATAATTGGAGGGAGGCTGGGGGAGCAGACAAACTCTCTGCACCTGGTCATCCATTCTGCACGCTGCTAAGCTACTGGAAAAGTATGAGTGGGGTTGTTGCCAACCCAATCATAGTGGACCAAGTAATCTAGGGTCCTATAGTTAGTAGAACTAATGAGACATCGTACTTTTTGTGATGTCTACAGTAGCCATTTTGAAGGAAGGGCTTTTTAAGCATTACACATCATTGACGAAGAGTTTTTAGTATAAATTATGTGTTTTTTATTAAGTTCGTTGGAGTTGAAGTGAGAAGGAAGATCGAGCGATTGCTGATGTTCATTAACTCCCCGTTTTTTGTACTTGTCATTAAACTGACTCCCTTTGCCAAACCATTGAGTTGTCATTATTGATTTGATGCCTGAATGTTAATCTGCATCCCCATCCATCTCACGGGTACTGCTGCATCATCTTAAAGAGCTATTGGGTAACCCCCAGCTCTATGGGCCAGTTGGGATCCTAGTGCACAGCATTGAGCACATTTTATGTTTGAATTATTCTAGTTGGAAAACCGAGTATTATTAAGGTTATTATTAATTTTAAAAGATTTTGATTTCTTGAACCTTGCGTTTAAAGTATGATTTAAAAAAGATATTTTGTATGATCAGAATCAAAGTATTAACTGCACCTATGGATAGTATCACAGGTGTGCAGGGGACAGGAGTATCCATCAACAAAGGACACTGTTTAGGTTTTTGCCTTCTTCATGTCTTCAGGAACCACCAATCTATGTCCTCTGCACAAATATGAATCTCTCACACACAATTCGTCTCTGAACTTTCTATATTCCTTGACTTTCTCATCACCACTGCAATGTGAAATTGTCTGCACTAACTTCACAACTGCCTAATAAATACTGCCCTTGGCTTAAGCCACATCCCTATTCTTTTTTCTTAATGCTCCGCTGTACCTGAACAAATCTCAGCTACTTCCTCATCCCCTTCATCAGCACATTTACCTGCCAACAGATGACACACTCCAAACATGTACAGCGCATCAGCAACAACATTGTTCATTCCTTGAACATGCTCCATTTGAAATTGTAAGCCTTACAGACTACTGACCCATTTCATAATCCTCCTCGACACCCCTTCCAATTCACCTTTGTTGAAGATACTAATGAGGGGTTTGTGATCAGTTCTTACTATGAATCCATGACTCCAAACATACAACTTGAACTTGTTGACGGCCCACATGCATGCCAATGTTTCTTTCTCCACTACAGAATATCTCTTTTCTGCCTCCTTCAACATAATTGAGGAAAACACTATGGTCAATAATTCACCTTCAGCAGCTTGCGTCAAAATGGCCCCAAGGCCGGTATCACTAGCATCTGCCTTGATGAATGTCTTTCATCCCTCTACAAATCCAGATAACACAGGTGCATCCACAATAAATTGCTTGACCTTTTCAATTTTTTTGATACTCTTCATTCCAGATATATACCACACCCTTTTTGTGAGTCTCCTAATGTTTTTTTGTCTTATCTGCCAATATTTCTAGAAACTTGCTATAAAACTCCACAAGACCTAAAAACAATGCCACATCATTCTTGTTCCTTGAACATGACATTCCTCTGACAGCATTCACCGTGTCATGTTTGGGTTTCACCCCTTGCCCAGAAATCTCATGGCACAGGTAAGTCACTTTGTTTGCCTTGAAAGTACATCTCTCCCGGGCAATTGTCAAGCCAGCCTCTTTCAAAATTTCAAGTACCTTTCGCAGACACTTATCATGCTCTTCTAAGTTCACACCACAGACTAACACATCATCTTGATATAATAACACCCCCTTTTCATTTGCCAACAATCTATGCATAACTTTCTGGAAAACGTTTGCTGCTGAGACCAGTCCAAACGGCATCCTTCTGCATCTAAATAGCCCAATGGGAGTTATAAAGGCTGTTAAATCAATGGAGTCCTCATGAAGTTCAATCTGATGATACGCCACTCTCAGATCCAGAATTGAAAATATCTGAGCACGAGCGACACCTGCCAAGAGATCATCTATCCTTAGTAAGGGAAATGTCTCTGCCACCACGTTGCTGTTTAGATTCCTTAAATCAATACTAAATCTTACCGATCCTTTGGGTTTCCTTACTACAACTATCGGACTAACCCACTCAGAGGCCTCCATTTTCTCTGCAATTCCTTCCCTTGGCATCCTTGTAATCTCTTCTTCAACTTCTTTGCGTTTAGCTAAAAGTACCATCCGCAATTTGGAAGAGATTGGAACTGCCCCTTGCTTGGGTCTTATGCGATGCACAAAGCCCTTTAGGCATCCTAGTCTTTTCTCAAAAACTTCCGGAAACCACTATGAAACCTCCAGTGCATTGGTGCACACTTCAATTTTGAGCGAACAGTACTTGTTTTGGATGGCATGGATCTAATCTGATGGCCATCTGCGCCTGATCATCCCAAAACAATCATCCTCCTCCTTTCTTTGTCACATATACCATGCTCAAAGCTCTCCTCCCTTTAAATTTCAATTCTGCACTGAACGGCCCCACAATGTCAATGGGAATATCCCTGTAAGCATTACATTTGATCTCTGGTTCTTGTAGTGTACAGCGGTTAAATTCACTCCTCCACACATAAGGGTGTAGTCCACACCCCTGTCTATCAGCATGGATTTTTGCACACCATTTATAGAAATCATGGCATAGGGTTTGCTCCTTTTCACTATCGCTGAACTGCTTGCACAGATTGATCACTTTCTTCCAATGCACTTGTACTGTTCGCAGTCATCATCTTCGTAAACTTCCCTCACTTGTCCAAGTGACCTAAAATTCTTGTATCATCGGGACAGATGTCCCTTACATCTGCACTCTCTGCAGATTGTATGTACTGCTATGCATTCTTTGTCATTAGCCAGATGGGTGCTACTTCCACATCTTTAACATCTCCTACTTTGTGTGAACTTAGGCTCCATCTTGGGGATACCCCATGGACGTCCTGGATTCTTATTGCTGTGAGGTACCACATCACTCTTCACTCCTTCATTTCTCTTTCCAGGCGCAGACCATTGCTTCTGAGCTGCCTTGGACATCTTGTTTACTAAGCCCTCATCCACGCCTGCTTTGTGATTGTCACCACTTTTCTCTGAGTGTAGTGCCTTAATGCAGAGCTCAGTATGCCCTATATTTTTTGCAGTTTTAATTGGTAGCTTAAGAGTACATTCCATCCACATGTCCTCTTATTTTGTCATTGATGCATTTAATCATCAATTGGTCCCTCAATTGTTCTTCCTGGCAGTGAGTGAACTGACACTTAACAGCTAAAGCACGTAAGACTGTGACAAATTCTTCAGTGGACTTGCCCATTTTCTGTTCCCTGGTGGCAAAGTGGTACAATATTTTCTTGTACCTCATTATGTTTGTCGATCTTGGCTATACATCTCTCAAATAGCCCCACATCTCCAAGGCCAACAGGTTCAGGCAGTTTCTTGAAGATTTCCTGGCCAGCCGACCCAAAGCAGTGATATAGCAACGCCTCCTTCCTATCATTTGAATAGTTAGTCCCAAACACTACCAACACTTACTTAGTGAAGCCATCTCTCCAATCAGCCCATCATACTTTGGATTCGTCAGGCGATGGCAAAAAAACACATGTACAGGTACATTGGCCATTGTACACCAAACCATTAATTGGACAGCAAACAGCAATGTTAGCTCCCCAGCCCCAGCAGACGACGAACACTCAATTTGGGCACAATTCACAATAACTGAATGAGTACTCTCAATATTTTGTAATTGTGGGTGATTGTGTGCTGTTAACTTGCTTCCTTGTGTACACTTTATTATTTTGTTTCCTTTTCTTTATTTTTCAGATTGCTTCCTTATGCGCACTTGTTAATTTTGATGTCCTTTTCTCTATATTGCCTGAACTGTAGACTTGTAACTTGAATAACATTGCAGGAAAGCTCCTTGTCTTATCACAGAGCCAGTATGTTGCCCTGGTGCTGGTCGCTTGCAGGAAGCAGCACTATGACAACGTTTAGTAAACATAACATAATCCGTGTGTCACAGTCTATTTAAATGCAGATGTAAACAATAATCCAAAATGGCTGCACGCTTACTGATGCTCCCGGGTGCTTTTCTCTAGCACCCGAGAGTGTGTCACAGCTCAGCGCTGCTTGAATGTCAATGATGGTGGAGGCGGGGTGTGCGCTCAGCGCATTTAAAAATTGCAGCTCATTGCCCTCACACAGGCAACCACTGCTCCTCTCACCTCTCTCTGGGGACCTTTCTTTTGGAAATACTGGTCACCGCACACCGGCACAATCAGGGGGCCACCAACACAAAGCGGTCCCCTCTCACCAGTGCAGCAACAACTTACAGGATCCTGGCAGCATGGTTTTGTCTCCCAAGCAAGGCATCTGAGCAGGCACGGCACCCAAAGTCATTGAAGGTCGCTGCCACTATGACCAACTCGTAGCCAGTTGTTAGGTAGGTAATGAAATCACACAGGCTCTTAAGAGATTAAACAGTCCAAACCTTTATTCATAAGAGTAATAGAGTTCTTGGCAGCAACCTCCCAGCTCACCCATCCAGCCTGGAACCTCTGCTCCACTACAGAACACCCAGAGGTTCCAGGTTCTCTGTGCTGGAGCTTGGTGTAACAGTAACTATGTACACATACATTGATGGATTTCGTGGAACATTTGTGACAAGAACTTATTTACATGGAGTGTGAACAGAATTTATAGATGGTATGCACTCCTAACATGGAGCCCCCTGTTAAAATATGCAGATTTCTTCTTAAGACCTTTTGTGGCCATGATGAGATCATAATTAAGAGATGCCACAGAAGTGATTAATATTCTTTGAAATCTCAAAATAGGACAACAGGACGTCCTTGTGATGCCCGACGTAGAAGCGATGTATATGAGTATAACGCAACAAGTCAGCATAGAGGTAATGAGAACGCACCTTGATTCACGACCAGATACGAAAGAGAGAGTACCTACAGAGGTCATCCTTGAGCGCATTCGTCAGGCACTTGCTCAAAATGTCTTCTTGCTTGAGGACAAAATGTATAACCAGGTGCACGGCACGAGTATGGGTTTGACTTTCACACTAGACATTGCGAATTTGTACATGGATCATTTTGAGTCTACCCATCTATACATCTATACACTAATCAGGAGACGTTTGTGAAACAGACACAAAATTGGCATCGCTATATTGAGGATGTAAACACTATCGAAGAACCAGACATTTTGAAGAATTCGCTACTTCAAGTTTACCATAACATGTGACATGCATTCACGAATTGCAAAACCAACTAGGCAGTGTATGGAATTAAGTGCCCGTGTGGTCTCATCTACATTGGAAAAACCAAAAGGCAAAGGATCTGTGAGCATAGATCGTCCCCAATGAATCAAGTGTCAGAGAAACCAATGGTGGAACACTTCCCCAAAGAAAAAAGATAAAGACACAGACATATTATGGTTCATGATACAAACAGGTATTACTTAATGTACATAGTTTGGTTACTAATGTTGATATGCAGTTGTTTTATTGATGATTTGTTTGTACTGATGTGCTTTATTTATATATTTGTTTCTGAATAAATTAAAATAAATAATAAAAAAAGATACAAACGGTTAAACCACTCCCACGTGGAGGAGATAGAGATCTAGCATTACAAAAACTCAAACAATAGCGGATACATAGCCTTAATATGGTTACATCAGGTTTAAACTCAAGTATTGACGTGGGCCTTGTTTTTTAGGTGGTTCATGATTAAGGCTTCCAGTTTTCTGATTTGTACACGTAAATCAGATGGAAATCAATCTCCTTGCTGTCTGTATTTATTTATAAAAATGGAAAAAAAACTGAAAAACAGGTTCTGTCTGGTTCTGTAGGATGTCACTCGTACACCTGCAATACGATTGGCTTGGTATTGGCAGCATGAGAATGTAAAAGTTGTATAAATATAGCATGAAAGTTCTTCAAATTGCTGACAGCATATATCTTAAGGCAGCGGCAGTCACAGGAGCAACCATTTATTGTTATGGAGAAAATGTAGCTCACTTTTCTTTCATATATGGCTGCATGTGTGCTTTAATAAATGCATTTTTTAATTAGAATAAATGCAGAAAAATGTCGGTTGATAATTATCTTTTCATATGACAAAAAAAAAGGTAGAGAAATACAGAAAAAAAGGCCAAAAAATAAATATGGATCAATACAGACGGAAATGGCGGAAAAATAAATACCATAGAACTGAAAGCCTTATTCAGGATTAAGAATTGATCAAAGACGCTGAATCACATGTGTAACATCAGGGAGACACAATTAAGAATCTTGAGAAAGAAAGTGACCTTCCAGATTGATATTTTTATGATTCCACCTGTGAAACTTGTACATGGAGGGTAATTAAGAAGTCAGTTGTTATCTCAGCTGCATCTATTGCCATATATGATATGGAATGGCTCTGAACCATGTACGAAGAAAAAGAAAAATGTACATAGGCGGTGAATAATCTTTCTGTACTTTAATGGTAATCTGGCAAATAGGAGGAAAAGGGAACTCTGCATCCATTATGGCAGAGTTCTTTTTCTGTCCAGCTGTGGCAAAAGGTCAATAACTAGATCAGAACACTCTATGCAGATAAGGCAGTGTCCACTGTAAACACAGTTCCTCTGTTTCTAAAACAAAGAACCCTGTATCCACTATGTTAGAGGTTCTTGTCACAAGATGGTGAATGTAAACATATCACACCTCATCAATGTATTAGCGTCTAGAGTGGAGTAAATCCCTAAGAGGCGGGGAGACACATGTTGCATTAAATGGCGTTAAATATGATTAACACCACAAATGAAGAAGGTAAAGCAATAACGATTCATAAAAGAGCCTGGCATTAGTTAGGTCAGAAGCTCCCCGCCCCATCTAGTAGCATTCGAAAAGGTGACTATCTAGATCTGATTTCAATAGTGCCTGAGGAGCACTCTGGTGGTGACTGTGCGCAGTACAAACACCTTTAACATTAACATTATCATTAACATTAGACTATAAAATCTATGTGAACATGGCAGCTATGATGTGCATTCTTAAACCGTCTAACCGTCTAACTAATGGATACACTAAACACAAGACGCTAAATGAAAACATTTAAGTTTGACTTCTTGATGACTGCTCAGAATGTGAGTGAGCCACCGATATGGAACGCGACAATTGCTGGACTATATCATGGTCGTAACACGATGAACATAGTTGTGGTGCATTTGAAAGGGATTCGTTAAAATAGGGAAGGAATACGCCATATTGAATTAAACATGGAATAATGACAGAGGAACAAGTGAGTTTTGTTAGTTCTCCAGACAACTATGCACATTTCATGTACACTTTGTGTAAAAAGCCCTTAGGTGATGTTTCAATATGGCATCTGCGTTGATCGCAACGACTCAGTGTATGTTTTAGATTAGAAAACAGTGCAGAGTGATGGTCCATTTAAGACGCACCACTCTGAGTTTAGGGTTTTGTGTGCCAGACCAAGTGTAAGGGCGTAGAGGGCGACAATGAAGCATAGCCTACTGAATGAAGATGTAATCAAATAAGCTTCTGCAACACTAGTGTGGTCGGCGGTATGACACAGAACTGTTAAGTGTTTGGTGGAGAATCAGGGAAAGCATGTGTGTTTTTTTAAAATCAGAAGACAATGGGCCTCATTAAGACCCTGGCGGGAGAGGGTTAATGGGGCCGGTAGAGCTGCCGGCCGCGTTAACCCTCTACCGCCTCATTACGAGGTCTCCTCGCGTGACCCGCTAAAAACGCCTGGTAAAACCAGGCGTCCTTAGCGGGTCCCGTGAGCAGACTAGGATGCCAACAATGGGCCCGTCATTAACGGGCCAGTTGTTTGCATCCTTCCCATTCCCATTTAGCCCTATGGGGGCTCGAATGGGAATGGGGATGTACCGGGTCTGGGTTCCCGGGAAGGGGAATTACCAGGCCCTCCAAGGTCAGAATGGACCGGTACTTCCCCATTCCGGGAACTCGGACCCAGTACCCGGTATGGGGGTAGCCATGCCGCTAATAGCGGCATGGCTACCTCCATAGTCATAATGAGGCCAATGGCTCTTATGCCCTAGGGCGTGTTGAGGTTTGTAAAAGAAACGTTGTTCTTAAGCAGTGCTGATAGACTAAGTGATTCGGATACATGCTGTGAAAAGAGAGGTCGATGAAATAGCCCACTGAGTTTGGCATCTTTTTATATATTGTTACATTTATAGATCACAAAAGACCCACAGGCATCAAGGTGCTGGTTGCAAGGGGGGCGGGGGGAGAGGACAGGGAGCTGGGGAGTCAAGCAGGAGGAGGGATGGGTGGTACCAGGAGAATTCATTGTCAGGTTCAATGTCAATGAAATAAGATCGTTTTCAGTTGTTTTCTGAAAGGCCAGTACAAAGGCTCATAATGCAGGTGAGGAGGCAGGTTATTCCACAGTCGGGTGGAAATGACTGGGAAGCTAGCACCGCCGGCTCGAGTGCATCTGAAGCGTGGTGTGGTTAGTCTGTGGCTATAGATAGGTCTTGTAGGACTAGACGAACTGTATATTGAGTTTCTCTCTGAGAGGTAACGCAGTGCAGAGTTAGAAAGGCAGCGATGAGTAATGGGAAAGGACTTTAAAAGTGAGCCGTTCTCTGATTGGGCAGCCTATGAGCAGCTTTTCTATGAGTTGAGACATGGTCTCATCTGGATAAGCTCAAAGATGCCAGGATGGCATTGTTACAACTTGGGTCCTTCCTCTCCTCCATCTCAATCTCCACTTGTGATGTCCCCCAGGGGTCTAACCTCTCTCCCTGGCTTTTCAGCCGACACCTGACACCCCTCACCCACTGCATTGCTGCTCTATGCTCCAACTTCCAGTGCTATGCGGATAACACCAAGCTCGTTTTCAGGCTCACCTCTACCACCTCTTCTCCCTCTCTCATCTCTGACTGTCTGTCTGCAATCCAGGAGTGGTGTGCCACCAACGACCGCTGCCTTAATGCCGGTAAGAATGGGATCCTCCTCATCGGCACTCCTGCACCTTCCTTTCCTGTAACCCTCTGGCCGGCCTTTCTTGGCCCACTCCCTGCTCCCACCTGCGAGGCCAAGGACCTTGGGGTCATCTTCAACTCCACTCTTTTCTTTTCTCCACACATCTCTGATGTCTCTAAGTATAACTACCAATTGCACCTCCTCAGAGGTATTCTTCCCTTCCTCATTTTCCCCCAGAAGCTCACTGTCTCTAGAGCTCTGGTTCTCTCTAGGCTGAACTATTGCAACAGTCTCTTTCTAAATCTGCCTGCTACTTCTCTCTGCCCTCTGCAACTCATCAAGAACAGGACTGCAAGACTTGTCCTTGGCATCAAGCCCAGGGTATTGTATCTCTCCAGCCTTGAAATCTCTTCATTGGCTCCCAGTGGCTGCAAGGATTAAGTTTAAGAACCTCTGCATTGTCCTCAAGGCCTTCTGGGGCCGCAATACCTTCAACTCTCCCTTCGGAAATACCTTCCTACCTGAGCTCTTCACTCCACTGCCTCCAACTTAATAAGGGTCAGTCGCTTCTCCAAGCAACAAGTTGGCAGCAGATCTCTTTACTTGGCCGGGGCTTCCATCTGGAACAGCCTCCCTGAAACTTGAGGAGAACCATCTTTGGTTCCCGAAGCACCTCAAGACCTTCCTCTTTGCTTCCGCCTTCTCTCTTCCTCTCCTCTCCCCTGCTGATCTCTTTATCTTCTATACTGGGCATCTGGCTACCCTCTGACTTCAGACCCAGACCCTGCCCTCCCTGCTGCATAACCGCACTGCCTCCTGGCAGCCCTTGCAATTGGGGGCCTGTATCTGCATCCCTACAGCCCCCTTACCTGCACTTATTGACACCTGGTGTCTGCGCTTAATTCTGGCACTTGCCACCTGCTGGCCGCACTATCTGTTTTTGTTCGATCACTTGTTCAGCATTCTCCACTCCTCCTCTGCCCCTTGAACTTTTCCCCTTCCCTCTCCCCTGCACTTGCGCGTTCTCAGTGTCACTGGGCCTAGTAAGATCATGGTTTTTGTACTCCTTTGTACCCCTCCCTTGCCTCGTCATGCCTTGAAACACTTGTGCATAGGCGCGATATAAAATAAAATATCATATCATAACTGGATAATCTGGAGTTTTTTAAGGTTCCGCTCTGATGTGCCAGCAAGAAGGGAGTTACAGTAGTCAAGCTGCGAGCCAATTACTGCCCTGGCTTTAGTCAGTCGGTCTAGTGAGAAGAAGAACTGTTTGGTTGCGTTAACAAATGTAGTGGCGTGGGCAGCTGAGGATGCAATTGCATTGACATGGCGTGTCATGCTGAAGCTACAGTGTAAATGGACGCTTAGCGTTTTGACAGAGGAGGACACTGGGATGGTGCAGGCATCGATGGTGAAGGTACAGTAGGCTAGATCAAATTTGTTAAGACGTGAGGGAGGGGCCTACAATCAGGATCTCTGTCTTGTCATCATTAAGACAAAGCTGGTGTGTGGCCATCCAAGTTTGAATAGTGTCATAGATGTGGCTGGATTCTTGCTCGTAGTTGCCTGAGAGGGGGATGAGAAATTGTGTATCATCGGCATAGTTGGTGTGTGATATACCCAGAGAGTCGAGATGGTCGAAGAGTGGTTTGGTGTAGATATTGTATAATGTTGGGGACACATAGGAGTCTTGTGGGACTCTACTGGGAACTTGAGTTTGGTGGGTGGCTGCACTGTCCACATATATATGGGCTGTTCTAACGTTAAGGAACGAGGCAACCCATTTGGTGGTCATAGGGGAAAGATTGGCAGCTGTAGTAAGATGGTTGTAGAGTGTTTGGTCGATAACTAAGTCAAATGCTGCCACGAGGTCTAGCAATAAGAGGAGGGCACAGTTGCCAGCATCACAAATGTTGTCCATCTGGTTTTTGAGGTCCAGCAGGGCAAATTCTGTGCCATGAGCTGGACGGAAGCCTACCTGTCGGGGGCTAAAGATCTTGTGTTGTTCCACGTTGGCTTGCATCTGAATGTAGGCAGCGCTGTCCAGGATTTTTGGAAGGAAAGGGACTGTGGTAATGGGCCTGTTGTTGGTAGGAATAGTGGTGTCGAGGGATGCTTCCTTAAGGTTGGGTGGGATTGAACTGTTGGCGAACAAAGAGTTGATAAATGAGGTAATAGTAGGGGTCAGGGTGTTTGCACAGTCCTTAATAAGGGGAGCTGGGCAGGTGTACCCTTGGCAGTGTGAAGACTTCAGACCAGCGATGAGAGTGGACATTTCCAATTCTGTGATGGGAGTGAAGCGGAAACGGGCGACAGTGATGGAGGGTGGGGATGGAGGTGGGGAGCAACTGGGCTCTTTCTTGAAAGCTTTCGCAGGATGATGCTCTCTTCTTTCTGATTTTTATCTGAAGCGAGATGAGCTTGTTGGTGAGGGCATCTTGGATATTTTGTGATGTCTTTGGTGTAGTTGGCAATTGGTGTGATAGGGGATTCAAGTCCATGTGGGATAGAGAACAGTTCACGTGAATGGGATTGGCCTATGGAGATCCTGTTTGAAAGGGCAGTTGCTTTGGCTGTAATGATGACTTGTTTATATTCCTTAGACAAATTGAGGAAGCTGGTTTTGTTAGCTAGTGATGGCAATTTTTGCCATCTGGTTTCGAGGGCACGCTGCTTGGCTTGCATGGCCTGGAGACAAGGTGTAAACCAGGAGTTAATGTGCGTGGTTTATTTGGTTCTGCGAGGATTGATTGGGGTGATAGCATCAATGGCTGACTGGATGGCAGTATTGTAGATGCCAACAAGGTCAAAAAGGTTAGAAGGCAGAGTGGCTGAGGCGAGAGTGCGGTCCGATGTGAGGACAGGGGGGAGTGGCTCCTTAGTGAGATTCTAGAGTATTTTGTGATTGCAGGGGGAAGAGGAGGGATATAAGTTGTCTGGATGGGTGTGACAGGCACCATAAAGGTGATGGTGTGGTGGTCATACCACAGATTGGGGGTGAGGGCTATGTTGTTTGTGTTGCAATTAAAGTCTGCAATCCAGTCCAGTGACCTTCCTAATCGACGTGTTAGACTCAAAACATGTTGAGTGAATCCTAGAGAGGCTAAGGAGTTAACAAGTGAGGAGGTGTCTTTGTCAGATAGGTAATTGAAGCCCAAGTTTAGGTCTTGCAGGAAAAGGACTTGGGAGGAGGGTTTGATGCTAGTACGAGGTCATCATCAAAGGATTTAGCCAGCCCCGGGGGCTGTAGATGACATGAAAAGTAGGCGATAGTGTTAGCTTGGTACTGAGTAGATCACAGGAGGTGGAAGAAGTGGTAGGGATAGGTCTGAATGTCATAGTATCTTTGTGGAAGAGGGCGACCCCACCCCCTTTGCGCAGATGGCGGTCGCAATGCAAGATTGTGTGTCCTGCTGGGACAGCAATGGTGGTCTCAGTTACTGCTAAGAAGTCCACGTTGCGGTTGGTGATGAGGTCCCTGATATCTGTGGCATGAGCAATGATGAAGCATGCATTGATGAGTGTGGAGGAGAGTGGGTGGGTGGTGGGGATAGGAGTGGCTGTTGCAGTGGTGGAGGATGGGGATATGGTTGTTGTGTGAGGTAAGGAAAGGTGCATGTGCCGAGGTGTGGTGCAAGTCGATAGTTTGTGGGTGGTGGGATGGAGCATGGAATAGGTGGTGATGATGTGTGGGCAGTAAGCACTGAGGTTCTGGCAGCAACTGTACATTGGAGGGTGGTGGGTGTAGATACCAAGCAAGGAATTGGTGTGCAAGCCTGGGTAGTGGTTATGGTGTAGGTTTTTAGAAGTGCTGGAAGAGCTGGCCTGCATGTTGTACGGGCGGGGATGGCTGTGTGCAAGTTGAAGGGAACTGGACACAAGTGTAACATCTTGGTGAGAGAGCAATAACTGGGAGAAAAGGTGTGGTTTTGAAACAAGTAACAGAGCTGATGGAGCAGGTGGACTGTTGTGTGTAGTACAATGGATTAACAAGAACATTCTTTCCTTGGATAGCAAGGGACGAGGGGCTTATGGTGTTGAGAGCAGGACTGGAGCTCGATGGTGTAGGCATAGGCTAGGGGGAATTAGATCCCAGTTAACATGGGGGGGGGGGTCGTGAGCTTGTGTGAGGGCGATGGATTGCTTAGCTTATACAACAGCTCAGTTCCGAGAGGTGCCAGGCCTGTTGAAGGGGTGGTCAGATGTAGTTCTGATCGGCATTTTAGACTGGCGAGGCAGCTTAAGCAATGGGCTTCATCAGAGTGGGAATTGCATGGGTGAAGAGAATAGTCTGAAGGACTGGTCAAAATGTTAGCATTTTTGGAAGACATGAGGGCAACCTGGATTGCTGCGCGCAGACATACAGGTCTTGGGGATAGCACAGACCGTGTGAGGGGGAGTAGGATGTGTAGGACATAGTATGGGGAGGACGAATGTGTATCCGTAGTAAGCAAAACTTTCCCGATGTCGCAAAGTGGTGGTAGATCCTGATGTGCCGGGTGAGTAGCTGAAATCAACAAGTCATGATAGAAAGCACTGTTGTCGATGGCAGTAGTATGTCATGGTATAGTATAAGGTGCGCGGGGTGTCTTACCTCGTGGGCTTGTTGAGGGGACTTCATGCGTGGCAATGGACAAAATGCTGCGGGCGGGTCACTTGGAGGAGTAGTAAATATGGGCAGAGTCTGGGTTAGTTGAATACTGCATAATAGATGTGTCTGTGGGCCGGCTATAGCTGGGCAGGGCCTTAGTGCAGGCCCTTTGTGAGGGGTCGGCTTCAGCTGACGGCTCCTCTGATAAAAGCTATGATGATGAGGTAACAGCCAATCCTCGTAGGGCAAGGGAAGGCCAATAGGCAGGCCTCCCATATGTTGAGAAGGCCTCATCATGGCAGCGGCCATGTTTGCATGTTATAGTTTCCCCATATTGTGCTTGTGAAGCTCAGCATGGCTTGCAGGTATTTCAAGAAGGATTACAGGTGGATGTTCCTAAATCAGAACGCGAAGCCCAGCAGGTCCTACCTGTGTTGCCGCTTGACCAGGGGCCATGCGGTGTGCAGGAGTGCACCGAGGATGTTCTCTCATGTGCAGGAGTCCCGGCCAGACAGTTGTGTTCAGCCTTAGGGCTGGGCCTTTGTGAGGGGCTGTCTTCACCTGGCGGCTCCGCTGATCAAGGCTTTTATGCTGAGGTAACAGCCAATCCTCATAGGACAGGGAAGGGTGAACAGGGCCTCCCATATATTGAGATGGCTTCTTCATGGCAGAGGCCATGTTTGCATGTTGTAGTTTCACCATATTGGGCTAAAGAGTGGTCCCTGACTATGGTCATTTTATTAACAGGTGTCATAAGCTTTAAAGTTTGCAGATGGGGGAGACCTCATTGTGAAGCGTTCAAATGATTAGAAATGAAGGTTAGTGGTGATTGCTTTGCCATGACTGGTTTAAGAAACACAGCCACCAAATGAATGAAATAAATGTGTAAGTAAGGATAGAATTTGGGTTTTTACAGACATCTAAGTGATGCAAAGATGTGGACTAAGAAATTAAATATGCTCCCCTTTGAACAAATACAAAGAGGTTAGTGGCAACATTAGAAATTAGTTTTGTTTAACATGTATAGTCAATTATTAGGTATCTGATTCACAGTATGTATGTGTTTTTATAGTAGAATGAATATCATCTAGAAGGAGTTGTGAAGAGATTGGATCTCGTAGTACAAACCTGTTCTGTCCTGATAAAGAGCTCGATGTTCGAGGAAACAAGAGATTGCAATTGGATGGCTGGGTCTCATGTGAAAAGGCCGAAACACTGTGGGGTTCATTTCGAGTTTGGAGGCAGCCATGGCGCCATGGTTGCCTCCAAACTCGGGTCTGGTCTCACTGAATGGGGATTTACCGGGACATGCGACCTATGCGGACCCGGTAAGTCCCCATTCAGTAAACCATTCCCCATTCCCATTTGAGCCCACATAGGGCTCAAATGGGAATGGGGAAGGTGCTTATAACGGGCCCGCAATTTCGGGCCCGTTAATAGCTCCAAGGTCCCTTAACAGGTCCCGCAAAGAACGGCTGGTCAGCCCAGCCGTTCCTGCTGGGACCCGCTAAGGGACCTCAGAATATGGCGGTAGGGGCTTAACAGCACCAACATCCTTAACGGTGCCCTTAAGGCCCTACCACCATACTCGTAATGACCCCCTGTGTGTTGACATTTTTAAGAAATACATCATTGCATATTTAAAAAAACAGGCTATTTATCAACAACAATCCTGAGGGCAATTGTGGGGATATTCTTTCCATCTTGTAAAAAAGTGAGAATCTTGGGAATTAAGCAGAATATCTTTTTGATATTAACAACAGATCTTAGAGGTTGGTTCCATCTCACTGTATAATATTAAAATACAACTGAATGATGATGGTAACGGGACCACGATGCCTCATTCTGCGTAGGAAGTATTGAGAAAAAGATTTTTTTTAATGAACCATTGAATTGTGTTGTATTGCACAAACAGACTTCAAAAACGAACCCCATAACACACAATTGCACTTTAATATGTTATATGTGTTGTTTTTTTCTGAGAGTTGGCATATTAGATAAGTTGGTACATTCTGTATGACATTTATTTTAAGACAATGAATAAATTGCTGTTTAATCAAATACATACGTTGGAGATTCATATTGTGATGAATCCTGCAGAGTCGTCACTGATTCCCTGGTGATGATCTCCTGCCACATGGCCAGGGGACAGCAGCCGCTACCTGATCCTGACTCTGGAGGTGGTACTGTGAGGGAGGTTCATGTGGGAGGGGACGACTGCTTGGAGGAGGTGTTGACTCCATTTGGAGAGATGTGGTATTTCCCCCTTATAAGGAAAGCCCTATGACACCTAAAATTCTGATGGCATAATGTCATTCCAGTCAGAATACCATTCATACTGCATACACACAGGACACATACCTAACACCTCATGTTTCTAATGTTTTTCTAAGTGAAACTCTTAAACAATACTAGTACTGACAACACTGATAACAACAAAGTACTGAGATGAGGAAGAGGAAGAAGGAGTTAATGCAGATGGAATGAAACACAAAGTTGGACATACGGACTAGTTGTTTTGATAAAGTATGAGTGCGCGCGGCATTTAAAAATGGTGTCCACACTCAAGAAAGCAGCAAAACAGGAGAAGGAAGCAGTACGGGAAAAGACAGCTGGACAGAGGAGGCACTTCCAGGCAGCGGCTTGCAGCAACATACCGGCGTGGTGTGAGGCTAGGAGTGATGGAGCTGGCACCATGGGAGGACCGCCAGAGTATCGCAGCAGCAGCAGAGCTACCGTAGAAACGGTCATGCCGAGAAACAGCAGTCTTGCCAGCAGGTGAGCGCAGAGCTGCCGGGAGCATTGGAGGAAGGTCTGCAGTGCGAGGGAGGCTATACCAGAGAAGAAGCTTCACCACAGCAATGTGCCACAAGTTTGGAATGCTGCAAGACACCAGTGAGTCTGCCCAGAGCCATTGGGGTCCCCGGAGCATACTGACAGGTATGTAAGCAAATAAGAATACTTAAATATCGACCAAATGAAGTGCAAAGACAGAATAGTCCCTATGAATGAGATTTCAATGTGGGGAAAGTTGGAGCAAGTGTTACGGCAAGCAAACAAATACTAATGAAGATATTAAAAGGCAGAACTGGAACAAGTCTCCATGTATGGGATGTCAATGTAGGTAAATTTGGAATAAGTATTATCTTAAGCCAATCAACTGTGCTTTACCAAAGGACAGTGAAACAAAGAAATGTTAGTGAAAGGAGTACATCAGCAGTGAACATTTGGGGGAAGATACCTGGAAGAGATGTATACCAGGGAATCTGCAAGACACCAGAAAGGGATTCCTGGCAGTGGAGCATACCAGGAAATCCATTCAAAGTATATGGAAGTATAAGACATTATGAAAAGATACCTGGCAGGAGAGTATACCAGGAGGTTGCCTTAAAAAAACATTATTTGAAAGAGACACTTTGCCATTCTTAAGAAACTGTTATTTGAAAGAAACATGTTTTACCATCCTATCTGGATATCCAGGGGAAGGGAATCACTGTCTGGATCCAAGGATTTCTCCTTGGGAAAAGGACTATTTTCTGTTGGATTTATCTACTAGCTTTGTTTGTCAACACATTTTGCCAAATACTAGTTATAGGCATTTCCCTGCACCTTTAGTTGTTCATTTCTAGTGTGAGGGGTAGATTAGTATGTTTTAGACACAAAGACAGTTTTTAAGTTTGATGACTTGACAAAGACTGATCTTTAGTTTTACTTTCCTAGTTAGGGAAACTCTCTTTAGGATAGGGACAGAGAGGCATTTATCCAATCCTTTTATTTTAATAAAGATGTTTGATAATGAAAATATTACAACTTTTCTGCCTCTCATTTCTGACCCCATCAGAATATGTAGTAATTAATTTTGCCTGCAATTTTCCAGAGCTTGCAAGGTTAGTACACAGGCGGGAGGGGTAGGTTGTCACTCTTGTTATGTTTCCCTAAACATAGGACACTTCATGCGCATAGGCCCGTTTCAGCCCGGGGTGCTTCCCGTTCACTTAAATGGAAGAAACTTCCCTTCATAGTTTCAAACAGAAGATCTGACTGATTAATTGTATCATGTTTAAAATTGGTTATTTAAATTCCATCCCTTTTGCAGAAAAACATACCCTTTTTGCAGTCTTAGCAGCTGCTACAATATCCGAAGCAGAACAATTCCAGGATTGGTGTCAAGCGCTGCCAAAATTAAAATTAAAAAAATTACTTTTTATGTCAATTAATCAGTGAAATACTTCTGACATGGTTCTCTCTGTTAATTAAAAAGAAGTTAAAGAACTATTTTATGTGCAATAGGTCAGAGGTCTGCAATATGTATTGCAGAGGACTGCACTTTCTACGTATTAAGACTGGAGTGCCTGGCGACCTCTCTGAATTAATCGTGTCCACGCGAGTCACCTATGTGTAGCAGAACAGCTTCAGGGGCCAATGAAAATGATGTACAATGGGCAAACAGATACATGGCTGCATAGTAGTTCACAGGCAGAGTAACTTGGAGAACCAGATTTCGGTTCTGCTATTGTAAGCACCCATCCCTCTTTGTGCATTGATGTGTAAATATAATATAAATACTGACAGCTGATGTTTAATATTTATCTGAACTTGGGTTTATGGAGCGCGTTCACCAAGGGAATGTACATAGTAAAACAATGTGTTTGCAAAAAGTGAGCAACGTGAAGTAAAAATGACATGAAGGAGGGAGGCAAGATTTAAGAAAAGAATGAAAGGGTCAGATGGTAGGAGCAGAACGAATAGGGAAGGGCATTCCAGAATGTATGTGCTAAGAGTGAAACAGAACGGAAACGAAAGTGAGTTTGAAATTGATCAAATCCGCCAAGCCTACCTGGGGCCTCATTATAGCAAATCTGGTATTTCAGAAGTGGCATGGGGTCCTCTTCTGTAATGGTGAATGCACGCCCTCTACGTGCAGTTTTAAACGGGCTTTAGCCCAGTAGCTTGCGGCTGGGTTGGGGTTGCCCAACGTAAACAAGGGGATCCTAGAGCCTCTGCACATGCCTTAAATTACGGAAGCCATGTGCGTGTGGGAGGTGGTATCCATACACAGTGCACAGATAAGATGTACATTGTAAGGACAAAAGGGGGCTTCTTTGGTCCCTTTGTGGACCAGGCTACCATGGGCTGCAGGTAGAGGCTGCAATCACAATTGGGGGCCCTGGTCTCCTCACAATGCACACTCATGTGGGCATGTGTTCATGCTGACACAGCGGCTGTCGCGGGACTTACGTCATTAGTGCGTGTCACTGCAGGCAGCAACTAACGCATGCTGTGCTGGATACTTGTACAGCAGTGCTCTACGCCTGGGGCAGACCCAGATTTTGCGATACTACCCCTAACATGTCCAAGTCTATTCCCGGGGTAAAACCATAATCGGACCCTACTAGCTAGCTCTGTCTTTGGCATAGCAATAGTGTGACCTAACCAGATATCATTTTTGAAGTTCTATTACTGATGCTAACCTTACCGCTGCCACTGGGGGCAGTTCCCTACATGCATGGCGCTCTCCATGTACAAGAAAATACCTGTGATACTCCTGGGCCTTCCTCAACTCATTACAACTGTTGTCTCCTGGTTCTCATGGAGACACGCCCTGGAATATGATCCCCTACCCAGCTATATTTGTACCACTAGAGTATTTGAATGAATCCATCTTTACTGCCCCCTCCTTCTCAGCTTTGTTCTTCAAAGCATGCCACATATACATGAGTATTGCATTATGTTATGATTGTGCTATGTATTATATACAATACATTGTATAATAATTGGTAGCAATAAAAGTGACAACGTTGTATGATATGATATGATATGATATGGCATTTATAACGCGCCTATACACAAGTGCTTCCAGGCGCGACGAGGCAAGGGAGGGGGAGAGAGGGAAGACAGACAACGATCTTACCAGGCCAGGTGTCATTCAGACCACACAAGTGCGGGGGAAGGGTGAGAGGACAGTACAGTACAAGGGATAAGAAATAAATAATACTTGAGTGCAGATGCTCGTCAAGGTATGAGTGGGGCGAATGGCTATGAGCGGAGCATAAATGTACGAGTGGAGCATGGGCGAGGCATATGGTGGTAGGCATGGTCTAATTTTGTGGGCGGGGCATATGGTGGTAGGCATGGTCTAATTTTGTGGGCGGGGCATAACTATGTTTTGGGACGGAGCTTAGGCAGGGGGCTCCCATTTGGAGGTCTCGCACAGGGGTCCCCAAAATGTGTGTTACGCCACTGCTTCTCACGCCTCAGACCGAATAGCACATGCGGCCATGGGCTGGTGCAGCTGTGGAAAATAGTCCAGCATGCAGGAATGAAAGAGAGCTGTGGAAACGTCACCATCACAAATGATGTTCTAACAAAACATGCCCTATGCATTGCTGTCATATTTTCAAACAAAGAATGAGAATACTCTCAGAAGCGCCACCGTCAGCGCCTCTCTTTAAATGGCAATTGTTCCATGCCAAAAGTACAACGGTGAGAGAAATGACATGGGGACATCTGGACCCCAACTCAGGAGCCTTGGCAAGCTACCTGCGTGTCATTGGCAAGGGCTTTCGCGATGAGCCGAATTTGTCATGTCATGTGGTATTGCTCACATGTGTGTATCACACTCATATGATTGTCTAATAGGGATGTGTTTCTGTTCTCTTCCCAGCAGGTCACCCTACCAATGCAGTGGCTCACATGATCAGCCTTTGTGATCCTGCTGCCGAGGAAGAAAGATGGAAGTGCTCAGTGTCTTCTTACCGCCAACCCATACTGGTTTTGAGTGGGGTTCTAACGCCACGTGGGTGGTGCAAGCACAACTCAGCATGATTGGCCTGAAAGGACCCGTCATGCTGAATTGCGAAAGAAAGGGAAATTACATTTCTAGCCCTGAAAGTGGCAAACATGTATATCCTGGACGTTGTTAAATATATAGGCATGCGCCTTCAACCACTGGCACCACAGCCAGCACTGACCAGAAGAAAGGACGTTTGTTTGTTTGTTTTATTCACTTATAATGCGCACCAAACCCGTAGGTAGCCAGGTGCAACAGTACAGAAAATACGCACATTCAGATGCTCTTTGTGAATTACACTCATCTATTTGGACGCAGATGAAGGGAACACACCAGTCCATCCACTGACTTGCACCAAAACTAGCGTTGTGAATCCGCCCTTATGACTCTATGTGCTATCTAGCAGTAGGGGCAAACAGGCCAATGAAAATCTGAGACTGGTGAGCCAAATGTCTGCAATGAGTTTAGAATTAGTGAGCTTGGTTCAAATGGCAGGGGTACTCCCATAAACCCTGCCGTGGTCCTCCTCTCCCTTCGATACCAGCAATCACACATTTCTGCACTGAACAATCATGCATCTTAACTAAGTCCCCCCTTTACAGTTCCACAGTGCCAGCATTGATCAGAGTTGCCTGGATAGTCCTGATGCTCGTGCAGCAGAGACCATACAGACCGGTTGAGCAAAATAAAACCTCAGTTGTGTTCACCTTTCGTACACTGTCCCAAATGTGCTCCCATTGGCTTTTTACGCTAGCTAAGCCGGAGTCCTCCTCCCATTCCAGTTAATTTCTTCTTACCTGTGCCCCTTCTTATCAAGAGGCACACTTTGCCAGTCCTAACCATACCAACCCCTTTCATAATATACATTCACGAGAAGGTTGTGATTGACTCCCCCTAATGGCCACAGTCATGGCGGGTCATTACAGTTTTGCTAGTCCGGAAGTATTGCCAGTAATTCTGACACCTGTAAGTTTGCTGTGGGAGCACTGATTTACCTCTAGCGAAGAGCTGGAGGTAGATCAGGCTCCTACTGGCAAATAAATGCCAGAATTACCGGCACTGAATTACTGGTGCCGGTAATTCCGGCAATCCCTTCCATAGAGTCCTATAGGACTCCATGGAATGGGGATTTAGCGCTGTTGCCAGCACCTACATTATTCTGGTAATACAGGGATATCAGGCGCCGGTAACAGTATGGGCATTTTCCCGGTATCCCGCCTGAATTACCAGCAGGATACCAGCGAACTTGTAATAAGGGCCATTGTCTCATGCTGCCAGCTATCATTTTGTGTCAGGCAGAAGGCCTCAATTAAGTCCTCTCATGGTCTTACACTCTATAAACCCCCAGTAGTGCTACCTCTAGCCAGCCAGATGTTTTGGACTACAATGTTCATCAGGTCTACCCATCATAGTTAATGATGAGGAATCATGGAAGTTGTGGTCCGAAACATCTGGAGATCTGCAGGTTGCAGAACCCTGAGTTAGTTGCTCTACAAGCCAAGTCCCCCAGTACTTCCTTGAAACCCAGTTTATGACTTATTATTAACTTTGATTTTATCATTTGGCCAGAGACCTGCTACTCCTAACCAACTGACTGTTCTCTCCAAAGCCCACTCACACACTCAACATTTCTATGGCAGCATACTGAAGGACTGCTGTTTTCTCCAATCAGATCACTCTTCCCATGTACAGGCAGCCATCTCCTAGGTCCTTCATCCAATCAGCACCAGGCACCTAGTCTTGACACTAGCAGACATGGACTACATGACAGGAGGGTAAGCTGTGGCCATTAGGCACGGCTTCACAATGCCAGTAGCAGAACCCATGTCCATTCGTCAGTCCAGCACTCATGCTTCCTCATAAGTGTGTGTTACACTTGAATTCATAATGCATTCCAGCCCTTCTTAAACGGAAAGCGAAATGTAAAATGGTAATGAAAGCTGATGCCTGTTGCTTCAAAAATTAATTCATGCTTTGTGTTTGTTTACACAGTTAAAAGACCCATGCAAGTCTCGTTTCTGTTTGGTTTGGGGGATATTTATGGAGCCTTTGTTTTATATTTCGTTGCATCTGGTAACAGTTGGGCGCTCGTTTCGGAGCGTCTTTTGCCTCCAAATCAAAGAGTTTGATTGACGTACAATATGCCGTTGCACTGGTCTGCCTTTCCGTGGCCTAATGCTACACTGCAAACACGTTTTGAATGTGTGTGTAGTTTTTTTGTTGCTACACTCTGGACACTGTAAAAAGCATCTAGATTGCCATCTCACTCATGTGACCTGAAAATGAGATTTAAGTTTGGGTTGTTTCTAAAGCGACTGCTATGAACTTTATGGGCATATTAAGAAAAGGAGCAGCGCTTTTCATTTTGCCTCTTGGGTGGTGGTGCAAACAATGCCTTAATACCAAAACTATTTGAATGGGACGTGAAGATAGAAGAGAGATGAGAGGTGAGAATTGATACGCGGCCTCTGGGTTTTGTTTGACAATATACACACCAATGGCCCTGATCATCCCTGTGGCCATTCCCACCTGCCCCTCCCTGCCCAAATACCCCTCCCCCCCTTGGATCCCTTTGAGATAGCCCTGTGTTCTCAAGTAGATGACAGTGATATTTTTAAGCAGTCTTCTGAAATATAACGGATTAATTTCGTTTGTAAACCAGCTCCTGGCGTTATAAAAATGTCTTAACCACGTGTGCCTTCAGCCACATAATTTATGAACGATTTGTGTTTTCGTGCATCTGTTCCAGCCACTGAATTTATGGAAAAAAAGCTTTGGCTCATGTACAGGCATTAGATAAGCATTTGCCAGGCACCGACTTAATATGGCCAGACACTAACACCATTTGCCAGCTGTTGTTGCCATCTTGTTGCCAGGTAGTACCCTCACAGCAGTGCTTGGAAAATGTCTTTTCTATGCAAACACAGCCCAAATGTATGATTTTGCCCCTGCTTCTTACAGCTTTGTTTGCTGCAGAGAAAGTACCCTGCTCCACCGGCTGTGGCAGTAAAACAGTCCCCTGTCATTCGCTGTACCCATAATTCCTGCATACCACCACGGTCACTAGAAGCCCTGATAAAACACGGTCCCTGATCCGAGCAGTAAAAACAAGGGTGCGTAATATCAAACCTACGGCCTCACGAGTTACTTCACTATTAATGGTAATCCAGGCGGTTATCCTTCAGTAATTCCCAAACCAGGACCTCTTTGCATAAATTCCCTTCTGCTCCTGGGACCAAGTTTCCAAAATGTACGTGTACGTTGTTCTCTACGACGTTGTTAAAACAACAAGGACAAAATGAGAAATGGGAGCGCTTCCGGCCAGATTGCCTATCCTTGACTTCCGTTCGAAAAGCGAAGAATAATGACTGCGTGACGCGCGCCCTTAAGAAGTGTCGCAGCTGAAAGGATCACCTGGCTTATGCTTCTCGCGCCATCGGAACCTCCCAGCATGTGTAATAGCCGTTGCAATGCCGGGCTTGCTGACAAAGCAGGCACGGGAATGGCTTGCATGGCGCTTCTCTTCGGTATGAAATCCACTTCAAACATTTAATTTCCCCTGTGGTAATACAAGCATGACAAAAATGCCGTAACGTGATTATGGTCACACGGAGGTGTTTGAAGGCAGTAATTTGGGAGGCTCAAAGTTGATTACGGAATGTGCCGTGATGGAATCGCTTACAGAAGAGCTTACGTGTGCATTCTGCAGGTTGGTCAAGTAATTCATGGTTTAAGGCAAACTATTCGGACTTGAGTTCTCAAACTCGTGTCCTGAGTGGCCACATGAAGCGTATATTAGAACTTCTAGAAAATCCTTTGGTACAGGTCTGGCCCACTTTCTTGATTTGCTTTTGTTCTCATGGCGATGCCCTATTGGTCCCCTCTTACAATTTCCCCAGGAGATGTCCCATTTGTTCAGTCATCTTTCTTCATGCAGTACAGCTGGAGGCCTGGAGCCTTGCTCGTGGTTAGGATTTCGGGGTCATGAGGGGGGATAGCTCAGGAGCAACCCGTTTATCTTGGAAGCAAGACCACGCAGAGCAACACAGGTTTGAATCCCGACCCCGTGCTTAGAAACGAATCTCTTGTATTAAGCGCGTTATAAAACAACAATTATAAATTATTATAAATTATGACTTCAGATGCCCCTATAAGTGTAGAGATACAGACCCTTTAGTTCACCAGCCATGTCTCTGAGGAACCAGCAAGGAACTGATGGTCAGGGCCAGGCATTCCACGCAGAGCCGGCCTTGGGGGAGGGCGAGCCGGGTGCACTTGGCCCCGCCACGCCAGATCAGGGGAGTCTTTCAAGGGCTCCCCCAACCTGGCTTAGTGGGAGAAGGCGCGGCAGGCGGTCTGTCGTGATTAAATACGCCCACGGCGGCGGGCGCATTTAATGACAATATGGTGCTGTCAGCACCCTATTGTCATTAAATACGCCCCTCTGCAGTGGGTGCTTTTAATAACAAAAGGCGCCATTAGCCCCCCACCAGGCCAGCTCGGGGGAGTCTTTAGGGAGAATTCTCTGTTTAGGCTGAATTCTCTGTTTAGGCTGAATTTCCTAACCTAGTGAGTCCCCCAGCAGCTTTGCTGGATTTCTGGAGTTTGTTTTTTTCCATCCTGCCAAGAGTGAGACTCTTTTTCTCCCACTCTTGGACATGAATGTGTGTAATTCCTTTGAATGTCCATGTGTTCTATGGGTTATGGGGTCTTTTACTCCATAGGGTCTCATATGTTTTACTATGTGTGTTACAACGCACCCTCCGTGCCGTAGCACTGGGGCGTCCTAGCGGACCTCCATCATAGACTCCATACCCGGGGACTGACTACTGTCTCCCCGGGCATGTAAAGTCACCATTGGCTTTACTAGACCTACATTTACTAACAGGACTAGTACAAACCATCCTATTGTGGACGTACTAGTAGGGGTAATTCGATTACTCCTGGGTCTGTTATTCGAGGGGGCACTGTCCCGTCCCCCCTCGTCGAGTTTTGGCTGGTGGCAGTGGAAACAACTTGTTATATTCGACCCCGAATATAACCCTATGGGATTCTTCCCATTGTTAGAGATTAATACTTTTTCTCTCGTTAATCTCTAACATACCACCGATTTACTTATCTTAAATAGGTCTATCGGATGGTATTTTCTGCCAGAACTCGGTTTGTAAAATGGCGTCTGTGTTCGTCTCTGTGACTCCTAAACCAAAGGTTGAGCCCTTTGTTCCACTTTTGGCGGGCTTCTGTACAGAGACCCTCCAAAGTGGTGCCATTCTGTCTGGGTTACCACAGGGGTGTGGGAGGGGGTTTAGGCACCCTGGACCGAGTTGCCTTGCCAACTCCGGTCGCACTCTAGTGTGATTGGCCCAAGTGGTGAGCCACCCCGCTCACCACTTAGCGTGTTTTGATTGACAGCTAGGCTGAATGAAAGGGGGTTTTCTGCATAAAAGCAGGGCTTTTGGGACTGGATCTTTAGAAGTCGCCACAGGACCTAAGAATCTGACGAGGGTAAAGCTGAGCCGACCGGCAACGATGACACCTCCGGTGGAGCCCTGCGGAACCGACTCACCACTTCCCGACGACAGAGGAGATCTCCCTGCCGGAGAGTCTCTTCCCCTGACTGGTGGGAACAACCAGTCCCCTTTGCTTTTTCTTCGCTCCAGGACGCAGTGGTCGAATTGCCCGTGCAGAGCACCTCGGCAACCGGATAGCCACTACCCCTGTACCACGACCAAAAGGTGGTGCCTTGTGACGGAGCACTCCGCGGCTGGTCTCTTCCCTGGTGGTGCACAGGACTTCACTTTTCTTCGACGACGAGATCATCTCTACTCGTGGCAAAGACCCGACGTGCATCCACCACCAGGAACAACTGCCCCGCCGCAGCTGTCCCTCCACAAACAAGGTACCGTGTCCGCCTGGCTTCCCTTTTCGGCCGGATAGAGTGAGGTGTCTTAATCCTCGCCTTTCCATTGGGTCGCCTCCAAGCTTTCTTTAACGTGTTGTTCTGAACTGGTCCAATCTTCCATAACAATTTTGCGTTAAAGACTCGAAGCGCATTTCCACTGAGACACTTTTTGGGACATATCGCCTTGCCTCTCTCCGAGTGGGCCTGCCCTCTGAACTTTGTGATCTGCAGTAGACCCTGCCTTACTTGCCTTGCATTTGTCCGTAAAGTATTGGTACCGAGTTGACTTCATAACCTGGCTTATTTTTCTCTCCCGCCCTAACGTATACTAGAGTGCCATCTAGGTTAAAGCATACACCTCTGTCTGCAAATAAGTGATGCCGGTGAACCTAGACTTGTCGAACTATTGTTAGGGGGATTGATCTTTTTCTTCGTATAGTAATTGTGATTGAAGTTGTTTGCCATATTAGTGCCCGAGTGTTTTCTATAGATGTGTTATAAATAAATACCTTTATATCTTTACACCGAAGCCTTGTTCCGTGTTTGCTTGTTCTACTGTGTAGATTGCCCTATCGTGTATACTCCACATACTGCTAACTCTTCTTGAGGGAAGTCTGACTGCTCAGCCACAGCTACCAAGTGAATCTGTGTGGTACAGACTGCTACCAAGTGGGTTTACTGCCAAACACCTGTAGTCCTAAATCTTTTGCAGTGGTCCCAGAGGGAACTGCACAGGTTTCCTCCTAACACAGTCCACAAACAGTAAACAAAGGCTGGGCATTCCATGCACAGTAACTTGGGATCAGCAGGGCCGGCCTTAGGTCAGGGCTGCCCGGGCTACCGCCCAGGGTGCCATTAGCCCCTGCCACACCACCTCGGGGAGTCTTTCAAGATCTCCCCCAAGCTGGACTGGTGGGAGAAGGCGCGCGATGTGCCCTATTGAAATTAAATACGCTCCGCTCTCGGGAGCTGAGTGTATTGAATAACAATAGGGCCCTGCAGCGCCTATTTAAAAATGTGGTGCACTCCCCCTGGGCGCTGTGGCCTCTAAGGCCAGCCCTGGTGGCCAGGCATTCTACCAACAGTAACTGATAACCAGGCACTCCACGCACAATTACTTGTGGCCAGGCATTCTACCAACAGTAACTGATGGCCAGGCATTCCAAGCACAGTAACTTATGGGCAGGTTTCCACAAACAGTAATCTGATGGCGATGCATTCCACAAGCAGTAGCTTGGGGGGCGGGCATCCGACGAACAGAAACTGAAGGCCGGGCATTGCATGTGCAGTAACTTATGACTAGGCATTCCATGCGCAGTAGCTCATGACAGTGGATTCAACATATATTAGAGCATGTTTTCATTTCATTAAGAAATCCTTAAGTGTAGAATCCATGTTTTAATCACAAAAGTGTTCTTATTAGACCATTTGAGGGCCCTAAGAATCATTAGCAACCCGATGGGGGGTCTAGCCAATCAGGATGCTCAGAACATGGGCTGTACTGTATGGTACATTGGTACATACCTGTGTTCCCAGGAGCCTGGGAAGCCAGCAGCCCCTTCCTTTCCCGTGTAGTGTTTCACACTGGGCTAATGATATCTCTTTTTTTTAAAACTAAAAAAGAAGAAACTTACCTTGGCTGCGCGGCCCAGTGCCGCGGGGTGGTGCTTTGCCTGAAAACCATGTTCATGTTGATGACATCACAGTCATCCACAGTGAAAACGGACTCCCAGGGCTGAACAGCTAGGTAAGTTTATTTTTTAATGAAAAAAAGACCCCATTAACACCTGTGTAGGAAACTACAAGGGTGCTAACAGTGCTATCCCCCTAGGCGGCGGGCCGACACTGTCAGTAACGGCATGGCCACCCTCGTTGAGGGTCGGCCCGTCGCCAAGTGGCATATCGTCTCATTAGAGCCAGCAGGATGATTTGTATATCCCACAAATTGTTCAGAACACTGCTTTCTGCACCTATTGGAAGCACAGAACGTACTGGCAGCCAATCCTCTGCGACTGCCCAGACAGATTTATATATTAATGTCCATATATCTATATTATAGTGCAGCGTTCACGCAACTATAGTTAAGGTGAATTGAATTGCTAATAACCTTTGATGTGAAGGATGGATTTGGCTGATATTTTGCAATCAAAATGTGTGTCATGCCACTCGAGACCCCCTCCAGACTGGACCTTTTGGGAAAGATCAGTTAAAAAATAAAAAAAGTTATTAAGAAAGCAAATAAACGCAGTTTTCGCCCTACTCACACTTCATTTTCCCATACAGAAAAAGTCCAAATGTCTGTGCAGCGCGCAGCAAAAACTGCTGTAGGGAATTAGATAAGGTACGAAACAACTTGAGCACAAAGCGTTCACTCGATTTCCCGGAGGGGTCGTGGTTATTCTATCCAATAGTTGTTAAAATATTTGACAAAGAAAGGGGTGCACCCATCTCCCAAAATGATAGCTATATATGTGTCTCAAAATGCATCAGAGAGGCTGAGAGGCTTTTCTAAAAAGCAGCAATTTCCCCCCAAAATTCTATTGCTAATAAATTTTGACTTGCTAGATGGATTTTGTTTGTCAAGGACTCGCCACCACGGAACAAGGGGACAATACATTATGAAATTAAAATTATATTAAGAAAACAAAAGACCACAGTTTCACAGTTTTCAGCCCATTCATTTTCCTGTACGGAAAAAGTGCAGTTTTTGAACAGCCATAGAGTGAAAACCGCTGGGCAGATTTGGACCAAATAAGAAACAACTTGGACAGGAGCACTGACTTAAATTTCTTAATTTCTTGACTGGTGTGGGGTATCCAGTAATTTTTAAAATATGTGACAGAGAAGGGGGTGCCCCCTGCTCCTTAACACCTTTATATCGGCGTTGGTGCTTTTTAAAGCAGAGAGGCTGAGCGAGGCTAATAGCATTTGACTTGCTGGATGGATTTGAATTAAATTTTCCAAACAAAAGGTTTGGCAAGAGCCCCACTAAACTGTACATTTTGAAAACAATTTGTTAACAAAGGAAATAGTTATTAAGAAAACGTAAAAACAGTGTTTTCAGCCTACTTGCATTCATTTAACAATGCAGAAAAAGTGCAATTCTTGAACAGCCGTAGCGTGAAAATTGCTTAGTAGATTTGGACCAAATAAGAAACAATTTGGACACAAAGTATTGACTGAAGTTCCTTGATGGTTTGGGCTAAACCCATCCAGTAGTTTTTAAAATATTCAATAGAGAACGGGGGTGTCCCCTACGTCTTAGTGCTTTGATGCAGAGAGGCTGAGGGAGGCTAATAACATTTGACTTTCTGGATGGATTTGGATGAAATGTTCTAATCCAAAAGTTTGTCAAGGGCCTTCCCAAATGGGAGGTTTTGGGAACAATTTGTTACAAAATCAAAAAGATATTAAGAAAACATAAAAAAACAGTTTTCAGCCTACCCCCATTTATTTTCCCACAGAGAAAATGTGCATTATTTTAACAAACCTAGCGTGAAAAACTCTGAGCAGATTTTTATTTTTTTTTAAATTATCTTTATTATTTTTCAACACGTCAACATGTGTTCAACATTACAATAACTTCTCCCCCCCCCCAACACCCCGCCACCCGTCCCTCCCCCCCTGGGGACGTGTGCATTGTACTACAGGGATCATATTAAGCATTGAAAATGTCTGAGATCTTAATGTTATGTGGGCACCACTGTTCCATAAAGTCCGATTGGAGATACTCCAGAGTTCCTCCCCATTTCTTTACGAATCTGTCTTTCGTTCCCTGGATGGTGTGCGTGACTTTTTCCATCGCCATCTGGGCCCAGACTCTTTGGAGCCAAGAGTATATCAGTGGGGTGTCTTTCTTCTTCCAATTGTGGGCTATTGTTGTCCATGCTGCTATGAGGAGACCCATAAAGCTTCTCCATTGTGCTTTTTTGTGTCTTTTGGCTCTGTCGTCTCTCATCCCACACAGCCAGACGCCCTCCCCCATTTGCTCTGCCTCTGGAAAAATTTTGCCCATTTCTCCCTTGACCTCTTCCCAGAAGGACGTTATTCCCTTGCATGTCCACCAGATGTGTTTCCACGTCCCCACTTCTCCGCATTCCCTCCAGCATAGGTTCGACGAATTGGGGAACATTGTATGTAGTCTTTCTGGGGTGTAGTGCCATTGGGTGATGATTTTTGTCCACATTTCTCTTGTTTGTGCGCATCTTGTCATCTTTGGGATCAGCATCCAGAGGTCTTCCCATTGTTTTCTTGTCGGTTCTTCGCCCAATGTTTTGTTCCATTTGTTCATATATGGCCACTTGATATTTTTTCGTCCTGCGAGTTGATAAAGGAGTATAGGATCGATACCCATTTCCTTGCCCCTGAGTTAGTTGTGATATATGTCTCGAATGGGGTAAGAGTTCTTGTTGCCGCCTTGGCTATGTCTGGGGATTTGAGCCAGTGTTTCAGCTGCTCGTATCTAAATTTCTCCCTTGTGTTGCGTGCTGAGGGTATGAGGCACTCTTCATATGATCTTATTTCATTGTTGAAGAACATTTCCCCTATTTTTGTTATTCCTGCCTCCTCCCAGCATTCATATGCCCCCTGCTCCATCCCAGGTGGGAATTGCGGGTTTCTGCTGATTGGGGTGAACGGGCCAAGCGTGGTGGTCATTACGCCCTTTCTCGTTTGTATATCCCACGCCTCCATTGTTGTTTTCATAATTTGGCTTATTTCTATGTTGGGGTGTCTATGTTGTTTCTGTTTCCAGAGGAGTTCCACTAATGGTGTTCTAGCCACTGCTCTGTCCTGTGCGGCCCAGATCGGTTGTGGGTCATCTCCTAGCCATTCCCGTAGTACTTTTAACTGTGCCGCCTGGTAATATTTCTGGAAGTGAGGAAGCGCCAGCCCCCCTTCCCTAATCGGAGTGGACATGATAGCCCTGGCGAGTCTTGGCGTCTTCCCTTTCCATACGAAAGTTGTGATAGCCTTAGTGAGTGTTTTAAAGAATGATCTGGGTACCCCTATCGGGAGAGCCTGGAAGTAGTATAATATTTTTGGGAGTATGGTCATTTTTACCGCCTGGATCCTGCCCCACCACATGATCATGAGGGGGTTCCATCTCTCCAGGTCCCTACGGAGTTTTGTTAGTAGTTGCGGGTAATTATTCCCATAGAGTTGATCCACCCTTCGTGTGAGCGTTATACCTAGGTATTTAATGCCAGAGTCTGCTATCTTCAGGTTCAGTGATTTGGCTACTCTCCCTATCTCCCCTCTGTCGCCTGCCAGTATTAAAATTTCCGATTTGCTCCTATTGATCTTTAGGCCTGAGATAGCCCCAAATTCTTCTAGTTCCCTTATCGCTGCCCCCAGTGTTCTATTCGGCTCTTCCAGTGCTATCAGCATGTCATCTGCATATGCGGAAACCTTGTGTTGTGTGCCTGCCATATCTATCCCTTTAATGTGTATGGCTTCTCTTAGTTTCCACAGTAGGGGTTCTAGAAAGATAGCGTATAGCAATGGGGAAAGCTGGCATCCCTGTTTTGTTCCCCGGGATATGCGAATCTTTTCAGTAACCTCCCCATTGATTGCCACTCTGCAGGTTGGGACATTATAATTCGCTTTTATTCTCGCAATGAAGTTCTCCCCGAATCCCATGGAGTGCAGGGTCTTAAACAGCATGGACCGTTCCACCCGGTCGAACGCTTTCTCTGCGTCTACTGCAAGAAGGATAGACGGGGTCTGTTTTATGCCTATTTTTTCCACTAGGTGGATGATCCTTCTAAGGTTGTCATGGGTTTGTCTTCCCGGGATAAAGCCTGATTGGTCTAGATGTATTAGGTTCGGGAGAAGCGGGGAAAGTCTAGCAGCTAGAATCTTAGTATATATTTTGGCGTCTATATTGATCAGTGAGATTGGTCTGTATGAAGCTGGGTCTGAGGGGTCTTTCCCTGGTTTGTGGAATACTAGGACCTTCGCTTCGTTCATTGTGGGGGTCACGTTACCACTTTCTTTAAATGAGTTTAGTAGCCTTGTTAGGACAGGGGTTAGCAGATCCGCATATTTTTTATAAAATGGGGCCGTGAAGCCATCCGGGCCTGGAGCTTTATTTATCGGGAGATCATTTATTGCCTTTTTAACTTCTTCCTCTTTGATGGGGCTCTCTAAGGCCTGCCTGTCTGGTTCTGAGATCTGTGGGAGGGTGAGGGCTTCCAAATATGTGTCCTGTGCGTCTGCGTCCGGGTGGTCTGTAGAGTATAGTTTCTGGTAGTATTCTCTGAAAACTTCCCCTATGTCTTGTGTGCGCGTGCAGAGTTCTTCTGTTGTGTCTGTGATGTTTTTGATCGTGGTGTCTGTTTGTTTTGCGCGGAGTTGTCTCGCTAGAAGCCTATCCGCCTTGTTTGCTTTGATATAATACCTTTGTTTTAGATATATCAGGCTCCTTTCCGCCCCCTTCGTACGAAGCATCTCTAGTTGGCCTTGTGTATGTCTCAATGCCCTCTTCAGATCTCTAGAAGGCTGTGCCACAATTTTCCCTTGCAGTTCTGTGACAGACCTTTCCAGTTCCCTTTCCCACATATGCCTCTGTTTCTCTTTCGTGATTTTCAGTGACATTATCCTTCCGCGTATCACCGCTTTAAACGCCTCCCAGACCGTACTCATAGATGTTTCCCCATTGTCGTTTTGTGTGAAGTAATCTTCTATCATTTCCCGTACTGTTTCCCCCGTGCCCGGGTCTCGGATTATGTCCTCCGGCAATCTCCACTTCCATAGACCATTCGGTTTCCCCGGGATTTTCACATCTAACCACAGTGGTGCGTGGTCTGAGAGTGCGATTGCCCCCTTTTCCAGCCCCTGGATCTTGCCCATCAGGCCAACTGAGGCCCAGAAGTAGTCGATTCTTGACATGGAGTTATGCACATGCGAGAAGTATGTGTACCCTCTTTGCTCCCCCTTCATTTCCCTCCACACATCATTTAAGGCTAGTTGGGCCATTTGTTGCTTAAGGCGTTTCGACGGTGCCCCTTGCCCTTGTATGCTACCCGTGCTTCTGTCGATTTTAGGGTCCCACGCCATATTCAGGTCGCCCCCCAGGATCACCTCCCCTCTTGCAAAGGATTCCAGTTTACCCAGAGTATCTCTCAAAAAGCCATCCTGTCCCACATTGGGTGCGTATACGGACGCAAGAGTGATCCGCAGTCCCGACAATACCACATTAGCGAACACATATCTTCCCTCCTTATCTGCAGTAGCGTCCTCCAATTTAGCGTCCCATCCTTCCCTCACTGCTATCAAGACCCCCGCTCTTTTTTCTGTGGAGTTCGACTGGGCCCATATTTTGAAGCCCTTTAGTCTGGATTTCTGCTTGTCCTTGGCTCTGACATGTGTTTCTTGGAGAAGCAGGAGATCCGCCCTTTCCCTTTTGAGTAGTCTCTCCAGCTTTACCCTTTTCGTGGGGTGGTTCATCCCCCTTATGTTATATGTTACAATGCGTACCTTCCCCATCCCCCAGTGTTCATAGTCTTTGCTGTTGGGATCCCTTGCTCTGGTGTCACCTTTATATTCATGTCCCCAGTTCCGTGTGCTTTCCCCGTTAACTCCCCCCCCCCAACCAATAACCATGAACCAAACAACTTGCCCCCAAGTTGGGCGAGGGTTCCTAATGATGCCCGGGCGTTGCACCCAGAGCTCCCTGCCCATCTTACCCTCGGGGGACTTTTTCGTGGGGGATACTAAACCCCACCTTCCCATTTGTCCTTACCGGATTCCAAGCCGATTGGGGCCTCCCGGCCACCGACTCTGCCTTTGCTGTGCCGTTTCTTATTCTCAGCTTCCCCCTCACTGAAGCGTAGTATGGTTGCCTCGCGTGTGCTCACGTCGTTCCCTTTCCGTTTTTTAATCGTGACATCTACCTGCGATCTTCTCTTCCCTTGTTTGATCCTTTCTGCCTGATAGTGTCCCATCCTTTGGGTTTTCTCCTTTGCTCCGCTCTAGCCTTTGCCTGATCTTCTTCTTCCCCATCTTCTTGGAGCCCCATCATGTTAAAGCCCTCTGCGCAGGTGGTCACTCTTCTCTGTTTTCCTTCCCAAGTGAAGGTCAGCCCAAAGGGGAAGGTCCACTTGTAGCGGATTTCTTTTGCCACCAAAGCCTTGATAAGGGGGGCCATCGCTCTCCTTTTCTGCAGTGTGATCAGGGCCAAGTCTTGGTATAGTTGAATTTCCTGTCCATTCATCGTTATATGGTCCATATCTCTAGCTTTCCTCAGAATCTGCTCTTTTTGTGGGTAGGAGGAAAGCGCCACCAGCACATCCCGTGGTCTTTCTCCTGGCGCTCCAGATCTCTTTGGTCCCACCCTGTGGACCCTGTCCACTCCGATTGTATCTGTCTCGTGTTCTTCCAGAATGTCTCTAAACACCTCTTTCACAGCTGTCTTAAGATCTTTGTCCAATATTGTTTCTGCCATATTTTTTATGCGTATGTTTGAGCGCCTGGAGCGATTTTCCAAGTCCTCACATTGGATCTCCAGATTATGTGTGAGTCTCACCAGATGTTCCTGGGTTTCGCTCGTCTGGCGCGTCTCCTCCTCGACCCCCTGCATCGTTCTTTCCAATATGTCCGTTCTCTCCTCCAATTTGGCCACGTCCATCCTGAGATCATGAACCGCTTGCTTCATGTCGTCTTTCATTGTCGTGAACTGCTCCTGGACTGTTGACATGAATTTTTCTTGTAGCTCCTGAAACCATGCTTGCATGTCATCTCTCAAAGGTGGATGGTGAGGGTTTGTCTGCGCCATGTCTTCACCCTGTTGTATGTCCTGTTGCTTCCCTTTTGCTTGCGCTGTATTGTCCGTTGACCACAGCTGTAGTATGTTTGTTTCTTGCCTTGTGGCTTGTGGGGTCTGCAGTGGAGCGGTGATCTTATTTTTTGCCCTTGACATGGTCCGTCAGAGTTCCCAAGGGATTTTATCGGGTTTACGTTGTCCCACAGATCTATATGGTATCCCCGCCAGGGAGCACCCGTTGCTGTCTTCCTGGGTTACACCTCGAGTTCCCCGTGCGGGGTACCCTCCACAGTTGGTGCTGCCTGATTGGACTTTCGTTCCGGATTGTGTATCCTTTCCAGGCGTGGGCTACCAGCCAGGGCGGCACCTGGGTGGCCCGGTGTGTCCGTCTGTTCCGTGGGGTCTCACGGTTCCCTGCTGGTATGTTCTCTGGGGTGCCGGTTGGCGCTCTCCACCTCGCCCCTTTTTGTGGAGTATCTGCGGGCTGATGCCCAATGCTGGGTCCTTGCTGTGGGGTGCGGGGGGTCCCTGGGTTGCTCTCTTTTCCTGTGTCTGCCTCCCCTCCTTGGCTTGCCCCTCCTCTGCCTTGGGGTTTCTTCCTCTGGGTCTCAAACGCCCACGCCAGTACTGACCATGGGGGGGGCTCACCCTGTGCCGACGCCGCCAACGTGCCTGACTCGTTGGGCCTTCGTGCTCTCTCGTCCCTCGAGTCCGGTGCTTGGAATCCGCACCGGAGTGTGTCACCGGGCTCTCCGCATCGGCCTCAGGTGCCGCCTATCTCCCGATCCGTGGACGCTCCCGCGGGTTGTCTGGCCAGGGAGGTGAGGTCGCTTCAGGGGCCTGGGTCCATCCCCCTACCTTCGCGGTGTGCGCCTTCCCGCAGCTTCCCCTGCCGACTTGCCTGGAGCTCCCGATGGGGGAGGGGCGGTCGCCGTCTCGCTCGGTGATCGAGCGTTCCCCGCTCGTCGAGACTCGGTGGCCGGATCGGCTGCTTCTGAGAGTGTAGGGGGGGCGAAACGCTTGCTTTGCGGCACAAAACGCTGCTTATGTGGTGCTTTTTCGGTGGCCCGGGGAGAGCGCGGCTCAGACGCGACTCGTTACCCCGGCGGCCATCTTGGAATCCTCTGAGCAGATTTTGACCAAATAAGATCTTGGGGGAGCCAATTACGGGTAGAACATTTTTCTACCTGTAAGAGGTGCTCAGAAAACAGGGTGCGCCACACAAAGTGATGAGTCATACAGGGTAATGGGAGAGGGTTATGAACGGGAAAAGCAGTGGATTGAGGAGTTCAGGAAATAAAAGGGGGGACACATGTTGAGGACGTGCAAGACTTTTTCTTTCAGAGCAATTTAAATTTTTACCGTTATCGCAGGAATCGGCTAACCTCTTCTCTACTGTAGGAATGGAAATGATTACTGTGACATTTTCACAAAAATAGGGGGTTAGAACAGAGTATGGTTTAACATCTGCAGTGCCTACGTCTACTGGACAGATGGAAAGGGGTGTTTGGTAACAAATTAATGGTTTGACATGAGAAGTGGCAATGTCTATGGACCCAAAAGAAAGATATTGGTGCAACACACACAGAGACCACGGCCATAGGCCATAGCTTGTGAGACCTCAAGAAACTATGCAATATGGTCGGCCGTGGACACTGGCGATGGCTGAAGTCAGTGGCTAGTGGGCCCAAAAGAAAACTATTGGCACACTATGTGCAGTGGCCACGGCCAAAGGCCATGGCTAGTGGGCCCTGATGACATTAAGGTATAGCAAAACCCTTGAAATTCAGTGAACATCCGTTTGTTAAGAGAGAGTTAAGGTAATCAGATTTAATGCAACAAAACCCCTATAATTCAGCTCTCACATTTCAATCAAGTCCACCTTGGACAAGAAGTCAATTAAAAAAAAGTCCACTTCTGAGAAGAAAAATTCGTCACACAAACTGATAGGGGGTAATGGCCAGGAGAGGCCAGGGAGGAAAGAAGCAATTGAGCGCAGACATAGCTTGGGAAGCAATTGAGTGCTTTACAATCATATGGCGAAGAACACAGTGAGGGAAGCAGAGAAACAAGGGAGTGGGCATCTAATGACAGGCGAGGGGCAAGGCGGGCAATCAGCAGCAATAGATCTACAAGTAACCAGGAGAGGAAGCAGTGGGGATCAGATCACTCAATCTCGGGTATGGTGGTGAGTGTATGGTGTATGGACCTAGGTGTTAGGGAGGAGCCATTTCTTGAAGAAGAGGGTCTTGAGCTCAGAATGCAGACTGTAACAGCCTGTAAAGGCTGCATTGCAAGGTTCCCTTTGTGAAGTTTTCAACCCGGCTGCAGGGCAAGGAGACATGGACAGGCACAGTCACAGAAAGCCCCAGGTGAGGTTGTTCGTTCACCCCCCTGTGCAAGCTCTCACATAATTAGAGCCCTTATCCAAGGGTTATATTGCGTTCTAGATGATCTTAGCCCTTATTGAAGCTGTCGCCTTTGGATTGGGGCCATCAACTCTGGTGGTGTTTACCTGCCACACAATGCAACACTCTGGTGAGACTGTAATGCTTCAGTAACTGATGGTCAGGAACTCCACACAGTGATGGCAGGACATTTTGCTGGAATTCACAAGGATTGCCTTTCACCTACTCCTCTAAGAGTCTGAAGCTATTTAGCATTATCAAAATGATTTCTGAAGACTTTCTTCACTTCCTGTGATTTGAGCACAGTCAAAGGATTCCCAATTGCTCTTCTTGTGAAGTTTTCTTGGTTACAAGTCCTACGATGCCCTCGACCTTGGATGTCAGAGGGGAGGGGGGGTGGAATGAATTGTAATGTCATGTCTACTACCAATATGTCCGTTGTAAAATTACTTCCGTGGTGGCGCGTTAAAAGATTTGTTGAAAAGTCAGCCAGAATCATTCTGAGCCTGGCAATATAGGGACATATCCAGGCAAAAAGGCTTTGCATGGGTATTTTACAATGCATCAGATTTGGAGCACTGCAGTGTGCAATGCAGCCTCAGATTTACAGAAAAAAACAAATTACAGCTACTCAAAGGTTTTGAACAAGTATACCCCACAGACACCAGTATTTATCTTTAGAAAAACTCAGAACCGAACAAGAAGCAACAAATTACAACACACAGCCATAAATCACCTACATGAAATGACTTGACACCAGCCCAACAAAGGCTGTAACAGAATGAACAAATGGAACAAACCCTCAACAAGGAACAAAGGTGGAAAAAACGCAAACTCCAATAACTCTAATCATCTTGGGAAAACATGCCATACAGACGAAACCCACCCAACAAACAGGCCTTACCAGGAAAAACACAAGGAACAAACCAGCAAAAAAACGCAAGTTTCATTAGCTCTAAACATCTTGGAACAGCACTCCTTACAGACATAGCTGATCTAGAATAACAATCATTGGAAAACTAGACCCCCACCGAAAAAGAAAATCTTACCGGACGAACGTAGGGAACAGATTAACAACTACGAACACACCTGCAGGAATACTCAATTAGAACTTACCCAAAACACCATTGGAGCAGCATACCCTAAACTAATCAACCAATGTTCTTTAAAAAATGGCCCAAACCTAGAAGAAAGGAAAGAACCCAAACCCTCTCTCAAAAGGTTTTCTATCTCCAAGACCAAAGAGAAGGATCCTTCTATGTGAAAACCAACTCTGCTCACAAACAATGTGCAAAGAACTTAACCCCCTCCACCTTCATTAACCACATGCTCACCAAACTCACCAACAGGAATGGCTAGGCAGAACCTTCAACTCACACCAAAACAATCACAACTCTGCACTTCTTGATTAAACATGCAAACCCTTCCACTGGCCAAAAGACCCAAATCCTCCCCAGATAATGGAGTTCTCCCATTTGGAAACAAAACACCCACGTGTACAAATCACTGTTCCCTTGAAAATACACCCACACAGACACCAGTTGCTCCTGGTTCTGCACACACAAACAGTTAAGCACACCTTGCCTTTTCCCTATACTCCCCAACGCACCTCCTCCTTTTTATCATTGTAGATGCTCCTCCATGCCTGGAGGCCATGGAAAATGGCAACAGTGTGTGGTACAAATCCCTGTAACATAACATAACATAACATATGTGTGTACATCCCTCACATAGGGCTGTTTTACATGGGGAAATGCATGCCAGCGCTCATGTCCATCGCATTGTGGCAAGCACAGAGTGTGCCTGGTTTTGAGGCGTCAGCTAAAATTGGGCACAATCCATTACATTGAATTGGCGAGGGGCTACAATGCCCATTGCCCATGCCTGCGGGGCTCATCCTCTGTGCAATGTCCACCGAGAAGACATCTGGATGAGTCACTAAATGGATGCAAAGGCTGTCGGGTCCATTAAATGGGGAATTCCGGAACACATGGGGACTCCTCTGTCCGTCGCGCCCAATGTGGCGAGAGATTAAAATGACTCTGAAGTAGCCCGGCTACCAATGGCCTGACCATTTCCAGTGAGCAATCCAGGCCAAAAAAAAGAAAATCGGTGTGTGAGGGTGTCCAATCCGTTCACTGCCAGTCTTAGTATTGCATTTTGTATTTTTTGTATTTTATTGGGGTTCATATTTATAGTTATGTAAAATACAAAATACAAAAAATAGTCTTGCATTACCATGACTGAATGCAAGTGAAAAGTATTATTTCAGTGATGTATGCGAAGAAATTAGAAGGGCGGTTTGTGCTAGCCTGGTGACCTTTCTGTTCACTGATCACGGCAGGGGGCATTAGTGAATATTTCAAATAAAATACAACCAAGGCAGTGAGAAGTGGTGAGGCGAGCGTGGCAAAGAAACACCCCAGGAAATAGGCCATTCTGGGTACCATGAGCCTTTGGTGGAGGTCGCATGCACTAGTAGTTGAGGTGGCTCACCAGGGAGAAAGGGCTGGGACCTCGCCAGGTCAGTGTATCTTGCCCATCTTGCCACCCTCAGGGTCTACTGCCATTTAGTGTAAAGATACATTGTGCTTGCAGGAGCCCAGAGGCTGCTGCGGAAGCCTAGCACTGGGTCCAAGAGGTCAGCGTAGGCAAGGGAGTGCAATCATGAAACTAGTGATGCCCCACATCTGTGGTAGGTCAATGTGCAGACAAGAAAACACAGCAGGGATCTCCTGTCAGCAGGCATAACTTCACTAAACCTATATTGCTTCTGTCGCAGCAGGCAGAAGGGTGTGTCTCTTTTTCCCCACAACATTTCTTTTACGTTTTGGAAATGCAACTATTGTTCATAAAACGGTTCCCAACTCTATGAAAGATGTGGTGGTAACTCCACCACTAAAAAAATCAGGTCTAAATCCTAAGGAAGCTGCTAATCCGAGACCCATCACGAACAACCATTTCCTTCTAAAAATTGTGGATAAGATTGCCACCACAAAATGTCAGCATCATCTAGAACATTCCGGCCTGCTTCACTCAAGGCAATCAGGCTTCCAATCTAATCATGGCAGAGAGAGCGTACTGCTGGATCTGCAAACCCAAACACTAGATACCATCGATAGAAGCAAGGCCGGGTTGTTGATACTACTAGATCTGTCAGCAGCATTTGATATACTTAATCAGGAGCGCCTCCTGAGAACTCTATCTACTAATGGAGGCTGCTCTAAGAATGCAAAAGATTGGACTCAATCATTTGTTAGCAGTAGAAGATCTATAGTGTGCTGGGGTGATGCTGTTTCCGACCAAGCCCCAATATATTGTGGAGTCCCGTGGGGTGCGTGTCTATCACCTGCTCTTTTTAACATGTATATTTGTCCTCTGTGTGGCCTGCTTGATGAAACGGGGGTACAGTTTACAAATTACACAGATACCCAACTATCGATAGAGTTGAGCGGCAATAACATCAATGAAGCTAACAGGCAATCTAATATCCATGGATCTGTGAAACGCTGGATGTCTGCTAACTAGATGTGTTTAAATAGTTCATAAACAGAACTTTTGGGTCAGCACAGGCCAGGGCTAAACTGGTCTCCAAATACTCGAGCTTTGATTTTGCGGATAGCTGTATCACTGTGGTGGACAAGGTGAAGACTCTTGGAGTCTTTTTTTAATCCTCCCTCAGTGCAGACGCTCATGTTGACAGTATGGTAAAACGATCAGAGTATCATCAAAGAATACTGAGGCATATCAAAACCTGTAGCTCCAAAAAAACCTGGGAGTCTTTAGTAAGAGCTATAATCATGCCTAGAGTAGATGAGTGTCATTCACTCCTGAGTGGTGCTAGTAAGGACTGTATTCGTAAGCTTCAGATGGTACAAAACGAAGCAGTCAGAATAGTCAGAAATGTTCCCAGAGGAGATCATATCTCCATTTTCAGGAAGGAGTTACACTGGCTATCAGTGACTGCCAGAGTGCAATTCAAGATACATATCTTGACTCACAAATGCCTCTACTGGGCGGTCCCCACCTACCTCAAACAAAGTATTGAACAGTATGAGCCTAGTAGACCCATGCAATCTAGTAACACCAAGTGCCAGGAATTCCGAACAGCGAAGTGAGTGAGGGGAAATTACTGCTTCTTTCCAGTGCAGGCAGCCTGTACCTGGAATAATCTGCCCACTGACCTCTGTCAACAAAAGAGTCTGGTTGTCTTTGGAAACATTTAATAACGTGTATATTCGATTAACTGTATCTCCTGTCTAGATTGCTGTACCTTGTCCTGTCTCGGATGTGTCTTCTTTATTTATGTGCACCCTGATGACTGCAGGCTCCGGTGCATGATGTATAAATAAATAAATAAATAAACAAATATATGAATACATTCTTCACCTTGGACTTTCTCTCAATTATACGAACTGTGAGACTGTGAATGCTTTGGAAGAAAGATGGAACATTTGCCAGGTATGCACTACACCTTATGAGGAGTGCCTTGAAGCCCCCTCTGTGTCCAACTAGGAGCTGGTGGACAATGTGAAATGGTTTAAGGGGTTCAGAATGATAGCACCTTAAGCTTTTACTTGTCAGCAAAGTGCACAATTCTTTGACAATTGTATTTATTCATTTGGTGTTTTGCAATATGCTACATGCATACGCCGATGCTTAAGAGTGCAAGGAAATAAGAAGGGGTTTATAAGAGAAGAAATAACACAAAAGAAAAAAAATGAAGGAAGCTTGGTAAAAGCAGTGATTATGGGATGCATTCCTAAGGTGAGATCCAAAACTATTCCGAAGTCAAAAGAGCTTGGGAACAGTGGGATGCCAAGTGACTATGGTGGAATAGGTCAGAACACTACAAAACGTCTCAGGGGAGGCCTGGCTAGATTGGGAAAGTCTCTCAGGGGAATAGGTTTGATGGCCTTTCTGAACTCTTTTGGTTTAGTTTCTATTTCAACACCTCCTTAAGCTCAACCACTCCAAGACTGAATTCCAATTGCCGGCCAACACCACTGAACACCCTGACATCCAGACCTGGCTCCCTGCTATGAACCTCCAGGGCTTCACACTCCAGCTGGCCACCTGTGCCAAGTCCCTTGGTTTCAACATCGACAGACACCTCACGTTCAAACAGCACATAGCAAGGAAGACACAAACGGGCTGGTACAAACTTTCACTCCTGCGGAATATCAAGCCCTTAATCACAGAAAACGACTTCAGATCTGCTATCCAAGCCTTGGTCCTCTCCCACCTGGATGGTGGCAATGCTCTCTTGGAAGGCCTTCCGGCGTCGACCCGGGCACCCCTGATACGTGTCCTGCATCTGCAGCAAGAGTCATTGAAGGACTTCACAAATTCAACCACATCACCCCGACTCTCATAGAACTGTACTGGCTCCCACTGCAAGCCTGTGTCATCTTCAAATCCTGTTGCATCATCTACAAGGCTGTTATCCTGAAGTCCCCAAGCTACCTGGCCTGTGATCCACCAGAAGAAAGGAAATGTGCAGACTTGTGCAGACTTGAATTACGATGGTGCAGGAAGGAAAGAACCAAAAGACAGCCCTTCTCTGTCTGCGCGCCAACAACCTGATTCACTGTATGTTTTCCTATGGGCTTGTGCCATTATAAAACGCTTCTGTGAATCAGTCCCCAAGACTCTGGAACCTCCTCCCTGTCATCATCAGACTTGCCCATTCACTTCCACAGTTCAGGAAAGTGCTCAAGACCTTCCATTTCAAGGAATGGCACCTCCTTAACACCTAGGTCCACACACCCTGCACTCCCCACCCTACCTGAGACTCAGTGATCTGCTCCCCACTGTACCTCCAGTGTCTTGTAGATCCTTTGCTGCCAATTCACAGCCCTACCCTGTTAGCTCTCTGCTCCTTTTTTCTCTGCTTCCCTCTCTGTGTTCTTCCCATTATGATTGTAAAGTGCTCTGTTGCTTTCCAAAGCCAGGTCCACGCTCAACAAATACCCTAATAATAATAATATTAACAATAATAATAATAATAATATTAAAGTTTGGCCCTCAGTTGCAATTCAAACTTTCTCCTCTGATCTTTTTAAGAGAATGTGGACTGGATTTGATTGTCAGATTTAGATGAACATCAAATGTTAAGATATACACTGGATGGATCCCAAATAAAGCGCTGGTCTCTGATGTGAGGGCTGTCTGCACTTTGCAAGTTTGAATACCGCCACAGGGCTGTCTTAGCCTTTTATCCTTCCAAGCTCGATAATTCGAGTTCTTTAAGATAGGATAACAACAATACCTGTTGTTACAGCGTTTAGAAGCTGGAGGAACCTTTCATGAAACACTATACAAGCACATACATTTTGAAGTCAATTACACAGTAGCCCACCATGGTGGCAGGCCCACCACCAGCATGAATCATTTGCACAGTTGCATGCACGATGCATATGAGCCATGCCAGCATGCACAAAAAAGTGCTATAGTTGTTTTCAGGCTATAGAAAAATCTAAGATTCACCACCTGTAGATCATCATCATCATTTGTCATTTGTATAGCACCTTTCATCATTGGTATTGTCCCAAGGCGCTATAGGTTGAACTGCCTCGGGGAACTGGAGTCCAGGTATGGGAACATTTGTCAGAGGAGTTAAGAAAGCGTGTGTGCATTTTAGCGAAAGCAAATGGGTAGGGGCGGCCGGGTTCCTACTAGCTACCCATTTCGAGCTGGCAAGTGGAAGGGTGCTTTGAAGTTGACAAGAGAGAGTGCAAGGGTAGTAGGTTCAATATGTGTCCTGTTAGACCGAATTTCTGCTGTGGGACATAGCTGCATTCTGATGGCAGAGGTGCTGTGCGGTATGTCGTTGTGGATGGAGTGTGGTTGCAGATGCGTGCGGGTGAGTTGCCTTAGGCTATCTTCCAGTAGCATGGAGTGTGATACGTACTCATCTGCAGTTGCTGGCTTCTTGGCTTCCTAGTTGTGGCATGGACTTTCTCCTCCTTTTGGCGATTATTAGCTTATTCTTACCGTCATTCAGTGAATGCATGGACGTTCCTTGCCATGGCATGGTCCAATGGCGATTTTTGGCCTGCCAAACCTGTTGAGAGGGTGATTATAGAGGCGGCCCCATGCCTCCATCCACAGTCCACCGATATGTTCAAATCAGTGATACAGCAGAGCAGTGCCAAAGGAAGGAGTGCAAGCGCCTGTTCCTGCCTCGCCCGCCTTTCCTCCTCCTCCACACTCTTTCTACAGCTAAGACATAGTCACAGTGGCATCTCGCCCTTCTAGGGCGAGTCAACATCTGGCTTGGATTTGGTGGAGGCAGAGGGGCCATCAGTCGGGCATGTTGTGCCCTGCTTGGGTATGAGGTGATACAGTAGTGCCACCTTCCCCAACAAGGAAGGACACAACAATGGTGGTGCCCCATTTTAGGGAGGGGATGGTGCAAACAGGTGGCATTCTATATTAGCTCTCCATTGGCCACTACTGATTTGTCAGTGGACTAGTACAGGATGCGGCCACTCACTTCTGGCAGCACACGTCCAATGTTTTGGACCTGCCGTCCAGAGGAGGTATACGATTCCAAACATGGCCGAGTTGTCCTCCATGTGTTGTTAATGAAATACGTTTGATTATTGTAATCCTCGGCACTACACATCGAGTAAGTATTAATAGAAATATATGAAACAATGTTATAAAGGTTATGAATTCCATTGCAGCCTTAAAAGAACACGGCACTTAAACAGCACTTAAAAAATGGGACCACGGTGGGACGTGAAATTAGGCCATACATTTTCTTTGTATTTGTGTTATGTCGTGTTTTGTAATGTTAAGCTTTCTAAGGGAATTTGTACAGCACAATAGCACCTCTGATGCAGCTTCCAGGCGCTAGACCCCATAAGCATGAACGAGGACTAGTTCATGAGCGGCACCTATCTAAGCTCTAAAGTGGGTGGTGTTTAGAGGTTACCTGAACTGGTAATGGTCTCCAAAGGATCTCATGGAAACTGAAGGGGAATTCCAGAGGCGAGCAGCATTTACAGAGAATCTCCTTTCAACATTTTTCTGTATCTAAGATTCGGGACACAGAGAACATTTGAGATATTTTCTAGGAAGGTTTTCTATAGCATAATTATATATTTTTTTATATCGTGCTTAATACCGAAGAGGTTTCTAAGCGCAGAGCCAGGATTCGAACCTGTGTTGCTCTGTGCTGTCTTGCTTCCAAGAGGAGCATGTTGCCACTGAGCTCTAAAATGATGTGAACCCGAAGGTAACAGAGCGCTATACAGAACTCTCTGAAGATTGTGCAGAGTGGTAGAATTCATACTCATTTCCACATTGAAAAAATACAAAGCATTATTTTAACAATGCACTGACTTGCTTCATCAGAACAGAGAGCACATTGGTGTTTCGTTTTGGGTGTACAAACGCCATGGCTGTCAACCCTATGTTGCTTTCGCTTCTGCAGTGCATCTGCAGGCTAGTGGCAGTCATCACCAGTCTGCAAGGCTGCCTCCTCTGTGACCAGTAGCCTGCAGACAGCTTGCAAATAAACAATTGGTTATTTAGTTAATAGAGGTTAATCAGAAACAAGTCTGGAGGGATTTTGTGAGTCAATGCAGGAAGTTAATAATCTCTGGAGGTCGATTGTATCTAGCTTGTTGTTAAGTAAGGTGGACAGCCCTCCCCAAGGACATGTCCCAACTTGTACCTGAGTCACTTGGGTGGATGCACAATAACAGTAAGTTAACATATGTGTTTCTGAGACATGTTCCGTAAAGGAGAATGATAGGAAGGTGCACTATGTCGGGTACATTGTCTATCACAAACCTTTCCATAAAGGCATGCAAGAGTTGAATGAATCATTTTCAAGGTCCCCAAGTCTTTAAATCCCTCAATCACATCCTAAACCACCAATGCGTATGAATAATGAATTCCTAGGTCAGAGGGCACAGTTCAGCACATCCTAAACCACCAATGCGTATGAATGATGAATTCCTGCAGTCGGAGGGCACAGTTCAGCACATCCTAAACCACCAATGCGTATGAATGATGAATTCCTCTAGTCGGAGGGCACAGTTCAGCACATCCTAAACCACCAATCCGCACTAATGATGAATTCCTAGGTCGGAGGGCACAGTTCTGCATGTCCTCCACCAATGCGGATGAATGATTCATTCCTGCAGTCAGAGGGCACAGTTCAGCACATCCTAAACCACCAATGCCTATGAATGATGAATTCCTGCAGCCGGAGGGCACAGTTAAACACGTCCTAAACCACCAATGTGTATGAATGATGAATTCCTGCAGTCGGAGGGCACAGTTTAGCACATCTTCAACCACCAATGCGTATGAATAATGAATGTTTGCAGTCAGAGGGCACAGTTCAGCACATCCTAAAGCACCAACGCGTATGAATGATGAATTCCTAGGTCAGAGGATCCTCGTGATAAATATATACTGGCAACATAAAGCTGCTGGAGAGTTGGAGTTTTTCGATCATTTATGCGATCTTGTGGATAATGTATCAGAAAAAGAGGACAATGCACCCATCATAGTGTGCAGAGACTTCAATATTGATCTTCTAATGACATATAAGTTGCAACATAAGGACAAACAAAATGATAACCTAAGAAAAACCACAGTAGAAGAACTCGACGTCAGAAGTATGGACATATTAAATGTAAAGACGTTAGGCGATATACCAGCACAAGTGACCTTGTTTGCGAGATAACCAAAAATCTATCTTAGATTATGTTGTTACTTCAAAAAGTATGACAATGAACATCTGTGAGATGAAGGTCATTAAAACAGACCTAAGTGATCCCAATCTATTAATAATCACCTTTAAAACAGAACCTACAAAAGAACAAACAAAATGGATTCAAATGATTGAAGTGGAGCAAGGTGGAAATCGGTTGCCAATGAACAGGACTAAGATAATAAACCTGACAGCCTCATTACACATATCAAGATCTGATAATGACTGCACTATGGTCGAATACCATGTCCTTCTCCAAATATACAAATCTCAAAATCAACAAAATATGAAAAGTCTGGTGAAGAAGCATATATATGACCCAGAGGTGGTCAGAAAAAAAAGGATCCTACGAAAACAGCTGAGAACTTTGGAAGACTCTTTTTTTATAAGATCCGAGAAAGATAAAGAAAAAAAGAGAAGGAAAATGCAGTATAAAAACTGGATCAAGTGGTATAGAGTAGTACTCGAACAAAATGATGCTGAAGCTATGATGTCATGCCTAGCACAAAGAAACTCAAGGGATTTTTCGTCTACAATTAATGAGCTGGAAAGACCGCAGAATGTGAGCCTATGTAACATGGTAACTGAGATCTTGTGGACTGCTCATTATACTACGCTCTTTCAGAAACTGGAGCCTGCTAATAGCCTTGACGAGAAGAATAACTTCTCGTGGAACATCAGTATGGTGAGAGATGACATTTGCAGTAACATCAAGAAACTAAGTGCCTCACGTGCTCCTGGGCTTGATGGCTTGACCAATTACATCCTAAAGCAAAACCCAGAAGAATGGGCTGACATTTGTTACAAGCTCTTTGGGATGGTACTAAAAGAAGGAGGAATACCAAAGATCTGGAAAAGAGCCATAATCGTCCCCATTTTCAAGAAGGGTTCGAGATTAGAACCTAACAACTACAGACCCATTGCACTACTAGATGTAGTGGGGAAACCTTTCACCATCCAGATGTTGAAGCAATTAACAGCCTGGATTAAACATGCTGGTGTGGCAGACGCGAGGCAAACTGGCTTCGTCAAAGGTGTGGGCTGTAGTTTTAACCTGTTCATTTTGAACATTGTGAAAATGGAAGCGATAATAAAAAAAACCACCTCTTTACATCGCATTCATTGACTTGGCGCACACCTTCGATGGGGTTGATCGAGAGCTGCTGTGGAACAAAATGACTAGAAAAGGATGTCCAACTAGTCTACTTGCCTCGATAAAGGCTCTTTATTCTGGGACATCTATTCAAGTTCCTTTAGATCAGAGCAGACATATAACGAACCTGATAAGAACTACGCACCACGTCAAACAGGACTGTCCCTTAGGAGCCACGCTTTTCAACTTCTTTTTCTCAGAGGCTGCCGATGCTCTTGAGAGCGTGAATTTGTTTCCTCCAAAGATTAATGAAGAGCACATAAACATGATCATATACGCTGACGACATCGCGATATTAGATCTGACTCCCATTGGTCTGCAGAGGAAGATCACAGCATTTAAGGATTATATTGAAAAAAATAAACTTGATATCAATATACAAAAAACAGAGATCCTGATTCTAAAGAGCTTACAGGGATCCAACAAGCAAAAAGCCAGCCAAACATTTAAATGGATGTTAGGCAATGATGCCCTAAAAGTGGTGACAGAGGCAAAATACCTGGGCATTACAATAAGCGCAAATATTAATGACGAACCTATGGTAAAGAAGCTGATTTCGAAATTCAAACAATTTGCTGCGCAGGCTGCTAAACTCCATGCGAAATATGGAAAATGTTCAATGCTTCCAGTCATATGTTTCTACAGGAACAAAATCATTCCGGCCATGACGTACAGGTTTGAGACTCTATTTGGGTGGGACCACGAACTGTGGTCAAGATGTGAACATGTGATATGGCGAAGAATACTCCAACTGCCCAAGGACATTCCAACTGCCTGCATGAGGTACGAGATGAGTCTATCTTCCATTAATGTGATCGTCATATGGAACTCGTTAACCCTATTTAGAAAAGCATCTGGAGCTGATAACATCGTCCAATTTTGCACATTAAAAAGTGATAAACCATCAAGCGAAGGACTTTTAGGCCTCTACAGATCTTCCTGTGTGACGATCCTAAAGCAGTTAAACATGGATAAAGAAACCCTTCTACAGAATCCAAATGCGGTGAAAAAAAAACAATTTGAACAGGATTGGATCGACACCTATGATAAGAGAATGCAACATACAAGAATGAAAAACAATCAACCCGAAGCAAAAAACAGAATGTTCTCCCTAGGTATATGATTAATTTCCCGTGCAAATGGAGGAGATCAATTTTCCTTAAATTTAGACTAAATGCATGGGTAACGAAAGAACCCTCGTACAAAAGGAAGCAGAGCTGCGTGTTAGATCAATTGTGCAGTTTCTGTCATGGTGCCGAGGAATCTTTGAAATATCTGATGCAAGAAGTAGATGTATGGGTCAAGAGATGGACAAATGTACCACGTGTACCACTGAGGAATGGTGGAGTCGGATACACATTGGCGAAAATAACAAACTGATATTTGTATTTATTTATTTATTTGGATTTGTATAGCGCACATCTGCCCAGGGCATCGCGGCGCTGGTCAACTAGTCTTACTTAGAACATGTAATTTCCGAATGCATAATTTACAACAAGTAAGTGGTTTGAACGGGTTACATACAATAGTTACAAGTGTGATTGATACATACTGTTGTCTCAAAACCAATATGCACGTTATTATAAACAGGTGTCACATACCATACAATAGGGCGAGAGAGTTAGTTGAAGAGGGTGGTTTTTAACAGTTTGCAGAAAGTTTGGTATGATTTTTCGTTCCTGAGTGCCGTAGGAAGGGCGTTCCAGTTTTTTGGAGCTAGGTGCTGGAAGTTGGATCCTCCAGCTTTACTTCTTTTGAAAGTGGTTACATAGTGTCTTGATATTGGGCAAAATCTTCCTCGGGGCCAGCCCTTTGAGAGCAAAAATACCCAATTCAGCCCAAAATACAGGTTCTATTGTGCTGAGCAGTGATCTCATGCAAGTGACAAATGACACCCTCAAAGTGTTATTAGCATATTTATTCTAAGCAGTGAATTTCATATACATTTGGTATTCAAGTTACAGAATATTACAAGGCATAACACTTAGAGCAATGCAAAATATAGTGAAACATGGAACTTAGATAAACATAGAGAAACATAGAGAAATATAGAGAAACATAGAGAAACACAGTCTTACGTCCCTTTAATCAGCACTGGGGAGACCTTGGGCCCTCATAAGCTAGCTGTAAACAAGCCCCGCTCAGAGGACAATGCTGAAGGACACCGTATGAGCCAATGCCGGGCACCTGTTTCTGCACGAATCAAGTCCACAGGCGATCTCCCCCTGATCCATGTGTGCATGGATATTTTATAACTTCTTGCTGTCAGTCACCATGACGCACAGTTCCAGAACTTTCCCTGTGCAACTGGCTCATGGAAAAAACCCAGCTCTCTCTGAGATGCTCCCTGCTCGCTCCTACCCCCTCCCTTGTTCCCATCTGCGCTGGCTGAGGAATGTCTTATCAGTACCTTCCCAGAGAAAAGGAAGATTAGCTTGGGGCCAGGGCTAACGTTAGTGAGGCTGAATATTCTAAGGGAAGCAGGGATGTATTAACCCCATCTGCAAGCTCTAAAAGGCATGCACTCATAGCTTAGTGTTTATAGCGCTTAAGACTGGCTATCTAAGCGCTATATAGGTGCCATGATGTTCCAAACACTCCAAAAACCTATTAGCTACATGGCTAGGGGCCCTCCCTGCCTGTCTATCAACAATGTTTAATTTGACCTATCTCATACTAGGCCTGCATATTCCTTGTAGCTCACTACTGCATAATGGAAGTGCTACAACAGACTACTGTCAGCATTTTTAGCACATACTTTGAATACACTATTGGCTTTCAGCGGCCAATGCTGTCATCTAAAGCCCTGATTGGCAAGGTTGCAATTTCGTGTATCACTACATTCCACCCCTATTCAACGTTTGTGCGACAAATGCTGACTAATACCTATCAACATAGTATTTAGTGCAGTGATAAAGACCTAGGGGCTTTGCAAGAGGTTTAAGCAAACTATCTTCTAGCGGTTAGTTAGCGTGGCATGCAAGGTAAAACACTACCTAAACAAAAATGTACACAAAGTGAACAGTGACATATACCCTTGCCAAAACCTGGCCTACACAAAAATACCTACACAAAGTGAACATGGACATTTACTCTAGCCAAAACCTGGCCTACACAAAAATACCTAAATCAATTTTGTATAACTGATTGTCAGTTAAAAAGCAGCATGCAGTTAAAATGTCAAGGCAATCCAGTGTAGTCTAATCTACAATGCACTATTGCATTTATGTATGGTTACCAATTCTAAAACCTGGCAGCCTTTCACCCTAAGGGCCTACCCTCCCCCTGATCCCAGGGCATTCAAGCGTGACTATGGGCTGTGTGACTAGACACTTCCCCCAGGTAGGTGGAACCCAACCAGAAACCATCTAATTTCTTGAACAAGGTGAACCCATGGGCACCAGGTTGTCTAAATAAAAACAATTCTACTAATTTACATCAAAGCATGGCATGTGTTATTCATGCAATCAAAAGCAAGCAATTCAATCCATATGTATGCTGGTAACTGTAGCTCTGCGTGCCAGTGTGTGGAGGATGGTCGCCCCCACCCAGTAAAAAGCCAACACCTGCTGATTTAACAATGTTTGCCATACAATGCATTGTGTGTATTTAGCAGTCTTGTTGACCTGCCCTATGGCAGACAAAAATGTCTTCATGTCTAAAATACTGTTATCTTCAATTGGCTGTCAATACTTGTAGCAGTGCTGGGCATATCAATGGGCCCCACTAGGCCAGAAGTTCTATAGCAGAGCTGGCATCAGAACCCATAGTGGCTAGCTTATTGTGCACAGTTTCTATGTCACAAGCATATAAAGCTCCTGCAATTAATGAATCTAGCTCCCTAGCTACGCGCACTCTAGTGATGGGCCATAGAAATGGACTCCATTTGTAGCAGCTTGGTAGTACTAAGGAAACATTGCCTCATGATAAATCTATGTCTAAGTGTAGCACTGTAATAATGAAGGTGTGCATTACCAGTCTACAATTTACATGTTGTCTTACTACTGGAAAATCTAACAGGTTCACAGTGTCTACCTTCTGTGACTTGGAGAATACCCTTCTTCAAGTGGGATATCTACCATATACAATATTAACTTTAGCCACAAACACCATACTACTATCCGGCAGTGGCTGTTTCATCACACCATGGAAAAAATTCATTTAGTCAAGTTATAGTTCATTAAATCTTGGCGAGAACACTCGCTGCAGTTCTTGGTCAGAAAAACATCACATTAGACAAATTAAACAAATGGTATCCATTCAGTGACAAAAGATGCCTGACAATGTGCCAGGCCAGTACTCTAGCAATTCCATGTGGATACTCATTTGCAGCGCTTTTCCAAAGAATTATTCCAAATGTTTACAATCAAAAGGTGACTCTTTGCATTAGTGTGCTGGAGACAGCTGTCCCCACAAAAACATGAAACTGGTTGGTTTAACAAAAAACCGTGTCACACTCTGTGTCATAAAATATAACATCAAGTCAGTCATGGTTTCATTTACCTGCCTTAAGCTGGCTGTAAAAGTATCCAGTGTTTCAAAGATTACCATTTCAAATTATAGCTCATACACTTGGCAGCATTACTTCAATTAAGAATCTTAACCTACGCACAGGTGACTTTGATGTGCGCACCCATCTTATCTCAAAATAAATTACGCTCCTGCTTGCATAATTCTGCTGCCCCAACAGTTCATAAATCATTCTCCTGCCTACGTGCAATGTAGAATATTTTTTTTTTCAAAAAACAAAACATCTCTGGTTAAAGCCATTCAGTTGGAAGAGTAAAACCATTTGGTTTTTTCAGATTCATCTCAACAGTGCATTTAAAAACCATTTTTCAATGTGTTAGCATTCAATTGCTGTGTCACACAGCTGTATGTGGTGCCTGATGTTACAGTCCACAATTCATTGTCCATAGTCCTTTAAACAAGAAAGGGCAAAACATGTCATTTAAATGTGTAGCATCAAATACTTGATAATTAGCCAAGTCTGCACCGTGCCAGTTCAGTTCGCAGTGGCTCGCTTTCTCTGAGAATGCGTCTGACCCTTCTTTGATCAGTGTCACCCACAAACTGCACATTATCTTCCTATATTATGAAATGTCTTGTCGTGCTTTGCCTAGGCAAAATACAAACAGAAATGTTAGGATGTCATCAAAACTTCAATATCAGCGTTATCCACCCCTTCCCATAATACCACCCCCATCTTCAAAAAGTCTCATCAGGTAACTACACACTTTGTCATTGCTACTGCAATTATTTATCACCTTTCTGCATGTTTCTGGGGGCTTATTTACACTCAACCATACGGGGTGTAACTGCCTAATCACAAACTCATTTGTGCAATGCAATCATAGCTGGTCAATGGTACCTCAGACTGATCTGTGCTTTTACAAAGCCATATAGTAAGTACCCAGGTCGCACAATGCTTTTCTTTTTCACCAAAGCGATCACCAATGCCAGGCGCCAACTTGCTTCCAGTGTCCCATGATCTTGGTTTAGGTTGCCCTGCTGGCATCACTCCATTTTTCAAAGGTAAAGTCTTTCAGTATTTATCTTTCTTTTCTTAGCAGTGTCTTTTCAAGCCTCTGGTTTTTTCACTTGTCATTTTTTTTTTTTTCAAAGGGCGTTTGCTGTTTTTGAACCACTCCTTTGAGTGCGATAGTCTGAGTCAGTTTTTTTTGTTGCTTCAACAAATCATTCATTCTTGCACTAAGCCGTGTGGCTTCTGGATCATGGCTAATGTGCAGTGTTCATGTTGTACTTCAAAGCCCCGCTCTGCATGTTGTCTCTTGCAAAACGGCTAAGCACTTTTGTCAGTTTTGCTTCCATCTGGAAGGCCATAATGTCTTTGTCAGTTACTCCATCCCTGGCAATGTAGCTTGCAGTTTGCCAGATGTGTATTTTCTCTTCTCAAAGCGCCTAGAGGTTTCTTCTCCAGTGCACAGCGCTTTACTTCAGTTCACATCACATGGAGCATTGGAATGCAGCTTGCACAGCAATAGCGCTTTACTTCACTTCACATCACATGGGAATGCGGTTTGCACAGTAATGTCTGTTGGAATGGGCAGCTGTCTTTTCTTGGCCCATTCACAGATGCATAGGTAAATGTTCAGATGTGATGTGCCCGTCTGCCATCCTGCATGAAGCCTTTGCTCCGTACCACAGTTTACTGGGCAAATTCTTTACTTTTTGAACAGCTCTCTGTTTTTGCTCCCCCTTCCTCAGGAATGCAGGCATGTTTATCTTTCGTGTGCACCTGGCAGCGCCATTAGCACGCAGCTTATCTCTTTTGCCTATAACTCTTATACTGTGGCGGCTTCACTCGTTTCAGACAATTCATCCAGATTAACTCTTTCTTGTACTGTTTCTGCTTTTGTTTGCCTTCACGCACCTCGCCCAAGACAGCTTCAAGGCACAAGCTCTGCACACACAGCAAGACTCTTGTTTTCAAAAGCGGCACTTTTCTTGTCATTTTTCTACTCCATGTAATTTTGCAAAATGTCAAAGCGTCTTTTTTTTCTTGTAATGTGCGATCTTTCAAGAGAACTCACAACCCATTAAATCTTTGTGCTATCTTATCACACACAGATGTTTCATTCTGTTGTACCATTGCCAAACTATAACCACTCAGTTCAGTGCATTTAAAAAATAAAAATGCCATATTTAGTGCAGCTCCCTGCACGTTTTTTTTTCTGCAAGAACAACCCACACTCTATTGCTTGTGGGCTGTTTAATGTGTCAACAACATTTTTCCCCATGTATCACAGTCAACAGGTCACTATTTTCAAAGCATACATCACTTTTAAGGCAACAGCACAAATCCATGGCATAGCATGGGGACAGTCAAAAATACTCCAGGGGCAATTTAGAAAAATATAAATTGTTTTTCCCCCCAACCATTGCAAGCTGGTTCTGCAATTTCAAATCAGTACACAAAAATCGAAAATCCAAATAACATTCACTCACTTTCCTTTTAAGTGAGTCTCTCACCCAATAAAAGCATGGCACAGCCTAAAATGCAATATAACCATTTTAGTGTGTTTCCTTTAAACAGAATTTGCCACCATTAGCACATGGAATTTTACAGTTGCCAAAAGAAAGAAAAAAAACTCTTTAGGCTCTCAGCACAGATGTTACTCATTCTCCTAAGCATGGCTCATTCCCCTTCCTCATTATTCAGGAATGCCAACCCTTCAAAAGCATACATCAAAAAAGACGAACCTTCGCCTCCGAACATTACAGCCCCCACTCGCTAGCACACTGGGGCTGAGTCAATGGTTAAATCACTATTCACAATTTGCATGTCAAATTCTTGCAATTATTTTTCCTGCCCTCATGACAGAATAGAGATGAGAACTCCGTCTCATTATGCATTCCAAATTACAACTTTAAACTGGGAAACCACATGATAAAATTCTTTTTCTAATTGAGCATACATCTTTCTTAACCATTCATCGGAGTGCTTTAAACAAAGCCATTTCCCGCTCGTTTATTGCCTTGTACTCCCTGGCACCAATCCCATGAAGGGAGTCTTAACCACACAAGCTATCGGCCACGGCAAGCCGACACAACATTGCTGCCTTTTGAAGTCTCAGAGCTGCAGTGAGACCATCAAGGAAATGCGACAGCCTGCTCCCCACTCTACACTGTGTTCTCTCACACCATTTGTCATGTCAGCATGGCACTGCTCTTCACAATCCCACCGCTGCCACCAAATGTCTTGATATTGGGCAAAATCTTCCTCGGGGCCAGCCCTTTGAGAGCAAAAATACCCAATTCAGCCCAAAATACAGGTTCTATTGTGCTGAGCAGTGATCTCATGCAAGTGACAAATGACACCCTCAAAGTGTTATTAGCATATTTATTCTAAGCAGTGAATTTCATATACATTTGGTATTCAAGTTACAGAATATTACAAGGCATAACACTTAGAGCAATGCAAAATATAGTGAAACATGGAACTTAGATAAACATAGAGAAACATAGAGAAATATAGAGAAACATAGAGAAACACAGTCTTACGTCCCTTTAATCAGCACTGGGGAGACCTTGGGCCCTCATAAGCTAGCTGTAAACAAGCCCCGCTCAGAGGACAATGCTGAAGGACACCGTATGAGCCAATGCCGGGCACCTGTTTCTGCACGAATCAAGTCCACAGGCGATCTCCCCCTGATCCATGTGTGCATGGATATTTTATAACTTCTTGCTGTCAGTCACCATGACGCACAGTTCCAGAACTTTCCCTGTGCAACTGGCTCATGGAAAAAACCCAGCTCTCTCTGAGATGCTCCCTGCTCGCTCCTACCCCCTCCCTTGTTCCCATCTGCGCTGGCTGAGGAATGTCTTATCAGTACCTTCCCAGAGAAAAGGAAGATTAGCTTGGGGCCAGGGCTAACGTTAGTGAGGCTGAATATTCTAAGGGAAGCAGGGATGTATTAACCCCATCTGCAAGCTCTAAAAGGCATGCACTCATAGCTTAGTGTTTATAGCGCTTAAGACTGGCTATCTAAGCGCTATATAGGTGCCATGATGTTCCAAACACTCCAAAAACCTATTAGCTACATGGCTAGGGGCCCTCCCTGCCTGTCTATCAACAATGTTTAATTTGACCTATCTCATACTAGGCCTGCATATTCCTTGTAGCTCACTACTGCATAATGGAAGTGCTACAACAGACTACTGTCAGCATTTTTAGCACATACTTTGAATACACTATTGGCTTTCAGCGGCCAATGCTGTCATCTAAAGCCCTGATTGGCAAGGTTGCAATTTCATGTATCACTACACATAGGTCTGGTTAGACAAGTGTGATCTGGTGGGTCTGGAGGACGTGATGTGGGTGATCCTTTCGGATAGTTATGGTGGGGCGTCAGCGGAGAGGCATCTGTGAGCAATGGCCATAGATTTGAAGAGGATGCGTTCTTTTAAAGGTAACCAGTGGGCCTCTTTTCTAGCATGGGAGATGTGTTCCCTTTTCAGAATACTCAGGGCTGTTCTTAAGGCGTTGTTCTGAGTGACTTGCATTTTTTTAATGTTTTTTGCTGAGGTGCCTAGGAAGAGGGCATTGCAATAGTTCAACTTGGTGCCTACTGTAGCTCTGGCTATTGACAGGCAGTTTTTTGTTGAGAGGAAGGGTTTCACGCATTAATTACCTTGGTGGTGAGTGCAGCGGAGGACGCTATGGCATTTACCTGCCGTGACATGAATAGTGTTTAGTCAAGGTAAACTCCTAGAGTTTTTACAGCCGATGAGACTGTGATGGCGGAGTTATCGATTTTGAATGCTTGGTATTGTGGTGGGAGTTTGTTTAAGGTTTCCTTCGTGCCAACTATGAGGATCTCTATTTTGTCTCCGTTTAGGCATAGGCCATTGGATGCCACCTAGGTTTGGATGGCTGTATAGATCTTGGTTAGTGCCGCAGCGTCTTGTTCATAGATGCATGTGAGGGGGAGTAGAACTTGAGTATTGTCGGCATAGTTGGTGTAGGCTATGTCTCGACGATCTAGGTCATTGAAAAGTGGGAGGGTGAAGATATTGTAGAGTGTGGGGGAAGTGCAGGAGCCTTGTGGGACACCACAGTGGATGGTGGTGGGGGTGGCAGAGGCGGAGTCTGAGAAGTATTTCATGAGTCGACTTCCGAGGAAGGATGTGGCCCATGAGATGGCTTGTGGAGAGAAGTAGGCTTCGGTTTTGAGTTGCGTGCCTAAAATGTCATGGTTGACCAGGTCAAAGGCAGCAGACAGGTCCAGCAGGAGTGCTGCTTTGCCTTTGTCCATGATGCCATTGAGTTGTATTTTTAGATCGAGTAGGGCTGACTCGGTCCTGTGTCCTGGGCGGAAGCCTGATTGTCTTTTCCCTAGGATTTTCTTCCAAGTATTGTTGGATTTGCGTTGCGCTTTTGGGATCTAGGGTGGGTTTTTGAGGAGTGAGCGCACCCACGCTTCGTCTGGAACTGAGTTAGCATTGAAGGAGGCATTGATGAACGATTTAAGAAACGGTGCCAATGTTTCTACGCAGTCTTTGACTAGTTTGGCGGGGCAGGCCTCGTCTTTGCAGTTAGAAGGCTTGATTTTGTTCACAATTTCTATTATCTCTAGTTCAGAGACTTCTCTAAATTTGAATGGCGTGATGTTTTTTTTTCTTTGACCTCAGACACTGTTTCTGCGTGTGCGGTTGATAAGAAGTGCTGAGTGAGGTTTTTGTGGTGGACTAGAATTTTATTCTGGAGGAGAGCTCGATTTTGTTAAGGAGGGCGGACTGTATGGTGTTGCACCAGGCTTGATCTTTAACAATTTCATGAGACTTGGTTGCAGTTGTGGATAGTTCCTTGAATATGACGAAGAGCTCTTTAGATTCTGAGCTGGCATTGGAGATTGTGTCGTTATAGGAAGTGGACTTAGCTGTATTGATGGCTTTTTTATATTTGGTGGCCAGTGATTTGTAAGAGGATAATGAGGAGGCGCTAGGAGAGCTTTGTCAAGAGTTCAGTGCTTTGCGTTTCTGGTGCGCAGTTCTTTTAGTTCTGTTGAGATCCAAGTGTTGGAGTGTTTGATATTTTTAGATTTTTTTCTTTTGGAGAGGGACGCTGATGTCTATGCAGGGGTGTAGGAGACACATAAAATCTGGTTGGGATAGGGGACATCTTGGGGACTTTGCTTTATTTATTTATTTATTTATTTATTTATTGTTTTAGTCAAAGAACTCGACTTTTCACAAAATTAGAATTAAAATAGCAGTACGTATTAAATTACAAATATCACTGTATAAAACAAGAGAAAAGAAGAAAAGAAAACAGAAGAAAATTAAAGGATGCTGCAGCAAAGAACCTGGGCCTCATAACAAGTACGGCGGTAGGGGGTTAACGGCACCGGAAGGGATGCCGGTGCCGTTAACCCCCTACCGCCGCATTTCGAGGTCCCTTAGCGGGTCCCACTAAGGCTGGCTGGTTTTACCAGCCGCCCTTAGCGGGAGCAGCTAAGGGACCAGGGAGTTAATAACGGGCTGCTATTTGTGGGCCCGTTATTAGCTCCTTCCCCATTGAGCCCTATAGGGGCTCGAATGGGAATCGGGAATGGTTTTCAGAATGGGGATTTACAGGGTCCTCCAAGGTTGGAATGACCCGGTAAGTCCCCATTCCGACTACCCGGACACGGGTTTGGAGGCAGCCATGGCGCTATTAGCACCATGGCTACCTCCAAACTCGTAATGAGGCCCCATGTCTTTGTATCTTGCATTTCTGGATTTTTCATCTGACTATGAGCTTGTGGTAAGAGAGAGGAAATAATAATTACTTCCAGTGGGCCACAGCTAGGACGCCAGCTCGTTAAGAGGCAGATCACCTGTAAGTGGACTCCTGCCGAATAAAAGAGTTGAAGCCTTTTCTACCAACTGCATGTTGCTACTTTTTTTCTGTCGGGCAAGGAGACGTGTGTGTCTCTTGGAATGGAAAGATGGGGGTTTCAAAGAAAGAGGAAATCTTGTTTGTACCTCTGAGTCAGCTCTCTTTTGGGAGTAGGGGGACCAGGTGTGTGATATTGCTGCTTTGCTGCTTTGACTGTCCTACGGGGGTTGGGGGGTAACAGCAAACAAGGAGGATGAGCGATCGCAAGCCCACCCCCTTATAAGCACTACACAGGTCTGCGGCCGTCGGACCCGGGGGATGCCTAGTAGGTGGGGTGTATGTGGACCCAGGGGGGTGGCCAGAGGGGCAGCCCGCTATGTGGCCGGCCCCTCTAGCGCCCCTGCTAGGGCCTGGCCAGCCTCTCACGATGAGTCTGGTCCCTCTTATTCCATCTCATGCTGACCTTAGAGCCTAGCCTTTCTTTTCCTTTGTCATTCCGAATGCAGAGCTGGACTCTTCATTCCTCGTTTAACTTTTGCTGCAAAGCCTGATCTATTTGCTCCACTCATATGTTACTAGGACGGCGGAGCATGGGTCCTCTGCCCTGTTACATTATTCAAAGAGCCCCTCTGGCCTTTCTTTGCCTCTCCCTTGTCTCACTGCTTGCTTGCTTAATACATACCTCCTTGCTTGAACACTCAACATATTCTCCCTAACATAGCAAAGGCAGCTATCTATTTGTTCAGTGTCTTAAATTGGCCTCTTATTTCTGCTTTTCTGTCTGCAGGGAAAAGGCATTTGCCAGTCACCGCCATGATGGTTCTACCTGGCCATAAGAGACAACAGCTAGCCAATATTGGAAGAACATGGGCATATTATGCCAGAGACTGGCAACTGCCTTCCTAAATCCTACACAAGAGACAGAAATCTTGATTTTGTTTCTAACAGTAATTCAGTGGATGAAGAAACGTGAGAGCACACATATTGCTTATAAAGGAAGGGGAAGATGTCACACTTGGTTAAGACATTTTGATCACGCCAGGAGCTAATTTCCAGCTGCAATTAAGCGATTACGTTTTTGACTTCTGGCTTTAAATAACGTTAGTATCACCTGGAAAGCACAGAGGTTGCTCAACAGGGTTCCTGAAGCACGAGGGGTACCATACTCGTGGGCATGGATGATTGGAGGGCATTTTTGCTTTGTTTTGGAGCCTGGCCCCTATAGCCATGATGGGGGCAGGGGCCTATTACTTTTGGTTGTACGTACCCTTTGAGGATGGGCAGACATTGCCTCCTTCTTTAGCCCACTAACAGCTCTGCTTTGCAACTTTATCACACATACCTGTCAGGTGGCATGTAACTCAGTACTACTAATGTTATCAGCCTCAGAAGTCTGGAATCCTTTGCCACATCAACTAGGGTACAGGCTTGCCACCTGAGATTTACCCATGTCTGAGTCGGCATCTGTCGCCCTGTGGGGAAGACACACACAGAAGGAGCAGGGCACAGTGCCCTTGTGTGTTTTTCACACTTCTTCCTCGGGGTGGGCACAATTCACTCCGAAGAGAAAGTGGCACATGCTGGGCAACATTCTACCACTTTGACAATGTCACCCAAAGAGCGAAATTGGCCATTTGAAATACCTCTGTCGACTTATTATTGCGCAATCCACACTGATGGGTTTCAACACCTGCTTAACGCGAGTTGGCAATTAAGGGCATTTGCCAACGCACTCAAGCAGCACAGGACACCCTCTTACCAGCGACAGGCCATGCTCACTCATTCTGATCACGAATTGGCATTTATCTGGGGTCATGTTAAATGTATTTATTTATTTATTACATGTGTAGCATCACGCAAAACCCCCAAGCATCAAGCCGCAGCGTAAACTGCATGGAGTGGACCACTTCCATTGGCGCACGTTTTTACTTTTACGCTACAAAATGGAAGATTTTAGTAATAAAGGCAGGTGAAGTCACATTGCTTTTCCACTTTGGAAGAGTGTAAATACCTCACCCAATTAGCGATTGTTGGCGGAATTGACAATGGCTTCCTCTGGACAATGCCCGCTTTTACCAGGTTTAATTTCCAAGCAGATCCCAGAGGAATCCCTTTCCTTATTTCCAGCATGAGAATCCATGCTGGCAGTAAGGCCGCATTTGTCTGGTGGAGCGGGAAATACACGGGGTCCTGGTGTGTCCACTCGGCTCCCGAACTCCACCCAGAAAATGCACGAAAATCTGCCCATTTAGAAAAAGCAACAGTGATAGTATTTTCCACCACTTTTTCTGAACCAATTGACCAGGAAAATGCTGTTTCATTGGAAGCTGAATGCATTCACTCTGCCTATTATCCCACCGGAAGATTAAGCCAGGTGCTGAACACAGGTTACATATTCCTGTGCACAATCGGCATTTGGAGACTTAACTAACTGAGCTACCTTACAAATGATATCTCCTCTGGAGCTTTAACGTCTTAACCCCTTAACTGCCATGGGCATTACCCCCCAGTGCCAAGGCCTTTTTTGGTGATTTCGGTATGTCGCCATTCAATCCCTTGTAACTCTTTGTTACATGAGATATCTCGGCCAAAGTTGGCCCCTTTTTTCCCACATGGAGGCGTTTGCAACGCCACCCAGGAATCCTAATTTGCTGTAGGGGGGGTGAGAGAAAATAACCAAAAAGGAGAACATTTGGGTATTTTTCAGAAAATGCCAATAACATGTTGTACAAAGAAGCCTGTGGTGTTTTCCTTGTAAGAGCTAGGAACAAATGATTTGCTGTGCTGGATTGACCATTTTCCAGGCTTTCAAGAACAGATTGAGTGGAAACCAAAATAACATAAATTGATATGCCAATCAGCCGTTTTGTGAGAGGTAGGCTATTTTGGTGTTTTTTGTCCAATAGGACATGCGTGGACGAAATGAGAGAAAAGGGTAGGAAAGCAGGATGGGAAGCAAGAAAGGCATACATTTCTGAAAAGTAGACAATATTCCAAGTTTAGGAAGGGGTGATTTGCACAGGTCAGGCAACAACTATGTAGGGAAAGATTCCATCGTTTGGGGGGAAATTGGAAAAATGACAGAAAGAAAACCACACAATTTCCGCACATTTCACTATGGTCACGCACCGAAACACGCAGCCAACAACACATGGCCTACCTTTCCGCATTCCCACAGGTTTCCCGATGAAAACGTAACTCACATGTGTGGGCGCACCTACCTGGGTGCAAAGGGAAAATCCTAAAACACTGGTAATCCCAAGACTTTTCGCACAGCAGATTTTCAGGAATTTTGCTCATGTGGACAACCTACAGATTTGGGCCTAGGGTGTCGAAGCCACGAAGGAAAACAGGGAACCCCATGCATTTCCGAAAAGAAGACACCCGTGGGAATCCACAGGGTATGACTTGCGTGAATCGCCCCATAATTTATGACCCACAATCCCTGACAAAGTCTGAAATTTAGTGGAAAAAACTCAATTTTCACTTTGTCTGGGATTGTGGGTAATACATTCTGGGGCGATTCAATCAAGTCAGACCTCTGTGGATTCCCACGGGTGTCTTCTTTTCGGAAATGCATGGGGTACCCTGTATTCTTTCGTGGCTTCGACACCCTAGGCCCAAATCTGTAGGTTGTCTCCCCAAACCCTTTGGGTGTTACCAGTGGTTTAGCCTTTTCCCTTTGCGCCCAGGTAGGTGCACCCACACATGTGAGGTACTGTTTACATCGGGACACCTGTAGGAAAGCCAGAAAGTAGGACATGTGGTGTTGGTGGCGTGTTTCGGTGGGTGGCAAGAGGGAAATGTCTGAAAGTTGTAGTTTTTTCACCAAATTTCAGACTTTGCTGGGGATTGTGGGTAATACATTCTGGGGCGATTCGCGCAAGTCAGACCTCTGTGGATTCCCACCGGTGTGCTCTTTTTGGAAATGCATGGGGTTCCCTGTTTTCTTTGGTGGCTTCGACACCTTAGGCCCAAATCTGTATGTTGTCTACATGAGCAAAATCTGCTCTGCCGAAAGGCTTGGTGTTACCAGTGGGCTAGCCTTTTCCCTTTGCCCTTTGCGCCCAGGTAGGTGCACCCACACATGTGAGAACCACATGCATTTTCGAAAATAAGACACCCGTGGGCACCCCCCTTTCCACTAAAACAACCATGGTGGTTCAATGGCCCCCCACACCCACCCAAAACAAGTTATATATATATATATGTGTTCTGCCCCAGGCTTGGGGGGTGGCTCTGCCAATATTTTCAGTGGCCTCCCCCCACCCCAAATGGATGGGGGCATCTCATGTACCCCTTCCTAGGGGCAGAAATCTGCCCCCAGGGAAGGCTACATAAGGTACCCCCGTCCACTTAGGGTGGGGGGAGAGGGCCACCCTCCCTTTCAAACACAAAAACTCCTGGTGATCTAGTGGGCCTCCCACCCCCACCCAAAACAAGTTATAATATATATATATATTTGTTTTGCCCTTCCCTAGGGGCAGATGGCACATGTGTGTGACCATCGGCCCCCAGGGGGGTGGCAAAACGTACTGCCCCAGGCTTGGGGGGCGGGGTGGCTCTGCCAATATTTGCAGTGGCCTCTACCCTCACCCCAAATGGATGGGGGCATGTCATGTACCCCTTACTAGGGGCAGAAATCTGACGCCAGGGAGGGCTACATAAGGTGCCCCCTCATACACTTAGGGTGGGGGGGCCATCCCCCTTTCCAACACAAAAAATCCTGGTGGGCTAGTGGCCCCCCCACACCCTCCGCCCCACCCAAAACAAGTTATAATGTACATATTTTTGTTTTTCCCTTCCCTAGGGGCAGATGGGCACATGTGTGTGGCCATCTGCCCGCCCCCAGGGGTGGTCAAAACATACTGCCCCAGGCTTGGGAGGGGTGGCTCTGCCAATATTTGCAATGGCCTCTCCCCCCCACCCCAAATGGATGGAGGGCATCTCATGTACCCCTTCCTATGGGCAGAAATCTGCCCCCAGGGAGGGCTACATAAGGTGCCCCCCATCCACTTCCACTCCCTTGCAAAAATCCCTGGTGGCTAGTGGTTCCACCCGAACCCAACCCACCCAAAACTATGTTAAAAAAATAATCTTTTTTTTGCCCCCCTTCCCTGGGGGCAGATGATCACCCATCTGCCCCCAGGGTATTGCCCCCATGCTTTGGGGGCCAGGGGGAGAGGGCAGCTTACATAGTAAGCAGCCCCTCCCCCCACTTCAAAAACAGATCCCTGCACGACACACCAAACACATAGGGCCTCATTACGACTCAGGCGGTAAGGGGTTTACGCCGGCGTAAACAGCGCCGACCCTTACCGCCTGAGTACGAGGTCCCTTAGCGCCATGGCGGATTTAACACCTGCTTTTAGCAGGTGGTAAAATCCATGGCGCTAAGGGACCATGGAGTTAATTACGCCACCGTAATTTACGGTGGCGTAATTAACGCCTTCCCCACTCCCATTATGCCCTATGGGGCAAAAATGGGGAAGGGTAAATGGGGATTGGGGACTTACCGCCCCGCCAAGGTCGGAATGGGGCGGTAAGTCCGCCAACCACCATGGCGTAAACGTAGTTTACTCCATGGTGGTAAAGTCACGGCCCAGGCGGTAACTTACCGCCTGGGTCGTAATGAGGCCCATATTCTGGGGGGGATAAATGACATTACATCCCCCCCACTTAAAATTGTGGGGGGGATGTGTCCCCCCTGTCCCCACCATGTCCTGCGCCCATGTGTCTATGGCTGTACTGATAGTGGATTTGTAGATGTCCGCCAGTACTGCTGAGTCTAGAGTGGCTGAGAGGTTGTTAGTAAGAGTGTCTAGATATGGTAGGATCCTTTCTTTAGTAAGGTTCCTGGCGCTTCTTGCCAAGGCTGGTGGTACGGGGCTGATTTTTTTACTCTGTGCTTGCGAGAGTGGGGATGAAGAAGGGAATAAGCGAGTAGTCTGACCAAGGGGTGGGTGTGATGGAGCTGATATCGATGCTACAGTTGTGGTCCGCTAACCAATCCAGTGTGTGTCCTTTGTAGTGCGTAGGAGAGAGGTTTTTTGTTCGAAGCCTAGTTCTTGTAGTGCTAGAGCTAGGGCTGTGGACGGTCTGTCCTCTTGTCGTTGAATCAGAGGTTGAGATCACCTAGGAGGATAGTTTTGGTGGTTGTTTTTAGGTTTTCAACTAAGAAGTGGGCAGGGTTTTGATGGAAGTCAGATATGGGGCCTGGAGGGCAGTATACTAGGTTGATGGTGATAGTGGAGTTTGCTGATAGTGAGATCTTAGTGGTGAGGGAGTCTATGTTGTCTCTGAGTTCCGATGAGGATTGTCTTATTTCTAATTGTTCTTTGACTATGAGGACTACTCCCCCGCCTGTAGTTAATGTTCTGTCCTGTCTGAGGATGGTGTACCCTGGTGGGATAGCTAAAGAGAGGGCAGGGCAAGCGGCATTGTGAAGCCAGGTTTCCGTGATGGCTAAGATGTCGAGGTCGAGGTTGGTTAGGAGATCATGGATTTCTGTGGCGTGAGTGGGAAGGGAGCAGGCATTGATCAAAGCAGATTGTAAGTTGGAGGGTATCATGGATGTCTCTGTAGTCGTGGCTGGAGGAGACAGCTTGTGCGTACTATGTACGTTAGGGTTTGGTGTCATTTTTAGGGAGGTCTGTTGCCGGGTGGTTGCCAAGTTTGGCAGGTGGGGTTTTTGGTGGGTGTCTGGAGCGGAGACCTAGTGGTCGGTTTCTGGAGCTGGTGTTTCCCGGGCGTGTTGTGTAGGTAGGGTTAGGTTTCACCTGGTTCACTTGTGGGTTCGGCTTGGTGAAGAAGGATGGGAGGAAAGGGGTCGGAGGCATGAATGCTGAGGGGGGCGCGATGTTGGCCATGTTGCGACTAGGGGTGTGCATGGATCACCAGTGATTAGTATGGGTTTGGAGACAGTAGCAACCTAGTTGTGGTCGTTAGTGCGAGGACATCACATCCAGCAGCAATCAATTTGGGTGTAGGGCAGCAATCAACACAGTAACAATCAATTTGGGCATGGGGCAGCAGTCAATGAAGTAAAAATCAATGCAGCAATCAATGCAGTAACATTCAGTTAGGGTGTAGGGCAGCAATCCAAGCAGTAACAATCAATTTGGGCGTGGGGCAACAGTCAATGCAGTAACAATCAATGCAGCAATCAATGCCGTAACATTCAGTTAGGGCGTAGGGCAGCAATCAATGCAGTAACAATCAATTTAGGCATAGGGCTGCAATCAATTTGGGCGTAAGGCAGTAATCAATGCAGTAACAATTAATTTAGGTGTAAGGCAGCAATCAATTTGGGAGTGGGGCAGCAATCAATGCAGTAGCAATCAGTATGGGTGAAGGTAGCAGTTAATTAGGGCGTAGGGCAGCAATCAATGCAGTAACATTCAATTTGGGCATGGGGCAGCAGTCAATGCAGTAACAATCAATTTAGGTGTAGGGCAGCAATCAATTTGGGCGTAAGACAGCAATCAATGCAGTAACAATGAATGTAGGCGTAGGGCAGCAATCAATGCAGTAATAATTAATTTAGGAGTCCATGCAGTAACATTCAATTAGCGCATAGGGCAGCAATCAATGCAGTAACAATCAATTTGGGCGTGGGGTAGCAGTCAATAGAGTAACAATCAATTAGGGCATGGGCAGCAATCAATGCAGTAACAATTAATTTAGGCGTAAGGCAGAAATCAATTTGGGCGCGGGGCAGCAATCAATGCATTAGCAATCAGTATGGATGTAGGCAGCAATTAATTAGGGCGTGGGGCAGCAGTCAATGCAGTAACAATCAATTTAGGCATAGGGCAGCAATCATTTTGGCTGTGGGGCAGCAATCAGTGCAGTAGCAATCAGTATTGGCGTAGGTAGCAATTAATTAGGGCATAGGGCAGCAGTCATTGCAGTAACATTCAATTTGGAAACGTGGCATGACATGCGGCCGTCGGATCAGCAGGGAGTAAACAACACAGTTAACAATAGTGAGGTAGTGATACATGAGGGTACCTAGGATTGGCGTAGGCGGTGGGTCCAGTTGAGGAAAGGAACCGGGCCGTGCTGCAATAGAGGGAGGCACGCAATTGATCATTAGTGAAAGGGTGGCAAATAATACTGATGCACGTGTGTGGTCTGGGATAAAGGGTTGCTGCAGAGTGCTTTGGTTGCGTGGCTTTGCGTGCTTCGGATGAGTGCAATACCTGATGTATGAAGTGTTCAGGAGTGGGTGGCCAGCTGAAGAACAGGGTTCCTGGCAGAAGGTATGGTCAGGCGTGGATAGGCAGGGACAGGATGTTGCCCTTCGCTCGGCGGCCTTAGCGAAGGCAGGCCGGCTCACGCTTACCGGTGCGTGATTGGCTGGTTAATACTTAGCTGTAGCCAATGGCATCAGGCAACAGTGTAAGGGGGCCGGTGAGAGGCAGAGAAAAGTTTAGGCGATGTGGGCGGCCATTTTAGGGTGGTCAGCCATGCGGATCTCCAGCTGAATACTCTCAGCAATTATCGAAAACACAGGCATCTGTGGATGCTGGTGTAATTGGAATATGCAGTCTGAATGAATAAAAGATAAGGCTGCTATTTCAATGGGGAGCATAGATGGATGTACGAACCCTCGGGTAGGCCCACGGGCTCACCTAGTAATTCACAGGGATCAGCTCCTTCTGTGATGGTGCACTGCTCTTGCAGTGGGCGGAAGGAGCTCCACTTGGAGGAGCATTGACTGCCTTTGTAGAGATAATAGTGAAAAGTTTGAAAACGAGAGGTGATCCTATAAATGATGAACCAAATGAACTAGTCTAGTCCGGTCCAGAGTATATGGACCTTTTACGGAGCTTAACTTATGAAGCAGGTTTTTTACATTATATGTTGATTTATAAGTTTTAAGTTTAATGCAATTTGATTTTCGCCAATTTATATTGAAATATTGACGCATTGCTGTAATAAACCAATGAAAATAAAAATAAAAATAAAATAAAAATAAGAAGGAGCTTATAAGAGAAGAAATAACAAAAGAAATTAAATGAAGGAAGCTTGTTAAAAGCAGTGATTGTGGGATGCTTTCCCAAGGTGAGATTCAAGACTATTCTGAAGTCAAAAGAGCTTGGAAACAGTGGGATGCCAAGTGACTAAGGTCGAAGAGGTCAGAACACTACAAGCTGTCTGAGGGGGAGCCCCTGCTAGTTTGGGAAAGTCTCTCAGGGGAGCAGTTTTGATGGCCTTTCTGAACTCTTTTGGCTTAGTTTCTATTTCAACATCTCATATAATTTGTTCCACAGTTCCTGAAGCTCAACCACTCCAAGACTGAATTCCTACTGCTAGCCAACACCACCAAAAACCCTGACATCCAGACCTGGCTTCCTGCTATGAACATCGAGGGCTTCACACTCAAGCAGGCCAGCTGTGCCAAGTCCCTTGGTTTCAACATCGACAGACACCTCACGTTCAAACAGCACATAGCAAGGAAGACACAAACGGGCTGGTACAAACTTTCACTCCAGCGGAATATCAAGCCCTTAATCACAGAAAACGACTTCAGATCTGCTATCCAAGCCTTGGTCATCTCCCACCTGGATGGTGGCAATGGTCTCTTGGAAGCCCTTCCGACGTCGACCTTGGCACCCCTGATACGTGTCCTGCATCTGCAGCAAGAGTCATTGAAGGACTTCACAAATTCAACCACATCACCCCGACTCTCATAGAACTGCACTGGCTCCCACTGCAAGCCTGTGTCATCTTCAAATCCTGTTGCATCATCTACAAGGCTGATATCCTGAAGTCCCCAAGCTACCTCACTGAGAAACTCAGCATCTCCGGAGGCCTGCAATCCACCAAAAGTAAGGAAATGTGCAGACTTGAATTACGACACTGCAGGAAGGAAAGAACCAAAAGACAGCCCTTCTCTGTCTACGCGCCAACAGCCTGATTCACTGTATGTTTTCCTATGGGCTTGTGCCATTATAAAATGCTTCTGTGAATCAGGCCCCATGACTCTGGAACCTCCTCCCCGTCAACATCAGACTTGCCCCATCACTTCTACAGTTCAGGAACGTGCTGAAGACCTTCCATTTCAAGGAATGGCTCCTCCTTAACACCGAGGTCCACACACCCTGCACTCCCCACCATACCTGAGACTCAGTGATCTGCTCTCCTCTGTCCCCCCAGTGTCTTGTAGATCCTTCGCTGCCATTTGACAGCCCTACCCTGTTACCTCTCTGCTCCTTTTTTCTCTGCTTCTCTCACTGTGTTCTTCCCTTTATGATAGTTAAGTGCTCTGTTGCTTCCCAAAGCCAGGTCCACGCTCAATAAATACCCTAATAATAATAATATTAACAATAATAATAATACTAAAGTTTGGCCCCCAGTTGCAATTCAAACTTTCTCCTCTGATCTTTTTAAGAGAGTGTGGACTGGATTAGTTTGTCAGCTTTAGATGAACATCAAATGTTAAGACATGCACTGGATGGATCCCAAATAAAGCACTGGTCTCTGATGTGTGGGCAGTCTGCACTTTGCAAGTTTGAATACCGCCACAGGGCTCTCTTAGCCTTTTATCCTTCCAAGCTCGATAATTCGAGTTCTTTAAGATAGGATAACAACAACACCTGTTGTTACAGCGTTTAGAAGCTGGAGGAACCTTTCATGAAACACTATACAAGCACATACATTTTGAAGTCAATTACACGGTAGCCCGCCATGGTGGCAGGCCCACCAACAGCATGAATCATTTGCACAGTTGCATGCACAATGCATATGAGCCATGCCAGCATGCACAAAAAGTGCTATAGTTGTTTTTCAGGCTATAGAAAAGTCTAAGATTCACCACCTGTAGATCATCATCATCATTTGTTTAGCGCCTTTCACCATTGGTATTGTCCCAAGGCGCTGTAGGTTGAATGCCCTCGGGGGACCGGAGTCCAGGTATGGGAACATTTGTCAGAGGAGTTTAGAATGCGTGTTTGCATTTTAGCCAAAGTAAATGGGTAGGGGCGGCCGGGTTCCTACTAGCTACCCATTTCGAGCTGGCAAGTGGAAGGGTGCTTTGAAGTTGACAAGAGAGAGTGCAAGGGTAGTAGGTTCAATATGTGTCCTGTTAGACCGAATTTCTGCTGTGGGACATAGCTGCATTCTGATGGCAGAGGTGCTGTGCGGTATGTCGTTGTGGATGGAGTGTGGTTGCAGATGCGTGCGGGTGAGTTGCCTTAGGCTATCTTCCAGTAGCATGGAGTGTGATACGTACTCATCTGCAGTTGCTGGCTTCTTGGCTTCCTAGTTGTGGCATGGACTTTCTCCTCCTTTTGGCGGTTATTAGCTTATTCTTACCGTCATTCAGTGAATGCATGGACGTTCCTTGCAATGGCTTGGCCCATGGCGATTTTTGGCCTGCCAAACCTGTTGAGAGGGCGATTATAGAGGCGGCCCCATGCCTCTATCCACAGTCCACCGATATGTTCAAATCAGTGATACAGCAGAGCAGTGCCAAAGGAAGGAGTGCAAGCGCCTGTTCCTGCCTCGCCCGCCTTTGCTCCTTCTCCACACTCTTTCTACAGCTACGACATAGTCACAGTGGCATCTCGCCCTTCTAGGGCGAGTCAACATCTGGCTTGGATTTGGTGGAGGCAGAGGGGCCATCAGTCGGGCATGTTGTGCCCTGCTTGGGTATGAGGTGATACAGTAGTGCCACCTTCCCCACCGAGGAAGGACACAACAATGGCGGTGCCCCATTTTAGGGAGGGGATGGTGCAAACAGGTGGCATTCTATATTAGCTCTCCATTGGCCGCTACTGATTTGTCAGTGGACTAGTACAGGATGCGGCCACTCACTTCTGGCAGCACACGTCCAATGTTTTGGACCTGCCGTCCAGAGGAGGTATACGATTCCAAACATTGCCGAGTTGTCCTCCATGTGTTGTTAATGAAATACTTTTGATTATTGTAATCCTCGGCACTACACATCGAGTAAGTATTAATACAAATATATGAAACAATGTTATAAAGGTTATGAATTCCATTGCAGCCTTAAAAGAACACGTCACTTAAACAGCACTTAAAAAATGGGACCACGGTGGGACGTGAAATTAGGCCATACATTTTCTTTGTATTTGTGTTATGTCGTGTTTTGTAATGTTAAGCTTTCTAAGGGAATTTGTACAGCACACTAGCACCTCTGATGCAGCTTCCAGGCGCTAGACCCCATAAGCATGAACGAGGACTGGTTCATGAGCGGCACCTATCTAAGCTCTAAAGTGGGTGGTGTTTAGAGGTTACCTGAACTGGTAATGGTCTCAAAAGGATCGCATGGAAACTGAAGGAGAATTCCAGAGGCGAGCAGCATTTACAGAGAATCTCCTTTCACCATTTTTCTGTACCTAAGATTCGGGACACAGAGAACATTTGAGATATTTTCTAGGAAGGTTTTCTATAGCATAATTATATATTTTTTTATATCGTGCTTAATACCGAAGAGGTTTCTAAGCGCGGACCCAGGATTCGAACCTGTGTTGCTCTGTGCTGTCTTGCTTCCAAGAGGAGCATGTTGCCACTGAGCTCTAAAATGATGTGAGCCCAAGGGTAACAGAGCACTATACAGAACTCTCTGAAGATTGTGCAGAGTGGTAGAATTCATACTCATTTCCACATTGAAAAAATACAAAGCATTATTTTAACAATGCACTGACTTGCTTCATCAGAACAGAGAGCACATTGGTGTTTCGTTTTGGGTGTACAAACGCCATGGCTGTCAACCCTGTGTTGCTTTCGCTTCTGCAGTGCATCTGCAGGCTAGTGGCAGTCATCATCAGTCTGCAAGGCTGCCTCCTCTGTGACCAGTAGCCTGCAGACAGCTTGCAAATACACAATTGGTTATTTAGTTAATAGAGGCTAGTCAGAAACAAGTCTGGAGGGATTTTGTGAGTCAATGCAGGAAGTTAATAATCTCTGGAGGTCGATTGTATCTAGCTTTTTGTTAAGTAAGGTGGACAGCCCTCCCCAAGGACATGTCCCAACTTATACCTGGGTCACTTGGGTGGATGCACAATAACAGTAAGTTAACATATGTGTTTCTGAGTCATGTTCTGTAAAGGAGAATGATAGGAAGGTGCACTATGTCGGGTACATTGTCTATCACAAACCTTTCCATAAAGGCATGCAAGAGTTGAATGAATCATTTTCAAGGTCCCCAAGTCTTTAAATCCCTCAATCACATCCTAAACCACCAATGCGTATGAATAATGAATTCCTAGGTCAGAGGGCACAGTTCAGCACATCATAAACCACCAATGCGTATCAATTATGAATTCCTCTAGTCGGAGGGCACAGTTCAGCACATCCTAAACCACCAATCCGCACTAATAATGAATTCCTAGGTCGGAGGGCACAGTTCCGCATGTCCTCCACCAATGGGGATGAATGATGAATTTCTGCAGTCAGAGGGCACAGTTCAGCACACCCTAAACCTCCAATGCATATGAATGATTAATTCCTGCAATCGGAGGGCACAGTTCAGCACATCCTAAACCACCAATGCGTATGAATTATGAATTCCTCTAGTCGGAGGGCAAAGTTCAGCACATCCTAAACCACCAATCCGCACTAATGATGAATTCCTAGGTCGGAGGGCACAGTTCCGCATGTCCTCCACCAATGCGGATGAATGATGAATTCCTGCAGTCAGAGGGCACAGTTCAGCACACCCTAAACCTCCAATGCATATGAATGATTAATTCCTGCAGCTGGAGAGCACAGTTCAACACGTCCTAAACCACAAATGTGTATGAATGATGAATTCCTGCAGTCAGAGGGCACAGTTCAGCATGTCCTAAACCTCCAATGCATATGACTGATTAATTCCTGCAGTCAGAGGGCACAGTTCAGCACATCCTAAACCACCAATGCCTATGAATGATGAATTCCTGCAGCCGGAGGGCACAGTTCAACACGTCCTAAACCACCAATGCATATGAATGATGAATTCCTAGGCCAGAGGGCATAGTTCAGCACATCCTAAACCACCAACGCGTATGAATGATGAATTCCTAGGTCAGAGGATCCTCGTGATAAATATATACTGGCAACATAAAGCTGCTGGAGAGTTGGAGTTTTTCGATAATTTATGCGATCTTGTGGATAATGTATCAGAAAAAGAGGAAAATGCAGCCATCATAGTGTGCAGAGACTTCAATATTGATCTTCTAATGACATATAAGTTGCAACATAAGGACAAACAAAATGATAACCTAAGAAAAACCATAGTAGAAGAACTCAACGTCAGAAGTATGGACATATTAAATGGAAAGACGTTAGGAGATATACCAGCACAAGTGACCTTGTTTGCGAGATAACCAAAAATCTATCTTAGATTATGTTGTTACTTCAAAAAGTATGACAATGAACATCTGTGAGATGAAGGTCATTAAAACAGACCTAAGTGATCCCAATCTATTAATAATCACCTTTAAAACAGAACCTACAAAAGAACAAACGAAATAGATTCAAATGATTGAAGTGGAGCAAGGTGGAAATCGGTTGCCAATGAACAGGACTAAGATAATAAACCTGACAGCCTCATTACACATATCAAGATCTGATAATGACCGCACTATGGTCGAATACGATGTCCTTCTCCAAATATACAAATTTCAAAATCAACAAAATATGAAAAGTCTGGTGAAGAAGCATATATATGACCCGGAGGTGGTCAGAAAAAAAAGGATCCTACGAAAACAGCTGAGAACTTTGGAAGACTCTTTTTTATAAGATCCTAGAAAGATAAAGAAAAAAAGAGAAGGAAAATGCAGTATAAAAACTGGATCAAGTGGTATAGAGTAGTACTCGAACAAAATGATGCTGAAGCTATGATGTCATGCCTAGCACAAAGAAACTCAAGGGATTTTTCGGCTGCAATTAATGAGCTGGAAAGACCGCAGAATGTGAGCCTATGTAACATGGTAACTGAGATCTTGTGGACTGCTCATTATACTACGCTCTTTCAGAAACTGAAGCCTGCTAATAGCCTTGACGAGAAGAATAACTTCTCGTGGAACATCAGTATGGTGAGAGATGACATTTGCAGTAACATCAAGAAACTAAGTGCCTCACGTGCTCCTGGGCCTGATGGCTTGACCAATTACATCCTAAAGCAAAACCCAGAAGAATGGGCTGACTTTTGTTACAAGCTCTTTGGGATGGTACTAAAAGAAGGAGGAATACCAAAGACCTGGAAAAGAGCCATAATCATCCCCATTTTCAAGAAGGGTTCGAGATTAGAACCTAACAACTACAGACCCATTGCACTACTAGATGTAGTGGGGAAACCTTTCACCATCCAGATGTTGAAGCAATTAACAGCCTGGATTAAACATGCTGGTGTGGCAGACGCGAGGCAAACTGGCTTCGTCAAAGGTGTGGGCTGTAGTTTTAACCTGTTCATTTTGAACATTGTGAAAATGGAAGCGATAAAAAAAAAACACCTCTTTACATCGCATTCATTGACTTGGCGCACACCTTCAATGGGGTTGATCGAGAGCTGCTGTGGAACAAAATGACTAGAAAAGGATGTCCAACTAGTCTACTTGCCTCGATAAAGGCTCTTTATTCTGGGACATCTATTCAAGTTCCTTTAGATCAGAGCAGACATATAACGAACCTGATAAGAACTACGCACCACGTCAAACAGGACTGTCCCTTAGGAGCCACGCTTTTCAACTTCTTTTTCTCAGAGGCTGCCGATGCTCTTGAGAGCGTGAATTTGTTTCCTCCAAAGATTAATGAAGAGCACATAAACATGATCATATACGCTGACGACATCGCGATATTAGATCTGACTCCCATTGGTCTGCAGAGGAAGATCACAACATTTAAGGATTATATTGAAAAAAATAAACTTTTATCAATATACAAAAAACAGAGATCCTGATTCTAAAGAGCTTACAGGGATCAAACAAGCAAAAAGCCAGCCAAACTTTTAAATGGAGGTTAGGCAATGATGCCCTAAAAGTGGTGACAGAGGCAAAATACCTGGGCATTACAATAAGCGCAAATATTAATGACGAACCTATGGTAAAGAAGCTGATTTCGAAATGCAAACAATTTGCTGCGCAGGCTGCTAAACTCCATGCGAAATATGGAAAATGTTCAATGCTTCCAGTCATATGTTTCTACAGGAACAAAATCATTCTGGCCATGACGTACAGGTTTGAGACTCTATTTGGGTGGGACCACGAACTGTGGTCAAGATGTGAACATGTGATATGGCGAAGAATACTCCAACTGCCCAAGGACATTCCAACTGCCTGCATGAGGTACGAGATGAGTCTATCTTCCATTAATGTGATCGTCATATGGAACTCGTTAACCCTATTTAGAAAAGCATCTGGAGCTGATAGTATCATCCAATTTTGCATATTAAAAAGTGATAAACCATCAAGCGAAGGACTTTTAGGCCTCTAGAGATCTTCCTGTGTGACGATCCTAAAGCAGTTAAACATGGATAAAGAAACCCTTCTACAGAATCCAAATGCGGTGAAAAAAAAACTATTTGAACAGGATTGGATCGACACCTATGATAAGAGAATGCAACATAAAAGAATGAAAAACAATCAACCCGAAGCAAAAAACAGAATGTTCTCCCTAGGTATATGATTCATTTCCCGTGCAAATGGAGGAGATCAATTTTCCTTAAATTTAAACTAAATGCATGGATAACGAAAGAAACCTCGTACAAAAGGAAGCAGAGCTGCGTGTTAGATCAATTGTGCAGTTTCTGTCATGGTGCCGAGGAATCTTTGAAACATCTGATGCAAGAAGTAGATGTATGGGTCAAGAGATGGACAAATGTACCACGTGTACCGCTGAGGAATGGTGGAGTCGGATACACATTGGCGAAAATAACAAACTGATATTTGCATTTATTTATTTATTTTATTTATTTGGATTTGTATAGCGCACATCTGCCCGGGGCATCGCGGCGCTGGTCAACTAGTCTCACTTAGAACATGTAATTTCCGAATGCATAATTTACAACAAGTAAGTGGTTTGAACAGGTTACATACAATAGTTACAAGTGTGATTGTTACATACTGTTGTCTCAAAACCAATATGCACGTTATTATAAACAGGTGTCACATACCATAAAATAGGGCGAGAGAGTTAGTTGAAGAGGGTGGTTTTTAACAGTTTGCAGAAAGTTTGGCATGATTTTTCGTTCCTGAGTGCCGAAGGAAGGGCGTTCCAGTTTTTTGGAGCTAGGTGCTGGAAGCTGGAACCTCCAGCTTTACTTCTTTTGAAAGTGGGTACATAGGTCTGGTTAGACAAGTGTGATCTGGTGGGTCTGGAGGACGTGATGTGGGTGATCCTTTCGGATAGTTATGGTGGGGCGTCAGCAGAGAGGCATCTATGAGCAATGGCCATAGATTTGAAGAGGATGCGTTCTTTTATAGGTAACCAGTAGGCCTCTTTTCTAGCATGGGAGATGTGTTCCCTTTTCAGAATACTCAGGGCTGTTCTTAAGGCGTTGTTCTGAGTGACTTGCATTTTTTTAATGTTTTTTGCCGAGGTGCCTAGGAAGAGGGCATTGCAATAGTTCAACTTAGTTCCTACTGTAGCTCTGGCTATTGACAGGCAGTTTTTTGTTGAGAGGAAGGGTTTCACGCATTAATTACCTTGGTGGTGAGTGCAGCGGAGGACGCTATGGCATTTACCTGCCGTGACATGAATAGTGTTTAGTCAAGGTAAACTCCTAGGGTTTTTACAGCCGATGAGACTGTGATGGCGGAGTTATCGATTTTGAATGTTTTGTATTGTGGTGGGAGTTTGTTTAAGGTTTCCTTCGTGCCAACTATGAGGATCTCTATTTTGTCTCCGTTTAGGCATAGGCCATTGGATGCCATCCAGGTTTGGATGGCTGTATAGATCTTGGTTAGTGCCGCAGCGTCTTGTTCATAGATGCATGTGAGGGGGAGTAGAACTTGAGTATTGTCGGCATAGTTGGTGTAGGCTATGTCTCGACGATCTAAGTCATTGAAAAGTGGGAGGGTGAAGATATTGTAGAGTGTGGGGGCAGTGCAGGAGCCTTGTGGGACACCACAGTGGATGGTGGTGGGAGTGGCAGAGGCGGAGTCTGAGAAGTATTTCATGAGTCGACTTCCGAGGAAGGATGTGGTCCATGAGATGGCTTGCGGAGAGAAGTAGGCTTCGGTTTTGAGTTGCGTGCCTAAAATGTCATGGTTGACCAGGTCAAAGGCAGCAGACAGGTCCAGCAGGAGCAGGAGTGCTGTTTTACCTTTGTCCATGATGCCATTGAGTTGTATTTTAAGATCGAGTAGGGCTGACTCGGTCCTGTGTCCTGGGCGGAAGCCTGATTGTCTTTTCCCTAGGATTTTCTTCCAAGTATTGTTGGATTTGCATTGTGTTTTTGGGATCTAGGGTGGGTTTTTGAGGAGTGGGCGCACCCATGCTTCGTTTAGGCTGTCTGGAACTGAGTTAGCATTGAAGGAGGCATTGATGAACGATTTAAGAAACGGTGCCAATGTTTCTACGCAGTCTTTGACTAGTTTGGCGGGGCAGGCATCGTCTTTGCAGTTAGAAGGCTTGATTTTGTTCACAATTTCTATTATCTCTAGTTCGGAGACTTCTCTAAATTTGAATGGCGTGATGTTTTTTTTTCTTTGACCTCAGACACTGTTTCTGCATGTGCGGTTGATAAGAAGTGCTGAGTGAGGTTTTTGTGGTGGACTAGAATTTTATTCTGGAGGAGAGCTCAATTTTGTTAAGGAGGGCGGACTGTATGGTGTTGCACCAGGCTTGATCTTTAACGATTTCGCGAGACTTGGTTGCAGGTGTGGATAGTTCCTTGAATATGACGAAGAGCTCTTTAGATTCTGAGCTGGCATTGGAGATTGTGTCGTTATAGGAAGTGGACTTAGCTGTATTGATGGCTTTTTTATATTTGGTGGCCAGTGATTTGTAAGAGGATAATGAGGAGGCGCTAGGAGAGCTTTGTCAAGAGTTCAGTGCTTTGCGTTTCTGGTGCGCAGTTCTTTTAGTTCTGTTGAGATCCAAGTGTTGGAGTGTTTGATATTTTTGCATTTTTTTCTTTTGGAGAGGGACGATGATGTCTATGCAGGGGTGTAGGAGACACATAAAATCTGGTTGGGACAGGGGACATCTTGGGGACTTTGCTTTATTTATTTATTTATTTATTTATTTATTTATTTATTGTGTTTTAGTCAAAGAACTCGACTTTTCACAAAATTAGAATTAAAATAGCAGTACGTATTAAATTACAAATATCACTGTATAAAACAAGAGAAAAGAAGAAAAGAAAACAGAAGAAAATTAAAGATGCTGCAGCAAAGAACATGGGCCTCATAACAAGTACGGCGGTAGGGAGTTAACGGCACCGGTAGGGATGCCGGTGCCGTTAACCCCCTACCGCCGCATTTCGAGGTCCCTTAGCGGGTCCCACTAAGGCTGGCTGGTTTTACCAGCCGCCCTTAGCGGGAGCCGCTAAGGGACCAGGGAGTTAATAACGGGCTGCTATTTGCAGGCCCGTTATTAGCTCCTTCCCCATTCCCATTGAGCCCTATGGGGGCTCGAATGGGAATCGGGAATGGTTTTCAGAATGGGGATTTACCGGGTCCTCCAAGGTTGGAATGACCCGGTAAGTCCCCATTCCGACTACCCGGACACGGGTTTGGAGGCAGCCATGGTGCTATTAGCACCATGGCTACCTCCAAACTCGTAATGAGGCCCCATGTCTTTGTATCTTGCATTTCTGGATTTTTCATCTGACTATGAGCTTGTGGTAAGAGAGAGGAAATAACAATTACTTCCAGTGGGCCACAGCTAGGACGCCAGCTCGTTAAGAGGCAGATCACCTGTAAGTGGACTCCTGCCGAATAAAGGAGTTGAAGCTTTTTCTACCAACTGCAAGTTGCTACCTTTTTTGTGTGGGGCAAGGAGACGTGTGTGTCTCTTGGAATGGAAAGATGGGGGTTTCAAAGAAAGAGGAAATCTTGTTTGTACCTCTGAGTCAGCTCTCTTTTGGGAGTAGGGGGACCAGGTGTGTGATATTGCTGCTTTGCTGCTTTGACTGTCCTACGGGGGTTGGGGGGGTAACAGCAAACAAGGAGGATGAGCGATCGCAAGCCCACCCCCTTATAAGCACTACACAGGTCTGCGGTCGTCGGACCCGGGGGATGCCTAGTAGGTGGGGTGTATGTGGACCCAGGGGGGTGTCCAGAGGGGCTGCCCGCTATGTGGGCGGCCCCTCTAGCGCCCCTGCTAGGGCCTGGCCAGCCTCTCACGATGAGTCTGGTCCCTCTTATTCCATCTCATGCTGACCTTAGAGCCTAGCCTTTCTTTTCCTTTGTCATTCCGAATGCAGAGCTGGACTCTTCATTCCCCGTTTAACTTTTGCTGCAAAGCCTGATCTATTTGCTCCACTCATATGTTACTAGGAAGGCAGAGCATGGGTCCTCTGCCCTGTTACATTATTCAAAGAGCCCCTCTGGCCTTTCTTTGCCTCTCCCTTGTCTCACTGCTTGCTTGCTTAATACATACCTCCTTGCTTGAACACTCAACATATTCTCCCTAACATAGCAAAGGCAGCTATCTATTTGTTCTGTGTCTTAAATTGGCCTCTTATTTCTGCTTTTCTGTCTGCAGGGGAAAGGCATTTGCCAGTCACCGCCATGATGGTTCTACCTGGCCATAAGAGACAACAGCTAGCCAATATTGGAAGAACATGGGCATATTATGCCAGAGGCTGGCAACTGCCTTCCTAAAGCCTACACAAGAGACAGAAATCTTGATTTTGTTTCTAACAGTAATTCAGTGGATGAAGAAACGTGAGAGCACACATATTGCTTATAAAGGAAGGGGAAGATGTCACACTTGGTTAAGACATTTTGATCACGCCAGGAGCTAATTTGCAGCTGCAATTAAGCGATTACATTTTAGACTTCTGGCTTTAAATAACGTTAGCATCACCTGGAAAGCACAGAGGTTGCTCAACAGGGTTCCTGAAGCACGAGGGGTACCATACTCGTGGGCATGGATGATTGGAGGGCATTCTTGCTTTGTTTTGGAGCCTGGCCCCTATAGCCATGATGGGGCAGGGGCCTATTACTTTTGGTTGTACGTACCCTTTGAGGATGGGCAGACATTGCCTCCTTCTTTAGCCCACTAACAGCTCTGCTTTGCAACTTTATCACACATACCTGTCAGGTGGCATGTAACTCAGTGCTACTAATGTTATCAGCCTCAGAAGTCTGGAATCCTTTGCCACATCAACTAGGGTACAGGCTTGCCACCTGAGACTTACCCATGTCTGAGTCGGCATCTGTCGCCCTGTGGGGAAGACACACAGAAGGAGCAGGGCACAGTGCCCTTGTGTGTTTTTCACACTTCTTCCTCGGGGTGGGCACACTTCACTCCGAAGAGAAAGTGGCACATGCTGGGCAACATTCTACCACTTTGACAATGTAACCCAAAGAGCGAAATTGGCTATTTGAAATACCTCTGTCGACTTATTATTGCGCAATCCACACTGATGGGTTTCAACACCTGCTTAACGCGAGTTGGCAATTAAGGGCATTTGCCAACGCACTCAAGAAGCACAGGACACCCTCTTACCAGCGACAGGCCATGCTCACTCATTCTGATCACGAATTGGCATTTATCTGGGGTCATGTTAAATGTATTTATTTATTTATTACATGTGTAGCATCACGCAAAACCCCCAAGCATCAAGCCTCAGCGTAAACTGCATGGAGTGGACAACTTCCATTGGCGCATGTTTTTACTTTTACGCTACAAAATGGAAGATTTTAGTAATAAAGGCAGGTGAAGTCACATTGCTTTTCCACTTTGGAAGAGTGTAAATACGTCACCCAATTAGCGATTGTTGGCGGAATTGACAATGGCTTCCTCTGGACTCTGCCCGCTTTTACCAGGTTTAATTTCCAAGCAGATCCCAGAGGAATCCCTTTCCTTATTTCCAGCATGAGAATCCATGCTGGCAGTAAGGCCGCATTTGTCTGGTGGAGCGGGAAATACACGGGGTCCTGGTGTGTCCACTCGGCTCCCGAACTCCACCCAGAAAATGCACGAAAATCTGCCCATTTAGAAAAAGCAACAGTGATAGTATTTTCCACCACTTTTTCTGAACCAATCGACCTGGAAAATGCTGTTTCATTGGAAGCTGAATGCATTCACTCTGCCTATTATCCCACCGGAAGATTAAGCCAGGTGCTGAACACAGGTTACATACTCCTGTGCACAGTCGGCATTTGGAGAATTAACTAACTGAGCTACCTTACAAATGATATCTCCTCTGGGGCTTTAACGTCTTAACCCCTTAACTGCCATGGGCATTACCCCCCAGTGCCAAGGCCTTTTTTGGTGATTTCGGTATGTCGCCATTCAATCCCTTGTAACTTCTTTGTTACATGAGATATCTCGGCCAAAGTTGGCCCCTTTTTTCCCACATGGAGGCGGTCGCAACGCCACCCAGGAATCCTAATTTGCTGTAGGGGGGGTGAGAGAAAATAACCAAAAAGGAGAACATTTGGGTATTTTTCAGAAAATGCCAATAACATGTTGTACAAAGAAGCCTGTGGTGTTTTCCTTGTAAGAGCTAGGAACAAATGATTTGCTGTGCTGGATTGCCCATTTTCCAGGCTTTCAAGAACAGATTGAGTGGAAACCAAAATAACATAAATTGATATGCTAATCAGCCGTTTTGTGAGAGGTAGGCGTTTTTGGTGTTTTTTGTCCAATAGGACATGCGTGGACGGAATGAGAGAAAAGTGTAGGAAAGCAGGATGGGAAGCAAGAAAGGCATACATTTCTGAAAAGTAGACAATATTCCAAGTTTAGGAAGGGGTGATTTGCACAGGTCAGGCAACAACTATGTAGGGAAAGATTCCATCGTTTGGGGGGAAATTGGGAAAAAAAAACACAATTTCCGCACATTTCACTATGGTCACGCACCGAAACACGCAGCCAACAACACATGGCCTACCTTTCCGCATTCCCACAAGTTTCCCGATGAAAACGTAACTCACATGCGTGGGCGCACCTACCTGGGTGCAAATGGAAAAGCCTAAAACACTGGTAACCCCAAGTCTTTTTGCACAGCAGATTTTCAGGAATTTTGCTCATGTGGACAACCTACAGATTTGGGCCTAGGGTGTCGAAGCCACGAAGGAAAACAGGGAACCCCATGCATTTCCGAAAAGAAGACACCCGTGGGAATCCACAGAGGTATGACTTGCGTGAATCGCCCCATAATTTATGACCAACAATCCCTGACAAATTCTGAAATTTAGTGGAAAAAACTCAATTTTCACTTTGTCTGGGATTGTGGGTAATACATCCTACGGGTGTCTTCTTTTCGGAAATGCATGGGGTACCGTGTATTCTTTCATGGCTTCGACACCCTAGGCCCAAATCTGTAGGTTGTCTCCCCAAACCCTTTGGGGGTTACCAGTGGTTTAGCCTTTTCCCTTTGCGCCCAGGTAGGTGCACCCACACATGTGAGGTACTGTTTACATCGGGACACCTGTAGGAACGCCGGAAGGTAGGACATGTGGTGTTGGTGGCGTGTTTCGGTGGGTGGCAAGAGGGAAATGTCTGAAAGTTGTAGTTTTTTCACCAAATTTCAGACTTTGCTGAGGATTGTGGGTAATACATTCTGGGGCGATTCGCGCAAGTCAGACCTCTGTGGATTCCCACCGGTGTGCTGTTTTTGGAAATGCATGGGGTTCCCTGTTTTCTTTGGTGGCTTCGACACCCTAGGCCCAAATCTGTATGTTGTCCACATGAGCAAAATCTGCTCTGCCGAAAGGCTTGAGTTACCAGTGGGCTAGCCTTTTCCCTTTGCCCTTTGCGCCCAGGTAGGTGCACCCACACATGTGAGAACCACATGCATTTTCGATAATAAGACACCGTGGGCACCCCCTTTCCACTAAAACAACCATGGTGGTTCAATGGCCCCCCACACCCACCCAAAACAAGTTATATATATATTTGTTTGTTTTGCCCCAGGCTTGGGGGGTGGCTCTGCCAATATTTTCAGTGGCCTCCCCCCACCCCAAATGGATGGGGGCATCTCATGTACCCCTTCCTAGGGGCGGAAATCTGTCCCCAGGGAAGGCTACATAAGGTACCCCCGTCCACTTAGGGTGGGGGGAGAGGGTCACCCTCCCTTTCAAACACAAAAACTCCTGGTGATCTAGTGGGCCTCCCACCCCCACCCAAAACAAGTTATAATATGTATATATATATATATTTGTTTTGCCCTTCCCTAGGGGCAGATGGCACATGTGTGTGACCATCGGCCCCCAGGGGGGTGGCAAAACGTACTGCCCCAGGCTTGGGGGGCGGGGTGGCTCTGCCAATATTTGCAGTGGCCTCTACCCTCACCCCAAATGGATGGGGGCATGTCATGTACCCCTTACTAGGGGCAGAAATCTGCCCCCAGGGAGGGCTACATAAGGTGCCCCCCATCCACTTCCACCCCCCTTGCAAAAATCCCTGGTGGCTAGTGGTTCCACCCGAACCCAACCCACCCAAAACTATGTTAAAAAAATAATCTTTTTTTTTGCCCCCCTTCCCTGGGGGCAGATGATCACCCATCTGCCTCCAGGGTATTGCCCCCATGCTTTGGGGGCCAGGGGGGAGAGGGCAGCTTACATAGTAAGCAGCCCCTCCCCCCACTTCAAAAACAGATCCCTGTACGACACACCAAACACATATTCTGGGGGGATAAATGACATTACATCCCCCCCACTTAAAATTGTGGGGGGGATGTGTCCCCCCTGTCCCCACCATGTCCTACGCCCATGTGTCTATGGCTGTACTGATAGTGGATTTGGAGATGTCCGCCAGTACTGCTGGGTCTAGAGTGGCTGAGAGGTTGTTAGTAAGAGTGTCTAGATATGGTAGGATCCTTTCTTTAGTAAGGTTCCTGGCGCTTCTTGCCAAGGCTGGTGGTACGGGGCTGATTTTTTTCTCTGTGCTTGCGAGAGTGGGGATGAAGAAGGGAATAAGCGAGTAGTCTGACCAAGGGGTGGGTGTGATGGAGCTGATATCGATGCTACAGTTGTCGTCCGCTAACCAGTCCAGTGTGCGTCCTTTGTAGTGCGTAGGAGTGAGGTTTTTTGTTCGAAGCCTAGTTCTTGTAGTGCTAGAGCTAGGGCTGTGGACGGTCTGTCCTCTTGTCGTTGAATCAGAGGTTGAGATCGCCTAGGAGGATAGTTTTGGTGGTTGTTTTTAGGTTTTCAACTAAGAGGTGGGCAGGGTTTTGATGGAAGTCAGATATGGGGCCTGGAGGGCAGTATACTAGGTTGATGGTGATAGTGGAGTTTGCTGATAGTGAGATCTTAGTGGTGAGGGAGTCTATGTTGTCTCTGAGTTCCGATGAGGATTGTCTTATTTCTAATTGTTCTTTGACTATGAGGACTACTCCCCCGCCTGTAGTTAATGTTCTGTCCTGTCTGAGGATGGTGTACCCTGGTGGGATAGCTAAAGAGAGGGCAGGGCCAGCGGCATTGTGAAGCCAGGTTTCCGTGATGGCTAAGATGTCGAGGTCGAGGTTGGTTAGGAGATCATGGATTTCTGTGGCGTGAGTGGGAAGGGAGCAGGCATTGATCAAAGCAGATTATAAGTTGGAGGGTATCATGGATGTCTCTGTAGTCGTGGCTGGTGGAGACAGCTTGTGCGTACTATGTACGTTAGGGTTTGGTGTAATTTTTAGGGAGGTCTGTGGCCGGGTGGTTGCCAGGGTTGGCAGGTGGGGTTTTTGGTGGGTGTCTGGAGCGGAGACCTAGTGGTCGGTTTCTGGAGCTGGTGTTTCCCGGGCGTGTTGTGTAGGTAGGGTTAGGTTTCACCTGGTTCACTTGTGGGTTAGGCTTGGTGAAGAAGGATGGGAGGAAAGGGGTCGGAGGGATGAATGCTGAGGGGGCGCGATGTTGGCCATGTTGCGACGAGGGGTGTGCATGGATCACCAGTGATTAGTATGGGTTTGGAGACAGTAGCAACCTAGTTGTGGTCGTTAGTGCGAGGACATCACATCCAGCAGCAATCAATTTGGGCATAGGGCAGCAATCAATTTGGGTGTAGGGCAGCAATCAATGAAGTAACAATCAATGCAGCAATCAATGCAGTAACATTCAGTTAGGGCGTAGGGCAGCAATCAAAGCAGTAACAATCAATTTGGGCGTGGGGCAACAGTCAATGCAGTAACAATCAATGCAGCAATCAATGCCGTAACATTCAGTTAGGGCGTAGGGCAGCAATCAATGCAGTAACAATCAATTTAGACATAGGGCTGCAATCAATTTGGGGGTAAGGCAGCAATCAATGCAGTAACAATTAATTTTGGTGTAAGGCAGCAATCAATTTGGGAGTGGGGCAGCAATCAATGCAGTAGCAATCAGTATGGGTGAAGGTAGCAGTTAATTAGGGCAGCAATCAATGCAGTAACATTCAATTTGGGCATGGGGCAGCAGTCAATGCAGTAACAATCAATTTAGGTGTAGGGCAGCAATCAATTTGGGCGTAAGACAGCAATCAATGCAGTAACAATGAATGTAGGCGTAGAGCAGCAATCAATGCAGTAACAATTAATTTAGGAGTCCATGCAGTAACATTCAATTAGCGCATAGGGCAGCAATCAATGCAGCAACAATCAATTTGGGCGTGGGGTAGCAGTCAATAGAGTAACAATCAATTAGGGCATAGGGCAGCAATCAATGCAGTAACAATTAATTTAGGCGTAAGGCAGAAATCAATTTGGGCGCGGGGCAGCAATCAATGCATTAGCAATCAGTATGGATGTAGGTAGCAATTAATTAGGGCGTGGGGCAGCAGTCAATGCAGCAACAATCAATTTAGGCATAGAGCAGCAATCATTTTGGCTGTGGGGCAGCAATCAGTGCAGTAGCAATCAGTATTGGCGTAGGTAGCAATTAATTAGGGCATAAGGCAGCAGTCATTGCAGTAACATTCAATTTGGAAATGTGGCATGACATGCGGCCGTCGGATCAGCAGGGAGTAAACAACACAGTTAACAATAGTGAGGTAGTGATACATGAGGGTACCTAGGATTGGCGTAGGCGGTGGGTCCAGTTGAGGAAAGGAACCGGGCCGTGCTGCGATAGAGGGAGGCACGCAATTGATCGTTAGTCAAAGGGTGGCAAATAATACTGATGCACGTGTGTGGTCCGGGATAAAGGGTTGCTGCAGAGGGCTTTGGTTGCGTGGCTTTGCGGGTTTCGGATGAGTGCAATACCTGATGTATGAAGTGTTCAGGAGTGGGTGGCCAGCTGAAGAACAGGGTTCCTGGCAGAAGGTATGGTCACGCGTGGATAGGCAGGGACAGGATGTTGCCCTTCGCTCGGCGGCCTTAGCGAAGGCAGGCCGGCTCACGCTTACCGGTGCGTGATTGGCTGGTTAATACTCAGGTTTAGCCAATGGCATCAGGCAACAGTGTAGGGGGGCCGGTGAGAGGCAGAGAAACGTTTAGGCGATGTGGGCGGCCATTTTAGGGTGGTCAGCCATGCGGATCTCCAGTTGAATACTCTCAGCAATTATCGAAAACACAGGCATCTGTGGATGCTGGTGTAATTGGAATATGCAGTCTGAATGAATAAAAGATAAGGCTGCTATTTCAATGGGGAGCTTAGATGGATGTACGAACCCTCGGGAAGGCCCACGGGCTCACCTAGTAATTCACAGGGATCACGACTGCTCCTTCTGTGATGGTGCACTGCTCTTGCAGTGGGGGGAAGGAGCTCCACTTGGAGGAGCATTGACTGCCTTTGTAGAGATAATAGTGAAAAGTTTGAAAACGAGAGGTGATCCTATAAATGATGAACCAAATGAACCAGTCTAGTCCGGTCCAGAGTATATGGACCTTTTACGGAGCTTAACTTATGAAGCAGTTTTTTTACATTATATGTTGATTTATAAGTTTTAAGTTTAATGCAATTTGATTTTCGCCAATTTATATTGAAATATTGACGCATTGCTGTAATAAACCAATGAAAATAAAAATAAAAATAAAATAAAAATAAGAAGGAGTTTATAAGAGAAGAAATAACAAAAGAAATTAAATGAAGGAAGCTTATTAAAAGCAGTGATTGTGGGATGCTTTCCCAAGGTGAGATCCAAGACTATTCTGAAGTCAAAAGAGCTTGGAAACAGTGGGATGCCAAGTGACTAAGGTCGAAGAGGTCAGAACACTACAAGCTGTCTGAGGGGGAGCCCCTGCTAGTTTGGGAAAGTCTCTCAGGGGAGCAGTTTTGATGGCCTTTCTGAACTCTTTTGGCTTAGTTTCTATTTCAACATCTCATATAATTTGTTCCACAGTTCCTGAAGCTCAACCACTCCAAGACTGAATTCCTACTGCTAGCCAACACCACCAAAAACCCTGACATCCAGACCTGGCTTCCTGCTTTGAACATCGAGGGCTTCACACTCAAGCAGGCCAGCTGTGCCAAGTCCCTTGGTTTCAACATCGACAGACACCTCACGTTCAAACAGCACATAGCAAGGAAGACACAAACGGGCTGGTACAAACTTTCACTCCTGGGGAATATCAAGCCCTTAATCACAGAAAACGACTTCAGATCTGCTATCCAAGCCTTGGTCATCTCCCACCTCGATGGTGGCAATGCTCTCTTGGAAGCCCTTCCGGCGTCGACCCTGGCACCCCTGATACGTGTCCTGCATCTGCAGCAAGAGTCATTGAAGGACTTCACAAATTCAACCACATCACCCCGACTCTCATAGAACTGCACTGGCTCCCACTGCAAGCCTGTGTCATCTTCAAATCCTGTTGCATCATCTACAAGGCTGTTATCCTGAAGTCCCCAAGCTACCTCACTGAGAAACTCAGCATCTCCGGAGGCCTGCAATCCACCAAAAGTAAGGAAATGTGCAGACTTGAATTACGACACTGCAGGAAGGAAAGAACCAAAAGACAGCCCTTCTCTGTCTACGCGCCGACAGCCTGATTCACTGTATGTTTTCCTATGGGCTTGTGCCATTATAAAACGCTTCTGTGAATCAGGCCCCAAGACTCTGGAACCTCCTCCCCGTCAACATCAGACTTGCCCCATCACTTCTACAGTTCAGGAACGTGCTGAAGACCTTCCATTTCAAGGAATGGCTCCTCCTTAACACCTAGGTCCACACACCCTGCACTCCCCACCATACCTGAGACTCAGTGATCTGCTCTCCACTGTCCCCCCAGTGTCTTGTAGATCCTTCGCTTCCATTTGTCAGCCCTACCCTGTTACCGCTCTGCTCCTTTTTTCTCTGCTTCTCTCACTGTGTTCTTCCCTTTATGATAGTTAAGTGCTCTGTTGCTTCCCAAAGCCAGGTCCACGCTCAATAAATACCCTAATAATAATAATAATATTAACAATAATAATAATAATACTAAAGTTTGGCCCTCAGTTGCAATTCAAACTTTCTCCTCTGATCTTTTTAAGAGAGTGTGGACTGGATTAGTTTGTCAGCTTTAGATGAACATCAAATGTTAAGACATGCACTGGATGGATCCCAAATAAAGCACTGGTCTCTGATGTGAGGGCAGTCTGCACTTTGCAAGTTTGAATACCGTCACAGGGCTGTCTTAGCCTTTTATCCTTCCAAGCTCGATAATTCGAGTTCTTTAAGATAGGATAACAACAACACCTGTTGTTACAGCGTTTAGAAGCTGGAGGAACCTTTCATGAAACACTATACAAGCACATACATTTTGAAGTCAATTACACAGTAGCCCACCATGGTGGCAGGCCCACCACCAGCATGAATCATTTGCACAGTTGCATGCACGATGCATATGAGCCATGCCAGCATGCACAAAAAAGTGCTATAGTTGTTTTCAGGCTATAGAAAAATCTAAGATTCACCACCTGTAGATCATCATCATCATTTGTCATTTGTATAGCGCCTTTCACCATTGGTATTGTCCCAAGGCGCTATAGGTTGAACTGCCTCGGGGAACTGGAGTCCAGGTATGGGAACATTTGTCAGAGGAGTTAAGAAAGCGTGTGTGCATTTTAGCGAAAGCAAATGGGTAGGGTCGGCCGGGTTCCTACTAGCTAGCCATTTCGAGCTGGCAAGTGGAAGGGTGCTTTGAAGTTGACAAGAGAGAGTGCAAGGGTAGTAGGTTCAATATGTGTCCTGTTAGACCGAATTTCTGCTGTGGGACATAGCTGCATTCTGATGGCAGAGGTGCTGTACGATATGTTGTTGGGGATGGAGTGTGGTTGCAGATGCGTGCGGGTGAGTTGCCTTAGGCTATCTTCCAGTAGCATGGAGTGTGATACGTACTCATCTGCAGTTGCTGGCTTCTTGGCTTCCTAGTTGTGGCATGGACTTTCTCCTCCTTTTGGCGGTTATTAGCTTATTCTTACCGTCATTCAGTGAATGCATGGACGTTCCTTGCAATGGCTTGGCCCATGGCGATTTTTGGCCTGCCAAACCTGTTGAGAGGGCGATTATAGAGGCGGCCCCATGCCTCCATCCACAGTCCACCGATATGTTCAAATCAGTGATACAGCAGAGCAGTGCCAAAGGAAGGAGTGCAAGCGCCTGTTCCTGCCTCGCCCGCCTTTGCTCCTTCTCCACACTCTTTCTACAGCTACGACATAGTCACAGTGGCATCTCGCCCTTCTAGGGCGAGTCAACATCTGGCTTGGATTTGGTGGAGGCAGAGGGGCCATCAGTCGGGCATGTTGTGCCCTGCTTGGGTATGAGGTGATACAGTAGTGCCACCTTCCCCACCGAGGAAGGACACAACAATGGCGGTGCCCCATTTTAGGGAGGGGATGGTGCAAACAGGTGGCATTCTATATTAGCTCTCCATTGGCCGCTACTGATTTGTCAGTGGACTAGTACAGGATGCGGCCACTCACTTCTGGCAGCACACGTCCAATGTTTTGGACCTGCCGTCCAGAGGAGGTATACGATTCCAAACATTGCCGAGTTGTCCTCCATGTGTTGTTAATGAAATACTTTTGATTATTGTAATCCTCGGCACTACACATCGAGTAAGTATTAATACAAATATATGAAACAATGTTATAAAGGTCATGAATTCCATTGCAGCCTTAAAAGAACACGGCACTTAAACAGCACTTAAAAAATGGGACCACGGTGGGACGTGAAATTAGGCCATACATTTTCTTTGTATTTGTGTTATGTCGTGTTTTGTAATGTTAAGCTTTCTAAGGGAATTTGTACAGCACACTAGCACCTCTGATGCAGCTTCCAGGCGCTAGACCCCATAAGCATGAACGAGGACTAGTTCATGAGCGGCACCTATCTAAGCTCTAAAGTGGGTGGTGTTTAGAGGTTACCTGAACTGGTAATGGTCTCAAAAGGATCGCATGGAAACTGAAGGAGAATTCCAGAGGCGAGCAGCATTTACAGAGAATCTCCTTTCACCATTTTTCTGTATCTAAGATTCGGGACACAGAAAACATTTGAGATATTTTCTAGGAAGGTTTTCTATAGCATAATTATATATTTTTTTATATCGTGCTTAATACCGAAGAGGTTTCTAAGCGCGGACCCAGGATTCGAACCTGTGCTGTCTTGCTTCCAAGAGGAGCATGTTGCCACTGAGCTCTAAAATGATGTGAGCCCAAGGGTAACAGAGCACTATACAGAACTCTCTGAAGATTGTGCAGAGTGGTAGAATTCATACTCATTTCCACATTGAAAAAATACAAAGCATTATTTTAACAATGCACTGACTTGCTTCATCAGAACAGAGAGCACATTGGTGTTTCGTTTTGGGTGTACAAACGCCATGGCTGTCAACCCTGTGTTGCTTTCGCTTCTGCAGTGCATCTGCAGGCTAGTGGCAGTCATCATCAGTCTGCAAGGCTGCCTCCTCTGTGACCAGTAGCCTGCAGACAGCTTGCAAATACACAATTGGTTATTTATTTAATAGAGGCTAGTCAGAAACAAGTCTGGAGGGATTTTGTGAGTCAATGCAGGAAGTTAATAATCTCTGGAGGTCGATTGTATCTAGCTTGTTGTTAAGTAAGGTGGACAGCCCTCCCAAGGACATGTCCCAACTTGTACCTGAGTCACTTGGGTGGATGCACAATAACAGTAAGTTAACATATGTGTTTCTGAGTCATGTTCCGTAAAGGAGAATGATAGAAAGGTGCACTATGTCGGGTACATTGTCTATCACAAACCTTTCCATAAAGGCATGCAAGAGTTGAATGAATCATTTTCAAGGTCCCCAAGTCTTTAAATCCCTCAATCACATCCTAAACCACCAATGCATATGAATAATGAATTCCTAGGTCAGAGGGCACAGTTCAGCACATCATAAACCACCAATGCGTATGAATGATGAAATCCTGCAGTCGGAGGGCACAGTTCAGCACAACCTAAACCACCAATGCGTATGAATTATGAATTCCTCTAGTCGGAGGGCAAAGTTCAGCACATCCTAAACCACCAATCCGCACTAATGATGAATTCCTAGGTCGGAGGGCACAGTTCTGCATGTCCTCCACCAATGCGGATGAATGATGAATTCCTGCAGTCGGAGGGCACAGTTCAACACGTCCTAAACCACCAATGCGTATGAATGATGAATTCCTAGGCCAGAGGGCACAGTTCAGCACATCCTAAACCACCAGTGCGTATGAATGATAAATTCCTGCAGTCGGAGGGCACATTGTAGCACATCCTAAACCACCTATGCGTATGAATGATGAATTTCTCCAGTCAGACGGTACAGTTCAGCACATCCTAAAGCACCAACGCGTATGAATGATGAATTCCTAGGTCAGAGGATCCTCGTGATAAATATATACTGGCAACATAAAGCTGCTGGAGAGTTGGAGTTTTTCGATCATTTATGCAATCTTGTGGATAATGTATCAGAAAAAGAGGACAATGCAGCCATCATAGTGTGCAGAGACTTCAATATTGATCTTCTAATGACATATAAGTTGCAACATAAGGACAAACAAAATGATAACCTAAGAAAAACCATAGTAGAAGAACTCGACGTCAGAAGTATGGACATATTCAATGGAAAGACGTTAGGAGATATACCAGCACAAGTGACCTTGTTTGCGAGATAACCAAAAATCTATCTTAGATTATGTTGTTACTTCAAAAAGTATGACAATGAACATCTGTGAGATGAAAGTCATTAAAACAGACCTAAGTGATCCCAATCTATTAATAATCACCTTTAAAACAGAACCTACAAAAGAACAAACGAAATGGATTCAAATGATTGAAGTGGAGCAAGGTGGAAATCGGTTGCCAATGAACAGGACTAAGATAATAAACCCGACAGCCTCATTACACATATCAAGATCTGATAATGACCGCACTATGGTCGAATACGATGTCCTTCTCCAAATATACAAATATCAAAATCAACAAAATATGAAAAGTCTGGTGAAGAAGCATATATATGACCCGGAGGTGGTCAGAAAAAAAAGGATCCTACGAAAACAGCTGAGAACTTTGGAAGACTCTTTTTTTATAAGATCCGAGAAAGATAAAGAAAAAAAGAGAAGGAAAATGCAGTATAAAAACTGGATCAAGTGGTATAGAGTAGTACTCGAACAAAATGATGCTGAAGCTATGATGTCATGCCTAGCACAAAGAAACTCAAGGGATTTTTCGGCTGCAATTAATGAGCTGGAAAGACCGCAGAATGTGAGCCTATGTAACATGGTAACTGAGATCTTGTGGACTGCTCATTATACTACGCTCTTTCAGAAACTGGAGCCTGCTAATAGCCTTGACAAGAAGAATAACTTCTCGTGGAACATCAGTATGGTGAGAGATGACATTTGCAGTAACATCAAGAAACTAAGTGCCTCACGTGCTCCTGGGCTGATGGCTTGACCAATTACATCCTAAAGCAAAACCCAGAAGAATGGGCTGACTTTTGTTACAAGCTCTTTGGGATGGTACTAAAAGAAGGAGGAATACCAAAGACCTGGAAAAGAGCCATAATCGTCCCCATTTTCAAGAAGGGTTCGAGATTAGAACATAACAACTACAGACCCATTGCACTACTAGATGTAGTGGGGAAACCTTTCACCATCCAGATGTTAAAGCAATTAACAGCCTGGATTAAACATGCTGGTGTGGCAGACGCGAGGCAAACTGGCTTCGTCAAAGGTGTGGGCTGTAGTTTTAACCTGTTCATTTTGAACATTGTGAAAATGGAAGCGATAAAAAAAAAAACACCTCTTTACATCGCATTCATTGACTTGGCGCACACCTTCGATGGGGTTGATCGAGAGCTGCTGTGGAACAAAATGACTAGAAAAGGATGTCCAACTAGTCTACTTGCCTCGATAAAGGCTCTTTATTCTGGGACATCTATTCAAGTTCCTTTAGATCAGAGCAGACATATAACGAACCTGATAAGAACTACGCACCACGTCAAACAGGACTGTCCCTTAGGAGCCACGCTTTTCAACTTCTTTTTCTCAGAGGCTGCCGATGCTCTTGAGAGCGTGAATTTGTTTCCTCCAAAGATTAATGAAGAGCACATAAACATGATCATATACGCTGACGACATTGCGATATTAGATCTGACTCCCATTGGTCTGCAGAGGAAGATCACAGCATTTAAGGATTATATTGAAAAAAATAAACTTGATATCAATATACAAAAAACAGAGATCCTGATTCTAAAGAGCTTACAGGGATCCAACAAGCAAAAAGCCAGCCAAACTTTTAAATGGAGGTTAGGCAATGATGCCCTAAAAGTGGTGACAGAGGCAAAATACCTGGGCATTACAATAAGCGCAAATATTAATGACGAACCTATGGTAAAGAAGCTGATTTCGAAATGCAAACAATTTTCTGCGCAGGCTGCTAAACTCCATGCGAAATATGGAAAATGTTCAATGCTTCCAGTCATATGTTTCTACAGGAACAAAATCATTCCGGCCATGACGTACAGGTTTGAGACTCTATTTGGGTGGGACCACGAACTGTGGTCAAGATGTGAACATGTGATATGGCGAAGAATACTCCAACTGCCCAAGGACATTCCAACTGCCTGCATGAGGTACGAGATGAGTCTATCTTCCATTAATGTGATCGTCACATGGAACTCGTTAACCCTATTTAGAAAAGCATCTGGAGCTGATAACATCGTCCAATTTTGCATATTAAAAAGTGGTAAACCATCAAGCGAAGGACTTTTAGGCCTCTAGAGATCTTCCTGTGTGACGATCCTAAAGCAGTTAAACATGGATAAAGAAACCCTTCTACAGAATCCAAATGCGGTGAAAATAAAACTATTTGAACAGGATTGGATCGACACCTATGATAAGAGAATGCAACATACAAGAATGAAAAACAATCAACCCGAAGCAAAAAACAGAATGTTCTCCCTAGGTATATGATTCATTTCCCGTGCAAATGGAGGAGATCAATTTTCCTTAAATTTAGACTAAATGCATGGGTAACGAAAGAAACCTCGTACAAAAGGAAGCAGAGCTGCGTGTTAGATCAATTGTGCAGTTTCTGTCATGGTGCCGAGGAATCTTTCAAACATCTGATGCAAGAAGTAGATGTATGGGTCAAGAGATGGACAAATGTACCACGTGTACCGCTGAGGAATGGTGGAGTCGGATACACATTGGCGAAAATAACAAACTGATATTTGCATTTATTTATTTATTTTATTTATTTGGATTTGTATAGCGCACATCTGCCCGGGGCATCGCGGCGCTGGTCAACTAGTCTCACTTAGAACATGTAATTTCCGAATGCATAATTTACAACAAGTAAGTGGTTTGAACGGGTTACATACAATAGTTACAAGTGTGATTGATACATACTGTTGTCTCAAAACCAATATGCACGTTATTATAAAAAGGTGTCACATACCATACAATAGGGCAAGAGAGTTAGTTGAAGAGGGTGGTTTTTAACAGTTTGCAGAAAGTTTGGTATGATTTTTCGTTCCTGAGTGCCCTAGGAAGGGCGTTCCAGTTTTTTGGAGCTAGATGCTGGAAGCTGGAACCAACAGCTTTACTTCTTTTGAAAGTGGGTACATAGGTCTGGTTAGACAAGTGTGATCTGGTGGGTCTGGAGGACGTGATGTGGGTGATCCTTTCGGATAGTTATGGTGGGGCGTCAGCGGAGAGGCATCTGTGAGCAATGGCCATAGATTTGAAGAGGATGCGTTCTTTTATAGGTAACCAGTGGACCTCTTTTCTAGCATGGGAGATGTGTTCCCTTTTCAGAATACTCAGGGCTGTTCTTAAGGCGTTGTTCTGAGTGACTTGCATTTCTTTAATGTTTTTTGCCGAGGTGCCTAGGAAGAGGGCATTGCAATAGTTCAACTTAGTTCCTACTGTAGCTCTGGCTATTGACAGGCAGTTTTTTGTTGAGAGGAAGGGTTTCACGCATTAATTACCTTGGTGGTAAGTGCAGCGGAGGACGCTATGGCATTTACCTGCCGTGACATGAATAGTGTTTAGTCAAGGTAAACTCCTAGGGTTTTTACAGCCGATGAGACTGTGATGGTGGAGTTATCGATTTTGAATGTTTTGTATTGTGGTGGGAGTTTGTTTAAGGTTTCCTTCGTGCCAACTATGAGGATCTCTATTTTGTCTCCGTTTAGGCATAGGCCATTGGATGCCATCCAGGTTTGGATGGCTGTATAGATCTTGGTTAGTGCCGCAGCGTCTTGTTCATAGATGCATGTGAGGGGGAGTAGAACTTGAGTATTGTCGGCATAGTTGGTGTAGGCTATGTCTCGACGATCTAGGTCATTGAAAAGTGGGAGGGTGAAGATATTGTAGAGTGTGGGGGCAGTGCAGGAGCCTTGTGGGACACCACAGTGGATGGTGGTGGGGGTGGCAGAGGCGGAGTCTGAGAAGTATTTCATGAGTCGACTTCCGAGGAAGGATGTGGTCCATGAGATGGCTTGCGGAGAGAAGTAGGCTTCGGTTTTGAGTTGCGTGCCTAAAATGTCATGGCTGACCAGGTCAAAGGCAGCAGACAGGTCCAGCAGGAGCAGGAGTGCTGGTTTACCTTTGTCCATGATGCCATTGAGTTGTATTTTAAGATCGAGTAGGGCTGACTCGGTCCTGTGTCCTGGGCGGAAGCCTGATTGTCTTTTCCCTAGGATTTTCTTCCAAGTATTGTTGGATTTGCGTTGCGTTTTTGGGATCTAGGGTGGGTTTTTGAGGAGTGGGCGCACCCACGCTTCGTTTAGGCTGTCTGGAACTGAGTTAGCATTGAAGGAGGCATTGATGAACGATTTAAGAAACGGTGCCAATGTTTCTACGCAGTCTTTGACTAGTTTGGCGGGGCAGCCATCGTCTTTGCAGTTAGAAGGCTTGATTTTGTTCACAATTTCTATTATCTCTAGTTCGGAGACTTCTCTAAATTTGAATGGCGTGATGTTTTTTTTTCTTTGACCTCAGACACTGTTTCTGCGTGTGCGGTTGATAAGAAGTGCTGAGTGAGGTTTTTGTGGTGGACTAGAATTTTATTCTGGAGGAGAGCTCGATTTTGTTAAGGAGGGCGGACTGTATGGTGTTGCACCAGGCTTGATCTTTAACGATTTCATGAGACTTGGTTGCAGGTGTGGATAGTTCCTTGAATATGGCGAAGAGCTCTTTAGATTCTGAGCTGGCATTGGAGATTGTGTCGTTATAGGAAGTGGACTTAGCTGTATTGATGGCTTTTTTATATTTGGTGGCCAGTGATTTGTAAGAGGATAATGAGGAGGCGCTAGGAGAGCTTTGTCAAGAGTTCAGTGCTTTGCGTTTCTGGTGCGCAGTTCTTTTAGTTCTGTTGAGATCCAAGTGTTGGAGTGTTTGATATTTTTGGATTTTTTTCTTTTGGAGAGGGACAATATGTCTATGCAGGGGTGTAAGAGACACATAAAATCTGGTTGGGACAGGGGACATCTTGGGGACTTTGCTTTATTTATTTATTTATTTATTTATTTATTTATTGTGTTTTAGTCAAAGAACTCGACTTTTCACAAAATTAGAATTAAAATAGCAGTACATATTAAATTACAAATATCACTGTATAAAACAAGAGAAAAGAAGAAAAGAAAACAGAAGAAAATTAAAGGATGCTGCAGCAAAGAACATGGGCCTCATAACAAGTACGGCGGTAGGGGGTTAACGGCACCGGTAGGGATGCCGGTGCCGTTAACCCCCTACCGCCGCATTTCGAGGTCCCTTAGCGGGTCCCACTAAGGCTGGCTGGTTTTACCAGCCGCCCTTAGCGGGAGCCGCTAAGGGACCAGGGAGTTAATAACGGGCTGCTATTTGCGGGCCCGTTATTAGCTCCTTCCCCATTCCCATTGAGCCCTATGGGGGCTCGAATGGGAATCGGGAATGGTTTTCAGAATGGGGATTTACCGGGTCCTCCAAGGTTGGAATGACCCGGTAAGTCCCCATTCCGACTACCCGGACACGGGTTTGGAGGCAGCCATGGCGCTATTAGCACCATGGCTACCTCCAAATTCGTAATGAGGCCCCATGTCTTTGTATCTTGTATTTCTGGATTTTTCATCTGACTATGAGCTTGTGGTAAGAGAGAGGAAATAACAATTACTTCCAGTGGGCCACAGCTAGGACGCCAGCTCGTTAAGAGGCAGATCACCTGTAAGTGGACTCCTGCCGAATAAAGGAGTTGAAGCCTTTTCTACCAACTGCAAGTTGCTACTTTTTTTGTGTGGGGCAAGGAGACGTGTGTGTCTCTTGGAATGGAAAGATGGGGGTTTCAAAGAAAGAGGAAATCTTGTTTGTACCTCTGAGTCAGCTCTCTTTTGGGAGTAGGGGGACCAGGTGTGTGATATTGCTGCTTTGCTGCTTTGACTGTCCTACGGGGGTTGGGGGGTAACAGCAAACAAGGAGGATGAGCGATCGCAAGCCCACCCCCTTATAAGCACTACACAGGTCTGCGGCCGTCGGACCCGGGGGATGCCTAGTAGGTGGGGTGTATGTGGACCCAGGGGGGTGGCCAGAGGGGCAGCCCGCTATGTGGGTGGCCCCTCTAGCCCCCCTGCTAGGGCCTGGCCAGCCTCTCACGATGAGTCTGGTCCCTCTTATTCCATCTCATGCTGACCTTAGAGCCTAGCCTTTCTTTTCCTTTGTCATTCCGAATGCAGAGCTGGACTCTTCATTCCTCGTTTAACTTTTGCTGCAAAGCCTGATCTATTTGCTGCACTCATATGTTACTAGGATGGCGGAGCATGGGTCCTCTGCCCTGTTACATTATTCAAAGAGCCCCTCTGGCCTTTCTTTGCCTCTCCCTTGTCTCACTGCTTGCTTGCTTAATACATACCTCCTTGCTTGAACACTCAACATATTCTCCCTAACATAGCAAAGGCAGCTATCTATTTGTTCCGTGTCTTAAATTGGCCTCTTATTTCTGCTTTTCTGTCTGCAGGGGAAAGGCATTTGCCAGTCACCGCCATGATGGTTCTACCTGGCCATGAGAGACAACAGCTAGCCAATATTGGAAGAACATGGGCATATTATGCCAGAGGCTGGCAACTGCCTTCCTAAAGCCTACACAAGAGACAGAAATCTTGATTTTGTTTCTAACAGTAATTCAGTGGATGAAGAAACGTGAGAGCACACATATTGCTTATAAAGGAAGGGGAAGATGTCACACTTGGTTAAGACATTTTGATCACGCCAGGAGCTAATTTCCAGCTGCAATTAAGCGATTACGTTTTAGACTTCTGGCTTTAAATAACGTTAGTATCACCTGGAAAGCACAGAGGTTGCTCAACAGGGTTCCTGAAGCACGAGGGGTACCATACTCGTGGGCATGGATGATTGGAGGGCATTCTTGCTTTGTTTTGGAGCCTGGCCCCTATAGCCATGATGGGGGCAGGGGCCTATTACTTTTGGTTGTACTTACCCTTTGAGGATGGGCAGACATTGCCTCCTTCTTTAGCCCACTAACAGCTCTGCTGCAACTTTATCACACATACCTGTCAGGTGGCATGTAACTCAGTGGTACTAATGTTATCAGCCTCAGAAGTCTGGAATCCTTTGCCACATCAACTAGGGTACAGGCTTGCCACCTGAGACTTACCCATGTCTGAGTCGGCATCTGTCGCCCTGTGGGGAAGACACACACAGAAGGAGCAGGGCACAGTGCCCTTGTGTGTTTTTCACACTTCTTCCTCGGGGTGGGCACAATTCACTCCGAAGAGAAAGTGGCACATGCTGGGCAACATTCTACCACTTTGACAATGTAACCCAAAGAGCGAAATTGGCCATTTGAAATACCTCTGTCGACTTATTATTGCGCAATCCACACTGATGGGTTTCAACACCTGCTTAACGCGAGTTGGCAATTAAGGGCATTTGCCAACGCACTCAAGAAGCACAGGACACCCTCTTACCAGCGACAGGCCATGCTCACTCATTCTGATCACGAATTGGCATTTATCTGGGGTCATGTTAAATGTATTTATTTATTTATTACATGTGTAGCATCACGCAAAACCCCCAAGCATCAAGCCTCAGCGTAAACTGCATGGAGTGGACCACTTCCATTGGCGCACGTTTTTACTTTTACGCTACAAAATGGAAGATTTTAGTAATAAAGGCAGGTGAAGTCACATTGCTTTTCCACTTTGGAAGAGTGTAAATACCTCACCCAATTAGCGATTGTTGGAGGAATTGATAATGGCTTCCTCTGGACTCTGCCCGCTTTTACCAGGTTTAATTTCCAAGCAGATCCCAGAGGAATCCCTTTCCTTATTTCCAGCATGAGAATCCATGCTGGCAGTAAGGCCGCATTTGTCTGGTGGAGCGGGAAATACACGGGGTCCTGGTGTGTCCACTCGGCTCCCGAACTCCACCCAGAAAATGCACGAAAATCTGCCCATTTAGAAAAAGCAACAGTGATAGTATTTTCCACCACTTTGTCTGAACCAATTGACCTGGAAAATGCTGTTTCATTGGAAGCTGAATGCATTCACTCTGCCTATTATCCCACCGGAAGATTAAGCCAGGTGCTGAACATAGGTTACATATTCCTGTGCACAGTCGGCATTTGGAGAATTAACTAACTGAGCTACCTTACAAATGATATCTCCTCTGGGGCTTTAACGTCTTAACCCCTTAACTGCCATGGGCATTACCCCCCAGTGCCAAGGCCTTTTTTGGTGATTTCGGTATGTCGCCATTCAATCCCTTGTAACTTCTTTGTTACATGAGATATCTCGGCCAAAGTTGGCCCCTTTTTTCCCACATGGAGGCGGTCTCAACGACACCCAGGAATCCTAATTTGCTGTAGGGGGGGTGAGAGAAAATAACCAAAAAGGAGAACATTTGGGTATTTTTCAGAAAATGCCAATAACATGTTGTACAAAGAAGCCTGTGGTGTTTTCCTTGTAAGAGCTAGGAACAAATGATTTGCTGTGCTGGATTGCCCATTTTCCAGGCTTTCAAGAACAGATTGAGTGGAAACCAAAATAACATAAATTGATGTGCTAATCAGCCGTTTTGTGAGAGGTAGGCGTTTTTGGTGTTTTTTGTCCAATAGGACATGCGTGGACGGAATGAGAGAAAAGGGTAGGAAAGCAGGATGGGAAGCAAGAAAGGCATACATTTCTGAAAAGTAGACAATATTCCAAGTTTAGGAAGGGGTGATTTGCACAGGTCAGGCAACAACTATGTAGGGAAAGATTCCATCGTTTGGGGGGAAATTGGGAAAATGACAGAAAAAACCCCCCACAATTTCCGCACATTTCACTATGGTCACGCACCGAAACACGCAGCCAACAACACATGGCCTACCTTTCCGCATTCCCACAAGTTTCCCAATGAAAACGTAACTCACATGTGTGGGCGCACCTACCTGGGTGCAAATGGAAAAGCCTAAAACACTGGTAACCCCAAGTCTTTTCGCACAGCAGATTTTCAGGAATTTTGCTCATGTGGACAACCTACAGATTTGGGCCTAGGGTGTCGAAGCCACGAAGGAAAACAGGGAACCCCATGCATTTCCGAAAAGAAGACACCTGTGGGAATCCACAGAGGTATGACTTGCGTGAATCGCCCCATAATTTATGACCCACAATCCCTGACAAAGTCTGAAATTTTGTGGAAAAAACTCAATTTTCACTTTGTCTGGGATTGTGGGTAATACATTCTGGGGCGATTCAATCAAGTCAGACCTCTGTGGATTCCCACGGGTGTCTTCTTTTCGGAAATGCATGGGGTACCCTGTATTCTTTCGTGGCTTCGACACCCTAGGCCCAAATCTGCAGGTTGTCTCCCCAAACCCTTTGGGGGTTACCAGTGGTTTAGCCTTTTCCCTTTGCGCCCAGGTAGGTGCACCCACACATGTGAGGTACTGTTTACATCGGGACACCTGTAGGAACGCCGGAAGGTAGGACATGTGGTGTTGGTGGCGTGTTTCAGTGGGTGGCAAGAGGGAAATGTCTGAAAGTTGTAGTTTTTTCACCAAATTTCAGACTTTGCTGGGGATTGTGGGTAATACATTCTGGGGCGATTCGCGCAAGTCAGACCTCTGTGGATTCCCACCGGTGTGCTCTTTTTGGAAATGCATGGGGTTCCCTGTTTTCTTTGGTGGCTTCGACACCCTAGGCCCAAATCTGTATGTTGTCCACATGAGCAAAATCTGCTCTGCCGAAAGGCTTGGGGTTACCAGTGGGCTAGCCTTTTCCCTTTGCCCTTTGCGCCCAGGTAGGTGCACCCACACATGTGAGAACCACATGCATTTTCGAAAATAAGACACCCGTGGGCACCCCCCTTTCCACTAAAACAACCATGGTGGTTCAATGGCCCCCCACACCCACCCAAAACAAGTTATATATATATTATTTTGTTTTGCCCCAGGCTTGGGGGGTGGCTCTGCCAATATTTTCAGTGGCCTCCCCCCACCCCAAATGGATGGGGGCATCTCATGTACCCCTTCCTAGGGGCAGAAATCTGCCCCCAGGGAAGGCTACATAAGGTACCCCCGTCCACTTAGGGTGGGGGGAGAGGGCCACCCTGCCTTTCAAACACAAAAACTCCTGGTGATCTAGTGGGCCTCCCACCCCCACCCAAAACAAGTTATAATATATATATATATATATATACTTGTTTTGCCCTTCCCTAGGGGCAGATGGCACATGTGTGTGACCATCGGCCCCCAGGGGGGTGGCAAAATGTACTGCCCCAGGCTTGGGGGGCGGGGTGGCTCTGCCAATATTTGCAGTGGCCTCTACCCTCACCCCAAATGGATGGGGGCATGTCATGTACCCCTTACTAGGGGCAGAAATCTGACACCAGGGAGGGCTACATAAGGTGCCCCCTCATACACTTAGGGTGGGGGGGGCATCCCCCTTTCCAACACAAAAAATCCTGGTGGGCTAGTGGCCTCCCCCCCACACCCTCCGCCCCCACCCAAAACAAGTTATAATGTACATATTTTTGTTTTTCCCTTCCCTAGGGGCAGATGGGCACATGTGTGTGGCCCTCTGCCCCCAGGGGTGGTCAAAACGTATGGCCCCAGGCTTGGGAGGGGTGGCTCTGCCAATATTTGCAATGGCCTCTCCCCCCCACCCCAAATGGATGGAGGGCATCTCATGTACCCCTTCCTATGGGCAGAAATCTGCCCCCAGGGAGGGCTACATAAGGTGCCCCCCATCCACTTCCACACCCCTTGCAAAAATCCCTGGTGGCTAGTGGTTCCACCCGAACCCAACCCACCCAAAACTATGTTAAAAAAATAATCTTTTTTTTTGCCCCCCTTCCCTGGGGGCAGATGATCACCCATCTGCCCCCAGGGTATTGCCCCCATGCTTTGGGGGCCCGGGGGGAGAGGGCAGCTTACATAGTAAGCAGCCCCTCCCCCCACTTCAAAAACAGATCCCTGCACGACACACCAAACACATATTCTGGGGGGGATAAATGACATTACATCCCCCCCACTTAAAATTGTGGGGGGATGTGTCCCCCCTGTCCCCACCATGTCCTACGCCCATGTGTCTATGGCTGTACTGATAGTGGATTTGTAGATGTCCGCCAGTTCTGCTGGGTCTAGAGTGGCTGAGAGGTTGTTAGTAAGAGTGTCTAGATATGGTAGGATCCTTTCTTTAGTAAGGTTCCTGGCGCTTCTTGCCAAGGCTGGTGGTACGGGGCTGATTTTTTTCTCTGTGCTTGCGAGAGTGGGGATGAAGAAGGGAATAAGCGAGTAGTCTGACCAAGGGGTGGGTGTGATGGAGCTGATATCGATGCTACAGTTGTGGTCCGCTAACCAGTCCAGTGTGCGTCCTTTGTAGTGCTTAGGAGAGAGGTTTTTTGTTTGAAGCCAAGTTCTTGTAGTGCTAGAGCTAGGGCTGTGGACGGTCTGTCCTCTTGTCGTTGAATCAGAGGTTGAGATCGCCTAGGAGGATAGTTTCGGTGGTTGTTTTTAGGTTTTCAACTAAGAGGTGGGCAGGGTTTTGATGGAAGTCAGATATGGGGCCTGGAGGGCAGTATACTAGGTTGATGGTGATAGTGGAGTTTGCTGATAGTGAGATCTTAGTGGTGAGGGAGTCTATGTTGTCTCTGAGTTCCGATGAGGATTGTCTTATTTCTAATTGTTCTTTGACTATGAGGACTACTCCCCCGCCTGTAGTTAACGTTCTGTCCTGTCTGAGGATGGTGTACCCTGGTGGGATAGCTAAAGAGAGGGCAGGGCCAGCGGCATTGTGAAGCCAGGTTTCCGTGATGGCTAAGATGTCGAGGTTGGTTAGGAGATCATGGATTTCTGTGGCGTGAGTGGGAAGGGAGCAGGCATTGATCAAAGCAGATTGTAAGTTGGAGGGTATCATGGATGTCTCTGTAGTCGTGGCTGGAGGAGACAGCTTGTGCGTACTATGTACGTTAGGGTTTGGTGTCATTTTTAGGGAGGTCTGTGGCCGGGAGGTTGCCAAGGTTGGCAGGTGGGGTTTTTGGTGGGTGTCTGGAGCGGAGACCTAGAGGTCGGTTTCTGGAGCTGGTGTTTCCCGGGCGTGTTGTGTAGGTAGGGTTAGGTTTCACCTGGTTCACTTGTGGGTTAGGCTTGGTGAAGAAGGATGGGAGGAAAGGGGTCGGAGGGATGAATGCTGAGGGGGGCGCGATGTTGGCCATGTTGCGACGAGGGGTGTGCATGGATCACCAGTGATTAGTATGGGTTTGGAGACAGTAGCAACCTAGTTGTGGTCGTTAGTGCGAGGACATCACATCCAGCAGCAATCAATTTGGGCATAGGGCAGCAATCAATTTGGGTGTAGGGCAGCAATCAATGCAGTAACAATCCATTTGGGCATGGGGCAGCAGTCAATGAAGTAACAATCAATGCAGCAATCAATGCAGTAACATTCAGTTAGGGCGTAGGGCAGCAATCAAAGCAGTAACAATCAATTTGGGCGTGGGGCAACAGTCAATGCAGTAACAATCAATGCAGCAATCAATGCCGTAACATTCAGTTAGGGCGTAGGGCAGCAATCAATGCAGTAACAATCAATTTAGGCATATGGCTGCAATCAATTTGGGCGTAAGGCAGCAATCAATGCAGTAACAATTAATTTAGGTGTAAGGCAGCAATCAATTTGGGAGTGGGGCAGCAATCAATGCAGTAGCAATCAGTATGGGTGAAGGTAGCAGTTAATTAGGGCGTAGGGCAGCAATCAATGCAGTAACATTCAATTTGGGCATGGGGCAGCAGTCAATGCAGTAACAATCAATTTAGGTGTAGGGTAGCAATCAATTTGGGCGTAAGACAGCAATCAATGCAGTAACATGAATGTAGGCGTAGGGCAGCAATCAATGCAGTAACAATTAATTTAGGAGTCCATGCAGTAACATTCAATTAGCGCATAGGGCAGCAATCAATGCAGTAACAATCAATTTGGGCGTGGGGTAGCAGTCAATAGAGTAACAATCAATTAGGGCATAGGGCAGCAATCAATGCAGTAACAATTAATTTAGGCGTAAGGCAGAAATCAATTTGGGGGCAGGGCAGCAATCAATGCATTAGCAATCAGTATGGATGTAGGTAGCAATTAATTAGGGCGTGGGGCAGCAGTCAATGCAGTAACAATCAATTTAGGCATAGGGCAGCAATCATTTTGGCTGTGGGGCAGCAATCAGTGCAGTAGCAATCAGTATTGGCGTAGGTAGCAATTAATTAGGGCATAGGGCAGCAGTCATTGCAGTAACATTCAATTTGGAAATGTGGCATGACATGCGGCCGTCGGATCAGCAGGGAGTAAACAACACAGTTAACAATAGTGAGGTAGTGATACATGAAGGTACCTAGGATTGGCGTAGGCGGTGGGTCCAGTTGAGGAAAGGAACCGGGCCGTGCTGCGATAGAGGGAGGCACACAGTTGATCGTTAGTCAAAGGGTGGCAAATAATACCGATGCACGTGTGTGGTCTGGGATAAAGGGTTGCTGCAGAGGGCTTTGGTTGCGTGGCTTTGCGGGCTTCGGATGAGTGCAATACCTGATGTATGAAGTGTTCAGGAGTGGGTGGCCAGCTGAAGAACAGGGTTCCTGGCAGAAAGTATGGTCAGGCGTGGATAGGCAGGGACAGGATGTTGCCCTTCGCTCGGCGGCCTTAGCGAAGGCAGGCCGGCTCACGCTTACCGGTGCGTGATTGGCTGGTTAATACTCAGCTGTAGCCAATGGCATCAGGCAACAGTGTAGGGGGGCCGGTGAGAGGCAGAGAAAGGTTTAGGCGATGTGGGCGGCCATTTTAGGGTGGTCAGCCATGCGGATCTCCAGCTGAATACTCTCAGCAATTATCGAAAACACAGGCATCTGTGGATGCTGGTGTAGTTGGAATATGCAGTCTGAATGAATAAAAGATAAGGCTGCTATTTCAATGGGGAGCTTAGATGGATGTACGAACCCTCGGGTAGGCCCACGGGCTCACCTAGTAATTCACAGGGATCACGACTGCTCCTTCTGTGATGGTGCACTGCTCTTGCAGTGGGGGGAAGGAGCTCCACTTGGAGGAGCATTGACTGCCTTTGTAGAGATAATAGTGAAAAGTTTGAAAACGAGAGGTGATCCTATAAATGATGAACCAAATGAACTAGTCTAGTCCGGTCCAGAGTATATGGACCTTTTACGGAGCTTAACTTATGAAGCAGTTTTTTTACATTATATGTTGATTTATAAGTTTTAAGTTTAATGCAATTTGATTTTCGCCAATTTATATTGAAATATTGACGCATTGCTGTATTAAACCAATGAAAATAAAAATAAAAATAAAATAAAAATAAGAAGGAGTTTATAAGAGAAGAAATAACAAAAGAAATTAAATGAAGAAAGCGTGTTAAAAGCAGTGATTGTGGGATGCTTTCCCAAGGTGAGATCCAAGACTATTCTGAAGTCAAAAGAGCTTGGAAACAGTGGGATGCCAAGTGACTAAGGTCGAAGAGGTCAGAACACTACAAGCTGTCTGAGGGGGAGCCCCTGCTAGTTTGGGAAAGTCTCTCAGGGGAGCAGTTTGATGGCCTTTCTGAACTCTTTTGGCTTAGTTTATATTTCAACATCTCATATAATTTGTTCCACAGTTCCTGAAGCTCAACCACTCCAAGACTGAATTCCTACTGCTAGCCAACACCACCAAAAACCCTGACGCCCAGACCTGGCTTCCTGCTATGAACATCGAGGGCTTCACACTCAAGCAGGCCAGCTGTGCCAAGTCCCTTGGTTTCAACATCGACAGACACCTCACGTTCAAACAGCACATAGCAAGGAAGACACAAACGGGCTGGTACAAACTTTCACTCCAGCGGAATATCAAGCCCTTAATCACAGAAAACGACTTCAGATCTGCTATCCAAGCCTTGGTCATCTCCCACCTGGATGGTGGCAATGCTCTCTTGGAAGCCCTTCCGGCGTCGACCCTGGCACCCCTGATACGTGTCCTGCATCTGCAGCAAGAGTCATTGAAGGACTTCACAAATTCAACCACATCACCCCGACTCTCATAGAACTGCACTGGCTCCCACTGCAAGCCTGTGTCATCTTCAAATCCTGTTGCATCATCTACAAGGCTGTTATCCTGAAGTCCCCAAGCTACCTCACTGAGAAACTCAGCATCTCCGGAGGCCTGCAATCCACCAAAAGTAAGGAAATGTGCAGACTCGAATTACGACACTGCAGGAAGGAAAGAACCAAAAGACAGCCCTTCTCTGTCTACGCGCCGACAGCCTGATTCACTGTATGTTTTCCTATGGGCTTGTGCCATTATAAAACGCTTCTGTGAATCAGGCCCCAAGACTCTGGAACCTCCTCCCCGTCAACATCAGACTTGCCCCATCACTTCTACAGTTCAGGAACGTGCTAAAGACCTTCCATTTCAAGGAATGGCTCCTCCTTAACACCTAGGTCCACACACCCTGCACTCCCCACCATACCTAAGACTCAGTGATCTGCTCTCCACTGTCCCCCCAGTGTCTTGTAGATCCTTCGCTGCCATTTGACAGCCCTACCCTGTTACCTCTCTGCTCCTTTTTTCTCTGCTTCTCTCACTGTGTTCTTCCCTTTATGATAGTTAAGTGCTCTGTTGCTTCCCAAAGCCAGGTCCACGCTCAATAAATACCCTAATAATAATAATATTAACAATAATAATAATAATACTAAAGTTTGGCCCTCAGTTGCAATTCAAACTTTCTCCTCTGATCTTTTTAAGAGAGTGTGAACTGGATTAGTTTGTCAGCTTTAGATGAACATCAAATGTTAAGACATGCACTGGATGGATCCCAAATAAAGCACTGGTCTCTGATGTGAGGGCTGTCTGCACTTTGCAAGTTTGAATACCGCCACAGGGCTGTCTTAGCCTTTTATCCTTCCAAGCTCGATAATTCGAGTTCTTTAAGATAGGATAACAACAACACCTGGTTTACAGCGTTTAGAAGCTGGAGGAACCTTTCATGAAACACTATACAAGCACATACATTTTGAAGTCAATTACACGGTAGCCCGCCATGGTGGCAGGCCCACCAACAGCATGAATCATTTGCACAGTTGCATGCACGATGCATGAGCTATGCCAGCATGCACAAAAAGTGCTATAGTTGTTTTTCAGGCTATAGAAAAGTCTAAGATTCACCACCTATAGATCATCATCATCATTTGTTTAGCGCCTTTCACCATTGGTATTGTCCCAAGGCGCTGTAGGTTGAATGCCCTCGGGGGACCGGAGTCCAGGTATGAGAACATTTGTCAGAGGAGTTTAGAATGCGTGTTTGCATTTTAGCCAAAGTGAATGGGTAGGGGTGGCCAGGTTCCTACTAGCTACCCATTTCGCGCTGGCAAGTGGAAGGGTGCTTTGAAGTTGACAAAATAGAGTGCAAGGGTAGTTGGTTTATTATGTGCCCTGTTAGACTGAATTTTTGTTGTGGGACATAGCTGCATTCTGATGGCAGAGGTGCTGTACGGTATGTCGTTGTGGATGGAGTGTGGTTGCAGATGCGTGCGGGTGAGTTGCCTTAGGCTATCTTCCAGTAGCATGGAGTGTGATACGTACTCATCTGCAGTTGCTGGCTTCTTGGCTTCCTAGTTGTGGCATGGACTTTCTCCTCCTTTTGGCGATTATTAGCTTATTCTTACCGTCATTCAGTGAATGCATGGACGTTCTTTGCCATGGCTTGGCCCATGGCGATTTTTGGCCTGCCAAACCTGTTGAGAGGGCGATTATAGAGGCGGCCCCATGCCTCCATCCACAGTCCACCGATATGTTCAAATCAGTGATACATCAGAGCAGTGCCAAAGGAAGGAGTGCAAGCGCCTGTTCCTGCCTCGCCCGCCTTTGCTCCTTCTCCACACTTTTCTAGGAAGATTATCTATAGCATAATTATAATTGTTTTTTTATATCGTGCTTAATAACTAAGAGGTTTCTAAGCGCGGACCCAGGATTCGAACCTGTGTTGTTCTGCACTGTCTTGGTTCGAAGATGAGCATGTTGCCACTGAGCTCTGAAATGATGTGAGCCCCAGGGTAACAGAGCACTATACAGAACTCTCTGAAGATTGTGCAGAGTGGTAGAATTCATACTCATTTCCACATTGAAAAAATACAAAGCATTATTTTAACAATGCACTGACTTGCTTCATCAGAACAGAGAGCACATTGGTGTTTCGTTTTGGGTGTACAAACGCCATGGCTGTCAACCCTGTGTTGCTTTCGCTTCTGCAGTGCATCTGCAGGCTAGTGGCAGTCATCATCAGTCTGCAAGGCTGCCTCCTCTGTGACCAGTAGCCTGCAAAAAGGTTGCAAATACAGTCACAATTGGTTATTTATTTAATAGAGGCTAATCAGAAACAAGTCTGGAGGGATTTTGGGAGTCAATGCAGGAAGTTAATAATCTCTGGAGGTCGATTGTATCTAGCTTGTTGTTAAGTAAGGTGGACAGCCCTCCCCAAGGACATGTCCCAACTTGTACCTGAGTCACTTGGGTGGATGCACAATAACAGTAAGTTAACATATGTGTTTCTGAGTCATGTTCCGTAAAGGAGAATGATAGGAAGGTGCACTATGTTGGGTACATTGTCTATCACAAACCTTTCCATAAAGGCATGCAAGAGTTGAATGAATCATTTTCAAGATCCCCAAGTCTTTGAATCCCTCAATAACATCCTAAACCACCAATGAGTATAAATGATGAATTCCTGCAGTCGGAGGGCATAGTTAACACATCCTAAACTACCAATGGGAAGGAATGATGAATTCCTGCAGTTGGAGGGCACAGTTCTGCACATCCTAAACCACCAATGCATATGAATGATGAATTCCTACAGTCGGAGGGAACAGTTCAGCACGTCCTAAACCACCAATGCGTATGAATGATGAATTCCTAGGTCGGAGGGCACAGTTCAGCACATCCTAAACCACCAATGCACATGAATGATGAATTCCTGCAGTCGGAGGGCACAGTTCAGCACGTCCTAAACCACCAATGCGTGTGAATGATGAATTCCTAGGTCGGAGGGCACAGTTCAGCACGTTCTAAACCACTAATGCATATGAATGATGAATTTCTGCATTCGGATATGAATTTCTGTAGTCAGAGGGTACATATCAGCACATCCTAAACCACCAATGCGTATGAATGATGAAATCCTGCAGTCGGAGGGCACAGTTCAGCACATCCTAAACCACCAATGCGTATGAATGATGAATTCCTAGCTTGGAGGGCACAGTTCAGCACATCCTTAACCACCAGTGCACATGAATGATTAATTCCTGCAGTCGGAGGGCACAGTTCAGCACATCTTAAACCACAAATGCAAATGAATGATGAATGTCTGCAGTCAGAGGGTAAAGTTCAGCACAGCTCAAACCACCAATGCGTATGAATGATGAATTCCTGTAGTCAGAGGGCACAATTTAGCACATCAGAAACCACCAATGCGTATGAATGATGAATTTCTGCACTCAGAGGGTACAGTTCAGCACATTCTAAACCACCAAGGTGTATGAATGATGAATTCCCAGGTCGGAGGGCACAGTTCAGCACATCCTAAACCACCAATGCCTATGAATGATGAATTCCTGCAGTCGGAGGGCACATTTCAGCACATCCTAAACCACCAATGCATAGGAATGCTGAATTCCTGCAGTCGGATATGAATTTCGGCAGTCAGATGGTACATTTCAGCACATTCTAAACCACCAGTGTGTATGAATGATAAATTCCTGCAGTTGGAGGGCACAGTTTAGCACATCCTAAACCACCAATGCGTATGAATGTTGAATGTCTGCAGTCAGAGGGCACAGTTCAGCACATCCTAAACCACCAATGCGTATGAATGTTGAATGTCTGCAGTCAGAGGGCACAGTTCAGCACATCCTAAACCACCAATGTGTATGAATGATGAGTTCCTAGGTCAGAGGGCACAGTTCAGCATGTCCTCCACCAATGCACATGAATGATGAATTCCTGCAGTCAGAGCGCACATTCAGCACATTCTAAACCACCAATGCCTATGAATGATCAAATCCTGCTGTCGGAGGGCACAGTTCTGCCCATCCTAAACCACCAATGCGTATGAATGAGCAATTCCTGCGGTCGAGGGCACAGTTCTGCACATCCAGTTCTGCACATCCTAAACCACCAATGTGTATGAATGATGAATTCCTGCAGTCGGAGGGCACAGTTTAGCACATCCTAATCCACTAATGCGCATGAATGATGAATTCCTGCAATCAGAGGGCACAATTCAGCCCATCCTAAACCACCAATGCATATGAATGATGAAATCCTGCAGTCGGAGGGCACAGTTCAGCACATCCTAAACCACCAACGCGTATGAATGATGAATTCCTAGGTCGGAGGGCACAGTTCAGCACATCCTAAACCACCAATGTGTATGAATGATTAATTCCTGCAGTCAGAGGGCACAATTTAGCACATCAGAAACCACCAATGCGTATGAATGATGAATTTCTACAGTCAGAGGGTACAGTTCAGCACATTCTAAACCACCAATGCGTACGAATGATGAATTCCTAGGTCAGAGGGCACAGTTCAGCACATCCTAAACCACCAATGCGTATGAATAATGAATGTCTGCAGTCAGACAGTACAGTTCAGCAGATCTTAAACCACCAATGCATATGAATGATGAGACCATTGGTTGGAGGGCACAGTTCAGCATGTCCTCCACCAATGCGTATGAATGATGAATTCCTGCAGTCCGAGGGTACAGTTTAGCACATCCGAAAGCACCAATGCTTATGAATGATGCATTTCTACAGTCAGAGGGTACAGTTCAGCCGATCCTAAACCACCAATGCGTATGAATGATGAATTTCTACAGTCAGAGGGTACAGTTCAGCACATCTGAAACCACCAATGCGTATGAATGATGAATTTCTACAGTCAGAGGGTACAGTTCAGCACATCCTAAACCACCAATGCATATAAATGATGAATTCCTAGGTCGGAGGGCACAGTTCAGCATGTCCTCCACCAATGCGTATGAATGATGAATTCCTGCAGTCAGAGGGCACTGTTCAGCACACCCTAAACCACCAATGCGTATGAATGAGGAATTCCTGCAGTCAGAGGGCACAGTTCAGGACAACCTAAACCACCAGTGCGCATGAATGATGAATTCCTGCAGTCGGAGGGCACAATTGAGCACATCCTAATCCACTAATGCGCATGAATGATGAATTCCGGCAATCAGAGGGCACAATTCAGCCCATCCTAAACCACCGAAGCATATGAATGATGAAATCCTGCAGTCGGAGGGCACAGTTCAGCACATCCGAAACCACCAACGCATATGAATGAGGAATTCCTAGGCCGGAGGGCACAGTTCAGCACATCCTAAATCACCAATGTGTATGAATGAGGAATTCCTACAGTCGGAGGGCACAGTTCAGCACATCCTAAACCACCAATGCGTATGAATGATTAATTCCTGCACTCAGAGGATACAGGTCAGCACATTCTAAACCACCAATGCCTATGAATGATGAATTCCTGCAGTCGGAGGGCACAGTTCAGCATATTCTAAACCACCAGTGTGTATGAATGATAAATTCCTGCAGTTGGAGGGCACAGTTTAGCACATCCTAAACCACCAATGTCTATGAATGATGAATTCCTGCAGTCAGAGGGTACAGTTCAGCACATGCTAAACCACCAACGCTTATGAATGATGAATTCCTAGGTCGGAGGGCACAGTTCAGCATGTCCTCCACCAATGCACATGAATGATGAATTCCTGCAGTCAGAGGGCACATTCAGCACATTCTAAACCACCAATGCCTACGAATGATGAATTCCTGCAGTCGGAGGGCACAGTTTAACAAGTCCTAAACCACCAATGCATATGAATGATGAAATCCTGCAGTCGGAAGGCACAGTTCTGCACAACCTAAACCACCAATGCGTATGAATGAGGAATTCCTGCAGTCAGAGGGCACAGTTAGCACATCCTAAACCACCAATGTGTATGAATGATGAATTCCTGCAGTCGGAGGGCACAGTTCAGCACGTTCTAAACCACCAATGCATATGAATGATGAATTCCTGCAGTCGGATATGAATTTTTGTATTCAGTGGGTACATATCAGCACATCCTAAACCACCAGTTTGTATGAATGATAAATCCTTGCAGTCAGAGTGCACAGTTTAGCACATCCTAAACCACCAATGCGTATGAATAATGAATGTCTGCAGTTAGACAGTACAGTTCAGCAGATCCTAAACCACCAATACATATGAATGATGAGACCCTTGGTCGGAGGGCACAGTTCAGCATGTCCTCCACCAATGCGTATGAATAATGAATTCCTGCAGTCCGAGGGCACAGTTTAGCACATCCGAAACCACCAATGCATATGAATGATGAATTCCTAGGTCGGAGGGCACAGTTCAGAATGTCCTCCACCAATGCGTATGAATGATGAATTCCTGAAGTCAGAGGGCACAGTTCAGCACATCCTAAACCACCAACGCGTATGAATGATGAATTCCTAGGTCGGAGGGCACAGTTCAGCATGTCCTCCACCAATGCACATGAATGATGAATTCCTGCAGTCAGAGGGCACATTCAGCACATTCTAAACCACCAATGCCTACGAATGATGAATTCCTGCAGTCGGAGGGCACAGTTTAACAAGTCCTAAACCACCAATGCATATGAATGATGAAATCCTGCAGTCGGAGGGCACAGTTCTGCACATCCTAAACCACCAATGCATATGAATGAGCAATTCCTGCGGTCGAGGGGACAGTTCTGCACATCCAGTTCTGCACATCCTAAACCACCAATGCGTATGAATGAGGAATTCCTGCAGTCGGAGGGCACAGTTCAGCACGTTCTAAACCACCAATGCATATGAATGATGAATTCCTGCAGTCGGATATGAATTTTTGTAGTCAGTGGGTACATATCAGCACATCCTAAACCACCAGTTTGTATGAATGATAAATCCTTGCCGTCAGAGGGCACAGTTCAGCACATCCTAAACCACCAATGCGTATGAATAATGAATGTCTGCAGTCAGACAGTACAGTTCAGCAGATCCTAAACCACCAATGCAATGAATGATGAGACCCTTGGTCGGAGGGCACAGTTCAGCATGTCCTCCACCAATGCGTATGAATAATGAATTCCTGCAGTCCGAGGGCACAGTTTAGCACATCCGAAACCACCAATGCATATGAATGATGAAAGCCTGCAGTCGGAGGGCACAGTTCAGCACATCCTAAACCACCAACGCGTATGAATGATGAATTCCTAGGTCGGAGGGCACAGTTCAGCACATCCTAAACCACCAATGCGTATGAATGATTAATTCCTGCAGTCAGAGGGCACAATTTAGCACATCAGAAACCACCAATGCGTATGAATGATGAATTTCTACAGTCAGAGGGTACAGTTCAGCACATTCTAAACCACCAATGCGCATGAATGATGAATTCCTAGGTCGGAGCGCACAGTTCAGCACATCCTAAACCACCAATGCATATGAATAATGAATGTCTGCAGTCAGACAGTACAGTTCAGCAGATCCTAAACCACCAACGCATATGAATGATGAGACCCTTGGTCGGTGGGCACAGTTCTGCATGTCCTCCACTAATGCGTATGAATGATGAATTCCTGCAGTCCGAGAGCACAGTTTAGCACATCCAAAACCGCCAATGCGTATGAATGATGAATTTCTACAGTCAGAGGGTACAGTTCAGCACATCCTAAACCACCAATGCTTATGAATGATGAATTCCTAGGTCAGAGAGCACAGTTCAGCAGGTCCTCCACCAATGCGTATGAATGATGAATTCCTACAGTCAGAGGGCACTGTTCAGCACACCCTAAACCACCAATGCGTATGAATGATGAATTCCTGCAGTCAGAGGGCACAGTTCAGCACATCCTAAACCACCAATGCGTATGAATGATGAATTCCTGCAGTCGGAGGGCACAGTTGAGCACATCCTAATCCACTAATGCGCATGAATGATGAATTCCTGCAATCAGAGGGCACAATTCAGCCCATCCTAAACCACCAATGCAAATGAATGATGAAATCCTGCAGTCGGAGGGCACAGTTCAGCACATCCTAAACCACCAACGCGTATGAATGATGAATTCCTAGGTCGGAGGGCACAGTTCAGCACATCCTAAACCACCAATGCTATGAATAAGGAATTCCTACAGTTGGAGGGCACAGTTCAGCACATCCTAAACCACCAATGCGTATGAAGGATTAATTCCTGCAGTCAGAGGGCACAATTTAGCACATCAGAAACCACCAATGCGTATGAATGATGGATTTCTACAGTCAGAGGGTACAGTTCAGCACATTCTAAACCACCAATGTCTATGAATGATGAATTCCTAGGTCGGAGTGCACAGTTCAGCACATCCTAAACCACAAATGCCTATGAATGATGAATACCTGCAGTTGGAGGGCACAGTTCAGCACATCCTAAACCACCAATGCGTATGAATGCTGAATTCGTGCAGTCGGAGGGCACAGTTCAGCACATCCTAAACCACCAATGCGTATGAATGATGAATTCCTGCAGTTGGAGGGCACAGTTCAGCACATCCTAAACCACCAATGCGTATGAATGATGAATTCCTGCAGTCGGATATGAGTTTCTGCAGTCAGAGGGTACATTTCAGCACATTCTAAACCACCAATGCGTATGAATGATACATTCCTGCAGTCGGAGGGCACAGTTCCGCATGCCCTCTACCAATGCGCTTGAATGATGAATATCTGCAGTCAGAGGACACAATTCAGCCCATCCTAAACCACCAATGCATATGAATGATGAAATCCTGCAGTCGTAGGGCACAGTTGAGCACATCCTAAACCACCAACGCGTATGAATGATGAATTCCTAGGTCGGAGGGCACAGTTGAGCACATCCTAATCCACTAATGCGCATGAATGATGAATTCCTGCAATCAGAGGGCACAATTCAGCCCATCCTAAACCACCAATGCATATGAATGATGAAATCCTGCAGTCGGAGGGCACAGTTCAGCACATCCTAAACCACTAACGCGTATGAATGATGAATTCCTAGGTCAGAGGGTACAGTTCAGCACATCCTAACCACCAATGCGTATGAATGATGAATTACTGCAGTCAGAGGGTACAGTTAAGCACATCCTAAACCACCAATGCGTATGAATGATGAATTCCTGCAGTTGGAGGGCACAGTTCAGCACACCCTAAACCACCAACGCGTATGAATGATGAATTCCTTGGTCGGAGGGCACAGTTCAGCATGTCCTCCACCAATGCACATGAATGATGAATTCCTGCAGTCAGAGGGCACATTCAGCACATTCTAAACCACCAATGCCTACGAATGATGAATTCCTGCAGTCGGAGGGCACAGTTTAACAAGTCCTAAACCACCAATGCATATGAATGATGAAATCCTGCAGTCGGAGGGCACAGTTCTGCACATCCTAAACCACCAATGCGTATGAATGAGGAATTCCTGCAGTCAGAGGGCACAGTTCAGCACATCCTAAACCACCAATGTGTATGAATGATGAATTCCTGCAGTCGGATATGAATATTTGTAGTCAGTGGGTACATATCAGCACATCCTGAACCACCAGTTTGTATGAATGATAAATCCTTGCAGTCAGAGTGCACAGTTTAGCACATCCTAAACCACCAATGCGTATGAATAATGAATGTCTGCAGTCAGACAGTACAGTTCAGCAGATCCTGAACCACCAATGCATATGAATGATGAGACCCTTGGTCGGGGGGCACAGTTCAGCATGTCCTCCACCAATGCGTATGAATAATGAATTCCTGCAGTCCGAGGGCACAGTTTAGCACATCCGAAACCACCAATGCATATGAATGATGAATTCCTGCAGTCAGAGGGCACTGTTCAGCACATCCTAAACCACCAATGCGTATGAATGATGAATTCCTGCAGTCAGAGGGCACAGTTCAACACATCCTAAACCACCAATGCGTATGAATGATGAATTCCTGCAGTCGGAGGGCCCAGTTGAGCACATCCTAATCCACTAATGCGCATGAATGATGAATTCCTGCAATCAGAGGGCACAATACAGCCCATCCTAAACCACCAATGCATATGAATGATGAAAGCCTGCAGTCGGAGGGCACAGTTCAGCACATCCTAAACCACCAACGCGTATAAATGATGAATTCCTAGGTCGGAGGGCACAGTTCAGCACATCCTAAACCACCAATGCGTATGAATGATTAATTCCTGCAGTCAGAGGGCACAATTTAGCACATCAGAAACCACCAATGCGTATGAATGATGAATTTCTACCGTCAGAGGGTACAGTTCAGCACATTCTAAACCACCAATGCGTATGAATGATGAATTCCTAGGTCGGAGGGCACAGTTCAGCACATCCTAAACCACCAATGCATATGAATAATGAATGTCTGCAGTCAGACAGTACAGTTCAGCAGATCCTAAACCACCAACGCATATGAATGATGAGACCCTTGGTCGGTAGGCACAGTTCAGCATGTCCTCCACCAATGCGTATGAATGATGAATTCCTGCAGTCCGAGGGCACAGTTCAGCACGTTCTAAACCACCAATGCATATGAATGATGAATTCCTGCAGTCGGATATGAATTTTTGTAGTCAGTGGGTACATATCAGCACATCCTGAACCACCAGTTTGTATGAATGATAAATCCTTGCAGTCAGAGTGCACAGTTTAGCACATCCTAAACCACCAATGCGTATGAATAATGAATGTCTGCAGTCAGACAGTACAGTTCAGCAGATCCTAAACCACCAATGCATATGAATGATGAGACCCTTGGTCGGAGGGCACAGTTCAGCATGTCCTCCACCAATGCGTATGAATAATGAATTCCTGCAGTCCGAGGGCACAGTTTAGCACATCCGAAACCACCAATGCATATGAATGATGAATTCCTAGGTCGGAGGGCACAGTTCAGCATGTCCTCCACCAATGCGTATGAATGATGAATTCCTGCAGTCGGAGGGCACAGTTCAGCACGTCCTAAACCACCAACGCGTATGAATGATGAATTCCTAGGTCGGAGGGCACAGTTCAGCATGTCCTCCACCAATGCACATGAATGATGAATTCCTGCAGTCAGAGGGCACATTCAGCACATTCTAAACCACCAATGCCTACGAATGATGAATTCCTGCAGTCGGAGGGCACAGTTTAACAAGTCCTAAACCACCAATGCATATGAATGATGAAATCCTGCAGTCGGAGGGCAGAGTTCTGCACATCCTAAACCACCAATGCATATGAATGAGCAATTCCTGCGGTTGAGGGCACAGTTCTGCACATCCAGTTCTGCACATCCTAAACCACCAATGCGTATGAATGAGGAATTCCTGCAGTCAGAGGGCACAGTTCAGCACATCCTAAACCACCAATGTGTATGAATGATGAATTCCTGCAGTCGGAGGGCACAGTTCAGCACGTTCTAAACCACCAATGCATATAAATGATGAATTCCTGCAGTCGGATATGAATTTTTGTAGTCAGTGGGTACATATCAGCACATCCTAAACCACCAGTTTGTATGAATGATAAATCCTTGCAGTCAGAGTGCACAGTTTAGCACATCCTAAACCACCAATGCGTATGAATAATGAATGTCTGCAGTCAGACAGTACAGTTCAGCAGATCCTAAACCACCAATGCATATGAATGATGAGGCCCTTGGTCGGAGGGCACAGTTCAGCATGTCCTCCACCAATGCGTATGAATAATGAATTCCTGCAGTCCGAGGGCACAGTTTAGCACATCCGAAACCACTAATGCATATGAATGATGAATTCCTGCAGTCAGAGGGCACTGTTCAGCACATCCTAAACCACCAATGCGTATGAATGATGAATTCCTGCAGTCGGAGGGCATAGTTGAGCACATCCTAATCCACTAATGCGCATGAATGATGAATTCCTGCAATCAGAGGGCACAATACAGCCCATCCTAAACCACCAATGCATATGAATGATGAAAGCCTGCAGTCGGAGGGCACAGTTCAGCACATCCTAAACCACCAATGCGTATGAATGATGAATTCGTAGGTTGGAGGGCACCGTTCAGCACATCCTAAACCACCAATGCGTATGAATGATTAATTCCTGCAGTCAGAGGGCACAATTTAGCACATCAGAAACCACCAATGCGTATGAATGATGAATTTCTACAGTCAGAGGGTACAGTTCAGCACATTCTAAACCACCAATGCGTATGAATGATGAATTCCTAGCTCGGAGGGCACAGTTCAGCACATTCTAAACCACCAATGCATATGAATAATGAATGTCTGCAGTCAGACAGTACAGTTCAGCAGATCCTAAACCACCAACGCATATGCATGATGAGACCCTTGGTCGGTGGGCACAGTTCAGCATGTCCTCCACCAATGCGTATGAATGATGAATTCCTAGGTCGGAGGGCACAGTTCAGCATGTCCTCCACCAATGCGTATGAATGATGAATTCCTGCAGTCCGAGGGCACAGTTTAGCACATCCAAAACCACCAATGCGTATGAATGATGAATTCCTGCAGTCAGAGGGCACTGTTCAGCACACCATAAACCACCAATGCGTATGAATGATGAATTCCTGCAGTCAGAGGGCACAGTTCAGCACATCCTAAATCACCAATGCGTATGAATGATGAATTCCTGCAGTCGGAGGGCACAGTTGAGCACATCCTAATCCACTAATGTGCAAGAATGATGAATTCCTGCAATCAGAGGGCACAATTCAGCCCATCCTAAACCACCAATGCATATGAATGATGAAATCCTGGAGTCGGAGGGCACAATTCAGAACATCCTAAACCACCAACGCGTATGAATGATGAATTCCTAGGTCGGAGGGCACAGTTCAGCACATCCTAAACCACCAACGCGTATGAATGATGAATTCCTAGGTCGGAGGGCACAGTTCAGCACATCCTAAACCACCAATGCGTATGAATGATTAATTCCTGCAGTCAGAGGGCACAATTTAGCACATCAGAAACCACCAATGCGTATGAATGATGAATTTCTACAAATAGAGGGTACAGTTCAGCACATTCTAAACCACCAATGCGTATGAATGATGAATTCCTAGGTCGGAGGGCACAGTTCAGCACATCCTAAACCACCAATGCATATGAATAATGAATGTCTGCAGTCAGACAGTACAGTTCAGCAGATCCTAAACCACCAACGCATATGAATGATGAGACCCTTGGTCGGTGGGCACTGTTCAGCATGTCCTCCACCAATGCGTATGAATGATGAATTCCTGCAGTCCGAGGGCACAGTTCAGCACGTTCTAAACCACCAATGCATATGAATGATGAATTCCTGCAGTCGGATATGAATTTTTGTAATCAGTGGGTACATATCAGCACATCCTGAACCACCAGTTTGTATGAATGATAAATCCTTGCAGTCAGAGTGCACAGTTTAGCACATCCTAAACCACCAATGCGTATGAATATTGAATGTCTGCAGTCAGACAGTACAGTTCAGCAGATCCTAAACCACCAATGCATATGAATGATGAGACCCTTGGTCGGAGGGCACAGTTCAGCATGTCCTCCACCAATGCGTATGAATAATGAATTCCTGCAGTCCGAGGGCACAGTTTAGCACATCCGAAACCACCAATGCATATGAATGATGAATTCCTAGGTCGGAGGGCACAGTCAGCATGTCCTCCACCAATGCGTATGAATGATGAATTCCTGCAGTCGGCGGGCACAGTTCAGCACATCCTAAACCACCAACGCGTATGAATGATGAATTCCTGCAGTCGGAGGGCATAGTTGAGCACATCCTAATCCACTAATGCGCATGAATGATGAATTCCTGCAATCAGAGGGCACAATACAGCCCATCCTAAACCACCAATGCATATGAATGATGAAAGCCTGCAGTCGGAGGGCACAGTTCAGCACATCCTAAACCACCAATGCGTATGAATGATGAATTCGTAGGTTGGAGGGCACCGTTCAGCACATCCTAAACCACCAATGCGTATGAATGATTAATCCCTGCAGTCAGAGGGCACAATTTAGCACATCAGAAACCACCAATGCGTATGAATGATGAATTTCTACAGTCAGAGGGTACAGTTCAGCACATTCTAAACCACCAATGCGTATGAATGATGAATTCCTAGCTCGGAGGGCACAGTTCAGCACATTCTAAACCACCAATGCATATGAATAATGAATGTCTGCAGTCAGACAGTACAGTTCAGCAGATCCTAAACCACCAACGCATATGAATGATGAGACCCTTGGTCGGTGGGCACAGTTCAGCATGTCCTCCACCAATGCGTATGAATGATGAATTCCTAGGTCGGAGGGCACAGTTCAGCATGTCCTCCACCAATGCGTATGAATGATGAATTCCTGCAGTCCGAGGGCACAGTTTAGCACATCCAAAACCACCAATGCGTATGAATGATGAATTCCTGCAGTCAGAGGGCACTGTTCAGCACACCATAAACCACCAATGCGTATGAATGATGAATTCCTGCAGTCAGAGGGCACAGTTCAGCACATCCTAAATCACCAATGCGTATGAATGATGAATTCCTGCAGTCGGAGGGCACAGTTGAGCACATCCTAATCCACTAATGTGCAAGAATGATGAATTCCTGCAATCAGAGGGCACAATTCAGCCCATCCTAAACCACCAATGCATATGAATGATGAAATCCTGCAGTCGGAGGGCACAATTCAGCACATCCTAAACCACCAACGCGTATGAATGATGAATTCCTAGGTCGGAGGGCACAGTTCAGCACATCCTAAACCACCAACGCGTATGAATGATGAATTCCTAGGTCGGAGGGCACAGTTCAGCACATCCTAAACCACCAATGCGTATGAATGATTAATTCCTGCAGTCAGAGGGCACAATTTAGCACATCATAAACCACCAATGCGTATGAATGATGAATTTCTACAAATAGAGGGTACAGTTCAGCACATTCTAAACCACCAATGCGTATGAATGATGAATTCCTAGGTCGGAGGGCACAGTTCAGCACATCCTAAACCACCAATGCATATGAATAATGAATGTCTGCAGTCAGACAGTACAGTTCAGCAGATCCTAAACCACCAACGCATATGAATGATGAGACCCTTGGTCGGTGGGCACTGTTCAGCATGTCCTCCACCAATGCGTATGAATGATGAATTCCTGCAGTCCGAGGGCACAGTTCAGCACGTTCTAAACCACCAATGCATATGAATGATGAATTCCTGCAGTCGGATATGAATTTTTGTAATCAGTGGGTACATATCAGCACATCCTGAACCACCAGTTTGTATGAATGATAAATCCTTGCAGTCAGAGTGCACAGTTTAGCACATCCTAAACCACCAATGCGTATGAATATTGAATGTCTGCAGTCAGACAGTACAGTTCAGCAGATCCTAAACCACCAATGCATATGAATGATGAGACCCTTGGTCGGAGGGCACAGTTCAGCATGTCCTCCACCAATGCGTATGAATAATGAATTCCTGCAGTCCGAGGGCACAGTTTAGCACATCCGAAACCACCAATGCATATGAATGATGAATTCCTAGGTCGGAGGGCACAGTCAGCATGTCCTCCACCAATGCGTATGAATGATGAATTCCTGCAGTCGGCGGGCACAGTTCAGCACATCCTAAACCACCAACGCGTATGAATGATGAATTCCTAGGTCGGAGGGCACAGTTCAGCATGTCCTCCACCAATGCACATGAATGATGAATTCCTGCAGTCAGAGGGCACATTCAGCACATTCTAAACCACCAATGCCTACGAATGATGAATTCCTGCAGTCGGAGGGCACAGTTTAACAAGTCCTAAACCACCAATGCATATGAATGATGAAATCCTGCAGTCGGAGGGCAGAGTTCTGCACATCCTAAACCACCAATGCATATGAATGAGCAATTCCTGCGGTTGAGGGCACAGTTCTGCACATCCAGTTCTGCACATCCTAAACCACCAATGCGTATGAATGAGGAATTCCTGCAGTCAGAGGGCACAGTTCAGCACATCCTAAACCACCAATGTGTATGAATGATGAATTCCTGCAGTCGGAGGGCACAGTTCAGCACGTTCTAAACCACCAATGCATATGAATGATGAATTCCTGCAGTCGGATATGAATTTTTGTAGTCAGTGGGTACATATCAGCACATCCTAAACCACCAGTTTGTATGAATGATAAATCCTTGCAGTCAGAGTGCACAGTTTAGCACATCCTAAACCACCAATGCGTATGAATAATGAATGTCTGCAGTCAGACAGTACAGTTCAGCAGATCCTAAACCACCAATGCATATGAATGATGAGACCCTTGGTCGGAGGGCACAGTTCAGCATGTCCTCCACCAATGCGTATGAATAATGAATTCCTGCAGTCCGAGGGCACAGTTTAGCACATCCGAAACCACCAATGCATATGAATGATGAATTCCTGCAGTCAGAGGGCACTGTTCAGCACATCCTAAACCACCAATGCGTATGAATAATGAATTCCTGCAGTCGGAGGGCATAGTTGAGCACATCCTAATCCACTAATGCGCATGAATGATGAATTCCTGCAATCAGAGGGCACAATACAGCCCATCCTAAACCACCAATGCATATGAATTATGAAAGCCTGCAGTCGGAGGGCACAGTTCAGCACATCCTAAACCACCAATGCGTATGAATGATGAATTCGTAGGTCGGAGGGCACAGATCAGCACATCCTAAACCACCAATGCGTATGAATGATTAATTCCTGCAGTCAGAGGGCACAATTTAGCACATCAGAAACCACCAATGCGTATGAATGATGAATTTCTACAGTCAGAGGGTACAGTTCAGCACATTCTAAACCACCAATGCGTATGAATGATGAATTCCTAGGTCGGAGGGCACAGTTCAGCACATTCTAAACCACCAATGCATATGAATAATGAATGTCTGCAGTCAGACAGTACAGTTCAGCAGATCCTAAACCACCAACGCATATGCATGATGAGACCCTTGGTCGGTGGGCACAGTTCAGCATATCCTCCACCAATGCGTATGAATAATGAATTCCTGCAGTCCGAGGGCACAGTTTAGCACATCCGAAACCACCAATGCATATGAATGATGAATTCCTGCAGTCAGAGGGCACTGTTCAGCACATCCTAAACCACCAATGCGTATGAATGATGAATTCCTGCAGTCAGAGGGCACAGTTCAACACATCCTAAACCACCAATGCGTATGAATGATGAATTCCTGCAGTCGGAGGGCCCAGTTGAGCACATCCTAATCCACTAATGCGCATGAATGATGAATTCCTGCAATCAGAGGGCACAATACAGCCCATCCTAAACCACCAATGCATATGAATGATGAAATCCTGCAGTCGGAGGGCACAGTTCAGCACATCCTAAACCACCAATGCATATGAATGATGAAAGCCTGCAGTCGGAAGGCACAGTTCAGCACATCCTAAACCACCAACGCGTATGAATGATCAATTCCTAGGTCGGAGGGCACAGTTCAGCACATCCTAAACCACCAATGCGTATGAATGATTAATTCCTGCAGTCAGAGGGCACAATTTAGCACATCAGAAACCACCAATGCGTATGAATGACGAATTTCTATAGTCAGAGGGTACAGTTCAGCACATTCTAAACCACCAATGCATATGAATAATGAATGTCTGCAGTCAGACAGTACAGTTCAGCAGATCCTAAACCACCAACGCATATGAATGATGAGACCCTTGGTCGGTAGGCACAGTTCAGCATGTCCTCCACCAATGCGTATGAATGATGAATTCCTGCAGTCCGAGGGCACAGTTCAGCACGTTCTAAACCACCAATGCATATGAATGATGAATTCCTGCAGTCGGATATGAATTTTTGTAGTCAGTGGGTACATATCAGCACATCCTGAACCACCAGTTTGTATGAATGATAAATCCTTGCAGTCAGAGTGCACAGTTTAGCACATCCTAAACCACCAATGCGTATGAATAATGAATGTCTGCAGTTAGACAGTACAGTTCAGCAGATCCTAAACCACCAATGCATATGAATGATGAGACCCTTGGTCGGAGGGCACAGTTCAGCATGTCCTCCACCAATGCGTATGAATAATGAATTCCTGCAGTCCGAGTGCACAGTTTAGCACATCCGAAACCACCAATGCATATGAATGATGAATTCCTAGGTCGGAGGGCACAGTTCAGCATGTCCTCCACCAATGCGTATGAATGATGAATTCCTGCAGTCGGAGGGCACAGTTCAGCACGTCCTAAACCACCAACACGTATGAATGATGAATTCCTAGGTCGGAGGGCACAGTTCAGCATGTCCTCCACCAATGCACATGAATGATGAATTCCTGCAGTCAGAGGGCACATTCAGCACATTCTAAACCACCAATGCCTACGAATGATGAATTCCTGCAGTCGGAGGGCACAGTTTAACAAGTCCTAAACCACCAATGTATATGAATGATGAAATCCTGCAGTCGGAGGGCAGAGTTCTGCACATCCTAAACCACCAATGCATATGAATGAGCAATTCCTGCGGTTGAGGGCACAGTTCTGCACATCCAGTTCTGCACATCCTAAACCACCAATGCGTATGAATGAGGAATTCCTGCAGTCAGAGGGCACAGTTCAGCACATCCTAAACCACCAATGTGTATGAATGATGAATTCCTGCAGTCGGAGGGCACAGTTCAGCACGTTCTAAACCACCAATGCATATGAATGATGAATTCCTGCAGTCGGATATGAATTTTTGTAGTCAGTGGGTACATATCAGCACATCCTAAACAACCAGTTTGTATGAATGATAAATCCTTGCAGTCAGAGTGCACAGTTTAGCACATCCTAAACCACCAATGCGTATGAATAATGAATGTCTGCAGTCAGACAGTACAGTTCAGCAGATCCTAAACCACCAATGCATATGAATGATGAGACCCTTGGTCGGAGGGCACAGTTCAGCATGTCCTCCACCAATGCGTATGAATAATGAATTCCTGCAGTCCGAGGGCACAGTTTAGCACATCCGAAACCACCAATGCATATGAATGATGAATTCCTGCAGTCAGAGGGCACTGTTCAGCACATCCTAAACCACCAATGCGTATGAATGATGAATTCCTGCAGTCGGAGGGCATAGTTGAGCACATTCTAAACCACCAATGCGTATGAATGATGAATTCCTAGGTCGGAGGGCACAGTTCAGCACATTCTAAACCACCAATGCATATGAATAATGAATGTCTGCAGTCAGACAGTACAGTTCAGCAGATCCTAAACCACCAACGCATATGAATGATGAGACCCTTGGTCGGTGGGCACAGTTCAGCATGTCCTCCACCAATGCGTATGAATGATGAATTCCTGCAGTCCGAGGGCACAGTATAGCACATCCAAAACCACCAATGCGTATGAATGATGAATTTCTACAGTCAGAGGGTACAGTTCAGCACATCCTAAACCACCAATGCATATGAATGATGAATTCCTAGGTCAGAGAGCACAGTTCAGCATGTCCTCCACCAATGCGTATGAATGATGAATTCCTGCAGTCAGAGGGCACTGTTCAGCACACCCTAAACCACCAATGCGTATGAATGATGAATTCCTGCAGTCAGAGGGCACAGTTCAGCACATCCTAAATCACCAATGCGTATGAATGATGAATTCCTGCAGTCGGAGGGCACAGTTGAGCACATCCTAATCCACTAATGTGCAAGAATGATGAATTCCTGCAATCAGAGGGCACAATTCAGCCCATCCTAAACCACCAATGCATATGAATGATGAAATCCTGCAGTCGGAGGGCACAATTCAGCACATCCTAAACCACCAACGCGTATGAATGATGAATTCCTAGGTCGGAGGGCACAGTTCAGCACATCCTAAACCACCAACGCGTATGAATGATGAATTCCTAGGTCGGAGGGCACAGTTCAGCACATCCTAAACCACCAATGCGTATGAATGATTAATTCCTGCAGTCAGAGGGCACAATTTAGCACATCAGAAACCACCAATGCGTATGAATGATGAATTTCTACAAATAGAGGGTACAGTTCAGCACATTCTAAACCACCAATGCGTATGAATGATGAATTCCTAGGTCGGAGGGCACAGTTCAGCACATCCTAAACCACCAATGCATATGAATAATGAATGTCTGCAGTCAGACAGTACAGTTCAGCAGATCCTAAACCACCAACGCATATGAATGATGAGACCCTTGGTCGGTGGGCACAGTTCAGCATGTCCTCCACCAATGCGTATGAATGATGAATTCCTGCAGTCCGAGGGCACAGTTCAGCACATTCTAAACCACCAATGCATATGAATGATGAATTCCTGCAGTCGGATATGAATTTTTGTAGTCAGTGGGTACATATCAGCACATCCTGAACCACCAGTTTGTATGAATGATAAATCCTTGCAGTCAGAGTGCACAGTTTAGCACATCCTAAACCACCAATGCGTATGAATAATGAATGTCTGCAGTCAGACAGTACAGTTCAGCAGATCCTAAACCACCAATGCATATGAATGATGAAATCCTGCAGTCGGAGGGCAGAGTTCTGCACATCCTAAACCACCAATGCATATGAATGAGCAATTCCTGCGGTTGAGGGCACAGTTCTGCACATCCAGTTCTGCACATCCTAAACCACCAATGCGTATGAATGAGGAATTCCTGCAGTCAGAGGGCACAGTTCAGCACATCCTAAACCACCAATGTGTATGAATGATGAATTCCTGCAGTCGGAGGGCACAGTTCAGCACGTTCTAAACCACCAATGCATATAAATGATGAATTCCTGCAGTCGGATATGAATTTTTGTAGTCAGTGGGTACATATCAGCACATCCTAAACCACCAGTTTGTATGAATGATAAATCCTTGCAGTCAGAGTGCACAGTTTAGCACATCCTAAACCACCAATGCGTATGAATAATGAATGTCTGCAGTCAGACAGTACAGTTCAGCAGATCCTAAACCACCAATGCATATGAATGATGAGGCCCTTGGTCGTAGGGCACAGTTCAGCATGTCCTCCACCAATGCGTATGAATAATGAATTCCTGCAGTCCGAGGGCACAGTTTAGCACATCCGAAACCACTAATGCATATGAATGATGAATTCCTGCAGTCAGAGGGCACTGTTCAGCACATCCTAAACCACCAATGCGTATGAATGATGAATTCCTGCAGTCGGAGGGCATAGTTGAGCACATCCTAATCCACTAATGCGCATGAATGATGAATTCCTGCAATCAGAGGGCACAATACAGCCCATCCTAAACCACCAATGCATATGAATGATGAAAGCCTGCAGTCGGAGGGCACAGTTCAGCACATCCTAAACCACCAATGCGTATGAATGATGAATTCGTAGGTTGGAGGGCACCGTTCAGCACATCCTAAACCACCAATGCGTATGAATGATTAATTCCTGCAGTCAGAGGGCACAATTTAGCACATCAGAAACCACCAATGCGTATGAATGATGAATTTCTACAGTCAGAGGGTACAGTTCAGCACATTCTAAACCACCAATGCGTATGAATGATGAATTCCTAGCTCGGAGGGCACAGTTCAGCACATTCTAAACCACCAATGCATATGAATAATGAATGTCTGCAGTCAGACAGTACAGTTCAGCAGATCCTAAACCACCAACGCATATGAATGATGAGACCCTTGGTCGGTGGGCACAGTTCAGCATGTCCTCCACCAATGCGTATGAATGATGAATTCCTAGGTCGGAGGGCACAGTTCAGCATGTCCTCCACCAATGCGTATGAATGATGAATTCCTGCAGTCCGAGGGCACAGTTTAGCACATCCAAAACCACCAATGCGTATGAATGATGAATTTCTACAGTCAGAGGGTACAGTTCAGCACATCCTAAACCACCAATGCATATGAATGATGAATTCCTAGGTCAGAGAGCACAGTTCAGCATGTCCTCCACCAATGCGTATGAATGATGAATTCCTGCAGTCAGAGGGCACTGTTCAGCACACCATAAACCACCAATGCGTATGAATGATGAATTCCTGCAGTCAGAGGGCACAGTTCAGCACATCCTAAATCACCAATGCGTATGAATGATGAATTCCTGCAGTCGGAGGGCACAGTTGAGCACATCCTAATCCACTAATGTGCAAGAATGATGAATTCCTGCAATCAGAGGGCACAATTCAGCCCATCCTAAACCACCAATGCATATGAATGATGAAATCCTGCAGTCGGAGGGCACAATTCAGCACATCCTAAACCACCAACGCGTATGAATGATGAATTCCTAGGTCGGAGGGCACAGTTCAGCACATCCTAAACCACCAACGCGTATGAATGATGAATTCCTAGCTCGGAGGGCACAGTTCAGCACATCCTAAACCACCAATGCGTATGAATGATTAATTCCTGCAGTCAGAGGGCACAATTTAGCACATCAGAAACCACCAATGCGTATGAATGATGAATTTCTACAAATAGAGGGTACAGTTCAGCACATTCTAAACCACCAATGCGTATGAATGATGAATTCCTAGGTCGGAGGGCACAGTTCAGCACATCCTAAACCACCAATGCATATGAATAATGAATGTCTGCAGTCAGACAGTACAGTTCAGCAGATCCTAAACCACCAACGCATATGAATGATGAGACCCTTGGTCGGTGGGCACTGTTCAGCATGTCCTCCACCAATGCGTATGAATGATGAATTCCTGCAGTCCGAGGGCACAGTTCAGCACGTTCTAAACCACCAATGCATATGAATGATGAATTCCTGCAGTCGGATATGAATTTTTGTAGTCAGTGGGTACATATCAGCACATCCTGAACCACCAGTTTGTATGAATGATAAATCCTTGCAGTCAGAGTGCACAGTTTAGCACATCCTAAACCACCAATGCGTATGAATATTGAATGTCTGCAGTCAGACAGTACAGTTCAGCAGATCCTAAACCACCAATGCATATGAATGATGAGACCCTTGGTCGGAGGGCACAGTTCAGCATGTCCTTCACCAATGCGTATGAATAATGAATTCCTGCAGTCCGAGGGCACAGTTTAGCACATCCGAAACCACCAATGCATATGAATGATGAATTCCTAGGTCGGAGGGCACAGTTCAGCATGTCCTCCACCAATGCGTATGAATGATGAATTCCTGCAGTCGGCGGGCACAGTTCAGCACATCCTAAACCACCAACGTGTATGAATGATGAATTCCTAGGTCGGAGGGCACAGTTCAGCATGTCCTCCACCAATGCACATGAATGATGAATTCCTGCAGTCAGAGGGCACATTCAGCACATTCTAAACCACCAATGCCTACGAATGATGAATTCCTGCAGTCGGAGGGCACAGTTTAACAAGTCCTAAACCACCAATGCATATGAATGATGAAATCCTGCAGTCGGAGGGCAGAGTTCTGCACATCCTAAACCACCAATCCATATGAATGAGCAATTCCTGCGGTTGAGGGCACAGTTCTGCACATCCAGTTCTGCACATCCTAAACCACCAATGCGTATGAATGAGGAATTCCTGCAGTCAGAGGGCACAGTTCAGCACATCCTAAACCACCAATGTGTATGAATGATGAATTCCTGCAGTCGGAGGGCACAGTTCAGCACGTTCTAAACCACCAATGCATATGAATGATGAATTCCTACAGTCGGATATGAATTTTTGTAGTCAGTGGGTACATATCAGCACACCCTAAACCACCAGTTTGTATGAATGATAAATCCTTGCAGTCAGAGTGCACAGTTTAGCACATCCTAAACCACCAATGCGTATGAATAATGAATGTCTGCAGTCAGACAGTACAGTTCAGCAGATCCTAAACCACCAATGCATATGAATGATGAGACCCTTGGTCGGAGGGCACAGTTCAGCATGTCCTCCACCAATGCGTATGAATAATGAATTCCTGCAGTCCGAGGGCACAGTTTAGCACATCCGAAACCACCAATGCATATGAATGATGAATTCCTGCAGTCAGAGGGCACTGTTCAGCACATCCTAAACCACCAATGCGTATGAATGATGAATTCCTGCAGTCGGAGGGCATAGTTGAGCACATCCTAATCCACTAATGCGCATGAATGATGAATTCCTGCAATCAGAGGGCACAATACAGCCCATCCTAAACCACCAATGCATATGAATTATGAAAGCCTGCAGTCGGAGGGCACAGTTCAGCACATCCTAAACCACCAATGCGTATGAATGATGAATTCGTAGGTCGGAGGGCACAGTTCAGCACATCCTAAACCACCAATGCGTATGAATGATTAATTCCTGCAGTCAGAGGGCACAATTTAGCACATCAGAAACCACCAATGCGTATGAATGATGAATTTCTACAGTCAGAGGGTACAGTTCAGCACATTCTAAACCACCAATGCGTATGAATGATGAATTCCTAGGTCGGAGGGCACAGTTCAGCACATTCTAAACCACCAATGCATATGAATAATGAATGTCTGCAGTCAGACAGTACAGTTCAGCAGATCCTAAACCACCAACGCATATGCATGATGAGACCCTTGGTCGGTGGGCACAGTTCAGCATATCCTCCACCAATGCGTATGAATAATGAATTCCTGCAGTCCGAGGGCACAGTTTAGCACATCCGAAACCACCAATGCATATGAATGATGAATTCCTGCTGTCAGAGGGCACTGTTCAGCACATCCTAAACCACCAATGCGTATGAATGATGAATTCCTGCAGTCAGAGGGCACAGTTCAACACATCCTAAACCACCAATGCGTATGAATGATGAATTCCTGCAGTCGGAGGGCCCAGTTGAGCACATCCTAATCCACTAATGCGCATGAATGATGAATTCCTGCAATCAGAGGGCACAATACAGCCCATCCTAAACCACCAATGCATATGAATGATGAAATCCTGCAGTCGGAGGGCACAGTTCAGCACATCCTAAACCACCAATGCATATGAATGATGAAAGCCTGCAGTCGGAGGGCACAGTTCAGCACATCCTAAACCACCAACGCGTATGAATGATCAATTCCTAGGTCGGAGGGCACAGTTCAGCACATCCTAAACCACCAATGCGTATGAATGATTAATTCCTGCAGTCAGAGGGCACAATTTAGCACATCAGAAACCACCAATGCGTATGAATGACGAATTTCTATAGTCAGAGGGTACAGTTCAGCACATTCTAAACCACCAATGCATATGAATAATGAATGTCTGCAGTCAGACAGTACAGTTCAGCAGATCCTAAACCACCAACGCATATGAATGATGAGACCCTTGGTCGGTAGGCACAGTTCAGCATGTCCTCCACCAATGCGTATGAATGATGAATTCCTGCAGTCCGAGGGCACAGTTCAGCACGTTCTAAACCACCAATGCATATGAATGATGAATTCCTGCAGTCGGATATGAATTTTTGTAGTCAGTGGGTACATATCAGCACATCCTGAACCACCAGTTTGTATGAATGATAAATCCTTGCAGTCAGAGTGCACAGTTTAGCACATCCTAAACCACCAATGCGTATGAATAATGAATGTCTGCAGTTAGACAGTACAGTTCAGCAGATCCTAAACCACCAATGCATATGAATGATGAGACCCTTGGTCGGAGGGCACAGTTCAGCATGTCCTCCACCAATGCGTATGAATAATGAATTCCTGCAGTCCGAGTGCACAGTTTAGCACATCCGAAACCACCAATGCATATGAATGATGAATTCCTAGGTCGGAGGGCACAGTTCAGCATGTCCTCCACCAATGCGTATGAATGATGAATTCCTGCAGTCGGAGGGCACAGTTCAGCACGTCCTAAACCACCAACACGTATGAATGATGAATTCCTAGGTCGGAGGGCACAGTTCAGCATGTCCTCCACCAATGCACATGAATGATGAATTCCTGCAGTCAGAGGGCACATTCAGCACATTCTAAACCACCAATGCCTACGAATGATGAATTCCTGCAGTCGGAGGGCACAGTTTAACAAGTCCTAAACCACCAATGCATATGAATGATGAAATCCTGCAGTCGGAGGGCAGAGTTCTGCACATCCTAAACCACCAATGCATATGAATGAGCAATTCCTGCGGTTGAGGGCACAGTTCTGCACATCCAGTTCTGCACATCCTAAACCACCAATGCGTATGAATGAGGAATTCCTGCAGTCAGAGGGCACAGTTCAGCACATCCTAAACCACCAATGTGTATGAATGATGAATTCCTGCAGTCGGAGGGCACAGTTCAGCACGTTCTAAACCACCAATGCATATGAATGATGAATTCCTGCAGTCGGATATGAATTTTTGTAGTCAGTGGGTACATATCAGCACATCCTAAACCACCAGTTTGTATGAATGATAAATCCTTGCAGTCAGAGTGCACAGTTTAGCACATCCTAAACCACCAATGCGTATGAATAATGAATGTCTGCAGTCAGACAGTACAGTTCAGCAGATCCTAAACCACCAATGCATATGAATGATGAGACCCTTGGTCGGAGGGCACAGTTCAGCATGTCCTCCACCAATGCGTATGAATAATGAATTCCTGCAGTCCGAGGGCACAGTTTAGCACATCCGAAACCACCAATGCATATGAATGATGAATACCTGCAGTCAGAGGGCACTGTTCAGCACATCCTAAACCACTAATGCGCATGAATGATGAATTCCTGCAATCAGAGGGCACAATACAGCCCATCCTAAACCACCAATGCATATGAATGATGAAAGCCTGCAGTCGGAGGGCACAGTTCAGCACATCCTAAACCACCAATGCGTATGAATGATGAATTCGTAGGTCAGAGGGCACCGTTCAGCACATCCTAAACCACCAATGCGTATGAATGATTAATTCCTGCAGTCAGAGGGCACAATTTAGCACATCAGAAACCACCAATGCGTATGAATGATGAATTTCTACAGTCAGAGGGTACAGTTCAGCACATTCTAAACCACCAATGCGTATGAATGATGAATTCCTAGGTCGGAGGGCACAGTTCAGCACATTCTAAACCACCAATGCATATGAATAATGAATGTCTGCAGTCAGACAGTACAGTTCAGCAGATCCTAAACCACCAACGCATATGAATGATGAGACCCTTGGTCGGTGGGCACAGTTCAGCATGTCCTCCACCAATGCGTATGAATGATGAATTCCTGCAGTCCGAGGGCACAGTATAGCACATCCAAAACCACCAATGCGTATGAATGATGAATTTCTACAGTCAGAGGGTACAGTTCAGCACATCCTAAACCACCAATGCATATGAATGATGAATTCCTAGGTCAGAGAGCACAGTTCAGCATGTCCTCCACCAATGCGTATGAATGATGAATTCCTGCAGTCAGAGGGCACTGTTCAGCACACCCTAAACCACCAATGCGTATGAATGATGAATTCCTGCAGTCAGAGGGCACAGTTCAGCACATCCTAAATCACCAATGCGTATGAATGATGAATTCCTGCAGTCGGAGGGCACAGTTGAGCACATCCTAATCCACTAATGTGCAAGAATGATGAATTCCTGCAATCAGAGGGCACAATTCAGCCCATCCTAAACCACCAATGCATATGAATGATGAAATCCTGCAGTCGGAGGGCACAATTCAGCACATCCTAAACCACCAACGCGTATGAATGATGAATTCCTAGGTCGGAGGGCACAGTTCAGCACATCCTAAACCACCAACGCGTATGAATGATGAATTCCTAGGTCGGAGGGCACAGTTCAGCACATCCTAAACCACCAATGCGTATGAATGATTAATTCCTGCAGTCAGAGGGCACAATTTAGCACATCAGAAACCACCAATGCGTATGAATGATGAATTTCTACAAATAGAGGGTACAGTTCAGCACATTCTAAACCACCAATGCGTATGAATGATGAATTCCTAGGTCGGAGGGCACAGTTCAGCACATCCTAAACCACCAATGCATATGAATAATGAATGTCTGCAGTCAGACAGTACAGTTCAGCAGATCCTAAACCACCAACGCATATGAATGATGAGACCCTTGGTCGGTGGGCACAGTTCAGCATGTCCTCCACCAATGCGTATGAATGATGAATTCCTGCAGTCCGAGGGCACAGTTCAGCACATTCTAAACCACCAATGCATATGAATGATGAATTCCTGCAGTCGGATATGAATTTTTGTAGTCAGTGGGTACATATCAGCACATCCTGAACCACCAGTTTGTATGAATGATAAATCCTTGCAGTCAGAGTGCACAGTTTAGCACATCCTAAACCACCAATGCGTATGAATAATGAATGTCTGCAGTCAGACAGTACAGTTCAGCAGATCCTAAACCACCAATGCATATGAATGATGAGACCCTTGGTCGGAGGGCACAGTTCAGCATGTCCTCCACCAATGCGTATGAATAATGAATTCCTGCAGTCCGAGGGCACAGTTTAGCACATCCGAAACCACCAATGCATATGAATGATGAATTCCTAGGTCGGAGGGCACAGTTCAGCATGTCCTCTACCAATGCGTATGAATGATGAATTCCTGCAGTCGGAGGGCACAGTTCAGCACATCCTAAACCACCAACGCGTATGAATGATAAATTCCTAGGTCGGAGGGCACAGTTCAGCATGTCCTCCACCAATGCACATGAATGATGAATTCCTGCAGTCAGAGGGCACATTCAGCACATTCTAAACCACCAATGCCTACGAATGATGAATTCCTGCTGTCGGAGGGCACAGTTTAACAAGTCCTAAACCACCAATGCATATGAATGATGAAATCCTGCAGTCGGAGGGCAGAGTTCTGCACATCCTAAACCACCAATGCATATGAATGAACAATTCCTGCGGTTGAGGGCACAGTTCTGCACATCCAGTTCTGCACATCCTAAACCACCAATGCGTATGAATGAGGAATTCCTGCAGTCAGAGGGCACAGTTCAGCACATCCTAAACCACCAATGTGTATGAATGATGAATTCCTGCAGTCGGAGGGCACAGTTCAGCACGTTCTAAACCACCAATGCATATGAATGATGAATTCCTGCAGTCGGATATGAATTTTTGTAGTCAGTGGGTACATATCAGCACATCCTAAACCACCAGTTTGTATGAATGATAAATCCTTGCAGTCAGAGTGCACAGTTTAGCACATCCTAAACCACCAATGCGTATGAATAATGAATGTCTGCAGTCAGACAGTACAGTTCAGCAGATCCTAAACCACCAATGCATATGAATGATGAGACCCTTGGTCGGAGGGCACAGTTCAGCATGTCCTCCACCAATGCGTATGAATAATGAATTCCTGCAGTCCGAGGGCACAGTTTAGCACATCCGAAACCACCAATGCATATGAATGATGAATTCCTGCAGTCAGAGGGCACTGTTCAGCACATCCTAAACCACCAATGCGTATGAATGATGAATTCCTGCAGTCGGAGGGCATAGTTGAGCACATCCTAATCCACTAATGCGCATGAATGATGAATTCCTGCAATCAGAGGGCACAATACAGCCCATCCTAAACCACCAATGCATATGAATTATGAAAGCCTGCAGTCGGAGGGCACAGTTCAGCACATCCTAAACCACCAATGCGTATGAATGATGAATTCGTAGGTCGGAGGGCACAGTTCAGCACATCCTAAACCACCAATGCGTATGAATGATTAATTCCTGCAGTCAGAGGGCACAATTTAGCACATCAGAAACCACCAATGCGTATGAATGATGAATTTCTACAGTCAGAGGGTACAGTTCAGCACATTCTAAACCACCAATGCGTATGAATGATGAATTCCTAGGTCGGAGGGCACAGTTTAGCACATTCTAAACCACCAATGCATATGAATAATGAATGTCTGCAGTCAGACAGTACAGTTCAGCAGATCCTAAACCACCAACGCATATGAATGATGAGACCCTTGGTCGGTGGGCACAGTTCAGCATGTCCTCCACCAATGCGTATGAATGATGAATTCCTGCAGTCCGAGGGCACAGTTTAGCACATCCAAAACCACCAATGCGTATGAATGATGAATTTCTACAGTCAGAGGGTACAGTTCAGCACATCCTAAACCACCAATGCATATGAATGATGAATTCCTAGGTCAGAGAGCACAGTTCAGCATGTCCTCCACCAATGCGTATGAATGATGAATTCCTGCAGTCAGAGGGCACTGTTCAGCACACCCTAAACCACCAATGCGTATGAATGATGAATTCCTGCAGTCAGAGGGCACAGTTCAGCACATCCTAAATCACCAATGCGTATGAATGATGAATTCCTGCAGTCGGAGGGCACAGTTGAGCACATCCTAATCCACTAATGTGCAAGAATGATGAATTCCTGCAATCAGAGGGCACAATTCAGCCCATCCTAAACCACCAATGCATATGAATGATGAAATCCTGCAGTCGGAGGGCACAATTCAGCACATCCTAAACCACCAACGCGTATGAATGATGAATTCCTAGGTCGGAGGGCACAGTTCAGCACATCCTAAACCACCAATGCGTATGAATGAGGAATTCCTACAGTTGGAGGGCACAGTTCAGCACATCCTAAACCACCAATGCGTATGAAGGATTAATTCCTGCAGTCAGAGGGCACAATTTAGCACATCAGAAACCACCAATGCGTATGAATGATGAATTTCTACAGTCAGAGGGTACAGTTCAGCACATTCTAAACCACCAATGTCTATGAATGATGAATTCCTAGGTCGGAGGGCACAGTTCAGCACATCCTAAACCACAAATGCCTATGAATGATGAATTCCTGCAGTTGGAGGGCACAGTTCAGCACATCCTAAACCACCAATGCGTATGAATGCTGAATTCGTGCAGTCGGAGGGCACAGTTCAGCACATACTAAACCACCAATGCGTATGAATGATGAATTACTGCAGTTGGAGGGCACAGTTCAGCACATCCTAAACCACCAATGCGTATGAATGATGAATTCCTGCAGTCGAATATGAGTTTCTGCAGTCAGAGGGTACATTTCAGCACATTTTAAACCACCAATGCGTATGAATGATGCATTCCTGCAGTCGGAGGGCACAGTTCCGCATGTCCTCTACCAATGCGCTTGAATGATGAATATCTGCACTCAGAGGGCACAATTCAGCCCATCCTAAACCACCAATGCATATGAATGATGAAATCCTGCAGTCGTAGGGCACAGTTCAGCACATCCTAAACCACCAACGCGTATGAATGATTAATTCCTAGGTCGGAGGGCACAGTTGAGCACATCCTAATCCACTAATGCGCATGAATGATGAATTCCTGCAACCAGAGGGCACAATTCAGCCCATCCTAAACCACCAATGCATATGAATGATGAAATCCTGCAGTCGGAGGGCACAGTTCAGCACATCCTAAACCACCAACGCGTATGAATGATGAATTCCTAGGTCAGAGGGCACAGTTCAGCACATCCTAAACCACGAATGCGTATGAATGATGAATTCCTACAGTCGGAGGGCACAGTTCAGCACATCCTCAACCACCAATGCGTATGAATGATTAATTCCTGCAGTCAGAGGGCACAATTTAGCACATCAGAAACCACCAATGCGTATGAATGATGAATTTCTACGGTCAGAGGGTACAGTTCAGCACATTCTAAACCACCAATGTGTATGAATGATGAATTCCTAGGTCGGAGGGCACAGTTCAGCACATCCTAAACCACCAATGCGTATGAATGCTGAATTCCTGCAGTCAGAGGGCACAGTTCAGCATGTCCTCTACCAATGCGCTTGAATGATGAATTTCTGCAGTCAGAGGGCACAGATCAGCACATTCTAAACCACCAATGCAAATGTATGATGAATTCCTGCAGTCAGAGGGCCCAGTTCAGCATATCCAAAACCACCAATGCGTATGAAAGATGAATTTCTGCAGTCAGAGGATACAGTTCAGCACATCCTAAACCACCAATGCATATGAATGATGAATTCCTGCAGTCGGATATGAATTTCTGTAGTCAGAGGGTACAGTTCAGCACATCCTAAACCACCAATGCGTATGAATGATGAGTTCCCAGGTCGGAGGGCACAGTTCCGCATGTCCTCTACCAATGCGCTTGAATGATGAATTTCTGCAGTCAGAGGGCACAGATCAGCACATTCTAAACCACCAAATCCTACGAATGATGAATTCCTGCAGTCAGAGGGTACAGTTCAGCACATCCTAAACCACCTTAGCGTATGAATAATGAATTCCTGCAGTCAGAGGGCATAGTTCAGCACATCCTAAACCACCAAAGCGTACGAATAATGAATTCCTGCAGTCAGAGGGCACAGTTCAGCACATGCTAAACCAGCAATGTGTATTAATAATGAATTCCTGCAGTCGGAGAGCACAGTTCAGCATGTCCTAAACCACCAACGCGCATGAATGATGAATTCACAGGTTGGAGGGCACAGTTCAGCACACCCTAAACCCCCAATGCATATGAATGATGAATTCCTGTAGTCAGAGGGCACAGTTCTGCACATCCTAAACCACCAATGCATATGAATGAGGAATTCCTGCAGTCAGAGAGCACAGTTCAGCACATCTTAAACCACCAATGCACATTGTCATGCCCGCGCCACTGGCGCACGCATTGGCAACCATCATGGACTACTTGGTACTCATTTATCCTCCTAATACTCCTTGAACAACTCCTTTTCATGCCTTGGACTTTTATTTCCATTTGCTCAACTTTGGTTCTTTCTTATTTTATTCAATTAACTACATTTACCAGAATGTACCTGGCTGCAGTCCTCAATTCCTGGCTATTTTCATTCATCGTTATTGGGACCACAATCTCCAGAAGCCCTAGCGGCCAGTGCTGCTTCCACCTGCTCAGGACCAGAGAGGGAGGAGGCAGATTGTCTTCAGGTGTGCTGCTACAGGTGCTGTCAATTAGCCTGCCTCAGAACAGGGCAGGGCTGTATATAAGCAGCTGCCTGCAGGAGTACAGTGTCTTGCATCTTGAGATCTACCCGCTCCTGTTTGCCTTGATCTGCTACATTGTATGCTGTCCCTGTTGCTGCATTTTGCTGTTTTGATCCAGTGCCCTTTCTGGGCTCCCTGCCTTGCAGCCGATCTCGCTCCGCTGCCTTCTACCTACAGCCCTTGTCCTCTGGGCTCCCTGCTCTGCAGCCTGCCTCACTCCGGCTGCCTACAGTCCTTGTCCTCTGGGCTCCCAGCCCTGCAGTCTGCCTCACTTTGGCTGCCTACAGTCCTTGTCCTCTGGGCTCCCTGCCCTGCAGCCTGCCTCACTCTGGCTGCCTACAGTCCTTGTCCTCTCGGCTCCCTGCCTACAGCCTGCCTCATTCCGGCTGCCTACAGCCCTTGTCCTCTGGGCTCCCTACCTTGCAGCTTGCAACCCACTGCTATCTCCAAGCCCTTGTCCTCTGGGCTCCCTACCTTGCAGCCTGCACCTCTTCGCTGCCTACAGCCCTTGTCCTCTGTGCTCCTTCCTTGCAGCCTGCTCCCTCCGCTGCCTACAGCCCGTGTCCTCTGGGCTCCTTCCTTGCAGCCTGTCTCCCTCCGCTGCCTACAGCCCTTGTCCTCTGGGCTCCCTGCCTTGCGGCTTGCTACTCTCCTCTGCCTTACAGCCTGTTTTACACTTAGCTACCTACGGCCCTGCTCCTCTGGGCTCCCTACCTCGCGGCCCCATTCTTTTGGGCTCTCTGTCTGTCGCCTACTACTAATCTCTCTCTGTCCTGTTCTTCTGGACTCCCTGCCTTGCAGCCTACTACAGTCCTCCACAGTCCACTACAGTTTGCCTGCACCTAGTGCCACTCTTGACTGCAGACCTGCTTCCTACTTTGCAGCCCTTCTGTTTTCCTGACTGCTGCTCCCTTGTTCTCTTCCTTGAGTCCTCTGTACTCCACCTTAGGTTATCTACTTCAGTCTAACTGCCTTTCCTTCATTTCCTTCTGCTAGATTGCTCATTGACCTCCTTTTCGCTGGATATACCTGTTCTTGTCTTCTCATGTGTTTTATGTAATCCCTTTGTAGAGAGCTTGCCTGTTGGTTTCCGGCAGGCAACCTCTGCCCCTTCCCTGTCCCGTTTTCAGTGTTACAGACACCCACTGCTGTTGTTCCCCGCCATGAGCATACAGCGTGGGCCTCTGTTATAGCAATCTGTGCAGAAGGCTGGAGTTTCCTAAGGTTCGTGGAACACTCTTTCCCATTTCAGCATACACCCCAAGAGGGAATCCAGTTTGTTTGTACCTTTGTATCTTTTGCCCCTTTTGGCTCACAGCTACAGTTTCCTACTCTTCTTTCTTGTTGAACTTCCTGCTGTGTGTGCTTATCTGCTACCTTACTTCAGCACAGCCACCCAAAACCTACCTGGGTACCCTGTGCCACTCTTGACAGAGTGCCATTCTTGACAGAATGCAAGACCAAAAAGATTCTTGTTCCATAGGCAGGAAAGGCACACACAGACCAAAGATGCCTTCTTTTCGGTTCAAGAAACCTCTACAAAAATCTAAAGTTGTCCCAAGGACAGCAAACAAAAACCCTAGTTTAAAGGACAGACTTGCCCTAGTAAACAAAGGTTTACAAGCACAGTACTACACTCACTGGCTCTCTGACCCTTCTATGTATAACTACAATGACATTTGCAACTATGATCCACAGTCTCTATCTGTAGAAGAACTACAGCAAGATAACGAATTCTTGCAGATTTTGTTATCCCAACCAGTGAAAAACACTCATGCGCTTTCTGGCATTACTTTTGACACTGCTTCAACCAAAGATGTTGCAGTCATTGTGGCAAACTCTCAACCAGAGTACGTTATTGCCAAAGTGACATCCTCAAGATCAGCTTGGCAAGCTACACAACCTCCCCAGACTACCGATACCACTCATTTAATAGGACAAGAAATTCAGTATCCTGAAGTTAGAGCCACTGGTCCTGGGTACAAAGGACCAATACTGACCATCGGTTGTCTTAATGCTTCCCTTGTAACTACTAACCACGATAACTCTATGGTCATTCTTCCTATTGCAACACCCACATTTTCTGCTGCACCAGATTCTCAAGCTGTAGAACAGGCTAATGGAACATACCTGTTACTAGAACAACTCTTAAGGCTTAAAAGACAAATCGAAGACCTCTATGATGAATTTGTCTATCTGCATTATAAGAATCTAGCTAAGGGACACAATTTACCAGACCATCTGACACTATGGGCCTCATTACGACCCTGGCGGTAAGGGGTTTACGCCAGCGTTAGCTGCGCCGACCCCTTACCGCCAATTACGAGGTCCCTTAGCGCCATGGAGGTTTTAACACCCGCTTTTAGCGGGTGTTAAAATCCATGGCGCTAAGGGACCATGGAGTTAATTACGCCACCGTAATTTACGGTGGCGTAATTAACGCCTTCCCCACTCCCATTATGCCCTATGGGGCAAAAATGGGAATGGGGAAGGGTAAATGGGGATTGGGGACTTACCGCCCCGCCAAGGTCGGAATGGGGCGGTAAGTCCGCCAACCACCATGGCGTAAACGTAGTTTACGCCATGGTGGTAAAGTGACGGCCCAGGCGGTAACTTACCGCCTGGGTCGTAATGAGGCCCTATGTCCAACACCCGACATTCTGTCTTTAGAGTTTAACAGATTAAGGCCTGTACTGGTAACACAGAAGAGGATACAGACTTATACAGAGCAGTTGGAAGACCTGAACTTGGCATATACATACCAGTTAAAGCTTGACAACGCTCATTCACTTACTAGCCACAGTAACACATGCTGTCATTCAGATAGTGAAGAATGGACTCCTCCAATGGGCCAGATCGCTCACACGGCCATTACACCAAAGATCAAGTGTAATCATCTGACTGGACATTCCGCTGAGTCAAAGGATTGTTCCATTCTTGCCCTTGATGTCAGTCCTTTACTCCCACTTACAGCCTCTACTGAAGTGACCAGATCTGAGATGTACTCTGCTTCTATGAACATTGGCACTCCTGACCATGAGTCAGATCCTGAAACATACCCAGTACCTGTCTGGAATCCAACTTTGCCTACTGTCAATACCCCAGATCCATGTATCAACTTGGGCACACAAGACTTTGCAGGCCAGCCTTCGGAAGGCTTACCCTTTCCTGGTCCTACATCCACCATGCTACTTGTTACAAGATCTGCTAGCCCAATCTCTGCTGCTCCCCCTGCTAGTACTCCTGAATCTGCTACTGATGCTTCATCTCAGATCACTTCTACTGCAGTCGAAGCACCCCCTTCCTCTCTGCCTGCAAGGACAGTACCTGTTGCAAAGCCAGTTAAAAGTTCTCCTATTAAGGCTACAGCTCCGATAGATCCTGTTGGTGCCTCTGCAGCACCTAAACTACCAGTCACGACGCCATCAGTCTTAGTTGAGTCCCTGTCGGCTGGTGCTCCTGTGACACCTATACTTCCAGCTGTTACAGCATCTGAACTTCCTACTGCCATTCCTGATCTTCCGGCAACTCATGGTGTTCCGGCAATATTTGTTACTCCTGAAGTCTCTGTCGCAAATCTTCATGTTGCCATTGCTGCTTCTGACTATTTGGACGACCGTCCTAGAGCAACCAATTCAGCTGAATCTCTGGTTCCACCTTTCAGCACTGTATTGTTGCCAGTCCTAAGGAAGACCACTTCTTTCAAAGCAATATATGCCATGGAGTCTGCAGCACATCTCCACAGTTCCTCAGTTCATGAACGCACTGTTGGGTTTTTGGTCCCTAAGAAGTTGTCTTTTCTGGATTATACCTCAAAGGTTCGAAAAATTGGTAATGTCTCCTCCCTTGAAGACTCTCACCTTGCAGCATTAAACAGTTTTTGGTGCTTCATGATGTGCCTTTTTGGTATAAGACTCTCTCGCGGTGTAACAGGCCTTGGACGTGCTCTTCTTGTTGGTCAGTCTTCAGGGGGCCTGGAGAGGGGTTTGGAGAGGGGCATACTGTCATGCCCGCGCCACTGGCGCACGCATTGGCAACTATCATGGACTACTTGGTACTCATTTATCCTCCTAATACTCCTTGAACAACTCCTTTTCACGCCTTGGTCTTTTATTTCCATTTGCTCAACTTTGGTTCTTTCTTATTTTATTCAATTAACTACATTTACCATAATGCACCTGGCTGCAGTCCTTAATTCCTGGCTATTCTCATTCATCGTTATTGGCACCACAATCCCCAGAAGCCCTAGCGGCCAGTGCTGCTTCCACCTGCTCAGGACCAGAGAGGGAGGAGGCAGATTGCCTTCAGGTGTGGTGCTACAGGTGCTGTCAATTAGCCTGCCTCAGAACAGGGCAGGGCTGTATATAAGCAGCTGCCTGCAGGAGCACAGTGTCTTGCATCTTGAGATCTCCCCGCTCCTGTTTGCCTTGACCCGCTACATTGTATGCGGTTCCTGTTGCTGCATTTTCCTGTTTTGATCCAGTGCCCTTTCTGGGCTCCCTGCCTTGCAGCCGATCTCGCTCCGCTGCCTTCTACCTACAGCCCTTGTCCTCTGGGCTCCCTGCTCTGCAGCCTGCCTCACTCCGGCTGCCTACAGTCGTTGTCCTCTGGGCTCCCAGCCCTGCAGCCTGCCTCACTCCGGCTGCCTACACTCCTTGTCCTCTGGGCTCCCTGCCCTGCAGCCTGCCTCACTCCGGCTGCCTACAGTCCTTGTCCTCTGGGCTCCCTGCCTACAGCCTGCCTCATTCCGGCTGCCTACAGCCCTTGTCCTCTGGGCTCCCTACCTTGCAGCTTGCAACCCGCTGCTGTCTCCAAGCCCTTGTCCTCTGGGCTCCCTACCTTGCAGCCTACACCTCTTCGCTGCCTACAGCCCTTGTCCTCTGGGCTCCTTCCCTGCAGCCTGCTCGCTCCGCTGTCTACAGCCCGTGTCCTCTGGGCTTCTTCCTTGCAGCCTGTCTCCCTCCACTGCCTACAGCCCTTGTCCTCTGGGCTCCCTACCTTGCAGCTTGCAACCCTCTGCTGTCTCCAAGCCCTTGTCCTCTGGGCTCCCTACCCTGCAGCCTGCACCTCTTCGCTGCCTGCAGCCCTTGTCCTCTGGGCTCCTTCCTTGCAGCCTGCTCTCTCCGCTGCCTACAGCCCTTGTCCTCTGGGCTCCCTGTCTTGCGGCTTGCTACACTCCTCTGCCTTACAGCCTGTTTTACACTTAGCTACCTACGGCCCTGCTCCCCCTGGCTCCCTACCCCGCGGCCCTATTCTTTTGGGCTCTCTGTCTGTCGCCTACTACTAATCTCTCTCTGTCCTGTTCTTCTGGACTCCCTGCCTTGCAGCCTACTACAGTCCTCCGCAGTCCACTACAGTTGCCTGCACTTAGTGCCACTCTTGACTGCAGACCTCTTTCCTACTTTGCAGCCCTTCTGTTTTCCTGACTGCTGCTCCCTTGTTCTCTTCCTTGAGTCCTCTGTACGCCACCTTAGGTTATCTACTTCAGTCTAACTGCCTTTCCTTCATTTCCTTCTGCTAGATTGCTCATTGACTTCCTTTTCGCTGGATATACCTGTTCTTGTCTTCTCATGTGTCTTATGTAATCCCTTTGTAGAGAGCTTGCCTGTTGGTTTCCGGCAGGCAACCTCTGCCCCTTCCCTTGTCCCGTTTTCAGTGTTACAGACACCCACTGCTGTTGTTCCCAGCCATGAGCATACAGCGTGGGCCTCTGTTATAGCAATCTGTGCAGAAGGCTGGAGTGTCCTAAGGTTCGTGGAACACTCTTTCCCATTTCAGCATACACCCCAAGAGGGAATCCAGTTTGTTTGTACCTTTGTATCTTTTGCCCCTTTTGGCTCACAGCTACAGTTTCCTACTCTTCTTTCTTGTTGAACTCCCTGCTGTGTGTGCTTATCTGCTACCTTACTTCAGCACAGCCACCCAAACCCTACCTGGGTACCCTGTGCCACTCTTGACAGAGTGCCATTCCTGACACACATGAATGATGAATTCCTGCAGTCGGAGGGCACAGTTCAGCACGTCCTAAACCACCAATGCGTATGAATGATGAATTCCCAGGTAAGAGGGCACAGTTCAGCACATCCTAAATCACCAATGCTTATGAATGATGAATTCCTGCAGCCGGAGGGCAGAGTTCAGCATGTCCTCCACCAATGCATATGAATGATGAATTCCTGCAGTCGTAAGGCACAGTTCAGCACATCGTAAACCACCAATGCATAGGAATGCTGAATTCCTAGGTCGGAGGGCACTGTTCAGCACATCCTAAACAACCAGTGCATATGAATTCCTGCAGTCGGAGGGCACCGTTTAGCACATCCTAAATCACCAGTGCGTATGAATGATGAATTCCTGCAGTCAGAGGGCACAGTTCAGTGTTTGATAAATAATAGGTTGAATGTGCCAATCTGTGATCACAAAGTAACCTGTACAGCTTAACTGGTCATTTCTTAAGACTGGCAGGTCCAGGAAAACTCTTTTCCCCAAACTGAGATTCCATATTAACCATCATTTTGTAACAGCTATAATTGAAGGAGACCTACATTTAAACAATTAGAAAAATATTTGGTGGAAAAGCTGTGCTCCTCATAATTACCGCTGGAATAGGTACACTTAGAAATATCAGACACAAAGCCTTTTTGTCAAAAATACATTTAACATTCGATAATTAGGCACTTAAAAAAAATTATTAGGCATTGTTTTATCAGGTAGCATGCAGTCCTGTGAAAATAATGGAGACATACAGCATTGGAAGTTCTCTTTGCTGTGGTGAATAATTGGTGAAGCGTGAAAGGGCAACGCAGATGTCTAAGTATCGAGCAAGTCTGATGAAACTTTACTGGCGACCCTACAGGTCATCCTAACAAGTCTAAGATTCCGCCCATCTACCAAACCTGGGTAAACATAACAATTTGATACATCGAAGAGAGTCAGCATAAATCATGTGAGAATTAACAAAGTCCCCCATTCATGAAAAAGAGCGCATTTATCCTACAAGGGCCACCAAGAAAGACTGCATGAGCATAAGTAAATCTGCGCACTCTGCATAGTCATGGATCCAAATGCGCATGTCTAGCCTAGCCACAAAGGGAATCGAGCTGCATGACGAACGCCCACAACACAACTCCATGCAAACCAAAAATATAGCCGTAGACCAACCTTTCCGCAAAGCTCTGTATCCACCTCTGACACAACATCCATCACCCCAGCCACTAAGCACGAGGTTCGACGTAATGACTGCACCCCAGCTACCCAGCGCGAGGTTCTACGTAAGTAATGGCTGCACCCCAGCTACTCTGCGCAAGGGCCCACTTAGGAAACGACTGCACCCTTGCGAACCGCCCCCCCCCTACTCCCACCACGCACAGACTGCTGGCACATACCCGGACTGCACAGCAGCCCCCTCAGGACCAGGCACCACCCACCAGCCCCCCTCACCTCTGACACTACCCACCCATCCACCTCAAGCACTGACACCACCACCCACCAGCCCCCCTTACCTCTGACACTACCCCAGGCAGCCCTCACAGGTCCACAACCAACCCACCAGCCCCCCTAATCTCTGAGACCACCCCCAGGCAGCCCCCTCAACTACTGACACCACCCATAAGCCCCCTCACCTCTGACACTATCCCAGGCAGCCCCCTCAAGTACTGACACCACCCACTAGATGCCCTCACAACTGAAACTACCACAGGCATCCCCCTCAAGTCCACACACCACTCACCAGCCCACCTCACCTCCAACACCACTCCAGGCAGCCCCCTCAAGTCCTGACACCACCCACCAGATGCCCTCACCTCTGAAACTACCCCAGGCATCCACCTCAAGTACTGACACCACCCACCAGCCCCCCTCACCTCCGACACCACCCCAGGCAGCCACCTCAAGTAATGACACCAGCCCCCCTCACCTCTGACACTACCCAGGCAGCCCCTCAAGTACTGACACCACCCACCAGCCCCCTCACCTCCGACAACACCCCCAGGCAGCCACCTCAAGTACTGACACCACCCACCAGCCCCCCTCACCTCTGACACTACCCAGGCAGATCACTCATCTCTGACACCACCCCAGGCTCCCCCCTCAAGTCCTCACACCACCCACCAGTCCCCCTCATTTCCGACACTACCTCAGGCAGTCCCGCAAGTCCTGACACCACCCACCAGACCCCCTCACCTCTGACACTACCCCAGGCATCCACCTCAAGTCCTGACACCACCCACCAGCCCCCTCACCTCTGACTCTACCTCAGGTAGCTCCCTTAAGTCCCGACACCACTAACCAGCCCTCCTCACCTCTGACAACACCCCAGGCAGCCCCTTGACAGTACACCCCTGTCCCCTGACCCCCTGACCTCCACCACCACCCCAGGCAGCCCCACCAAGTAATGACACCACCCACCAGCCCCCCTCATCTCTGACAACACCCCAACCTGGCCCTGCCACATAACCCCCTACCAGTCCAATATTAAACAACAACTTACCTCAGCTCCACTGGCCCGCCGTCAACATGAACCACACTGGCCACATACCCACACATAGACATGACAACTGAGTGCATTAATGCAGAATCCATGTGTATAGCTGATCACAGGACTCCCTGGAACATCACAACTAGTCACACAGCAACAGGACAGCAGAATGTGGCACCAGCGACACAGCAAAATCACCATGTACATGTGACACAGTAAAACCATGGAATTCAATGTGATGTATCATTGTGCCCATGTGCCATTGCAATGACCCAAAGTACCATACCTGAATGACCGAGGAGGACACAAGTCCAAGACATCACTGATAGGACAGAGTCACATGTAATGTGAGACCAGAGTAGGAAGCAACAATCAATTAATGAAAGCATAGAATTCAAAGGCCCTGCAATGAACACAAGTTGAACAGTCATGTGTCGGGGGTGATGTGAAGGAAGTCTGATAGTGTGTGAGCCAAGCAGATTGATGATGTGTACAGACAGATATAACTCACATGTGATAATTAAGCATTCCAGTGGCAAATGTGCAGCATGACATGGGAGCACCCACTGGTTGGTACACAATGTGTGTTGATGGGTGGTCATGCATTGGGATGCAACCCCTCTAAGCCCCCTCTAACCTCACAGTTGATGAGTGCATGACACACACCGACAGTTAGGCCCCCAATCCATGTGAAAAGCACTAAACAAATGCATATGGAAATTAAACCAAACAAAATGCAGCTCATGAACAGACTCCAACAACTTTGTGATGAACAAAGATAAAACTGTATTAGAAATATGTACACTACAAACTATGTGGAAGGGGAAATGTCCAAGGGTAAACAATTAACACATTTAAAAAAAAGAAAAACAACATGATGAACTAGATACATGGGTAGCTGGCTCAATAATCCCTCATGACATCCTCCAGGGCAGAGTCACATTCCTCAATCTCCACTTGTAGATGGGCCGCTGTACATTCCTGGACAGCTCGCAGGCTCTCCCTCAACCATCACACCTCTTCCTCCGCATCCTTGCAAGCGTCCTCCAGTATGGCGACCCGTCATTGTGTCCTCCTTTCCATCACCTCTGCCCTTGCCCTAGAAGCCTGCGCCATCCTCTCCCGGTGCCTCTCTGCTAACAGCTGCATTCTAAAGTGCATGCAGACACACACCAAATCGCGAAAGCGCCTGCACTCCTCCTGCCAGGTGACTGTATGTTGCTGATCTACTTGTCTCCTCAATGGTGAGGGGCCCAGCAAGGATTGCCCCAGGCCACTCCTATACTGCCACTGCCTGGCCAAGCATACACCGCACAAGTACCCAGCTATCTGTATGATCTAGCACAGTGGGCACAGCACCAGCACTGTCCTGATGTGCCAGCTGTCCCACTGATGCCTGTCACTGCACAGCAACCACCACCTCTGCACTTGCTGGTACTTCCGCCTGTGGCAGGGACGTGTTGACCACCAGACTGGGGGCGGTGTGGGTGATATTGTAGCAGAGGGGCCCATGATGAAAAGTGGCAAGGAAGGCTCCGCAGAGGATGAATGGGGTACAGAGGAGGCAGTGGAGGAGGGTGCACCTGAACGTGCCAACGCACATAGACCACCCAAGAGCAGCGCTCATGCCAGATGGTCCAGGTAGGTGGCCATCAATTCATGATGCTGTGAGTGCTCAGAACGCAAAGTTCTCACATCATCAAGAATCAAGGCCATCCGCTGTGCAATCCCAGCCAGCCGGGTGTACGTCATCTCAGGGGTGATACCCATGGTCCCAAGGGGGAGTAGGGGCTGGGTGAAGGCATCCATGATGGTGGTCTTTGCTGCATCAGATGGAACAGGGACAGGAGGTTGCACATACTCCTGTCCCTGGCCCAGGGGTTCAGCCTGAACACCCTCCAGGAGGCCCCCACCCGACCCTGTGCACGGGCCTTCACCTGCCTCCTACCCCCACCCCTCCATCTCCCTGGATGACTCCAGCCAGCCTTCCTCCCTAGATGGCCCCTCCGTTACCGCAACCTGGCCCACAGCCACTGAGGAGTCCACCACAACAACCTCCTGGGACATACACCCAGCAGCTCTGCCCGATGGATCTTGTTCTCCCCCAGCCAACCCACCCTCAGATGATGTTGAGTCAAGTCGGACTGGCCGGGGTGTGCACTTAGTTCTGGTGGTTCTGTCCATGCCCTTATGATCCACAGCGATGCCTCCACCCTATTCACGAGCTGTAGCAACTATTGAACATTGGGACAAAAAAGCATTGAAATCAGTAACCGCTGTCAATGGATGTGTGCCACACACAAAATAAACATGACTAATCATGCAGCATGTACCAACCATGAACTGACACACACACATGGACATGCCAAGGCAAAATGCAATGCAAATGCTGCATGAGTGCAGTGTGAAGGCACAATCACAGTCATGACACATGCACATGTCCAAAATCCACATTCTACAGTGGCCAACAACACATCACCAAAAACAGAAAACACCACCATACCAATGAACAACAAATACAAGAAAGAGATGCAGCCATGTGCGTGTAAACAATGCCAGGGCACCTGCTCACACAAACCCAGTCAACAATATGCACATGCAACAGCATGCCCTGCAAGCAAGCAACATGTACCGGCACACATATTGGTGAACAAATTGCACGTCAGGTGTGCCACATATGGAATCGTACATCATGCATGCCACTTACATTCCCACAACATAGCATGTCCACATCTCTCATGACCAAGCACTTGCTCCATGAGCACACACTGCACGTGCCCAAGTACAACAAGCTATACATACGCAAATGCCAGTATGCAATGTCTGATGCCAGAAATGCACAGCTTTGGCATGAGGCAGCAATCAGCTGCATCTCAAAACACACACAAGCCACAAACAGGATGTAGCATCTCCAAACATGCATGCCACACATACGCTGTACAGCATTGTTCCACATGGGTACTCACAGCGACATCCAGACGACATCTCCAGGCCAAGATCTGGGAGTGGAGGCCCGGATAGAATCTCTCAAGTACCCGCAGCTCCATCCCACTGAACCGGTGGCAGCCAGCATGGTACACCTCCCTGGTGGGTTCCGTGTTGAGGACTGCCACCACCTTGATAGGGCTACGGATCTTGAGGTCATCCCAAGGTTTTAGACCATATTCCTGGGCCAGACTGCCACCACCTCTGCGTTGATGGCAGCTGTGATCTCGTACCAGATTCTCAGCCTTGCGTCATTGCCCAGCTGCGTAGCTGGGTTGAAGAGGACATCATAGGTGCCCAGGACCCGATCCACCAGGATGCCAACTTCAGTGGTGGTGAAGTTGGCAGCCCTCTGCCTCAACACGAGGGTGCTGTACACCTCAGAAGATATAGATGGGGCAGACATGGCACCCCCGAGGCAGGTATGGTATTCCTGGGTCCTGGGTGGTGCGGTTGAGCTTTGGTGGTGTTGGCAGAGGTCGAAGTCCCCCCAAGTGCCGAAGAGATGGGCCAGGACCAACACAGGAGTCCAGGCAACAGTGGGACAGCTGGCACACCAAGACAGTGCTGGTTGCAGGCAGGTACTCACTCTCGATCAGGGAGCAGCAGTATATGAGTGAGGGAGGCAAAGCAGGGCCAGAGGAGGCAAATACAGCAGTAGTAGGAAGGAGGAACAGCGGGGTGCGTCTTGCATCCGCAGCAGCCAGCAGCAGAGTAAAGGTCCTCAATGCGTAAATTACGTCCTGCGTGGGCAGTGATGCAGCGCACCTACGTGGCACGCCTACGCGGCTCACAGCAATGATGGGGTGATATAAGGCGTGTGACGCGCATCACTGGTTGTGCATGTGAAGGTTATGATCCAGAAGAGTTTCACAGATATTTATTGTTGTGCTGCACAATCCTTCTCTTCAGGTACCGGAGTACTGCATTCTTTTTTGGGGGGGTGGGGTTGGCCTGTGCGCATATGTGCATGTTTTTGTGCTTTTTTTAGGCCTACAGTGTATCTGGTATGCAATTTGTATATCTCTGGGTGCTTCTGTGTTTTTGCCTAACACTTTTTTTTACTTTCTGGAAGCTTTCCGGGTGTTGCGTACGCAATGTATGAGATTTTGGGTGCCTCTGCGTATCATGTGCCACTTTTCTGACTTTTCAGAAGATTTCCTGGTATCACGTACGTTTCCTAGTGATAGCTTCGAATGCCATAGTTTCGAATGTCAAAGTTTTGAATAAAAAGGTGTCAAAAAAATGCATTTAAAAAAAAATATATTTTAATGGGGGGGTCCCCCCAAACCCCATTTTTAACCCCTTAACACCCATTTTAGTAAAAAACAAAAACCTTACCTACAAAAAAAAAGAATGTTTTCGATTTGTATTTTTTTCGAAACTATGTTTTCGAAACAATGCCTGGATACCATCACATACATGTTTTTGGTCCCTGGGTGCCTCTGCGTATCATGTACCATATTTATTCACTTTTGGTGTACATTTGAGCCTTGCTGGACCACAAATTTACGTCGCACATTATGTAGACAGTTACCTCACTCATATTGCCCAGGTCAATAACTTGGTGTGCCTACCATTCATCCCTTTCACCTGTGACATGAGTGGAAAGGCCCCAAGAGGGAAAGGGTGCAGATGGGGTTGGGTGGGGGATGTGGTGAGGACACATCGGCCCCATCCCCAGGGGGATGGGGACGTGGTGTGAACAGGGACATCATTTGGGGGTCACCAGGGGTTGAAACTGCAACCCCTGAGGTCTGCCTTGCTACCCCTGTGGTCTCCCTTGATACCCCTAAAAAACAATTAAAATGTTTTTTTGTTTTGTTTAAATATAAGCTCCTGGGCTGGCTGTGGCCAGCACCATGTGGCTCTTTGTTTCTGGAGTGGCTGGCTTTCTTGTTCAGGCCTCTTAAAAAAAACAGGGGGTTGCACAAGTGTAACACTTTGAGCAGTGACCCTAAATAAGAAAGAATAGGAATAACAAATAATTTGTCTTTCTGTAATTTTATACAATAATTGATAGACTCATTGAAGGTTTATTTCAGGCACACTTCAGTGGGTGAGTCACTGACCTAGTCTGTTCTTAAACACCTCAACTCAGCCTTTCATCCTTCTGAGGTCGATAAATGAGTACCAACGCAGGTTGGGTGATATTGTATGTATATTTGTTCTATATAAAGCGCTTAAGCGTAAGTGCTTTATAATAACAAATCATTATCATTTGGCTTTGGATGTCTGCTTGCATTCACAGTAATTTGGCAATATGGGCCTATACACACTATTAATGATACATATGGTGATCCATTCTTGAATGAAATGTATATCACATTATAGTGATATCGTAACCATATTTTTCGTTATGTTCGTAGGAACAATGCTATGTGAAGCTCCTTCCTGTTTTGTCAAGGGGTGAAAGGATGTGTTCCATGGCTTCCCGTAATGTCCCTTCTGGGGTGGGTCGAATAACATCACTTCCTGTGATGTCATCAAAGGTCAAGGGCCCTATGATGTTACTTCCGCTACCCCAGGCATTTTGATCAAATGACATCCCCGGGTGTGGAGACATCTGCCCCAGCCCCAGATGTTCGGGGATGTGGTGTGTAGACATCTGCCCCAGACCCAGGAGGACGTGGCAGGCCCCAGTCCACAGGTGGCCTGGCACCTGGACACCAACATGGTCCCAGGCAGACAGGGGCAGCAACAACACCCAGTGCCACTCGGGGCAGGAAGGGGCACAGTGAACCGTAGAAAGGGGCTCAACCCCAACACTGGACACTGGCAGTCAGAGGAAGAAGAACTTCAATGATGAGGAGCTCCAGATCCTCATTGACTACATCACGATCATCATCATGACATCGCTGTAAGACATCGCTGGGTAATGCATGTTTTCTGACATACATATTCATGTCACATGGCCATCATACTGGGAGTACGCCATGTGGCGGGCGTGTCTGGCACATGTCAGTCTGACATTACACATCACCCACAGGGTACTCCCCTGGTACGTAGGCACCATGAGACACCTTCATGTACTGTTGTGTGCTACATTCATGTGGCTTGTCACTCTGCACTGCTAGACAGGTGCATGCAATCAATGTAGAACAATCACATCATGTCATGCTGAGTTGCATGTTACATTTCTCACCTGCTACTATGTGATGCCTTGTCATGATGCATATCTGAGCTCTCTGTAACTATGCCTTGTGTTGTGCCCTAAGTGAAGGTGCATGAGTGCCTACACACCACAGCCCTGAGTTACAGGCATGATGTAGTTGCTTGTACTAATTGGTGTATTAAGTGGTTACGCCATCCACTGTATGTGAACAATGGCTGTTGTTGGGTTGTCATGCAGCGGTTGGCATCCTTGCAACATGAAAATGACATGTCCGTAGACAGCACATGTGGTTGGACATGATCATCATGAATGGCAATGAGTGTGCATGGCTGCATTCCATTCTAAGCATGGGCATGGTAGTTGTTGAAACATGCAATGTAAATTACATTTTAATGCACCTGTCTGTCGTCAAAGGGCTGTATGTGTATGTCAGTTGAGACTTGACGGGCATATGTGTTGTCACTTCCATCACTGTGCTGTGCAGTTGCACAGCCATTGGCCTGTCTGTGATCTGGATACATGCACAGTTCCCCATACATGCACAGGTGTCTGGTAGAGTCGGACAAGATCCAAGAAGTAAACTGTACTTCTTGGATCATTAGTTTGAGGGAATTAACAAGGTGTGCATAGTAAGATCTCACCAGGCATGGTAGGGTCAGACATGCCAGCTACAACCGACACCCAGATGTGGCATGATGGCTTTGGTGCAACATGTGTAATGTGATATGCATCTGAGGCAGTGCTGGTTCACAGTCTGAGCATGCTGTGATGCTGGAAATGCATCAGAGGGACAGGGCCTCTGTATCCTTGTCATTTACTGCCTTTCTTTTATTGTGTGTTCTGTCGTGTTTTCCGTGCAGGAGTTCATGTGGGACTCCTGGCGGTGCACCTCTCTCTTTTGGTTTGGTGTACAGACCCATGGGATACCCTTATGGCACCCATGGGTGGGGGTACAACCCAGTGCCCCTAGTGTATCTTTTTGGAAACCTGTGTGTGGCCCACAGAGCAGGGTATGGGCTGGAGGCAGCTCCATGCTGAATTTGACAGGTGCTCTGAGTATCCTCCATTTTGGGATACCCAGGCCCTGCCATTGGAATCAGTTGATTCCTGATAGGAAACAAGATGGCACTTGTGGCCTCTTGCTTTCTATTGCCTGTTAGCTTGTTTTCCCAAAGTCCTGGGAAGCCCTGACTCTGTCCCTTCCCCCTGACTGGCTGTTGGCAGGGACATAATTTAGGGGTCACCAGAGGTCGCAACTGCGACCTCTGAGGTCTCCTTTGCGACCTTTATGGTCTCCCTTGCGACCGCTAAAAACAAAGGTTTTTTTTTTTTGCAAGCTCCTGGGCTGTGGCTCTTTACTTCTGGGGTGGCTGGCTTTCTTGTTCAGGCCCCTTAAAAAAAGAAGAGAAATAAGAACAGGAGTGCCACATGTCTAACACTTTCAGCACTGACCCTAAATAAAAAAAGAATAGGAATACCAAATAATATGTCTTTCTGGAATTCTATAATTGCAAGGCTCATTAAATGTTTATTTCAGGCACACTTCAGGGGGTGAGTCACTGATTTAGCCTGTTCTTAAATGCCTCACTCAGCCTTTCATCCTTCTGAGGTCAATAAATGAGTACCAACACAGGTTGAGTGATATTGGATGCATATTTTTTCTATATAAAGCGCTTAAGCGTAAGTGCTATATAATAACACATCATTATCATTTGATCATGGACGTCTGCTTGGATACACAGTATTTTGATAATATGGGCCTATACACACTGATCTTAATGATACATATGGCGATCCATTCTTGTATGAAATGTACATCACATAGTGATATCGTAACTATATTTTTCGTAGTGTACAATGCTATGTAATGCCACTTCCTGTTTTGTCAACGGGTGAAATGTTGTGTTCCATTGCTACCCGCGATATCACTTTGGGGCTGGGTCAAATGACATCACTTCCTGTGATGTCATCAGGGGGTCAATGGTCGTGTGATGTCACTTCCGCTACCCCTGGCAATTTGGTGGAATGACGTCCCTGGCTGTTGGGTGGAAGTTCCATATATGGTGTTGTTGTGAAGTCCAGGCCAGACTGGCTGGAGCCTTCCCAGTGACTGTATGTTGTGGGTACACCCTGTGGGTGGGACCTGGGTGAATGGAGTGTGTGACGAATACACATTCTGTGTTGTGGATGTCTAGTATCTGGTGTTTGACACAATGATTGAGACAGCCCTGCCCGAAACTGGTATGAATGCAGTTTGGAGTGTTGAATGGCTGGGTACTTGTCCCAATACACATAACTTGTTGTGAGTGTCTGGAGAGAAGTGAATGGCCTGAATGCACTATGCACCTGATTGTCTGCCTGCCTGCATGAATGCCCTTCTGACCGATTGGTTGCCTGAGTGTGACCCAGCAGAATGAATGGGAGATCAATTAGTATATCTGGGGGCCTCTCACTGCTAGAATTCGTGTTCAGAAGCTGGAGAGAAACTGGAGTTGAAACTGAAGCATAAACTTGAAGCCCTGCTGGAAGAGAAGTCTTGATGCTGCTCTACTTCATCAATCTGGAAGCTGCTGTGTCTCCAAGGACTGACCCAGAGAGGACCTGGCAAGGCGCCCCCTTCCCGAGCTACGAGGGACCATCGTACACCAGCTGATCTTTGGCACAGCTCCCTGGTAGACAGACCTACCACAGGCCGCCAACCGGAGACGGGGACCACTGCGGAATCACAAGGAGAAGCACCCAGACACTGCTGTCCATCATCGTCGACGATCGCCGTCGCCGACCGGAGCCGCCGTGCTCCCTTTCCCTAAGTAACATTTGATCCAAGGACACTCTCGCCCGCACCATCGACTGCTTTGTCCCACCAGAGAAAGTCGAGGCCGCCGACGCGCCGAGGAGCAACCGCCAGGTGGTTTCCTGCCATCTGACGACCGCAGAGACGCCGGACGACTCGACACCCTTGCTGGGCCACAGTTCTTCACAATCTCTTTGCGGTCCTGAAATATCGTCATCCAGGTGCCCTGCACGCCTCTTCCTTGCAGGACACCAACACTCCGTCGTTGCCGAGCACGGCTAGGAATGAAGCTGCCGTCATTGTTCACCCTTTTTTCCTCGTGGGATCTCGACTATCCATGGCTCCTGCCTTAAATGGAGCCGCTCAAGAAGGATCCGTCGACAACCCGACAACGAACTCTGCTATTCCAGGTACATTGGGGTTGTAGAACTATTTTAGAAGGAAATAAGACTCTTTTCAACAATATATGGACTGGGCTTGTACGATATGTCTTTATTTACTGGTTGCCCAAGTGGGAGGGATCTCCACACAGAATTGTGCCTAGTTGGTAGGGGTTAATATTCTGCCAATTGTTCTAACCAACTGCTTTCCTCCTATATCTTTTAGTTGGTTACTTTTATTCCTTGATCTGTGTGACATTTGACCAGAGTATAGTTGATGCACTTTAATGAGATCTGATAATAATGGTGGTACCACTTGAACTGTATATATTTGCCATTGTGGATTTTCTGAGCACAAAGCGAGTTATTGTGATAGTGTACATATCCTTGAATATTAATTATATAAATACTGTGTTTGAACTAATACAGTGTGTGGACATTCCTTTCTGGGGGCTTGGGGACTACACTGAACCAGCCTGCATCACCCCCTGAGAAGCTAGGCCTTGATTGCTCATCCATTGTTACCTTATAGAGAATCTTGGCTGGGGTCCTCTGTGCCTCTCCTCTACCATATAGAGAGCAGAAGTATAGACCCCCCCTCCAGTCTTTACACATGCACAGTCATGAACTTGTCACCCAGTATTGTGTGATGATATGCATATACAGGGACTGCATTGCAAACAGGAACACCCATGCCGGAGTCATTGCTTATGGGATTGATTGTTGCACATGCATGCCACTCATTGCCTTTGGATGACCTTCATCACCATGTCGAAATACTGTGTGTCAGGAGATGTTGTATGTGCTACACATTTGCACATACACAGGCTACCCACCTGCATGGTTAGGGCATGAGCAACAGGGCAGGACCATGGCACTGTAATGCAGATGACAGCCCTCAAACAAGCTTCACTCCCTGGCTCCCCTCATCCTCTATCATAGAGTACTGCCTGTCTGTCATACAGGCATAGTGTACTCGTACCAGTCCCTGCCTCAATGCCATTGACACAGAGAGCCTACTAATTTTGACCTCTACTTCCTCTTTCCCTCCCACACTCTTGCCCCACACCATGGGCCCACTCCCCTCACCCTCTTGTCGTTCAATGTACCTTGTTGTCATCTGTTAATCCCCCCTCCTTCTCTCTTCACTTTACGGCCCTTGCCTAGAAGGCCCACTTTCAGCTGCACCTACTCAGAGGCATTTTCACTCCCCCTCACCTTCGCCCAGGACCTCAATGTGTCCAGTTCGCATTCTCAATCCTGATTTTTGTGTCATGTGTTTATTTACTGTGGTGGTGTCTGTGGATATGGGTGGATGACTGTTGCCATGTGATGTCCTTCAGCATTACAATCTCACATGTGCTGTTTGTTTCCCTGGTATGTGTGCTGACATGACATTTGCATGGCCCATCATTGTGTGTTTACGCCACTTTTGTATGTAAACGTCTCCACTGACGGCATGGATATGACCGGGATAGGCCAGGTACACTGGGCATCAAATGCCATTTATTTGTTGCATGCAGCTCAAAGTTGGTGTATACACAATGTGTGATGCCTGTGTGTACTGCCATTTGTTGTGTGAATGCACTTTGATGCAGATGTATATTTGTGTGTCGTTGCACATGGATAAATATGGATTTCTCTCTCCATGTGCAGGTGAGGATGCAGCAGATGCAGAGGAGGAGGAAGAAGAAGAAGAGTCAGTGGTGCGTCAGACCACTAGTGGAGGATGCAGTGTTGTACACCATGAAAACCCACTGGAGCTCCAGACCATCCTCAGTCGTGCTGTGGGCTCTTCGAACTCTTTGGACTCAGCTGGCTTTGATGCAGAACCAGATGTTTATGCCTCAAAGAGGGCGAGGGTGAGTGCCCCAATAGGTGGATCAGATAGGGACCATGAGTCTACGGTGGTGCACTGGATTCATAAGGCCATTCAGTGGTGGGCCCCCCATCTGTGGTGGTTACAGCTGCAAGACCACCCTCCCATGAATTGGCATCAGGTCCTGGGGCTGATGTCCAAGGGAGGGTTGCAGACCTGCAGCTAATGACAGGGCCACCACAGCAACGGTCATGGTCCCTCGCATCAGGCCGCTGTGGGCCCTGCACACATGGTGGACGTGTTCAGGCTGGAAAGATAGAGTGGGAGCAGCTGATGTTTCATGCCGCGATCCGACACAGCAACATGTTGGACAAAATTTCAGATGGAATTGATCAGATGGCCAGGACCATGACCCTACCAGCGGCCCAGGTAGAGCAACAGCTGCAGGTCATGGGGCCCACATGCCGTCCCCACAGACTGCACATGGAGGCTAACATCAAGGGCCGATGGGCTGGATGTGGGAGCGCTATGAGGGCTGCATGACCTGCTGCTGTTGCTCTACCCGGGCCGCTGGTGGGGCCGATGGGCTGATCTGAGGTGTCTGCAGGGATCCCTGCATGCATATGCTCAGACACAGAGAGAGGCACAGAGGCTTGAGATGCAGGCCAAGAGGACTGCAATCCATGACGAACTCCCAGCCACAAGGACACTGATCCACAAGGAGGTGGATGCCTTTAGGCAGACACTCTCCGAGCAACTCAATGCATCATGGGTGAGCGCGCATACAGACTTTGCAGCCATCCATGAGGACGTGAATGGAGAACTCTCCGCCCTTACTGTGCTGGTGCATTCCACTGTGTCACGGCTGGCCATAGCCAGTGAACACCAGACGTCGGCACTGCGTGGTAGGGCTCCAACACCACAGCCACATGCAGATTGACCGCAGGATGGGTGTGCCAGCATAGACCAGCCTCCTGGCCCATAGTTGCCATGAGGTCCATTAGCCTATGGAGTGTTTTCTCTTTTTTTTTTCTTTTGGTTTTTCCACTCATGTGGATATTGACATGCACCCTCCCTCTCCCCCTCCAGGGTGGACTCACTCCCTCCCCAGTCCAGGATGGACTTTTTTCTTTTCTTTTATACATGACCGGTGTGGTATTTTTTATGTTATTCGTGACCCCTTGACTCTGCATTGGACATTTTTGGGGGGTTTTCAATACCCGTGACCCGAGGGTGACATGGTTTTTGTTTGGCCCTTTCCATTGAGGAATTCTTTGTTTATTTTATTTTTTCCATTGAGATGTGCAGTTCACTTCTCAATGGCATGATGAATGCAGTTGTGGACATGCAGCCATGCTCAGTGGTGTCAACTGACATTGCTGCCTTGAGGGCGATAGGATGGGATGTGCAGGTAACAATGGGTATATGTAATCTTGACACATATGTGCTTTATGTATGATTGAGAACTATGGCTGTTGAAATGCAGTGTCCCATGTTGCAACAGTGATCCAGATTCCTCCTGTGACAGCACTTCATGGGAGGTCCACCCTGCACCTTTTCACGTCCCTAGTCCCCATGCCCTCTGCCAGACACTGGCCCTCATTTCATGTATTTGGAGTTTTAGGTCCCAATGGAGGTTATAGGGGAATCAAATCATGCCAGCTCTGTCTGCAGGCGAGCATATGCACTGTCTCTTGTGTTGTGTCAGTATTATTGGTTGCCATGGTCTTTGCATGCATGCCACATTTTGACTAGGTGGGGGTATGAGAAAACCTTTAGTCACAGGGAATGTCAATTCAGATGTGTGTCTGGCCCCATGCATTTGTGTCTATGTGCAGCTACATTTCGATGCGGTTGCATTGTTTTGGTGGAGGCACTTACACAATTGATGCAATTCATGGAAGTGTTGTGCAGCACTTGTCACACTTTTGCCATTGGGAAGATTCCATTAATTCTAGATGTTTCTACTGATTGAGGGCATGCATTCTCTTGGCATATGCATTCTGTGTATTTTGGTACTCCAACACTTGCCTCACTGATCATGATGATGTCACGTTACTGACACCCTTATACTCCTCCTGGCATGTATCCTACTGAGGCCTGCAGATGTACTCCCTGTGCAAACTACTCTTCGACCTGTGCCACTTCCTGATCCAATCCCTTGTCCATTTACATGACCTGCCCTGCCCTGCCACTTTTCCACATAGACGACACATGTTGAGTGTCAGGTATGCTCATCCTCCGCAGCGCTGCTCCATGAGGTAGCCTCTGGTGACACAATTCTGGCCATATGTGTACATTGACTCCACAGGCCAGGATTGTCACACTTGCTGCATGAAGGGTTGGCCAGATATACGCATATGTACCCCTGACTGACTGCTTCTGTGTTACCCAATGAGGTCACTTTTTGTACAGTGTTTGTTTCTGTTGGTTGTCTACACCGGGTGTGTTGCATGTTTCTTGGTTTGCATTCCTTGTTCATCTCATACAGCACTGTCAGTGAGAGCACGTTGTGTGTGCACATTGTGTCCCCATACATATGTAACATCCTCTGCCCCCCACAGCTTTTCTTCATCTGTTCTACCTGTGTGAGTTGCTAGTGCACCCTGGGATCCATGCACACTTAGTGGGAAAGTCTCACTCAGGGAGTGTGGTCTGTAGGGGGTGGGTGAACAGCTGCATGCTGTACTGAGGTCCATTTGCAGTGGTGCCCAACAGGGGTGAATTTTGGTTGGTGTAAGGTATGGGTATGTAGTTGTAGGCATGTAGTATAAATGGCACTTTTTCAGATTTGCATGCCATAGTGGGTGTTGCCGGTGGTTTGTCTGATGTACAGCTGATCGGCCTGTCACATGTGCACATTCTTTGCCAGTCTGCCCTTCTCCGTTACCCACTTTTGTCATTGATGGCCCACTACATGTGGTAATGTTCCATCTCTGTTCCTCCCAGGCACTTTGACCAGGCTGCTTATTGCAAAGGTGTTCATGTCTCCATCTTCCTCGCTTGGACAAAGTCTCTCTGCTCTCACCCACTGTGGTGTCAGACACATCCATCCTCATCTCCACTCCTGCTAGTCTCCTCCCTGCAGTGCTTTTCACCTGTCCCCTTCTCTCTCTCTCTCGCTCTCTCTCACGCTGTACTCTACTGCTAGGCAATCGTGACGCTGCGTCCTGTCTCCCTCTTGCACCCTGTCATTCTTCGACACTGTGTATTCCATGCCTATTTTCAGGTTCCCTGCGTGAGTTTTCATGGATGTCCAGTATCTTTATGTTGTTGCAATGCATGTCTTTGAGATTTTAAAATGTCTTTCCAGGTGTGATGCAGTTCATGCAAGCCAGGTGGTTACCCTGTGCAGGAAATTGAAGGACACTCAGGGTGTCACTTGTGTTGTTGTTTGTGGCAGGGAGTCTGTCACTGTGTGGGGTCCCTTTTCTTTTGCTTGTATTGAGGTGAACGGGTCCAGCTTTGTGGGTGCATGTGATACATGGTGATGGTAGGCTGGTGTGTCTATGCATGCTGTTTTCTTAAGACAATCAGGGTGGCACTGGTTGCAGGCTCATAGTTGAGAGGGGGCTGTCACATAGGGCCTTTGTTGGGGAGTTGTTATGAGGGTGGCAGACCCAGATGCATGTGTGCAGTGACACATAGTGGTGGTTGCAATGATGTTTCCTTGCATTTTTCACATGTGTCTTGCCAGCCAAATGGCATCCCAGTAAATGATTTTTGAATAGTCATGTCCACCCTCTCAGGCAGTCCAACCTTGGTCTTTCCATCCATTCTGGGGGGTGCTGTCCCAAGACAAGTCCACACACAGGACAGCATTGCTGGCCATTTGTAGGATGACATGTTCTCCACAGACACCAGGCACACACCATTGTCCAGGGGTTGTTGTTTGCCATGGTGAACATGTACCGTGCACGGTACACAATCACATTTCTAGGCAATTGTTGACAGCTTCTGAGTGCATCTGATTGCTCCCTTCAGTTGAAAGCACATTTTCCACAATTCATAACTGTCTCTGTGGAGTCTGCCTTCCCGTCCACGTCCCTGTTGCCTGCTCGCTTTTGTGTGTCTTTGTCCTTGACCTCCGTTTCCCATTGCTTTCTCATGTCTGCTTGTGTGTTTCATGCCAGTTGCCTTGGTGCCCTGTCTTCTAGTGTGACAGCTGCCTCTGAGAAGTGCTGCCTTCTACATGATCCTGTCTTTTGTAAAATTGGTGATATTTTGGAATCACATCTCCTTGGACTTTGCATCATCAGCTCCCCTAACATTGTTTACTGCTCTGTCCCAGTGCCAGGTTAATGAGGGGATGCCATATCATGGCATTGGGAGTACTTCCAGGGTGGTCCTGGGTTTCCATCACCTCAGTGGCACTTTTTGGGGGTATGCTCAGTGTAATGCTGACTGTGTGCTGATGCAAGTGTTCTGAATGTCCCATCAGTATGAGAATGGGTGTTACAGGGTGCTTCACTGCATGGCACTCGGGGTGCAGGCAGTGTAGGTGGTGTCGGGGGTAAGGTGTCGCAGTGTGTGTTGTTCATTTTGCATTGGCATGAGGTGGGCAGATGTGGCTGCATGTGTCCCAGGACACATGGTGATGGGTGGCTGGTGAGTTATTGTATGCATTTGTTGCATGCCACTCAGGGGGGCACATGTTGCTGTATATTTGGGTGTATGGATGTGTTGCCTGTTCTCACATTTATTTGTATTTTTCTACAAATTAATTTGGCATGGAATGATGGATGCAGGAATTGTGGGGGAAGTTTCTGATGTATGCGTGCACTGGCAACAGAACAAGTGTTTGGTGGTTTCCAGCCCGACAGAGGGTGAGTATGATGGACTGCACAGTCCAGCTGCTGCAGGGTCACATGGGATGAGGTAAGATGTGCATTTCTCTTGCAGTGCACTTTTAATTCTGATTCAACATGACTGCTTTGATGTTACTGTGCATTGTGAGCATAGTGTTTGTCAGGGAATGGGTTGGCCACTGAACCTGTTTATTATTGTTTAATGCACATTGTGGCTGCAGGGTTGTCCTTGCATAAGTTTGTTAGCATCACCTTTGCACTGTGCCTTCCTACTTGTGGTCTCATGTGTGTGGTTTGGTGTATACATGCAGTACAGTTGCTGTTGTCCATGTAACAGTGGTCAGGGACTTTGTTGCTTGTTCTGTGTGCTTTGGGTGTACTACATGGATACTGTTTGTTCTAGTTGCTATGCCTGTGTTGTTGATTTGTGCACTGCCATACAGATTAGGGGCATGATTCACAGGCTGTTTTCATGTTTGATTGCACCATTATTTGATGCTTCTGTGAATGTGTCCCTTGGGGTGTGTCACCCACTTACACACTCACTTTCAACTTGGCTCTTATTCAGTGGTTGCTTTGATATGGAATGTAATGTCTTCCTATTGCCGGTATGTACGTCACATGTGGAATCTTGCATCCCTGCTTTCACGCCCACAGCAACATGGATATGGTTGTGCCTGTAGTGCACATGGTCCCACAGGTGTTCATCAGATTTTGGTTGGCTTACAGGAATTAGTGGACATGTTGCTTTTGGTGTCCATGAATGGCTAGACGCTAAGATTTGATTGTTGCCTAGTTGATGAATTTTTCATATGCAACATATTTTGACTTGTTCTCGTATTTTTGGCATTTGTACAGTTGTTCAGCCTCCAGAAGGATTTCACTCCATACTTCGCAAAGTGGTAGTGGTATACTCTCACGTACAAATCTTATCTGGGCCTCTGTTTGTGCATGTTGTTTTATGTCTAATGGGCACCCACAATTTAGCCCTCCCATGGGCACATTCACAGGGAATTGTTGTGGACACAGAAGGTAGGCTCCCAATTCATCATTGAATGGCACCTGGGAGGTGGCTTGAGTGCGTGTACTCCACAGGGACTGGTATTTATTTGAAGTATGATTGCACCATTTGTGTGCATGCAACATCTCCACGTGCCCTTTGTCCAGCCATGGGCAAGGTGGTGCCTATGGGTGTGGGTGGTGTCCCCCCTGCATGTCCACTGGTACACTGCGCTGTGTGGCAACATTGTGCAGGACACATGCAGCCACAATGATTATACAGACTACTGGTTGTGCAAATAGCAACACCCCAACAAAGTGCTCAAGAAGCAGAACCGTGACTTTAGCTCCACCATGCCCATAGTGCAGAGATCTTCAAACTGTGGGGCGCATCCTCCCACCCCCCATGAAGGGACGCAGATGCATCCCAGGGGGGCGCGAGAGCCCAGCATGAAATGTAAAGAAAAAGAATTTACAAAAACAAGATTTTTTTTTTTGTTGATTGGAGGAAATGGACTGGGGCGGCTCACATGATCAGACTGGAGCATAAAACTGTCTCAGGCACCAATGAAAAAGTGGTCCGCAGTTGCAGATGGATGTTCATTCCTTTAGTCACAGACTGTTTGAATAGTACCCAAGGGGGTGTTTTTTGTTAAAATGTAAGCAAATTGTGATATTTAAGGAATACTTATTCAGCAACAATGGTCAGAACTACTAGCTGCATAGTGAAGTAACTCATAAAACTGGCCCACATTGGCCAAAAGTGTCCCATATTGACTGGCCCACACTAGCATTTTGCATTTTTGGTACGGGCATTGCCCTATTGCCCCATAGGCCAGTCCGAGGCTGGCGGCACCTCCATAATGGGCGAAGGGGCGTCCACCAAGTGGCCCCCTCACCCATTATGGAGGAGCCAAGGAGCCAGACCAGTGAAACACTGAGCACGCACTCAACTGCTTTTTACAGCTGAGTGAGTGCTCCTGGGCTGGCTAAACTGTTTAAGTGAAACACTGTTTCCCTTTGACTGTTCAGTTCATTTCCCCAGCCGCACATGGTCACTAAGCCATGTAAGGCTGGGAGCGTGTTGCTTCACCAGCCTTGCATAGCTCATTGGAAATGCTGGCTGGGGCACTCTGTCTATAATGTCACAATATCTATATGTGCGAGGGGGAAATCCTGCGCCTAATCACACATATGGACAGAGCAGCCTGGAGCAGGGTGTTTCAGCACCCACGCGCAGGCCCCTGCAGAAGGTTTGTTTATGTTCAACTATTTTTTATTTAAATATGTATATGGATGCCTGTATGCTTGTGTTATGAGTGAGTGGATGGTGATGGGTGCTTGTGTGAATGATAGAGTGATTGGTCTGTGTGTGTGTGGGTGTGTGTGTGTGTGTGTGTGCATGCGTGCGTGCGTGCGTGCGTGCGTGCATGTGTGTGTGTTTGTGTGTGTTTGTTTTGGTCTGTTGCGCTGATTGTGACGAGTGGAGGGTTAGAGGGGGGAAGGATGGTTGTACATCAAAGGCATTTAAAAAATGCCTTTATTGCACAATTACCCTACCCACCTGCCAAATCAGCTCTCCTTCTGAGGCACTGTGGAGCCCAGGGGACTGGCAAGGTATTTATTTACTGGATATCTATCATAGATGTCCAGTTAAAAATGCCATGCTTTCCCCCCATTCACCCCAGTGTCTTGCATACACACATAATCAGGTTGATTGAGTTAGGCACTTTGGGGCCCAGGGGACAGTGATGGTATATTTTTACTGGACATCTATCATAGATGTCCAGTAAAAAACATCATGCTAGCCCCCTGAACCCCCCAGCACCAATTGCAAACTGTTTGGCTTTCAACCCATTCTTTTTTTAAGTATGCTCTAAAATTCAACATTTTAACCCATTACTTAAAAGAAAATCACCAGCCACCAGTGGCCCCTTCATTGTTTTCGGGCTGCCTCGCTGCGCTAAGTCGCTATGGCATATCTGGTGGAAATATTTATGCCCCTCCACTTAAAAGATTTACCAGCCACCACTGGTCCTGGGAATGTGCTTGGAGCAGAGTGGGGGAGCCCAGAGATGGTGGTGGGTTCAGGGTGGGTGGAGCCATGGGATAGGGGTTGGAGCAGGGTTTGGAGGGCCCAGGGTCTGTGTGGGGGGGGTGAGGTGGGGAGAGCACAGGAACTGAGCTAGGAGTGGGATGAGGGAGGCAGGAGACTGTGATGGGAGCAGGTGGGGGAGCCCAGGGACTATAGTGGGAGTAGGGTGCAGTGATGGCACGCAAGAAATAGTTCATAGATTCTGGAATGGTGGTCAAGGTGAGAGCAGCTTGAGTCCTCAGCTCCTGGCCTCCTCCCTGAAGCTGCTTTATTGCTGATATGAATTCCAAGAAAAAGATCTTGGAACCCGATAATCCTACTTCAAAAAAACAAAAACAAATCACAGTGATGGATGAGGACGACCCAAGTGTCCAGGATTTATACAAGTTGATGCGCCAGGTGGCCATGGACATGGCTGAGGTTAAGACAACCATGGCAGAACTGAATGGAAAAGTTTCCCATTTGGATACAAGGGTGACTGGTCTGGAAAAGAAAGCCTCTGAAATGGGATCAGAAATTACTGGGAGTTATAGAGCTTACAAGAATTTGAAGGCTGATGTACAAGAGGGAAAAAATCACCGCCTGGAGATGGATTTGAGACTGCGTGAGAGGAATTTGCGGCTAATTGGTGTAGCAGAGCACTCAGATCCTACAGGTGAAAAGTTGCTGCCATTGATTTTGCAAATATTTAAAGAGTGCTATGGTGTGGACACTTTGGAAAGTGAAATTGACAATGTCTATCGTATTGGAAAACTTCCTGGCCTGAAGCCTAGACACATTTTGGTGTCCTTTACTCTGGCAAGAATTAAGGAGTCCTTGTTGGAGGCATCTAGGGGTAAGGTATCTGTCAATTTTAAAGGGAAACCTATCTATTTGTTTCCTGATTATCCCAAGATGGTGATGGAGGCAAGGAAGCTGTTTAAAGGGGTGAAAGAGCGTGCGAAATCCCTTCAAGTGAAGGCTTTTTTAAACAGATTCAATAATTTAACATTGATCCTGCCTGGAGGCAGTAAGACCACTTCGGACCCCCAGGAAGCCTTTTTATGGCTGGACAAACTTGGTGTTCATGATAATAACATTGCTGAGTGACACGAAAGGGAATGGGGTGAGTTTAGAAAGGACTTCTTCCCTTTCAAATCTTTTTTCAATTATGTTCGTCTTTATTTCTGGTCACTTGCTATGGGTTAAAATGGCGCCCATCTACCGCCACAGTTGCTCTTTTGTCGTTGGAAAGGAACATTCATCACTTCGTATGATGCGCATGCCGAGATCTTTATTACGAAGTGGATTCCCTGTGCTGTGGAGTAAAGCACCTTCCGAGGCTCCGGTCAGCTGATTTAACGTAACGCCGTTTTCTTCCCGACGTCACAGGGGATCTACTTCCTGGTTCCGGGTGCTGCTGTGTTTCCCTCTCTCCAGCGCTCGTCACGGCTGCAGGCTGCTTTCTGTCGGCTCCATGAGAGCTAGTGTTGCTGGACCGCGGTGGAAGGCCTGACTCCCAGCGATTGTTTACTCCGGAACTCGGTGCTCAGCAAAATGGGCGGCGGTGAGCGTTGGTGTAAATGGGACTGCATTTGGACCCTTTCAATTCCCCCTACAACGCATGGATCTGTGAATGCTATGATACTTTTTATGGCGCACGTCACTCATTCACTTGCTCTAAGGTGTTCCATTTTGTCCTTACCTTATGTGCTGGTTTTAACAGGATATATGTATATGGTGTTGTTGTTCTGGGGGGTCTGACGATGGGGCAAAGTTTGATAGAGGTTGCAGTCTCTGTTGTTATGGGAGAGCGGCCTACTGTCTATATGTTTCTCAATTTAGGTATGTGGTGGGGCGTCATATGCTTGCTCTCTTCGGGCGGGTTTTAGATTTTGTGTCCATTGTTTGGTGCATGGGTTCTTTAAATAGGTCTCCCTTATTGTCTATTTTCTCCTTTTTTCAATTATCTGCGTGTGTCGTTGTTTGTAGGTTTTACATGGTTGATATCTGTTCTTTGATGACCTGATTAGAATGCTGCTTTTACTGGATTTTATGGGGTGGGATTGATTGACGTTATTGCATATTATTTATTTATGACTTTGGTTATTTATGTTAGAGGATTTGACGGATTGATGGTTACCTTGGATTTGGGAGGGGTGCTGGGGTGTTGGTTTGGTCTCCTATACTTCTTCTGCATTGGCGTCCTTTTTCTGTTGCAGAGGGTTTGGGGTTGTTCTTCTTTTTTTGTTTTGTTTTATTGTTTTCATTTTCTTTAGTTCTTCGACATCGCTTGAATCTTATGTTATGTCTACTGCTGGGGACTCTCAACTTAAGTTCTCCTCCTGGAATGTTAATGGACTGAATAATCCTCTCAAAAGGCAAAAAGTTATGAATAGTTTAAAAGATATGCAGTGTGATGTTTACTTTTTGCAAGAAACTCATCTTTTGCTGGAGGACATTGGGGTCTTGCGTAAAGGTTGGCTGGGTGAAGTTGCTGTTTCGTGCTATTCCTCTAAGTCCAGGGGGGTAGCAATTCTTTTACGGAAGGGTTCTCCTGTTAGGATTCTGAAGACCACTTGTGATCGGGAGGGGCGGGCGGTGGCTGTGTTGGTGGAAATACAGGGTGTCCTACATGTGCTATGTAATGTTTATGCTCCCTCGGTGGACTGTGGCACTTTCTTTGGGGAAGTGTCACAGTTGATGCTTGATTTGGGCTCAGCTCATATCATTTTGGGTGGGGATTTCAATTTAGTGATTGATTCATCCATGGATAGCACTGGACGCTCTGCTGTACAGAGGAAGGATGGGCATTTTGGTTCTTTTCGGACACTACTTGAGGATTTTGATCTTAAGGATTGTTGGAGGCTACACCACCCAGACTCCAAAGAATACACATTCTATTCGGGGGCACATGACACCTATTCAAGGATTGATATGTTTTTTACTGCTGGGGATGCGACTGCCAGACTTTTGAATAGCCGACTTGGCTGTATAGCTGTCACCGACCACGCGCCTATCTTTTTGGGCCTGTCCTTGAATTTTGTGCGAAGCAGGACTTTTCAATGGAAGATGAACACTTCTATATTGCATGATGAGTCTGTTTTAGAAAAGATTAGACTGGAAGCTGAATATTTTGTGACTGAGAATTCTTCTGATGTTATTAGTAAAAGTGTCATTTGGGAGGCATTTAAGTGTACGATGAGGGGCATTGCTCTGGGTTTATCCTGTAGTAGGAGGAATAGAATGTCTAAGGTGCTGAGAGACACTGAGGCTCGAATTGCTGAGGTGATGGGTGCATTGGCTCGTGATCCGAATGATGTTGCAAATCGAATGGAGATGAAGCGGTTGAAGAGGGATCTGAATGACGCTTTGGGCGCAAGAGCTGAGAAGGATTTATATAGGATAAAAAGCGCTTACTTTGAGAAAGGAGAGAAATGTGACAGGTGGCTGGCCTATAGATTAAGGCAACAGATTTCGGAGGGTGCCATTAATTCTATAAAAGGGACTGATGGGGTGGTTACTTTTGATCCTTGCGAGATTAATGAAGTTTTTAAAGACTTCTACATAAAGTTGTATGAGAATGAGGCTGGTGTTACTAGCAATGGTGCATGCTTCTTGGACAGTTTGACTATTCCTAAAGTCTCGGATGATGATATGAATGGTTTGAGTCAGCCAGTTAGTGTTGATGAAATTAGGATTGCTATTGCGAGTTTGAATTCTGGGAAATCACCTGGTCCTGATGGTCTGCCGGCTGAATTCTATAAGGCTCTTCCGGAGGCGGTGTTGGGTCTTCTAAGAGACATGTATGTTGAATCCAGGGAGGTGGGGGTACTTCCAGAGTCTACTAACCATGCCACCATCTCTGTGTTCCTTAAGAAGGGTAAGGATTGTGCTCTACCTTCCAGTTACAGGCCGATAAGCTTAATAAACACTGATAACAAAATCTTGGCCAAGGTTCTTGCGTTACGTATTGAGGACTTGATTCAGAAACTTGTTCACTCAGATCAGTCAGGTTTTATAAAAAATCGTAGAACCTCCAGCAACATTCGGAATCTTTTGTTGACCATGAATACGGCCCGAGATCTGGACGATGATGTGGCTGTGTTTTCCTTGGATGCTGAGAAGGCTTTTGATCGTATTAACTGGCAATACATGTTTGCTGTGATGAGGTTAATGAATTTGGGTGAGGAGTTTATCTCTTGGGTCTCGCTTTTGTATGCTTGCTCTACGGCTAATGTTAAGACGAATGGTTTACTATCCGGAACTTTTACACTAGGGCGTGGCACGAGGCAGGGTTGTCCGTTTTCACCTTTGTTGTTTGTGTTGGCTATTGAGCCACTTGCAATTGCTCTGCGGAACGATTTGACCTTGGAGGGTGTACCCTTTCATGGAGTTATGCAAAAAACTTGGTTTTACGCGGATGACCTTCTATTGGTTTTAAGAAATTTGGAAGTCTCTTTGCCTTCATTGATGGCGATTTTGGATCGGTTCCATGCTGCGTCTGGTTATTTGATTAACTGGTTGAAATCGGAGGCTTTACCTATTACGAGAAGTTGTATTAAATCTGTGGCGACGGGGTTTGGATTCCAATGGTGCACTCGAAAAATGAAATATTTGGGGCTCTGGCTTACTCCGATTGTGCATGATATGGTGGAGGCAAATTTGGGGGAGGCTTGTCGTGAACTAAAGTCATCCTTGCTACGATGGTCGGCTTTGCGTCTGTCGTTATGGGGCAAGGTAAACGCTTTGAAGATGGTGGCGGCCCCCAAAATAAACTACATTCTGGGTATGCTTCCTATGAAGATTAGCGCAAGTTATTGGAGATTGATTGATGTTTCCATGCAAACCTTCCTTTGGGATGGGAAACCGCCGATGCTTAAGTTATGGAAGCTACAGCTCCCTGCTGACAGAGGGGGTCTTGGGGTCCCCAATTTTAGGGCATATCATCTTGCCTTCTCTTGTCAATTTTTGATTCCTTTCCTGGATGTGTCTCCGGGTGCTTGGGCGGTGGCGGAGGCGGGTGCTTTAGGTCCTCTTGCACCAAGAGCGATACTTATGTCGGTTAGCAATAGGGGTAGGACGCTTCCCTTGACTGGGTTTTTGCGAGATGTGTGGAGAGAAGTTCATGAAATGTGTGGCTCATCGGCTCAGAGATCTCCTTCGGCATCGATCTGGTTTAATAAATCCATCACTGAGGCTGGTAAGCCTATTTTTTGGCCGGAGTGGTTTCTTGGTGGTGTTCAATGGATTAGAGACATTTACAGAGACGGAAAATTCATTAATTTTGATCTTTTATGTGCTAATTTTGATATTGAGAATGTGTCCATGGCGGATTACAGGAAATTAAAAAGGTGCGTTGGTGAGATTGATGTGTGAGAACTTGAAACTTTGGAGAATTTGGCGATGGATTCTCGGTCGGTGGCGAGCAGATTATATCGCAGAATGGTTGCAAGCTATAAAGATAATACTGGATTGGTGGAGGAATGGAGTAGGCGTTTAGGTTGCGAGATTACTGTGGATATGTGGAACGAGATGTGTGCGAATGTACAGCTTTGCTCAGTCAATCTGTGTGAACGTTCAAGGCAAATTAAAGTTCTCAACAGGGTGTTTTGGTGTCCGGAGAAGCTCAGGAAGAGGGGCATGATTGATTCTGATGCGTGCTGGTGCTGTGGTTTGGATGTTGGACTCTTGAACATATGCTCTGGGATTGTGTCAGGGTACAGAGCTTCTGGCATGAGGTTTGCAGTATGTGCTTGCGGGTCCTGGATTGCACGATTGACCTGGACTTTAAGACGATGGTTTTGGGATGTGGTGAATTACTTGAAGATCTTTCGGTGTCTGAAAAGAAATTTTTGTTTAGGGGAGCTTCAGTGTCTAAAAGATTGATCTTGAGGGGTTGGAAATCCCGGATTCCTCCGACTGCGGAAAGTTGGATTGATGAGATGATTTCATTGGCGAATGTTGAGAGGGTAATATATAGGCGATTGAGGAAATTGCAGATACATGCTAAGGTGTGGGATTCATTCTTAGACCTGTATTAGCAAGTGGCCTATATGTGTACTTACATTGGCCTGAGAGTTAAATGTATTACAGGGGTGTTTTTTTTTTTTTCCCCCTTTCTTCTCGTTTTTCATTCATGGTATTTGCTATGTGACTGTTGTATTGTTGGTTAAATTGTAAATAAATATTTAAAAAAAAAAAAAAAAAAAAAAGAAATAGTTCATAGCCATTCGGACTTACTGTCCATTTGGCATTTTTGGGGGGTGGGGACCCGGCCTGCCCACATATTGCTCGAGGGGGGGCCCAGGCCTAAAAGGTTTGAAGACTACCGCCCTAGTGGCTACATGTGCAGTAATACATCTAACCTCAGCTGGAGTTGTGGGGTTCCTAATGCGTGTCATCATGAAGGTTGTCAGCGGGTAGGCACCGGCCCCTGTAAAAGTGGACATGGTTGTCATTGTCATTTATTGGCAGGGTCTATTGTTCAGCGTGTGACGTGCATGCATGTGCATGACCGTTCATACTCACCAATTAGCCATGCATTACCATGTTTTCCCGATACCAGGGCCTGGTGCAGCGGGGACATGTGAAAGATCTAGCTGTCATGTGTGGTGCCCGGGAAATGTATATACACTTCCATAATGATTCCCTTGGCATCGCACACTACCTGCACATTGATGGCGTGCCAGTGCTTTCGGTTCCGGTAGATGTACTCTGTCAATCGGGGTGGCCGTAACACAACATGTGTGCAGTCTATTGCACCTAGTAGACAGGGAAGCGTGCCACTGCATAGAAATCCTGCATCACTGTCTGCCTTTCCGCCGGTGTTCGGGGAGCACCTGGCGTAGTCAGCGGGATTGGATGGCCTACGATATCCCACCAACTATTGCAGTGGTCCGCTGGAGGGACCCAGTGGAAAGGAAATGGAGTGCAGTCAGCACTTTTTGTAGCGGGGTAAGGGCCTGGGAGCAGGTGGTAGGAGATGTTAGGCCATCTTCCCACTACCCGATAAGGTCTATGATTATAATGGGGGGGGCTTGTACCTGCCATAGACATGGTCATCTGGCATCCCAAATAGCATAATGCATGTTGTGAAGATCCGGGCCTCCTCCTGCGGTGTCCGTGCACGATAGCTCCGACTATTGTTGGATGCATCGTGGCTGTAGACGTTCATTTGGTGTGTATTGAGTGTTTTATTGGTATTTGTTCCTATGCGCATTGATGTTTACACCTGCTATCATGTGACATATGTGTTCCGGGGTTTACGTGTGCTTTTTCCGACCTGACGTTCACTGTTACAATCTATGCAAACAGTTGTATTTACGTGGGTAGGGGCGTGCGATTGCTTGCCCGTGGACTGTCCCTCAACACGCCCATATTTTTGCATGTTCATCCTAATTCTTCATGTTCCACCCCCTATTTGGGTGGCTGTGTAGGCCCGGGTCACACTCAGCATGGATTCTCGCACAAGGTGCTCGTCCACTCGCATAGACGTGCTGGGTCTGAGCGAACTCCACACAAGACCCAGAAAAGTCTTGCGCTGTCGGTTCCATGAATCGACGAACTGGGATTTGGTCACAGATTAGCAAGCAAATCCCTGATTTATCATGCAAATATTTGCATGAATCAGAACCTAAATGTGTTTATGTCATAGAAAATAGGCAAAATCGTTAAAAATGTACATATTAAAAACCATGATATAGAGCCAAGAAAGCATCATTTTTGACAAACCAAGGGTTGACTTTATCAATACATATGTATACGAATATTAACAAAAAAATATTTACATTTATAACGCATAAATCACCATTAGTTGTGTTTGTGCCCTCCCTGACTATACGTGTAAAAATGAATAATACAGACATTCCCGGGCCAGGGAATAAGGCACAAAAGAGCAGGCTGCGAGAGTTCAAGGAAATGTTTATCTAGATCTCTGAGAGCGCTCTGCCCACATCAAGGTTACAACACATTTATATAGGACATTGATATTTTTAACATATGATGCTACGTTGGACCTGGATTGGTCAGCCGGGGTGGTGTCTTAGGTGTGAGCATCATCTCTTCCTCTGGGTTGGTTGCTTGGTTGGCGGGAGAATTGGCGTCAGACATCTGTGCTCCGGATGGGTGAAGGTCAGGTCGCTGTGAAACACGGTGGTCACTATCTAAGATAAGAAAATACATTCTAAATAATGCATGCACTAAATAATGGTTGATCAAAAGACTCTCAGTAGTGTATCATGTCATTGTACAAATCACTCAAGGATCTATATAATCTATAACATTTGGGTTATACAGGTCACAGGTTTACAGGTCATGACCACCATAATACTCTCATTGACTTGGCAATCTGGCACATGAAAGGAATGCCTTGCAAGGACACAGGGTTAGAATGGCAATAAGTTTCAACTGGCGAGGGTAAGAGGGCAAGGACACTTTTGTGGAGATGGACAAGCTATGTGCTTGGCTCATGTTGGTTCACATGCCAGGACAGTGATCTCAGAGGAAAAGAGATCTGTTACATTTATTATTTGTTGCAAGCAGCTCCGGCTTCAGCGTCAGAATGGAGCTGCAGAGTTTTCCAGTTGGAGTGGAAACGAGGGTGGGGGCCATGTGCTCCGAGCTGCTGCGGCAGGGAAAAGGGAGAGAGGCATTTTGTACTATCGCAGTGAGGCCTGGTCACCAAGATGGAATCTAAAGGGGGTACAAAAAATGGATGCCCCTTGTCCTGCTCGGTGGTCCCATCTACGCTAATGTAACCCAAAGTTAACATTGCGTAAGGGCGAGGGGCGTACACTAGAGGCACTTGGTCTGAGTTTTGTACTGAGAAGTGATGGCAGAGAGGGGCCCATTGGCCCCTTGCTCCCACACATTCCTCCCTTTCCTTACATCTAAAGTAACTAATACTTCTACTTTTTATTCTTTTCATTCTCCCTTCGGTAGTACTCAGCTTCCGCCACAGCCTCGTCCCACGCGGAGGTTCCTTTTATTGGCATCCACGCTCTGCATACACTTCTTAAGCTAGTTCCTCTTCTGGCATATTCGTCTGCTGTACACATTAAGTAAATTCCTCCATCCCCATCTAGATCCACCCATACTTCTTGGTACCATTGCAACTCCCTTGGTTCTTTTATCGTTGTATGATGCAAATTATCAACTATATCCCCATATTGCCTGTAAATTGCTGTCATCCTGTATTGTAGTGTAGTGTACTCCCCTGTTTGCATTTGTGCATCTATCACGGTAGCTACCGTTGTCGGTCGGCCCATTGTTACCATCATCATAGCTGAGGTTGGCATGCTTTTCTCACAATACTGTAGTCCCAGTTGGCACACACAAAAGAACAGGAGCCCAAAGACGATGATGGGGATCAGTATTTTCATTGCCACATTTACCCATGATGGTATCCAATTGAACACATTGTCGAACCATGTGCTTTCTTCTGCTCCTCCTTCCGTTCTCATTCTCTCTCCTAGATTGTGTACTGCTGTTATCACATGTGAGAGTGTCCCGTTATCAGCATCTTCAGTTGGCACAAATGTGCAACACGCCCCGCCCAATTTTTCGGCAAACACCACTGTCCATCGCCGTTAGGAGATCTAAGACATATCTGTTTTGCATTGTCATTAGGCGCAGTGCGCAGAGCTCTATTTTTATCACGTTGAACCCCTCTTCAGTGTCGTTAGCCATTTGGCGTTCGTTCGTGCTTGCAGTCCCGGGACAAGAAGTGAGGCGAAGAATGTCTCTGCTGATGAAAAGAGCTTGTATTTCTGCGGGATCTCAGCTAGGAGTTTCGATGATTCGGATGAGATGTAATTGGAGGATCTTTTACTTCGTGTCAATCTTTTCTTTAGTTCATATTCTGACAATAGTTCATACATGGGAGCTTCTGTTGTTATTAGTGGGGGTGCTGTCGATGGTTCAGCCGATTGCCCTGCTGCCGATATGCCAGCCGATTGCTCTGCTGCTGATATGCCAGCCGATTGCCATGCTGTCCCTTGGATGTGGCTCTCTGGTATTACCATCAGGGCTGTGTGGAGGGTGGCTAGAGCACAAGTTCCTTTCCACGATGCGGGGAGGTGCAGGTAAGCTTGTTTGCCGCAAATCCAGTACATGTCCATCAGTGCAGCAGTGCCTTTCTCCATGTCAGGTATTATGACCGTCTTGTTACATTTCCTTGTCTCTTCCATGTTCACTCTTCCCTCCCCATGGAAACACAGCTCATGTGGCACCTCTTCCTGTATTTTGATAGGCTTTTCTAATGCTGTGACCCACGTTAGCTTTGTGATATGTCGCGACCAGATGGGGTCACATACCACCTTTATCCATAGGAAAGTGTCATTGGATAGGCCTCGAAGTGCTTCTGCTTTGCATTCGATAGTTTCTTCGTGCCACTTATTTTCTGCATGTCGTGTCCGCTTGATGACAAGAAATGGTTACTTGACTCATGTCGGAATACCATTTATTTGATTGATCAGGGTGGCGGGGATCTCCTATTTCGTCTAACCCCAGGTCATGATAAATGTCGTATCTTTTCCCTCCCGCCCCCGTTTTTCTCCTCCTCCTCCCTTCCTTGTTATTGTTTTTCACGCTTTTGTAATGTATTGGAAACATTCCAGCCCAGGTGGTATCATTGCTATTCAATATGGTATGTGTATCGTCATCAGTAGCAGCAATGTTGTGTGAGGTAGGGTGTGTGGTTGTCTGTAAATGAGTACTAGTGTTAATTAAATCATTTGGCCAATAATAACCTCCATCATATTCGTTATATCCATAAGCATTACTCATATTTATATTGAAACGCAACACTGACACACTTGTTGATCCTACAGTGATGTATTCTGAGGGTTGCATCACATCTGTATTGTTAACGTTAATCTCATGTGACTCTTTCCATATAGTCTTTACCCCAGTCCATATCATGTGCGATCCTTCTCGGATCATGTTAGCCCCGCTGCCTCCCCTGTGCATGTCATTAACAAAAGATAAAAGTGTATAATGCCAAGCTGCGAAAAACAACATTACTGACATCCGAATTGCAGCACATTTCAAAACACATTCAACGTTACTGAACCTTTTAGCCCTAATGGCGTGCCTATCACTATCATTAATTGGTTCTCCGCGATTGTAGTTCATTGGGCCATTTATCACCTGGAGGGGTGATATAAATTTGTTAAGTCACCACAATATATACATGTATTTACATTTTGTGTTCAACTTCATGTTTAATCATTATTTTTAGTCATGTTTGTTCATTTACTCGATTGCACATGTACTTTTGCTATGGAGAGGATGATAGTAAAACAGTGATGACGAAAAGCGTGGAACAATAATCGAAACAAAGGTGGGAGATAGAGAGAGAGTATTGAGGTGTATGAGGAGGATATCGACCAATCAAAGAAGAAAGGAGAAAAACATAGAAAAGAAGGAAGTAGGAGATAAGTCGTGCAGAACAAAATACATATCATAACTTTTATCTCTGCATGTTCTCTTTAATGACAATTTGGTTATTCTTTTTCAACCTCATTTGTGGTACCCGTGGCACCATCTTGCTCCTCCTGGGATATTGTACTATCATGTGCCCTCCTCACGTCTGATAAGTGCACCCAATACTTCAATCCTTTTACCTTCACCGCAGTGGGTGTACTATAGATGACCTCATAAGGGCCATGAAACCTGGGTGAATTCCACCTCCTCACAAAGCTGCGGACGTACACATGTGCTCCTGGCATCAGTGGCCCGCTTGAACTGTCTGTGGCCAGTGTGGTACTATCAGTCGCCATATTTTCAGTAAAAGGCGGTGCTATTTGTCGCGCCATGCTGCGTACTGCGTGTGTTAACTGGGTCAGGTATTCCTTGAACTCTTCCCCCAGCACTGTGGCAGCCCTGTGTGCATCCGATGCTCTTCTAGTTGGGGATACTGGCGTGTGTATTCGCCTCCCAGTCACAATTACGTGGGGGCTCAGATGGTGGTCTTTACATGGTGGCGTCATGAGTTGGAACAGTGCTAGGGGCAAGCAATACACCCAGTTCTTCTTCAGTGTGTTACACAGCTTAGATAACTTACTCTTCAGTAATCCATTGATCTTTTCTACCACCTCATTCACCATTGGATGATAAATTGAGCACAGTTTGTGTTTTACCCCCAATAGTGATATCACTTCCTTAAAGAGGTCATTCACGAAGTGCGTACCGTTGTCTGATCTTATCACATCACATATTCCCCATCGGGAGAACACTTCCCGAACAAGGAACTTGGCCGCACACTTTGCATCTGGGTGGGGACATGGGCCCGCTTCCACCCATCTTGAAAAGGGGCACACCACCACAATCAAATATCTTGCTCCATTACACCGCTCTCGCATATCAGCATAGTCTATATGGAGCTCTCTAAATGGTCCTGTTGGTCGGGGCAGGGTACCGTGCAGTGTTCTCAATGGCATTCCTGAATTATATGTTTGGCATGTTATGCATTCTACAATGAATTTCGACAGGTGCTCTTGCAAATTGGGGACGAACCAGTGTTCCTGGATGTCTGCGGCAATGTGTTGTTTTGCTACATGACCGGGGAAATGCAGCTGTTGGAATGCTATTTCTAGTAACTCTATGGTCATTACAACCTTTCCTGTTGTGCCCGGTCTCCAAATGAGATTTGTGGCTGATTGTTTACATCCCCGTTTGCTCCACAGATCTTGCTCCTCCGGTGGTGCTATTCTTTGTAATTCTATTATCTGCGCTATTGGGGTATTATTGTAGGCTTCTTCTAGTGGGTCTGTGGTGGTTGCTTTTACAATGCATTCGAGTGCTGGTGTCACATTGAAATACGAGGCCTCCTTCGCTGCTGCGTCGGCTGCCGCATTTCCCAATGAGATTGCATCTGTGTTGTTGGTATGGGCTTGGCATTTCACCACTGCCACTACCGATGGTACTGCTAATGCATCTATTAACTCATTCAACAATGTTGCATGCTGTACTGGAGAACCGTCTGCCCTCCTGAATCCCCGTCTACGGCACCGTGACAACCCTGAGTGCACTGTGGTAGTTGCATATGCTGAGTCTGAGTATATTGTCACTGCACAGCCCTTGGCTGTGTGCAGGGCTTCGATCAGGGCAGTTAGTTCAGCTGCCTGTGCTGAGTAATGGGATGGGAGGCGCTTTTGCACAATCGTCTCATAGCCATCTTCCTCCATGCGCACTACCGCCATTCCGATGTATTTTTCCCCTGTTTCGGGGTTTATTGATGCTGACCCATCTATGAAATATATTTATCCCTCCTGTAGGGCATTTTCACTTGCATTTGGGATGTCATCACCTTCCCCCTCATATGTGGCACAATCGTGTTCCTGTATGTCCTCTGTCGTGCATGGCTCTGTAAAAAATGTTGCTGGGTTTACTGTTTTGCACCTTACAACGTGTACGTTGGGGCTTGAAATTATTATTTCATACGCTGTTGCTCTTTGTGTCGTTAGTGTTGATTTTGATCGCTCAAGGATGGCAAATAGGGAGTGCTCCGCATATAGCGTTACAGAACATCCCATGACAATGGTGGCACTCTTTTCAATCACAAAGGCCGCAGCTGCGAGAGCCTGTTCACACGCGAAATTGCCTTGCATTACTGGGTCTAGTGTCCCACTGTAATACGCCAATGGTTTGTGACCTAAAGATGTTTTTTGTGTCAGTACTGCCGTCATCAGTGTTCCATTACAGTGTGAAAACAAGAAAAATTCCCTTTCATAATCTGAGTTCACGAGGATTGGGGCATCAGCAATGAGGTCTTTTAGTTTCAAATACTGTGTTATCATTTCCTGCGTCCACTTTATTGCAGCTCTATTTTTCTGTGCCTCTTTTAAAGCTTGTAGTAAGGGGCGTGTGTATGGCGCGTAATCAAGGATCCATGCTCGGCAATAGTTACAAATGCCAAGAAACTTTTGCATGTCTTTCACAGTTTTTGGTATTATTGTTTTGCGTATAGCAGCTGCTCTGTCTGGGAGTATTCTCTTCCCATCTTTTGATATTAGCTGTCCGAGGTATACAACCTTGGCGAGATAGTATTGCAATTTTCCTTTGTCCACCTTGTACCCCTTGGTAGCTAGCACATTCAATAGTGCTATCGAGTCTTCTCTGCACTTTTCTTCTGTATGGCTGCAGACGAGTAAATCGTCTACGTATTGGATGATGGTACTCTCTATATCTATGTTTTCAATGTCTTCACGTAACACCCTGTTAAAAAGGCTGGGGCTTTCGCAATACCCTTGTGGGAGTCTGCGATGTTCATACCTGTTGTTCCCTAATGTGAACGCTGTCAGGTATTGAGATCCTGGGTCGAGTGGTATGGAGAAGAAAGCATTCTTCAAGTCAATTACAGTGAAACATGTTGATTCTTTTGGTACGCTGCACGATATTGATGCCGGGTTAGGCACTAATGGGAACTCTTTTTGAATGACGTCATTGAGTGGGCGGAGATCCTGGATCATCCTCCACGCCCCTCCTTTTGCTTTTTTGATCGGGAAAATCGTCGTATTACATGGGGAGTTTGATGGCACTATGAGGCCTTATTTTAGGAGTGCATTTATGGTTTCCCTAATTCCCTCCTCTGCTTCTCTTGATATGGGATATTGCTTTACCCTTGCCAGTATTGCACCTGGCTTGAGTTTTATTTTTATTGGTGTCACCTCATGCAGTAACCCTACATCGTGGGGCCCTGTGGTCCAAATTTCAGGTGCTACCTTTGCCATGTCTTCCTCGAATATTGTCAGTGGGCCATTAATGCTAGCCATGAGTGGGTTGTGTACCTCTCTGTACTGTATCATAATATCACATGGTATGCTTATTTCCATTATTATTTCTCCATCATTTTCACCATCAGTGAATAATTCCTTGTCTGTTATATCTCGTAGCATTATGTTTGGGTCTATGCATAACACAGCACTCGCACCCATGCACGTCCAGTCCTATGACCACAATACGTTTGCTGGATACTTGAACTGCCTCGATGTCTATGGACATTATCGTGACTGGCACAACGTCTGTGTGTGCAATTGGGCAGAATATGAAATCTGATGGTGTTCTCCATTCTTTTCTCGTTATCTCTGGCACCGCTCGCGCTAAAAACTTGATGCCACAAATAAACATGCTTATATCAATGGGTATTCCTCGCACCACAACTTTGTTCATTACTGTGCTGATCATCAACATTGCTCGTACTGGGCATACTCCTGGGGTTGAACACACTATTCCTCGTTCTGTAAATGAGATGGTCATATTTAATTTGCTTAACAAATCTCTCCCCAGCAAATTGATCAGTGCGTCTTCGTGGTACAGTAAGGGTGCACGCACAGTTTTTCCCCCCACCGTTATATCAAGATCTTTAGTGTAAGGAACTTTTAAAATAGCCCCAGAGAACCCCTGCGTCTCTAAATTCCTGCCTGAGAGCGGAAACCGCCCTTCCATAAGGCATGATTTCTCCGCTCCTGAGTCTACCATAAAGATAAACTGCTTATTTCCTATCTCTGCCCTCACTAGTGGTTCCTCTTCTGCACATAGGGTGGTGGATAGGACTGGACATGCAAGTGTTCCCTGTGGGCTGTCCTAATCTGAATGTCTTTCTTGCCCTGGCACTGAAAAGACATTGGGCCTCATTACACGGTAGGCGGTAAGGGTTTACCGGTACCGATATTTTAACGGTACTGGTAAATCCTTACCGCCTTACTACGAGGTCCCTTTGCGGGTTGGGGAATTTAACGCCTGCTTTTTGCAGGCGTTAAAAATCCAACCCGCAAAGGGACCAGGGTGCTAATTACGGTACCGCAATTTGCGGTACCGTAATTAGCGCCTTCCCCATTCCGCCATATGGGGCAAAAATGGGAATGGGGAAGGGCATGGAGGAAGGAGGAATTACAACCCTGCCAACCTTGGAATAGGGCGGTAATTCCCCTTTCCTCCAAGGCGGTACCGGTAAATTACCGGCATGAACCATGGCGCTAACAGCGCCATGGTTTACCGCCTACCGTGTAATGAGGCCCATTGTCTCCAACCATTGTCACGCCACGGTACGGTGCGGGCGCACCGTTTGCGGTGGTTGCATAACAATTATTGTTTGCGCTCCCTACTGCGTTTTGTCTTGCCATAGGTTGTGGTGGTGGTTGCTGTCCTTGCTGCATCTGAGGTTCGTTATAGCATTGGTCTTGCTGCCTCCCTCCTCCCATCGGTAGTCCATAGGGGCTACCTGGGTGTGGGCACCCCCAACCTTGTTCGTTCTCCATGGGCTGTTGCCCCTGGAAATACCCTGAAGGCCGCATTCTACAATCTCTGGAGTAGTGTCCCCATCTCCTGCAATTCCAGCATGACCCTTGTGGTCCTCCTCTCATTCCTTGACCGCCAAATCCTCTATTTCCCATATCTCCAAACCCCCTCTCTGGCCACGGTACCCACCTCTTCCTCTTGCTGGTCTTTCCAGCCACTGTTGTCCACCATATTGCTCTTCTCCGTTCCACTGTCCTTGTCCTCCTGTGGTCCGCAGTGCCGCTATTGTTGCTGGTCTGTTTCCCGCTCCTTCATCCCCCTCGTTTTCTCTGTCTGTGGCTACGCTGGCGTTGACGGCCGATACCTTCACTAATTTGTTCTGTACCAGCTTCGCCTCGTCTGCCAGCCTTTTTTGTGCTATCTCCTTTTCTCTCTCTTTAATCCTCCTGCAGTGGTGCACAATTATGCTCTGTATTTCAGGCCAGCCCTTGGCTTCTATCCCAGCTATTTTGTCCAAGGCCTTCTGCACCTCCTTTGGGAGCCCCTTTTTAATGATAAAATAAAACAAGGCGGTGGACTGGTTCCACGCCGTGCCAGTTTCGCTTCTCCATAAATCCTGCACCCGCAGTATGAATTGCGTGGGATCCTCGTTCTCCTCCATTGTGCACTGCATTACTAAATGTAAATCTGGAAACGTGCACCTCAATGCATCCCATACTTGTGCTCGAACGTTATTGAACGCCGACCCATCGTGGCGGTCACAACTCATCGTTACTCCGGGGAATCCGGCCTTTTCCCACACTGCGTCTGCTTGGTCACCAATTGCTGACACTAATAAACTTTTCACATCCCCTATCGCTAGCTGCACTCCTGCCGTGTTTTTCTCAAAGGCGTGTATCCATTTCCCAGCCCCTCCCGATAGTGGGGGGAGGACCTTTAGCAAGTTGTTTTTATCCATTTGAGCCCATGGAATGTAGTGTGGTCTCCCTGCTCCTTTATGTATCAATGGCATTTGTAACTTGAGTTTCTTTCCTACCTTACTTACCGCACCTTTCTTTATTTTACTTACCATCATATTTCCTCCTCGCTGTCTTAATCTACCATGCCATAGTGGTGGCAATGGTGTATCTGGGTAATGGCGGTTTGGCAGTGGGGACCCGGCCTCGGCAGCTGCCTCTTCATATTCGTCTAAGTCACTCCACACCTCTTCTATTTCTGATTCTTGCTCATTGTTTCCTTCACATCCTTCCCCTCTCTCACTTTCTGGGGTGGGTGGGTGTATAATCCTCACGGGTTTGTCATTTAGATGAAACAGGAACTCCCCTGACCGCCACTCTTTCTCTTGCCCTTGTGGTATGCGTGTTCCTTGTGATGATACTGATCGCGCTGGCTCTGAGATTGCGGCACTTCCCCTGCTGTGCTCAATGTTGGTGTTAGATCCGCCATGGATAATGGTGGCACCTCTCCTCCCCCTGGCAGCATTTGGCCTCTATCGCACAATGCTCTTAGCCGGGTTATTTCCATCTGTGCATGCGCTAGATGGTGGTCTAATTCTCCAGTGAAGTGTGCCAAATTCACGGGGGGTGCACTTGTCGGACCATACAAACCTCCTTTATCATAGGGTGGCGGTGCCATGGCAACTGCTCCGTTTGAGGGTGCGGGGGTGGGACATGCTGGTATGTACAGGGGCTCACTGTATCCTACTGCTGGTCTTGACATTAAAGGATATATTTTTGTTGTATCGCCTTCAGCTGTAGTGGTTGTGCACTCACCCTTTGGCGTTCCGCTTACCTCTTCCTGCGTTTCCTGTGTTTCGTTTGTTCTTTCTTTATTTACCTCTGCTGTAGGTTTGACTTCTTCAAACATTCGCCACAGGTCTAGTACCTCTCTTCTATTCTGTAGTTTTTTACCCTTATACCTTGCCAACAAGTGTGTGGATACTAAATCTAACACCCTTTTATCGAATGACCCACTTTCTGGCCAAACTGGCGTCACACTGTCTCCTTTTATCTCCGTCAACCATTGATCGTAGTATTTTTGTATCTTCTCACTGTATAACGGAAGGTGCTGACAAATATGTGCTAGTGGTGTTATTCCCCCATGACGATACTTTTTATTCTTTCCCTTTGTCTGTAATTGCCCTTCAACCTCTCTTTCCCTCTAATCACTTCTCCACTTGCCTTTCTTTCCTTCTAACTGAACAATATACCCTGAATCTTTTCAATTACTTATAGATTGTCTGCACACATATGTATCAAGATAGATATATGAATCACTTTTTAACGTTAGCCTTATAGTTGTTGCATGTTCAAATTCAACAGTTCATTTTTGCATATTTTGCCACTTTAACCACAAATTAATCACAGTAATTGGATATCCTTGACAAAAATGGACCGAACACAAAAAGACATATAACACATATCATGCACATGCACTACCTGCGCACTTTTTCTCCCCGTTTTGCTCTTTTTACCACCCCTTCCCCGTTTCGCCTACTCTTCTCATTCACTCCCCACCTCTTACACCCTCTTACTCTTTTCCAAGAATCCTTTCGTACCCAGAAAAAGAATGTTCTAAATAACTACTCCGAGTCTACTCAATATACGAGACTCCTACTATTTTCTCTGTATCTTCACTTATTTATTCTGCACTGGACGAGACAATGCTATGCGGCGCCGCCTTCTACCCATTCGGGCTACGATACCACTTCTCTTTTTTCTCTTCACTTCTTACAAAAACCTAATGGACATATAAAGGACAGATCAGAAAAGCCTCATCATCACTCACACAGGCCCTACTCTTCCCTATAACCCATTGCCACTTGTCCCCCCTATTTCCCCCCTTACCTTTCCTTCATAACCTTCGCAACCGGCACTTACGTGTTCAGTCAGGTGACCCGAGGGTCGCCGCTCGCAGTCTGACCCCAGTCAGGCTCGCACCCCAACCAAGCTGTGGCCCGCCTCGGCGAGCAGCTTTTCAGTTGGGTATTCATCAACCGGGAACCCTTGACCCTTCTTCGTAGTGCGTACAGGCTGGTCAGCCGCAGAGGCGATGGTTTTTCTGGGGGGCGTCCCAGATCTCGCTGCATGGCGCCAGCCTCGAGGCACCTCTCCGATCACGTTGCAGGGGGTCACCAAATGTTTGTGCCCTCCCTGACTATACGTGTAAAAATGAATAATACAGACACTTCCTGCACAGGGAATAAGGCACAAAAGAGCAGGCTGCGAGAGTTCAAGGAAAAGTTTATCTAGATCTCTGAGAGCGCTCTGCCCACATCAAGGTTACAACACATTTATATAGGACATTGACATTTTTAACATATGATGCTACGTTGGACCTGGATTGGTCAGCCAGGGTGGTGTCTTAGGTGTGGGCATCATCTCTTCCTCCGGGATGTTTGCTTGGTTGGCGGGAGGATTGCCGTCAGACATCTGTGCTCCGGATGGGTGAAGGTCAGGTCGCTGTGAAACACGGTGGTCACTATCTAAGCTAAGAAAATACATTCTAAATAATGCATGCACTAAATAATGGTTGATCAAAAGACTCTCAGTAGTGTATCATGTCATTGTAGAAATCACTCAAGGATCTATATCATCTATAACATTTGTGTTATACAGGTCACAGGTTTACATGTCTTGACCACCATAATACTCTCATTGACCTGTGGGGTTAGTTTCACAAGAATCTCAGGTATGTGGCATTTGTTAGTATTGGGCACGATATACTGCAGCAGGGGTCTAATGTTAGTTGAGGGTCTGTTTGGTGGGCTTCATAGCATGGTTGGCAGTCTGGCACATGAAAGAAATGCCTTGCAAGGACACAGGGTGAGAATGGCAATAAGTTTCAACTGGCGAGGGTAAGAGGGCAAGGACACTTTTGTGGAGATGGACGAGCTATGTGCTTGGCTCATGTTGGTTCACATTCAGGACAGTGATCTCAGAGGAAATGAGATCTGTTACATTTATTATTTGTTGCAAGCAGCTCCGGCTTCAGCGTGAGAATGGAGCTGCAGAGTTTTCCAGTTGGAGAGGGAACGAGGGTGGGGGCCATGTGCTCCGGAGAGAGGCATTTTGTACTATCGCAGTGAGGCCTGGTCACCAAGATGGAGTTGAAAGGGGGTACAAAAAATGGATGCCCCGTGTCCTGCTCGGTGGTCCCATCTACGCGAATGTAACCCAAAGTTAATATTGCGTAAGGGCGAGGGGTGTACCCACCACTAGAGGCACTTGGTCCGAGTTTTGTACTGAGAAGTGATGGGAGAGATGGGCCCATTGGCCCCTTGCTCCCACACAGTTGTTACAGAGAGATACTAATGTATTAAAATGATCACTCCCAAGACCGAATCATGGTGTTCTGAAATACCCCACCATGTTTCTGTTATCCTGCACAGTGATACTCTGCTTCTAAGATAGGTTTGCGGGTAATACATTTACAACATAAAACAAATCCATAATGAAGAGCAGTTACTTGGATACAAACCTGGGATTTGCACAATATTAAAAATATTACATGGTTCCCTTTATTAAGACCTTGTTTTTTTCGTAGTTTGCTGATTACACCCTTTGTGTGGATCCAGAGAAATCTGGAGGAGTTACTTAAAACTGATTTGGTATTTCAGGTTATCTCGAAGAGGTCTGAGAAGCAAAGTGTAAACCCCACATTTAATTTAGACCTATCCAAACTCACACTAACCCTAAAGCAAAAGTACATGATAATTGGGCAACCCACACATTGGCAGGAACACACCTTGACAGACAGATGGTTCATTTCAGCTCTCCTCTCAAATGCACGGCACCTACTGCTTCTCGCATGACCTGCCGCTTGTTTCACAGCTCATTGCAGCAGGCGATCTTAGTAGTTTGCAAGAACTACACATTTACCAGCATCCCTGACCTCTAAAAACACGTCAGCGCTGGCGCGTTTGAAGAGGCTGGTTGTCGCCAGTTTGCATCCAGTTACTATGGACAGAGGACTCTCTTGGTCCCTCTGCCCCCAGTACTGCAGTTATTATCCTATGCCAGCAGGAATCGATACTCTTGCCTCCACCATGCGAGACATACGCACAGTAATTAATGAACTCCGCTCAGCGAGGAACCATGCGTCCACTTCATGTTACCAACTATCAGTGCAAAAGTGCAGCCATTATGGCCAAATACAATCACCTTGAGGACCTGCAAGTTTGTACCACCCCTAGTTGCATTCCCAGCTGCATGAGCAATCAAAGTGAGTCACCTCTGATTTCCAACCCCTTCCTCGCCAGCCCAGTTAGTAGGCACTCAAGAGGCGGTTTGCCACAGTCCACTGACAGATAAAAAAAGCCAAAGAAATTCCCATGTGCAACCCCCTCTTCATTTTCCCTTCTTAATACACGCTCCCTTAAGCAGCATGGGTTCAAGATTGAGGATTTACTTACCAGATCCAGTCCCAATCTCCTTGCTGTGATGGAGTCCTGGCTCAACAAGGCCATTCCATCTGAAGCAACACTTGCAATTCCTCCAAACTATCAAATCCTCCGGGCTGACTTTGGTAGTCATTGTGGAGGGGGATTAGTGCTACTGTTCAAAAGCCAGCTATATTGACATCTCTCATGGAAGAACCTACCCATACAGGGGGGCGTACACTCGACTAGGTTTTATCCCATCAACTCCCTGTCCTCAATTTGGTTGTGAACCCTTGTGTCTGGTCCGACCACCACTTGCTGTCGTTTTGTGTCGGCATCCCTGCTCCTCCTCCCAGAGTTGACGTAAACCCAAGACAAATCCAAACAACTAGAAACTTGAAGAATATCACCCATCCCAAGTCAGCTTTGCTCCGATTGAAGCCCAGCCGCCTCCACAACTATAGAAATGCCTCTGATTTAGCCCAACATCTCACAGACACTCTTGAAGAGGCTATTAACTCCTTAGCACCCTCATAAGCAGGTGCATAAAGCCTGAGATACATAACAAGAATTGGTTTAACAACACCATTCTTAACCTTAGGCACCAGAAGAGGACTGCCAAATGAGAATGGCGTTAGAACCCCTCGCCTGCCACGTTAGCCTTCTATAAACTCAGAGTTAAAGAATTCAAGGCCGCCATCATACAGGCCAAATCCTCATCCTATAACACCAGGATTGGGCAGGCTGAATCTAGCTCCAAGGAGCTCTTCTCCATCTTGAAGGAATTCAAGAGGAAGCCTAGCTCTCTGCCTGCCCACACAAAGGACTCTAATTGGTGCCAAGAAATCATAACTCCTTTGTCGCCAAAGTGGCTGCTCATCAACGAGCCATTGATGACATCAGAAATTCCTCTAACCCTGTGGAGGACATAATTGCTAGGCCACCCCAGCCCATTCCACCATCGGCACTGGACTGACCTGTTTTCCAATTTACCCAAAGCACTGAGACTGAAATCTCCCAGATCATTGCCAGTCTGAAGCCCACCTCATGTCAGGGTAATGTTTGCCCATCTAGACTACTGATAGGTTGCCTAGACGTCCTGAGTCCATGGGTGACGAAGCTGGTCAACCTCTCCTTCACTGAGGGATCCGCCCGCCCCTCCTCAAGGTGGTATGGATCACCCCCTGCTGAAAAATGATAATCTCAACCCTATGTCCATACAAAACTATCATCCCATTACCAGCGTACCATTTCTTCTCAAAATTCTGGATAGGGTGGTACATGTCCAATTCCAGAAATGTATCGAGAACAGAAACATTCTTGGAGCATGTCAATACAGTTTCAGAGCCAGACATGGCACGCTGGACCTTAAATCCAGTCTGTCTAATATTGTCGACCAAGGTCAGCCGGCTCTCATGATGTTGCGTAACCTTTCCAGCGCATTCGACTTGGTCGATCATGCCTTATTGGTGGACAGGTTGGAATCCCTGGTGGGCTGCTCCAGGCTAGCTGCACAATGGATGGCCTCCTTTCTCGGTCCCCGAAATGGCAGAGTGACCACTTATGATGCCAGTTCCACACCGGCACTCATCGCCTGTGGAGTACCCCAGGGATCCTGGATTTCACCATCCTTATTCAATAGTTATATTCTCCCACTTCTGAAACTTCTTGATGGCCTAGGTGTCCTTTATACCAACTCTTCTGATGACACCCAGGTTGTCATGAAACTATCAGGTACTCACAGGAGTCCATGGCCATCAACACCATCTATTCTGCCATTCAGGCTTGGATGGTAGCCAATTCTCTGGTCCTCAACACTGACAAAAACAAGCTGCTGATTATGGCCTCGGGCCCCAAGCTTAAAAAACTGGTCCCTGAGTACAAAAGCTTTGCCATCACCAACAGCATCCTCCCAGTGGCTAGGAAGGTGAAGACGCTCAGCGTTACCTTGGATGAAGAGCTGAAAATGAACCATCATCTAGCCCAGTTTCGGGCCAGACGTGGAACCCTTGCTCACTGTTCTTAGAGAGGCACAGCTCTGCCTCACTGATGAGGCCCAACCAGGCCGAAACACGTGTCTGGGGTTGCTGTTGGTACTCTTGTTCAGAAGAGAATTGGCAGGCATTGCTGTGCTGGACTGCCCTTGGGCAGGACAAAGACTGATATATAGTGGAAATTTCTCTTCTGTGAAAGGATGGTGAGCTAAAGACTCTGGTTAAGACTCTAACCCGGGATATAGGCCGATAGTGGAGAAACTCCCAGAACCCCCTTGTTTTTGCATAAACTACTACACCACATCCACCCATTTCTGTCCCATAAAAACGCCTCCCTCCTGGCCTCTGCCTTTGTAAATTCCCACCTGGACCCACTGTAAAAGTCTTTTGAGTGGCTCCTTCCGCAACAATATCTCTGAATTGTAAGTTATCCGAAACAGAGCAGTACGAGCAACTTGTGGCTCAGCCAGACATGCCCACACCACCTCTGCCAGGAGAGAATTGCACTGGCTGCCTGTAAGACACTGTATCACCCACAAAATCTCACACAGACCCATAAGTGCCTGAGTCTTGAGGCTCCCAAATACCTAAGTGACTGTCTGAAGGTATGTGTGTCTATGCGCAATCTCAGATCCAAGGATCAATTCAGATTTGTGTAGGCCAGATTCAGGCTTGCCAAATTTGTGGGAACTTGCTTTGATGTCCAGGTTCCTGCAACCTAGAATGCTCTCCCCTTTGATCTAAAAAGAACTGGAATGACATTGGAGTTCAGGAAAACGTTAAAGACCTTCTTCTTCAACTCCCCCCTTGAGTAAGTTCCCTTGCACCTACACCGTGATGCTTGTACCTGTTGTTTTCTGTCTTGTATGTTCTCTGTGCGCTCTGAGGCCCTCGGGCATGTAGCGCTATACAAACATTTAAATAAATAAATAAATCAGAACTTTAAAGAGCAGTTGTCTCTCCTCACCCAGCGTGGACTGGAGAAGCATGACACCAAACTAAAGAGAATGCGTGGAAGAGCACACTGGCCAGGAATCTTGGTTAGGCCTTGATCTCCCCTCCATTGGCTGGCCAGGTCCCAGGTGCTGTCCTTTCTAAGCTCTTGACTCGCTGTTTATCATATAGTGGGTTAATAAAGCTTCCCTCCTAGCATGGCCAGGCCAGGGATCAAAAGTTTCAATTAGATAGATTCTCAAACATGGATGGCTGTGTCGGGGGGGGATTCTGCCGGGGTCGGCCGGGCCGTCCGCAGACCTCCGGGCAGGGAGGCCCCAACTCCTCCCGTGTATATCTCGGATCGAGACAGAGTATGAGGCACACACAAGGAGCAAGGCAACTTCTGCCGTTTATTATGCAAACGGCAGGGATGGGTCAAGGAGCGTACGCGTTCGTCCTGACACACACACAATAGTGGGGCTCGCAGGCCCTTTTTACTACATTATGACGCGCTACTTGCGTCATTCCAAAAAGTTACCAAAAGAACCTATCGCCACTCTTGATTGGTTGCTCGAGTGGTGGGGTTAGTATAGTACGCATATAGAGAATGATATTAGTGGTTAAGATGTAGTCAGGTGGTATATCTGGGTTGTCCCTACAATTAGATACATAAGAATTGTTACATGAAGACCCCTGAGGATTGGCTAACGTTACTGACGTCTGAGATAAGAACCTCATGTTCTGATTGGTGCATCCGTGAGCTCCCCAGCCTGGGACCACCGTTGTTCCCAGCACACGGTGCACCTGTGGTTGCAACAGTGTTTCAATATGGGTACGTGCAGGCAATGTGAGGATTTATTCATAGGTGGGAGACTGACCGTTCCCACTGTAGCAGGTGTCCATTGAGCCTTTCAAGTGTGTCGGCCTGCGTCTCGTAGCGAGGTACCCAGACGCCTTTTCTCTCCTGGGTTTTGGCATCTCGTCAGGTTCGGCTTGGTCACGTGGGGAGGGACCGTGTTTGAGGCATAATTCTGCACAATTAATATTGTTTTTCCACTGTATGTCTGGTTTAATTTGCAGATATGATTTTAACATTGGTACGTGGAGTGCGAGGTTGCAACATCGTGCCTTTGAAGATTTGTTTCTTGACTGTGGGTTTGCAACATTACGACCTTGGCTGGTTGCTCCACTGGGTTCTTTCTGCAGGCTTAGCAACCTGACTTTTGCTTTGTTAATGTCCACGGGAACTCTTGCTTGAGGCCTACTTGGGCCTGGTGCACGAGTAATCCATTTAGTGCATGGATGCTTTAGGTTATAGTGGCATACAGTTTCATGGCCAGTATCGTGTTTCCATTATATCTCTCATGATGGTAACGGGTTTCAAGAGAAGCGTGAGCAAGCGTTATAAATGAGCTCATGGTGCGTCTTGCGTTTCTGCATTCTGAAAGCCTATGTAAAAATAATAAAGATGCACGTCCGTGAATAAGCCTGTCGCCTACGTCAGAGCACTGAGTATGTTCTTCGTGTAGATTGGTGTGGAAATGTTCAGCGTGTATAATAGTTCAGCGGTGCTTCCCGTTATCTAGGTCGTCATGGCATCTCTAACGATGTGTAGATTTCAGTCTAGTTGGTCCGTGCCGCAGGTGTCGGCATGGCCAGTGCGGGCTGTTGGGCAGGCAGATGGACACATCCGTATGTTTCTGTACCAGGGTATTTGGTCATCTGGTAAATGGGCAAACTCTTCTCGTGGCGGGTGTCTGGGCCGCGACCCTCTAGGCCAAGCGCGAGAGGTGAAGGACGGGAGTCTGGTTTTCCATTCTCCCACTTCAGTCCCCCCTCTGGTCGACTTGTCGACCACAAACATATCCTTCTCGTTATCTCCTCTTACTCTCCATATCTTGGTTATCCCTCCGAGATGTCCATAATGGTTTACGTGATCTTCAAATGACCAATACATGTATTCGCATGTTCCTCCAGGAGTACAGTACACCCATCTTCCTATGTAGCTCCTAGGGTTCCTTGGGTTCTCGATCTTCACTGATGGTGGGTCTAGATGATTGGCGATGATTTGGGTGCGCAACTTCTCCCTTTCGTGTATTATCACACCTGTGTGCTGGCCGTCATCCGCTGGCATCAAGGGGTGCATTCCCACCATTTCCAGCAACTCATCAGTTGAGCGCGCCTTCCGGGCTTTCCAAAATCTAATTATTATCAGTGCAGCTCCAGCCAAAATAGCACATCCCACTATTATTTTCAGTCCATCTGACAGCCAAGATGGCATCCATGACCATAATAGTGAAAACCAGCTTTTATCCTTGTTTACGCCGTTACTTTCGTCCATCATTTTGGAGTGCATCTGGGCCAATTGTGAAACTGCTTCTGTTAGTGTACCATTGTCGGCATCGTTGGCAGGTATGAACGTGCAGCATGATTGTCCTATCTTTGCACAAACTCCTCCTTCCATTGCTGTGAGAAGGTCCAATACATATCTGTTCTGTAGTGCTACCATCCTTACAGCTCGCAGCTCCTCTTTAATTGCGTTAAACCCATTTACTGTCGAATTTATGGTCATCATTAGTTCCCATCTGGTTATTTGCAGCCATTTTGCGTTTGCGTATGCCTGCAGTCCCGGATGTATTATTGAGGAGAAGAACATTGCTGCTCTGCTGAATAGTCTGTGTTCTGGCGGTATTGATGTTAGTTCCGTTTCCGACCTTCCCCACAGATAATTTCCTGTTAATGGCTCTCCTTGTCTTTTTCTCCTGTTTAGGACAGTATCATTGCTGTTGGTCCTGTTTTCTTGCTCCTTCTGGAGTGGTGCAGATCTCTTTCTTCTCCTGTCTCCTTCATCCATTTTCGGAAATTTCGCCACATCGACATGCTTCTTAGGTACCACTAGTGATGGTACATTGACGTGTACCATTGTGCACACACCACTCCACAGGGGAGGCAGTGTATGATATGCCTTTTCTCCACAGGCCCAATAATGGTCCATTATTACTGCTGTTCCCGCTCCCCCCTCAGGTAACTCCATCACACTTGCACAATTGGTGTTATATCCCACGTCCACCTCTCCTTTATGCTGGTAACATACTTTGGGCGCAGTCAATGGTAATATAGTTATCGGGTCTTCATCTTCTTCTACCCACGTGAGCATTGGTACATACTTGATCCATGTCGTCCAACATCGATGATTGTGTGTCTCGATGGTTGAGATAGTTTCTTTTGTTACCATGTTGCTGCCAACCACTCCTATCTCCCAGCTGGTACCCAGGAACACCTTTCCTGTTATCGTCAGTAATGGCCTCTCCCAGCATCCTTGTTTACCCGGAACTTCCGTGGCGTACCAATCACATGGTAGATACTGCAGTGTTACCTTCTTTGTTTCTCCTTTTTCAGGGCCACTTGTTATGTATCTGAATGCTTCAGCATGTAAACTGGTCTTGTGATAACTCAGATAGGTCTTGAGGAAGTTGTTTTCATATGGGTATGAGTCTCGTGTTTTCCATGTCATGTGCACTACTGTTCCTTGGAATCTTCCTTTCGTTTGGAACAGGGCCAAATATATTATGCACTGTGCTGTTTTTTCATCTATTTCTGTGGCAACAAATGTTCGTGAAGCGCTCATGGCGTATGGTATTAATGAGCAAACGTAACAGCTATCCTCAGTTGTCTGCTTACCAATGCGGGTCATGTGCTGGTACCATATGTTGTTTGTGACGTGTGCTGAATCTTGTACATAATTATCAATACCTTTATTGTCTGAGTATGTGCTGCGTTTAACTTTATTTCGCTTTTGTTCATTGTTACTGTTACCACCTGACGTAACACCTGTTGCAGCAGGGAGGTGGGGTACATTAGGTTTGGGTGCAGCAAAAAAACTCATAGCATAGCTGTACTGCCATACAGAGGCAGCCAAAACTCCGGTGATCATAAAAATCCCTATTATTTTTATTACATATGCTAACCTCACCGACATTTTTGCTCTTACCTTGCTGCAGTCCTGGCAGCGTATTCTTGCGACGTTAAAGTTGCCCGCCTAAAAATTCTCAAAAAGTGCTTGTTATTAAATGTTAGTTTTGTTTCATTAAGCTCTCCCTATCAAATAGTCATTCAGTGCCCAGGTGAAGAGTTGCTCCCACGCTACTCTAAGTGATCGGTCTCTCAAGACCGGCAAGTATGGGCGGAGGTGGGGCATGTAATTTTCTATGGCCAGGAGGAAGGCCGTGTAGTATACACGTACCCTTTTCTTTTTTAAGTATGTTGGCCTTTTTATTTCGTATACAAATTGGTGTGACAATTCTTCTGGGTAACTATCGTCTGGCAGCACCATCTACGCCTGCACACTGAATTTGTTAGATAACTTTTCTTAACAATACAATATTACGCAGCTCCTGTATGTGTGAGAGAAAAAGAGAACATTCACGTGTTTACATGTGTATTGGTGCAAGCGAAGTCCTTAGTTTTTATTACAATTGTATTTAGTAGTCAATGGGGGGGGGGTTTGCTCAGATGGCGGGAGCAGTTTTACTCTTTGAACGTGTGACCATGGGGTGGGCAGTGTGGGGATCACCCCCTTCTTCGTCCGTTATTCTCTCCGAGGGAACAATTGGGTCGTTGTCTGTGGTTGTGTTTTCTTCCGCTGCCGGGGATGTTGTTGGCGTTTTTCCAATGGACCTGTCGTTGGCGCTGGGGCGGGTCTGCAGTTTGTAAATTTTTACATCATGCAGGTGGTTCCACGCACGCTTATCCTTTAGTTTTACTGCTCTTGTTGATACGTCCTCTACTAAATGGGGGCCAGTGAACCTCTGCTGGTTCCACTTTCTATTAAAATTTCGAAGTAGTACGTGGTCACCTTTGGCAAGTTGGCACAAGTTCTCCTTTCCCAATTCTGTATTTTCGTCTATTTCTTGGTTGCTGGTGGACCCGCCCCGTGTGCGCTCGAGCTGTTGAGACACAAACACAACGCTAGTAATCAAAGAAGACACATATTGATACATTTCATCACCTAACACATTCGCAGAACTTTCTTGGTCGGTGAATGCCCTTGACGTTGGTGTTAGGGGAAGGCGCATTTGGCGTCCAGTAACCACCTCGTGTGGGGTGAGGTGGTGGTCGGACCCTGGCCTGTTTCTAAGTTCGAACAGTGCTAACGGAAGGCAATACAACCAACTTTTCTTTGTTGTTTGCTGTATTTTAGCAATTGCCTCCTTCAATAGGCCATTCAGGCGTTCACATACACCATTAGCCTGTGGGTGGTACGCACATGCAAATTTGTGTTTAATGTTCAGTAGGGATGTGATATGCTGGAACATTTCATTTGCGAAATGGGGTCCGTTGTCTGATCTTAACACCTCGCACACTCCCCACCTGGGGAATACCTCCCTTACTATAAATTTGGCTGCTCTAAACGCATCAGGGTGTGAACAGGGCCCTGCTTCGATCCACCTAGAAAATGGGCATACTACTACTATCATGTATCTATTGCCTTGACAAATGTTGATCATATCAACATAGTCAATGTGGAGGTGCCGAAAAGGTCCTTCTGGTCGGGGTATGGTACCTCTTATCACCTTTAAAGTATGACCGGCCGTGAACTGTTGACATGTAAGGCAATTGCTGATAAAATTTGACACATGGGATGTTAACTCGGGACAGAACCAATCTTCTCTAATTCGTGCTGCTATTATTTCTTTGCCTGTATGGGCAGGGTGATGTAATTGGTTCAAGGCGGTATTTAACAATGCCAATGGTATTACAACTTTCCCAGTGCCACCCTGGCGCCATAGTGCGTCGGTTGGTGACATTGTGCATCCTCTTTTCACCCATACTTCTTTTTCGGCCATTGGTGCAGCCGCTTGTAACTCCATAATCTGGGTGGCTGGGAGATGGGTGTACCCTTCTTTTATTAACATCTCCCTCGCTATTCCCCTCCCTCTCCCTCTCTGTGAGTCTGTGGGGTTCCATATCTCACCAAAATATGCAGCATATTTTGCATGTGCGTCTGCTGCTGCATTTCCTTTTGATATATAGTCTTCTCCATTGGTGTGTGCGGTGCATTTTACTAGGGCTAGTTCTTGGGGATCGTTTATTACTTCAATTAGTTCAGCCAACAAGAGGGCATGTTGTACTGGAGTGCCGTCAGCTCTCCTAAACCCTCTTCTTCTCCACTTTGATAGCCCTGAGTGGACAGTGGATGTAACATATGCACTGTCGGAATATATAGTAACTTTTTTATCAAAACTTTCCTTTAGTGCCAATATGAGTGCAACCAGTTCCGCCGCTTGAGCAGAGTAATGCTGTGGTAATTGTACACACTTAATAGCCACACACACTGGCGCTTCCATCATTTGTACTACTGCTGCCCCAGTCCTCCTTATCCCGTCTCCTTGATCAATAGTTGATGACCCATCAATAAACAAAAGCTCACCTCCCTCTAGTGCGTTTTCTTCAACTTTCCTAGTACATGAGTACATCTCAGTTACTTGGGTGCAGTCGTGGGCGTAATCTCCCTCTTCAATTACTTCTGCTAGGAACCTTGCAGGGTTAACCGTGCTACATCTAACAATTGCCAGTTCAGCTTTGGACAAAATAATCTCATAACCTGTTGCCCTCTGTGTCGTCAGTGTGGACTTAGGTTTATTCAATATCGCAAATAGTGCATGTTCTACAAATAGTGTAGTTGGACACCCCATAGTTATTGATGATGCTTTTTCTACTGCAAATGCAGCTGCAGCAAGACCTTGTTCGCAAGAGAATTGTCCTAACATTATTGGATCTAAGTGACCGCTGTAAAATGCTACTGGTTTATAGCCCATGCTAGTCTTTTGGGCCAATACTGCTTTCATTACTGCTGAGTCGCAATGTGAAAATATAAAAAATCGTCGCTCATAGTCTGGGGATGCTAGTACTGGAGCAGTTGATATTGCTTCTTTTAATTCATCAAATGCCTCCTTCATTTCCATAGTCCATCCCAACTTTTTCTCCCCTTTATTTGCTTCCTTCAAACCCTCAAGCAGGGGTCCTATGTAAGAGCTGTAATCAAATACCCATGCTCTACAGTAGTTGCACAGTCCCAGAAATTGCTGCAGTTCTCTTACAGTCTGTGGCACGGGAGTGCCTGATATTGCCTGTGCTCTTTGTGGTGCAATCCTTCTTCCATGTTGTGATATCAGTTGGCCAATGTAAAGTACCTGTTCCTGACAGTATTGTATCTTTTCCATGTCTACCTTGTACCCCTTTTCAGCCAATATCGTCAACATTTTTAATGAGTCCTCTCTACATTTATCTTCATTTGTACTGCAAATTATTATGTCATCCACATACTGTAACACTGTGCTTTCCAACTCAACGTTACCCAAATCCATCTGTATTACCCTATTGAAAATTGAAGGTGATTCACAATATCCCTGTGGTAATCTGGTATGTTTCCACTTCCTATTTCGGTAAGTGAAGCTTGTCAAGTCTTGTGAGTCTGGGTGTAATGGTATTGAGAAAAAAGCATTTTTAAGGTCAATCACTGTAAACCGTGATGCTTCTGCTGGAATGCCACACAAAATTGTGGCCGGGTTTGCTGTTACTGGATACTCTGCTTCTACTATGTTGTTCAACGGTCTGAGGTCCTGTATGAACCGCCAAGACCCTCCTTTAGCCTTGCGCACCGGGTACACAGCTGTGTTGCATGGGGATTCTGAGGGGACCAATATGCCATTGTTTATAAGGGCTGTTATGGTTTCGTATATGCCCTCATCTGCCTCTCTTGACAATGGGTATTGTTTCACTCTTGGTAGTATGGCACCCTTTTTTAATTTTATCCTTACACCCCCTATGCTTTTAATGCATCCTACATCATAAGGGCTAATAGTCCATAATGATTTTGGCACCTTTGACATATCTTCTTTAAAAAATGGGACTGGTGTGCCAGCGGGTGCCTCAAGTGCCATTGCAATTTTCTGTGCCACTTGTTTGTGAGCCACTGTTAGCCACATTTCTACACTCATCATGAACACCATTTCATTTTCCTCCTTTTCTTCTGAAAACAACTCTTCATCTGACACCTGGGTCAGCCTACATCCTTCTGCTAGTGCTATCACCGCCCTCCATGCTCTCCCTTCTTTATCTTGGGCGTGCACAGCAACATAATCAGCTGTTGCAATAATGCTCTCAATGTCCACTGCAAGGACCTTCCCTTCCAGTTCATTAGCTGGTGTTTCTGGTCGGAATAGATAGGCTGCTGGTCTCCTCCATATTTTCCCTCCTATCCCTGGCATCCATGCAAATGCCATGTCTGTTCCGTACTGGAATAGCTCGCCGTCTACCGGCTCCGCCCTGATCGCTATCTGTCCACAGTATGCTTGCAAAATCTGTCGTGCTGCAAGCATGTTAATCCCTGGAGTAGAGCAAATTATGCCATCCTCTGTAAAGGAGATCGTCATATTTAATCTGTTCATTATGTCCCTCCCCAGTATGTTTACTGGTGAGGCACTATAATACAAAAGTGGTACTGACAGATCGTAATCTCCAATAGATAGCGGAACGTTATCAGTAAATGGAACCAACCCTTTAGCCCCAGAAAACCCTTGTGTGTTCATGGCTTCGCCTGACATCTTAAACTTACCTTCCCTTATGCAAGACCGGGTTGCCCCGGTGTCAACAAGGAATGATAATTTTTTGTCACCTATCGTTACCTCTATGCGTGGCTCCTCCGCACTATTAGGTGTTACTGACAGGATGGGACACACCAAGGCCGTCTGTGGGCTGTCCTATTGGGGGTACAATGACTGGCCATTCCCTGTGTAAGGGTTGTGTCCCAACACCGTCACCCCACCCAATTGCGTTCGTTCAGGTTGTGGTGGTGGTTGTATTAACGCTGCACCAGTTACTTGTGGCAGGTATTGTTTTATTTGTTGTTGTGGTAGGGAATAGTGTTGGTCACTCCCTTGTGGTGACATCTGCTGTGGTTGTATGCCCTGCTGTTCTTGTGATGTCCTATGTTGTGCTTGTTCGTTCCATGCTGGTGTTCCTGGCCTGACCCTGCATGTACGTGACATGTGTCCTAATAGTCCGCAGCTCCAACACACGGGTGGTTCCCTGTTTTGCCATGGGAAGTTCCCTGTGTTGTCCTGGTATACTGGTTGCCCTGTCTGGTAGTTATTTCTGAGTCCCCCAGCCTGTTGTTGGGTATTATATCCGTATCCTCTTCCCCTCATAAACCCTCCTCTCCCTCTATTATAATTATAATACCCAGCTCCTTGCATTGGGTACCCTCCTCCCATGTTCTGTGCGTGTGATTGCAGAGGCAGCACTTGCTCTATTACCTCTTGTGGAGGCGCTATTTGAGCTGGATTTTGTGCAGCCACTACTTGCGTTGGGCTTTGGGCCATTGGTGTTGGCGCAGTTATTAGTGCCCCTTCCATGGTATATTTAGTAAGTTTTTTCTGTACTAATTTGGCCTCTTCTGTTTTCCTGTCCTCTTCCTTTTGTTTCATTTTTCCTTGCCATGTTCTACAGTGATGTACTATAGTCAGTTGTATTTCCGGCCATGGTTTTGCTTCCATCCCCACTACTTTCTTTAATTGTCTCTGAACTCCTTCTGGGAGCCCTTGTACTAGTATATGATAAAATATGGCTGGTGTTTTGTCCCATTGTTCTCTAGTTTCCATGCGCCACTTCTCTTGAATATCCTGGATATAATCAACAGGATCCTCGTTCTCACCCATCTTACGGGAAGTAATGGCTCCTATGTCTGATGTGTCTGGGTACTGCACTCTTAGTGCCTGCCATAGCGCATGTCTGCAGTTTGCAAATGGTGCCCCATCATGCGATGTGTTTGTTATTGTTACCCCATGGAATCCCGCTCTTTTCCAAATGTCATCCGCTCTATCCCCTAATATTGATATTAACAGGCCCTTAACATCTCCCACTGCTAGTTTCTGTCCTGCGGTGTGTTTTTCCATTTCATATATCCATTTACCCGCACCTCCACTTAATGATGGGAGCCTACATTTTATGTTTTCCTTATCCGTATGTTTCCAAGGTACATACTGTGGTCTAACCCCTCCTCTCTCCAGCAGTGGCATTACATTCTGTCTTGTGTCATCCTTTATGCTCCATGATGTTAACTCTTCACACCCCTCCTCTTCCCCCATTCCTTTTACTACTTCAAATCCTTCCTTACTACCTCTTCTCCTACCTCCCTCTTCTTCCTTTCCCCTTTTTTCATCCTTTCCTGTGTTCAATATGGGCACGTCTGTTTGCCTGTCTTGCCTGCGACTAGGGAGGTCCCTAAGCCGACATGCATAAGGTGTAACTTCGTCCATGAAGGGTGCGAGCTTTATTCTGTGCAGAGAGCGTGCAGTTGTTGAACATGTGGGGTGTGGCGTTAGAGAGCGTGATGGTGATGTGGGTGGCGTGTGTTCGTTAGTTTGTGTTTCTCCCATTCTTTTCACTTCCTCCTTACTTCTCTCCAGCTCCTCCCATCTTCTACTCACCCATGGCGAATCTATGTTTGTTCTAGTGAGGTATAGCTTATCTAAGCTTTCCCTTTCACTCTTCCTTCCATCCTCACTACAAAAATCATTCATAAATTGCGCCCCCCACTCTGCCTTTTTTCCTTTTATTGTTACAGTTTTTAAGTCTATTAGGTCTCCCTCTTCCTTTCCGTTGTTACCAACTGTTCCCCTTAGTGCTGACGTTGTTGCTACCTCTCTATTTTTATATACTTCTCCCCATCTTTCACTCTCCCTCTTACTCTCTTCTCTCTCCCCTTCACTCCTCTCCTCCATCTCCCTACTATTTTCCTCTCTTTTCCTTTTTAATTCCTCCATTACTTCGTTGCTCATCTGTTCCAATATCCTTTCATCCTCTCTCCTCCTTTCCCATTTCACCCTTTCTCTTTCTACTATACTCTCTATTACCTTCCCCTCTTCATATTTTTTAGCTGTCTCTGATATTATCCTCCTCCTCCATATTTCCATTTCTTTTTCATTTTCTTCTTCTTCCTTCTTCTTCTCCCTCATCACTACTCTTGATACCCTTTCTGCTGCTGCTTTTACCCTTACAGCTTCCCTCTTTCTCTCCTCACTTTGCTCCCTTAATTTTTCCAATTCGTCCTTACCTTCTTTCCTTTTCCTCACTCTCTCTCTTTCCTCCCCCTCAAGTTGTTTTATCAGTTCATTCTGCTCATCCCTTAGTTTAGCTAATCTTTCCTCCAAAATCTCTTCCTTCTGCCGTAGCAGCTCCTCTCCCCTCATTTCACTCTCTCTTTCACTATCCTCGTTTGTTCTCTTTACCGCCTCCCTTTCCTCTCCAGTTAGTGATCCTCGTAATTTCAACAATATCTGTGCAGCTACCCACTCATCGTTTCCTATCTCTACAGTCTGCTCTTCTCTCCTCCCGTCCCCCATTGGTATCTTTCCATGAGCCACATATGGTGGAGGGCTGTATGCCGGGTTTGAGTATCCTTCAGCCGCCCTTAACTGTCCTTTTATTTCTCCTAATTCTCTTAAAGGGTACAACCCTCCTCCCTCTGTTTTCACTCCCGGTGTTAAGGGTATCTCATTGCTCGGTTCCTGTTTTATGTCAGCTAATTTATCAACCTTTCCTCCACCCAGTTTTTCATTCCCCATATTCTTTGTTCCTTCACTCTCCTTTTCCCCATCCGTTCCTTCTTTCTTAATCTCCTTTTCTTCCGGTGTTTCCCCCATAGTGAACATTCCATTTGGTCCTGGTCTAGACCCCTGGAACATCCTCCATAAGTTAAACACCTCCACATGGTTTGCCAACTTCTTCCCCTTGTATGTATTGTGCAGATGGTTTAATAGTGAATGTTGGGCATATGGGTCAAAGCTACCATTAGGCGGCCATGGTGTCAACATTTTGTTGTCCGTCCCCTGGGTCCACTCTATGCTGTACTTAATTAACTTCTCCCTATGTGGTGGCAGTGTGGTGCATATATGTTGTAGTGGGGTAGTGAGGGTATTCCCCCACCCTCCCAACCCTCTCCCGTATGACATACTAGCGCACCCTTTCTTACCCTTCCCCTTGCTACCAGTTTGCAACATACAACCTTTTATTGCTTACCTTGCCCCGCAAGTGTGGGGACTTACGACAATCCTTTGACAAATTATGCAATGATAATAATCACAAAAAAAAAAATTATAAAACAAATATATTTATGATGTTATATTATATTCCTTCCCCTACGGCCCCCTGCGGCCGAAGCGCACGCAGCCCCCTGCAGCTGCGTACCCCTTACGACGATCTTACACAGTCGTCCTTTTTCCCCGTTCTCCTCCCACCTTTACACTTGCCGTGGCCGGCGTTCTCCGTGCGCAGCCACGCCCCCTTCCCCTTCTCCTCTTTGATCCACTCGTTTATCGTTTATCTCCGTGTCCGCTCCTTTATCATGTTTCTCTTCCCCACCAATGTCAAACCCAAAGCTTATTGTGTTCACGATATCTTACTAAATCCCTACTGGTGACGTCACCTATTTCTTCGAACTACTGGTATATTCGTGTTATGTTCTTTAAATTCAAAATACACTTGCAATCTACCCCGCTAACCCTACAGCTGTCTTCCTGTCTCTCCTGGAACAAGGTAATCTCATCAATACTATAACCGGACTGCGCACGCTGCGTCGCCTCGCGTGTGATACGCCCCTCAACAGGAGGGCTTAACCAGCCAATTATCTTCCGTTTTGGGCAACTACGTAACTAGCCACCGCCCACAGGGAAACGTCATCTACCTATCGAGTTTCTTGCTCGAACAATAGGGAACCTCATCTACCTATCGAGTTTCTTGCTCGAACAATAGGGAACCTCATCTACTCATTGAATGATAAATGTCAAATCGTAGGAAACCACACACACCCACCCTCACACGTAGTCGCGATTTAGGCCAATCAGTGTCTTTCGAGCGGCTGCACGTGATGTTTTCGTGCCCCGCCCCCCTCTTTCGCGTAACGTTAGCTTTTTGTTGCGAGCGTCTGCACGTGTTGTTCTCGTGCCCTGCCCCCCTCTTTCGCGTAACGTTAGCCGCCTTCTCTCGCACTCAATTCACTACCATTCATTCCATTATCATCACTCAATTAAACCTTCACCCCACCTTTTTACAATACCTCCCTCCTCCCTTATTTACTTCCGCCCCCTCCCTCACAATTTCGCATTGCTTGTTGTGCGTGTCATGCTCACCAAGTTCCCTCGATGCAGGGCCGCTCGACTGCGTGCACCCCTCCAAGCGGCTCGCCACCTCCCCTCGTCTGGACCACGTCTGGACACTCGCCGACCGCGGGCGGGATACTTCTCAACCGGCTCCCGAGGGCCAATATCCGGATTGCGCTGTCCGGTCCTCTCGCAGCTCCGCGATGGTCCTGTAGTCCTCAGAAGGGGGCAACGGCAGAGGGGGCCGCGCTGTCGGGCCTCCCCGCAACGGGAGTGCCTGGAAAAATAAAAAATAAAAGTCGATCTTAAACAGATCTCAGCAGTGCCTCCAACTTGTCGGGGGGGGATTCTGCCGGGGTCGGCCGGGCCGTCCGCAGACCTCCGGGCAGGGAGGCCCCAACTCCTCCCGTGTATATCTCGGATCGAGACAGAGTATGAGGCACACACAAGGAGCAAGGCAACTTCTGCCGTTTATTATGCAAACGGCAGGGATGGGTCAAGGAGCGTACGCGTTCGTCCTGACACACACACAATAGTGGGGCTCGCAGGCCCTTTTTACTACATTATGACGCGCTACTTGCGTCATTCCAAAAAGTTACCAAAAGAACCTATCGCCACTCTTGATTGGTTGCTCGAGTGGTGGGGTTAGTATAGTACGCATATAGAGAATGATATTAGTGGTTAAGATGTAGTCAGGTGGTATATCTGGGTTGTCCCTACAATTAGATACATAAGAATTGTTACATGAAGACCCCTGAGGATTGGCTAACGTTACTGACGTCTGAGATAAGAACCTCATGTTCTGATTGGTGCATCCGTGAGCTCCCCAGCCTGGGACCACCGTTGTTCCCAGCACACGGTGCACCTGTGGTTGCAACAGTGTTTCAATATGGGTACGTGCAGGCAATGTGAGGATTTATTCATAGGTGGGAGACTGACCGTTCCCACTGTAGCAGGTGTCCATTGAGCCTTTCAAGTGTGTCGGCCTGCGTCTCGTAGCGAGGTACCCAGACGCCTTTTCTCTCCTGGGTTTTGGCATCTCGTCAGGTTCGGCTTGGTCACGTGGGGAGGGACCGTGTTTGAGGCATAATTCTGCACAATTAATATTGTTTTTCCACTGTATGTCTGGTTTAATTTGCAGATATGATTTTAACATTGGTACGTGGAGTGCGAGGTTGCAACATCGTGCCTTTGAAGATTTGTTTCTTGACTGTGGGTTTGCAACATTACGACCTTGGCTGGTTGCTCCACTGGGTTCTTTCTGCAGGCTTAGCAACCTGACTTTTGCTTTGTTAATGTCCACGGGAACTCTTGCTTGAGGCCTACTTGGGCCTGGTGCACGAGTAATCCATTTAGTGCATGGATGCTTTAGGTTATAGTGGCATACAGTTTCATGGCCAGTATCGTGTTTCCATTATATCTCTCATGATGGTAACGGGTTTCAAGAGAAGCGTGAGCAAGCGTTATAAATGAGCTCATGGTGCGTCTTGCGTTTCTGCATTCTGAAAGCCTATGTAAAAATAATAAAGATGCACGTCCGTGAATAAGCCTGTCGCCTACGTCAGAGCACTGAGTATGTTCTTCGTGTAGATTGGTGTGGAAATGTTCAGCGTGTATAATAGTTCAGCGGTGCTTCCCGTTATCTAGGTCGTCATGGCATCTCTAACGATGTGTAGATTTCAGTCTAGTTGGTCCGTGCCGCAGGTGTCGGCATGGCCAGTGCGGGCTGTTGGGCAGGCAGATGGACACATCCGTATGTTTCTGTACCAGGGTATTTGGTCATCTGGTAAATGGGCAAACTCTTCTCGTGGCGGGTGTCTGGGCCGCGACCCTCTAGGCCAAGCGCGAGAGGTGAAGGACGGGAGTCTGGTTTTCCATTCTCCCACTTCAGCTGGTGAAAACAGGAGGGACTCACAGTTCTGCCGGCACCTTTGCGACTTCCCTGGAAGTGGGAAGATACTTTAAGCGGACTTCCAGGCAGGACTCTTTAAAGTGTTTCCTCTGTAGGCCTTTCCATGTTTTACTGTTTCCCATTCTATAGGGGTTGGCTGCACCAGATGTCTCCCAATTCTCTCCAGCCCTTATATAGATCCCCTTGTCACAGAACCAGTTGGCACAGTGGGTGGAGGTGAATTGGGGCCCAGCTGCTGCACTGCCCGAATTCACACCTCTCACGAGGAGGAAGCGGGCACCCTGCAGACAACCACAGCAGCATGATGAGACAGTGGTGTGGTGGAAAGTGACACTTGTGCCTCACCTATCTAGGAAGTAGGTCACCCTCCCTGAAATCTGGAGGGACAAGAAGATCAGAATGGGAACTGCAAAATAATTTCCTACATCAAAGGCATTATCCATGACGGTCCACAGTCTGGTCTCTGAATCGCATTTTAAATGGAAACCAGAGTAGGCTGTCCTGGTGTCTTACATTTCAGTGGTGGTGTCTGTAGTTTCAGTGGCCTTGGCAGACATTATTAGGTCTGTAGAGAGAGTGCTTCAGCTCTCTGCCAGAGCGCTTGATATTTGTCTATCCATAGCTCTCAACCTTTTTTGTCAGCAAGGTGGGTGAAAACACCCGATTTTCTTTTTGGCGGGTGAGGGGCCCATAGAAGTGAATGGGCGTATGAGGGACTTGGCGGGTGATTAATCTGCTTTCAAGGCTGGTGACACCCGCCAAAAACAGGTGAGTTGAAAGCTATGTCTATCAGCAGCTCAGTGATGCCGAACAAGTGCATCATGGTGAAAGTGGTGTATTGGCAGCCATTTTGAAGAGGCAAGTGGAACTGTTTAAGTTGGGGAGAGAATTGTTGGATGCTGCTTTAAAGGGCTTATTTTGTTTCTATATTGCTGGGTATACTGATGTGTTTTCTGCTTCTGTGGTGCTGAATTACATCGTGTTTGTGGTTTTTGCTGTGATCATTAATATTACACTAATATCTATGGCTGCCACTGTGTGATTATAGAATATTGCCATGATGAATTGGAGGCCTCATATATAAACCTTTATCTTACTCTTAATTCATAATTGTCAACATTATAAAAAAGCATTGGCAAAGCCAATAGATCTTGGTCTGCAAATGTGGTGGGTGAGCATTTTTTGTGTAGCCCCCCCAACCTCCCGCCGGACAATACCTCTTACCCTTTACATTTGCAAAGCCAGACTTACTGGCTTTGAGAATGCTTATTTTTAAATTAGAAATACGCCTATTACTAGGCAGTACCTCACTTTGCATTGAACTCTTTCTAGAGCAGTGGCCACTGGTGTCTTGAAGTGTTCTGATATACATGCTTAGTGGAAGAAAACCCCAATAATCTCAAAATTCCTTATGATAATATCACAGTATTTGTATAGCGCTTCCTGTCATCTTCCACCAGCCTCTTAGCACTGTAATAGTAAGTGTTGCTTTTTTAAATCCCATTTGCTAGTACTCAATGTTTCGATCTCTGAAGGCTGAAGGGTTTAGTCGGCACAGCTGGGATACAGACTTGTGAAATGCACACTTGTTGCATGTTGGTGACGAGCGCTTATCTCGCTGAGCCGCGCAATGTCATAGGATCATATCTAAAGGAGGCTCAGGTGATTTTGTAGCAGGCAAAATGACATTCGTGATCGGTTTGGTGACATACTAAAACATAACGACCATACATTTTTCCCTATGAGAACTCGCGCATGAAGCCTACAGAAGGACGGGCATTCATTGGATCCTTAATAATTTCATTCCGTTCATGTTACGCCAAGGCAGTGCTCATTGCCAGCAGAGTTCACACCTCATTAAATACCTGGGGGTCCCTCCCTTGTCACATTGATTTTCAGTAAAATCTCAAATGTGAGCTCAGGAAGACAACATGCAAGATGAAACATGAGATTAGAGGTGATTGCACACACAAGAATGTTCCGATATGACAGGCTTTTACTTTCCCAGACTCATCCCTGTTAAAAAGAAACTCACAATGAAAAGCTTAGAGAAAACACCCAGAAGAGACTAAGATTGTTTGGCGATCGGCAAACAGGCCCGTGCACATCTGGAAGAAAAAAAAACTTGCCAATTTAGCACGTTTTTGTATTATCGTCTCGGGAGCAGAACCGGCCTTAGGGCAGAGCAAGCTGGGAGCAGGGCCGGCCTTAGGGCAGGGCAAGCCAAGCGACCGCCTGGGGCGCCATGCCCCCCCACGGTGCCATTAGCCACCCGCCAAACCAGCTTGGGGGAGTCTTTCAAGGACTCGCCCAAGCTGGCGTAGTGGGAGGAGGTGCGGTAGGCGCCCTTTTGTTATTAAATGTGCCGGCGGTGGCAGCATGATTACCTCCTCACTATGACGCGGGAGCGAGGCAGTATCCAGTGATTTAACCCCCTGCAAGGCACCAGAGCGTGGAGGTAAAACAAAAAAAATTTGGCACATCCTGCTCCCCCACTGCCCTGCCCCCTGTTGACCAGCGGCACGCGTGGAGCAGGGGGCACCAAATTCGTTCAGGGCGCTGCTGCGTTAAGACCTGCCCTGGTCGAGAGGATAACTCAGGGGCAACGTGTTCGCATTGGAAACAAGACGACAAAGAGCAACACAGGTTCGATCCCCCGGTCCGCGCTTAGAAACCTCTGAGTATTAAGCGCGTTATAAATACCCTGTCATATAATTCCTATAGAAGGCAACATAAGAATTCGGAAATCATATGTACTAGTTGTACCCAGTTTATCATACACTGCTCCAGGGCCGGTTTTACACCAGATTGCACCCGAGGCAGGAAGCATCATTGGCGCCCCCCCCCGAACCCCAACCCCTCAAAATGACAACCAAAAAAATGTGTTACAAATGTTGTAAATAGGACCAGTGTCCCTACACTTATTAAAACGGTCCTATTGTAATGGTGTAAACGTAATCACTTGTAAGCACTACAATTTTTGGAGTTGATGACAGGGTGAGATTACATTATTTGCCCAGGATCACACACTTACACTAAACAGCGAAGCAGGGATTTTAACCCACTCTACAATTTAGGCACGGCCACCTTCTTCCACACTTTACTTGGAACAAATTTAAGTTTTGGGTGTCAAGGCCTACAATAATACTGTCCTATAGAGTTTACTTGCAAAATACACACATTGCATAGTAAAGCATCATGACAACATGTAAATCCTATTAGCCGCATGTTGAGCCAAAATAATATTTGTGTATCTTTATTTCCACATCCTGAATGGACAACTATAATATGCAAAATATCTATTTACCCACTTTACTTTCAGCGCTTTAAGACATACAATAAAAGAAGTTGTGTGATAAACTCACTTAGGTTTGGAAATTGATCACAAACCTCCAGAGTGTTATGTATGGTTTTAAGAACATGCAACTAAGGACATCAAAGCAATCCGTACATTTTAGCACGTGAAGCTATTAGACAAATATTTCAAAGGGTACTTTATTTTGTTGCACGCTTTAACTGTCAAAGATTTGCAAGGTGACTGTGGTCTGATGACAAAAGAAACATGTTGGCGAGTTCATTACGGCACTGGCTGCAAAGGGATGTAGCCTGTGCCATGGCAGCAAAAATTTGATTTTTCTAAAGATTTTACTGAATGGTATGTGTTTTTATTTGGCTAGACTGGCATTTTAATGCCGTCGGTCCAGTTGTTTTTGTATTGTGGAATGAAATTTTATTCTGGGCCTACTATGTGCACACGGACCAGAACGCTGTGGAGCACACCCAGAAATCTCGCACAGGGTGCTGGGAAACCTGGGTCCAACACAGCTTCCAGGTCCTGTTGAGCTAATGAATCAAGCAACACTGGTTGAAGGTGGTGGCAACCGGACGTACATAGGCAACGAAATACAAGTGTAGGAGTGCAAATACAAGTGTAGGAGTGCAAATAATGCGCCGAGAGGCGGCTGTGGATAAAAAACAGTCTAATTGGTAAGAATTGGATGTTACAGGCGCCTAACCATGAACCTTGGATAGGAATGCCATCCTCTCTATAGATGCACAGAACACCATTTCTTGGTCATCTAATGTGAATTCTCACTCTCTAGTGGAGTGTGCAAATTGTGGTCTGCATATGTGGTCTTCCCTTTGCTCACTTCCCTTTTGCTCCCCATCTACCCCTGTTGCTCACAGACCATTGTGTTGTATTAGACAAGCAACCAAGTTAACATTGGTACATAGTCCAATATCAGTTATGCTCAATTTCTTCATATCAATGTAGCTATAAACCCATTTGACCTCTTCAGTGCTGGCAATTGTATTTTACTGACAGCTACTAGTATATAGGTTTCCCTCTAGTAAACTGCCAAAAACAAAATTCCACTGTAAACCAGTTTGGGCATGCAACTGGTGATAGGTTCTAAAGCTTAGTCGTTCATTATTAACTCAGAGCGTTTTGGCAGGACATTACTGGAGTTCCCAAAAGCACAAGCCAAACTGTTTTTTCCAGCTAATCAACTCACTGGGCTATTCCCTAAAGCCCCAAAACCTTAATGGGAATTAACATTTTCAACCTTGGGAATCAGAAAATTTGACTGGAGTTCTACATGGCTATCCTATGGGAAATATTCCTACTCTGTTCCGAGTCGCCTCAGCCAATTTTCAAGGTCTCTCTGGTTTCAATTGTTCTGAATAACAATCCGATAAGCATTTGCATGTAGTTCAGTCACCCATGCATAACTACATAGTTCGATCTATTTTTACTACAGACATATGAGTCAACCAAGAGGAAAGTTGCTTGGTACTGAGTCACATTTGATATATCAAGCTTCACGCTAGTTTACGAGGAGACTCGGAAGCAAGGTGGACAATTTCCCTTAAATTGCTAGTGAGCAATGTATTAAAATTGTATATGGTTTGAAGTAAGGAATTGTTGCAGCCTTATAATAAATTGCTTTGTGAAACAGAGCTTTTGGAAGGGGAAAGCCTTTAATTGGAGCCTCTTTCCATGCTAACGCTGGCAGAGGCATGCTGTTGGCATGAAGCTGTGACAGAAGCAATGTTTTGGGCAGCTTGCAGTCATTGAGGGGTTGTGCCCATGCAGCTACTTTGTTGGAGGCAGATTTTGAGGTCTTCTGTGAAGTAGCACTGGTCTGTGTTTATGTTTGCATTGGGCAGAGTGGCGCGGGTCAGCTGGATGTGGTTTCAAGGGTCAAACCCTTTGCAAAACCCTTTCAATATAGCCTGTTTTCATTCCTTCCAGCTTTTAAAAGTGGACACTGCAAGCCAGTATTTCCCTATGGGTACAATGTGTTTTCAACTTGCATGAACTGGCTAGCCATTTTCAACGTGGCTGAAGCAATGGTTTATCTCGTTCATGGCCGAGAACCTTGAGTAGGTCAATGCTCAGACCGAAGGCCCTGTTGCTGATATTAGCAATCATGACTCTACTGTGCATGACTTCCAGGCAGCATGGGTGCTTTGCAAATGCTTACTGACCATGGCGGCGTGACACACATAAACTTTAGTAAAACAAAGTGAAAGTCGGCGACTCGGCTTTCCTGATGCCACCGGCTTTCACTTTGTTTAACTAACATTGCAAATATAGGGTCCGGTAGTGGGTTAACAGCATTAATCCGCCAACGGGACATAAATGCAACATTAATAAATCTGTGAAAATCGGCGGCAGCATCTGTAAAACCAAGCCTCAGCCGACATTAAATAGGATTTTTAATCTAAAAAATACAACTTTTCCAGGCGCTTCTGTCCTCTCCACCTCCCCGGCAGACATCAGACTTCAGATTCAACACTAGTAAGCGAACTGCCGCATCTTGGCACCCTGATAGTGGCATTTAGGGTACAAAAACTTACATTTAACTTATTGATCGGCAGACGAGAAGCACTCAGCACCCGAGGGCTGCCTGCACGGACCAGTGCCCCAAGATGTCAAAGTCAGGCTCTGGCTCACTGGGTCTGGCTGCGGCTGGGCCTTGATCTGGATTCTGATCCTTTTCATCCGAAATATCCGACAGACACACACAGAGACAGGGACAGCAGGTCAAGGAAGGGCAGGCTGACCAGCCGCAATCAGTCCCCCTGTGTCAGTGCACTATGCGTACGCCCAGGCAGGAGGCCTGGCTAAAAGGCCCCAGCGCCACCCAGGGAAGTGAAATGAAGCAACAAATGTTGCTTATTTGCCAATTGCTGCCCTGAGATATAGCTGTCGTGCTAGCAATACATTAAAATGAATATATATAAAAATTAATGTGGCTGGCTGTTGGTGCGGCCTGGCTTTGGAGGAGCACCTCGAGCTTTAATAATGCAGATAAAGACTGCTATCTCTTCCAAGCACTCGCGCCCGCCACTCAGTCTGGCCGGCCCCCTGGTGGTGCCACGTGCCGCAGCCAGTGTGTGTCTCAGGTACAGATGGTAAACACAGTGAAAGATTACAATTATTTTTTCACTAATTTATTTTAACTTCTTTTTTTTTAAAGAAATGTGGACCAGTGGACTGATGGTGTGGCGCCCCCTAGTGGCTGACTAACGCCAGGCAGCCGGCAGAGCTGCCTGACGCAAAGACCGGCCCTGCACTGCTCTTTTGCTCTCACACCCCAGTCTCTGCCTATCTCTGTCTCACTCCGTGATTCTGTCTCTTTGAAGGGGGCGAGAGTCGAGTATTGAGCTGTGCTAGGGACACTCCAGCTGTTGCTGACAATTGTGTGACCAGAGAAAAAATACAGATATCTGGGGGCGAGATCTATGTATTTTTTTGTTGTTGTAATTGTTTAAAAAGGAAATTATTTAATTTTACTAGCATTGTAAAGTAACCATTTTTAATGAATATATTGTTGTCATATTACAAACGTTACACCTGTATTTCAGAGCAAAGCAAATTATCTAAACCTAGAATAACCATATACATTTATTTCTGATAGATTATTATACCAAGATGGGCAGTCTGTTACAGTCCTACTGAACTCTTTCAAAATAACCCCGAGTAATGAAAAAGGGACGTATTCCACTAATGAGGGTTCCAGACTGCTTTGCATAAAACCAAAGTGCATTTTAGGTCCATAAGAAAGACCACAGATCTTTTTTTTTGGCCAATATGTCTGTGATAAAAGGGCTGTGTGCTTAAATCATGGAGTACATAATGCACACTGGGTGTGTTGCTCATTTCATTTTTCCTAGTCAGCACACACCCTAACATTCGCATGTTTGTAGCATTCAATCATTTAGATTGGTTCAGACAGCCTTATGATTTGGATGTGACGATAAACTGGTTGGGCTATCAGTTCTTTCCTCCAGGTCCAAAGGCCACTCTGACACAGTGTTTCCATTCCCATGCATAGTTTCCACTGGGTCGTATGTATATGTTTGATATGATACCCATGGCATGTGATTGGACAAGGTCTAGTAAATAGATTTCTATAATGACTGACTTTTAGGCTCTCAAGTCAATATTGCACCTCTTCGCAGTACACCTGCATTGCAAAAAAAGGTTAGGTTCCTGGAGGCAATCAATCAATGGGACAGCACAGTAAAAGCTGTTTATACCCTAGTATTCCCATTGAATCCTCTCAATGTGACTAACTTCAACATAGGGCTCGATTCATGGAATTTCTTGCACGGTTCAAAGTGACTTTGCACTGCTGAAAAGTGACTTTGCACTGCTGACACAAACCCTGATTCATGGAACTGTGCAAAGTGTATTTTTGCTGTACAAAATTAACTTTGCACTGATCACATAGCGAAAAAGATTTCGGCTCACAGTGATCTCCATTGAGCTTGCAACCATCTAGCTCTGTTGCCACCACATAGGTGACCTCCTTTTACGTCCATGACTATGGTAGCCTTTGACTCTCACTCTCCTCTGATTGACTTTGCACTGCAAAAATACACTTTGAACAGATGTTGAGTGGTAAAAAAGAGACAGGCAGACATATAACCCTGCAGGGCAACTACCTGAAGAGTTACAAACCTGGTCCTGGCAATAATCAAGCACGTGGACAGTCAATAACAGGGCCTTCAAAGACATTCGACTATAACAGAGATTGTTTATGCCACCTGGAAAGAAAAGGATTGCTAACAGATAGTTTGTGTCCATTCCCAGAGGACTAGGATGACAGAGCCAATAAACAGTCCAAGTCCTTTCTGTCCCTGTCAATTTCCATCTACCATTCCAGGAGTGAGGCCTCTGTCCCAATTGATGGGGCCTGTGTCACATGTAAGAATAGTGTATCATTGCTGGATGGCGGGTCGGCTTGCCCACCAGGATGAGTAGCTTGCATACTCTAGTTATGGGCTGTGCCGATGAACCACTTGAGTGCTATATAAACTGGGCCCGATATGGGATGTCTTACATTGCATGAAGATGTAAGGGATCGCTACCATATCCACAGATGATCCCAATTAAGCAGTTGAGAAATACGCTTATGCCATTTCAGTTCCATTATTGGACAAATAGGAGGAAAATACCATATGAAAAAGTTAAGGCACTTAGTGCCTCGTTAAGGTTGGTGGGGTAAGAAAAAGTGGCGGTAATTCCATTAAAGCCACTTTTCCTGCACTTCCAAATTAAATGTTTGTCGGAATTACAACTGGTGGAATTACTGAGTGGTAATTCTACCCATTTTCCGAGGAAAAGTAGAAGATTTGCCTCCAGCAGGTAAATCCTCCACTTTTCCCCCTTAAATCTGTGGAATTAACATTTGATAATTCCACTGGTGGTAATTCTGCCAAAAATCCCCAATGAAGCCCACAGGGCTCCAGAAATGGGGACTAACATTGCATTGCCACCACTTGTATTCCCATGGTAAACCCACGGGACCAAGTAGCGCTAACGATAATTCCATTTGCTGGTATTCTGGTGGATTTACTGCCAGAATACCGCCAAACTCGAAATGAGGCCCTTAGCTTTGCAATGCAAGAAAACCTATGTAGAGCTTACATTGTTCACCTGTTAAACGAAGAAGGTAGCGCAACCGAGGAGAGTAGGTCTTTGCTGATGACCGCCGGTGCTCTAGACGTGCTCTATTCTCTTTTAAATGTGTGGTACAGTAACGAGAGGAAATGTGTATGTGTGCGTAATTAATGGTTTTAATCCACATGGAATGCATTGGTCTTATTAAATGAATAATGTGGTTTCTTATTTTATTTTTGTTTTCCTCTCGGTGCTTTTCTATTGATTTTATGTGTATTGCCTATGCAGTTTGTCACATGAAATAAAAATAAAACAGTTTGAGTAAAGTGGCAGAAAAGAAAAATTCTCCCCTCAAACCTGTGGGACATCATGATGTATTTTGCCCATTTGCCTTGGACATGGGCGACGTATTGACCCAGATATCTGGGAATAGACTTCTCTCACATGCGCTGTACAAGAAGCTGGGGATTATGACGTTCATGAGGCAGTAAACCAAATCCCAGAAGGGGGCTTCATTACCACTCCCAGAATCTTTGCATTCTTGGTAAGGGCCACCCCCTTCCCTTTTCCATTGTTTTATGGAAATCGAGAGGTTGATCCCAAACTTCCCATGAGCCAGAAAGCCCCAGTACTGTCATCAAGAAAAAACAGAGATTTGATCAAATTTAAGGACATTCTGAATTCCCTGGTTTCTTATCAGGCTATTGCAAGGATGTCCAACTCCGGCCCTTGAGAACCAGCCCAACCACAGCCAGTTGTCGAGGCATTCCCTGAATGTGTAAATAACTCCCAATTAGATTCAGTGTAGTCAAATGTATTTTATATTGATGTCCACAAAAACATGGGGTGGGTTTGGCTCTTGTGGACCGGACTTGGAGACCCATGTGGTATGGAAGCCAACAATTGTGTCACACAGAAGATCAAACATAATATAACCTTCAAGTGGTTAGCCCTCAAAAATAAATGGATTCCCTCAATAGGTGAAACTATGCTATGCTACTGGGATTTATTGCACACACCTTTGCCATTGGCATGGTCTCCAGGTGCTTACTAGGACCATCAAGGGAAAGGGGAGAAGGACTGCTCAGAGGAGGAGATAAAGAGGCAGGCCTCATTACGAGTTTGAGGGTAATTCAGCGGTAAATCCGAAGAATTACTGCCAAACTCACTTACATTACCACCACTTGGTCCTGGGGATTTACCGCAGGGTTACAAGTGGTGGAAGGACGCTGTTAATCCTCATTTTTAAATCCCTAGGACTCCATGGGGTTTTTGTGGAATTACTGCACGCAGTACGTCTGCTGATATTTGGCCTAAAAGTTGCAGATTTACCTCCAGCATGATGCTGGAGGTAAATCCTCCACTATGATGCTGAAGGTAAATCCTCCACTATGGTGCTGGAGATAAATCCTCCACTATGATGCTGGAGATACATCCTCCACTATGGTGCTGGAGATAAATCCTCCACTATGATGCTGGAGGTAAATCCTCCACTATGATGCTGAAGGTAAATCCTCCACTATGGTGCTGGAGATAAATCCTCCACTATGATGCTGAAGGTAAATCCTCCACTATGGTGCTGGAGATAAATCCTCCACTATGATGCTGGAGGTAAATCCTCCACTATGATGCTGAAGGTAAATCCTCCACTATGGTGCTGGAGATAAATCCTCCACTATGATGCTGGAGGTAAATCCTCCACTATGATGCTGAAGGTAAATCCTCCACTATGGTGCTGGAGATAAATCCTCCACTATGATGCTGGAGATACATCCTCCACTATGGTGCTGGAGATAAATCCTCCACTATGATGCTGGAGGTAAATCCTCCACTATGATGCTGAAGGTAAATCCTCCACTATGGTGCTGGAGATAAATCCTCCACTATGATGCTGAAGGTAAATCCTCCACTATGGTGCTGGAGATAAATCCTCCACTATGATGCTGGAGGTAAATCCTCCACTATGATGCTGAAGGTAAATCCTCCACTATGGTGCTGGAGATAAATCCTCCACTATGATGCTGGAGGTAAATCCTCCACTATGATGCTGAAGGTAAATCCTCCACTATGGTGCTGGAGATAAATCCTCCACTATGATGCTGGAGGTAAATCCTCCACTATGGTGCTGGAGGTAAATCCTCCACTATGATGCTAGAGATAAATCCTTCACTATGATGCTGAAGGTAAATCCTCCACTTCAAGGCCAAACTTCTAGTTTGGTGGTGTGGTAAGAAACGTGGTTATTCCATCCCTGCCAAAAAAAGCAGCGGTAACGGAATTACCACTAGTTCTTTTCAGCACCGCCAAACTTAACGTGACATCACAGCAAAGATTAAGAATGAGATGAAAAATGGCATCATGGGGGACATCTACAGGGCACCCTGAGTTAAGAATGTCGTCACCTCCCACAGAAACTGATATATTATGAGATACACACAAAAAGACATAAGGGACGCGTTGCCAAGGTAGTGCCTTGTCAGCCCACTTTACTGCCTATGATCTGCTCACCCCACCACCTGACACAGGGCAAGGGTGCAATCGAAATCATGCTCTGAATGGGCTTTCATTTAAAGACTTAATCCACCGCAAAGCACACAGACGTCGCAAAAGCAGAACACTGCTGAAAAGGATCTACATGAAAATATCGAATCCATTACTGTGAATCTGATTTCACTGATTTTCTTTGGTGCATCTCACCCCAAATTAATGCATGCGAGGTCCCCCGACAGCCGCCCCCACCTACACCCCCTCCCACTGTATGAAAGACCCCAATCTCCCTCCGCCTAAATTGCGCTGAAATACGCAGAAAAAGGGTCGGCGAAAGATGATTCGCTGTAATCGGATTCAATATTTTCGGGTAATGCAGCTGAAAAGAGGCAGAGCAAATAAAATGTTTGATTGACAGCGATACATGTTTATATAAAATAAATAGGAAAAAAGTCTGTTCAGCAGATTTGAAAGTGAAATAGAAAGCTGTGTAAAGGTTAGCTCGGACTCTGAACAGGCTTCGTACTGTCACAGCTGGATACACTCATGATACTCCTGGCTCACGAGGCGGACTGTATTGCTCATGAACACATGACTGGGCGCATGATTCTTGCAAACTCATCTGACAGTGTTTAGGTCAAATTGAAATCACTGGAAGAACATGGTGAACACACAGACACACTTAAAAGCTACTGTTGTGAGGAATTCAACATGAAAGACCAATGTCAGGTTTTGCAAATGGGGAAAATGTTCCAGGCCATAGTGTCCTCTTTTAAAGTAGAAAACAGCACAAAAGAAAGAAAAAAATAGAATATTTGGGAAAATCAATTTTCTGTCTTCCGCAAAGTCCTATCGCAAATCATGTTTGCTAGTCTCCTGGTGCTCGCTTTATGGTTTAACAAGAGAGAGGTTGCTGTCCCCCCTCCGCCCCAGAGTTTCTACATTTGCACACACTTCTGCTCCCCCGTTCCTTCCTAGTGCGATTTTATTCTTAAATCACCTAGCACAATACTTTTTGTGCTATTGTGCCACCACCTGTCCTGTTGGATATATGTGTGTGCCGTCTCTATAGCCAATGGATGCATATATACATCAAACTACATAACCATGGCCATTAAACACACATACTACTGACTAAACCATAGTACACATCTTTCATACATCTCATGTTGTAGTGGTGTTTTTCCTGACCATTGTATCAAGTTGTGACCTCAATGGAAGAGCTGTTCTTCGATACATTTCAATACATCTAGGCCTTATTAACCATTGCATTTCAGATGAATCGCAGTGGGAGACGTGAGCACAGGTCCTTTAAACGACACCATTCCAAGTCACTGGGGATCTCTGTAGAAGCTCTACTCTACCAAGGGCACACAGAGTGGGGAAAGAGGGTTGAAGTGCTTTGGATCACTTCCTCCCCCAGTCTGGTGCATCCTTACAAGATATGAGCTGCTCCATGGAACATTGTATGAGCATCAAGGCTAACCTGGCATGTACCCTGGGGCTCAAAATCAGTTCCCAATTTGGGAACTCACGTCCCCTGCACACTTTCTTGTATCTGGAATACCAGACCAACAACTAAAGTTTGGATTAAACAGTATTTCAAATCATATTGTAAAGGGATCTTTGTATTATATAAATTCAAAAAGCACAAATGTTAAAGAAATGAACATTCAATCAGATGGGGTCACAAGAACCAATCTTCATTTTATTTGTGATGTTGAAGCTGTGGAAGGCCCAACGCGTTTCGAGTGATTCAACACTCTTCATCAGGGGCAAATCAAATTTCTAGAAAAAGATATATATACAATATTTACATTAATTTTTTTGTAAAACACAATTTTTCTTAAATCCAAACATCATAGATTAAAGATATTGAAAATATTGAAAAAGTGGACCATTTCTACATCCAACAGGTAACATAAGGCCTAACAACATTATTTTGGACATAATGTCCATGGGTTATAGTGATATAGTCATGCAGACAACTCTAGTATAGTAATCTTGAAATTAGAGTCAAAATTTCAACGGGACATCCATCATAAAACACCCCTTGTTAGTGGTAGTGAGCACAAAAACATGTGAAGAATGAGACTAGTGTGAGACCTGAGTGTCAAAGAATAGTAAATCTAACCTTGTGATTTTTTTCTAAAAAGTTTCTTCAAAAAGGAGAATATTCTCTGGATCAAGGGTCCCGAGCAAACGGGAAATCGAGTTGCAAGGCTTGAGGGATATATCCTATCTACGAGGAGAGAATGTACATAAGTATTGTCTAGTGCAAACGATTTTAGTCCGGAAAGTAGAAAGGGATTTCAAAGAAACACTTACAAGTGTTTGCAAGATGGTATCCTTATAATAAAGGAGTTCCAACACGAAGAGAGTTGTAGAAGGATGTTCTTAAACCTCGGGAATCCCATCTAGAAGGAATCCAGGGCTTGACTGGTATGTTGGCAGCAAACAGGCTCCAAGAGGAAAACATACTAGTTAATGAGTATGCCTGCAAAGTGCTGGCTAGGAAAAGGGATTGAAATGATCTTACCTGAAACCGACAGCGTTGCAACATGGAGACAGGAGAACCATAGGTCGTCCGACTCCATTTGCAAAGCCGTCGGAGAATATATGCCGAGTTACTACATGATGTCATCACGCGCATGCACGTGCGATGTCACTGCAGTCATCCGGAACAAGAAAGAAAAACTAAAAACTAAAAAATGAAACCTATGAAACTTGCAAGAATTAAAGTGTGGCACAAGGCTTGGGTGTAATTAACATATACTTGGATACAAAGGTATTGTGTAAGGTATCGAAATACTTGCCCGTGTCTGTTTACATCATGACGTCATCAGGCCTGCGCATGCATGACGTCACATGTAAACAAACCGGTGTCCATGTTTCCGAGACTCGGGATGTTCCATATTAAGGAAATAGGTAAAAACCGATTTAAATAACACCGTGTATGTGCCCAATGGTGTGGCGACTTGGTAAGAGGGGGACCCCAAGGCTAGAAGGAGCTAGGGGGTCTCCGTTAGGGGAGAGTAAAGAGAATTAGTGTACAGATGCTCGGAAGAAAGAATCTGCGACATGCTCATTGTGCACACGAACAACCGAAAATCGCAAGAAAATCGCAAGATAAGTTTATACTTGAGAAGGAGCTGCAACTGGATAAAGCAGTCCAAATTGTGAGGGCAGTTGACGAGACGTTCTGCAGGCACATGGAGTGAGTGGCCAGTTTGCAGTCACCACAAGTTCTGTGGGTACAATCCAGTGGCAGAAAAGAAAAGGAGCATCGGGATGTCAAAGATGACGCAGCAGGGAGACGAGAACCGCTGAAGTGCCACAGGTGTGCCAGTACCGATCATCTAGCCAACATCAGAGAACTTCCTGCAAGGAAAAAAGAATGCTCGAAATGTAGACGGTATGGCCATTTTGCATCGGTGTGCACTTGGAAAGGGAGAAAGACGGTGGCGGTTTCAGAGTGAAGGGGGCAGAGGCGAGGGCTACTCTGATGAATAAGCATGCGCCACAGTTCTCATGGTGAACATTCTCACGACTCGGAAGGAGAAGCCCTATTGCACCATTAAAGTTGACAAGCATGCAACAAGAGTGATGGCAGACTTGGGTTCAGACATTACCATACTACCCTTGCACCTGTACAAAAGTATGGTGGGAAAAGAGAAAGTGGAGGCGTACAAGACAAACCTCAATCCCACGGTCTTTGGAGGTGCCTGTGTGAATCTCCTAGGATACATCAGGGCGACAGTGGAGTTCAAGGGAAGAGTCACAAAAAAACAAAGTGTACTTTACTGAAAAGGGGCCACCGGTATTAGGCTACGATGACCAGGTTAAATTGCAAATTAGGTTGGACCCCAGCATGGAGGTACAAGTCTTGTCCATAAACAAAGGTAGGATGTCAATCACCAAAGAAGAGTTTCCGGAACTATTTACAGATACGCCCGGCAGAATCAAGAATTATGTACATAAAATAAAGTTAAAACTAGGAGCTGTGATGGTCAAGAACAGGGTGAGACCGGTGCCGTCGACAGCGAGAGTCGCACTGCAGGAGAAACTCAACAACATACTTGAAGAAGGAACCATAGAGACAGTGAAGTCATCAGAATGGCTCAGCCCTCTAGTACTCATAAAGAAACAGAACACTGGTGACCTACAGATCTGCATCAACCTACGCAGTCTGAACTTTGAGGTCATAGCGGATAGTTATCAGTTCACCAGGATGCCTTTCGGGTTGTCTTCAGTGGCCTCTGTGTTCCAGAGCATGATGGACTCCCTATTGAAAATATTGGAAATGTTTCATACTTCCAAGACAACATCTTAATTAATGAAAAGGACCAAGAGACACATTTTGTAGCACTTCACAAGGTATTAGCTAAACTACAAGAAGCAGGAGTGTGGCTACGCTACAATAAGTGCGTGCTACAGGCTGCTGAGGTTGAGTACCTCGGATATACCATATCCAAGGCAGGTATCAGCCCAAAGAAAGAGCTACTGCAAGCCATTGTGAAGGCGCCTCCCCCTAAAGTAAAGAAGAGTTGAGATCGTTTCTGGGACTATCTGAATATTATGCAAAATGTGTGCCAAATTTCTGAGAGACAAATGCCCCCATGAGAGAATTGCTCAAGAAAGGTGCAGAGTACAATTGGAACCCAGAACAATCCAAATCTTTTGAAGAAGTCAAGGAGGGCATCATGCATGTACCTTGTTGTCAACCATTCAATCCCCTATGGAAAACCATGATCACCACTGATGCAAGCACGTATGGAATAGGAGCGACACTCACACAAAAGAAAGGTGATGAAGAGCACATTGTTGCATTTGCAACTAAAGCACTGTCGCAAGCTGAAAAAAAATACTCTTCCATAGAAAAGGGGATGTTGGCATGTGCGGGGGCAGTTGATTACTTTTGCACATAAGTATGGGGCACAACATGTCTATTAGTTACAGACCACAAACCCCTAGGGCATCTAGTGAGCCCTGGAGGGACCCATACATCCCCTCAGCGCATTTTCATCGCAGCAAAGCTACAAGAATACACATACGAAATACAGCACATAACAGGGTGGAAAAATGCCCAAGCGGATTGTATGTCCAGGCTGCCGGTGCACAAAGACACAGAAACCAGCTTTCTACAAGATGAATGTGTGGTCGCATCACTCACTGATCTAAAGAGCTGAGAAATCCTCGAAATGAGTGAGGGTCACTGGAAAGAAGAAGCAGCTAAGGATGACATGACAACAAAAATCACAGAATGGGTCAGGTACGGGTGGCCTGATGAAAGATCCATCCCAGAAGGGTTGCGTCCATATTGAAAAGTAGCTGACGAGATCTTCAAATGCAAAGGGATGCTCATGAGAGGTGATCAGGTCATTACACCCATAGCAATGAGAACCATCAAATGTTGAGCTCACATCGGACATCTCGAAAACAACATGATGAGGAGGAGAGTGAGGCAATCATATTGGTGGCCAGGAATGGATTTGGAAATACGGACAATGACAGAGAGATGTCAAGAATGCGTAAATAGTGACAAGTGACTGAAGTTCAGACAAGCACCGCTACACCCAACCGAAGTGCCAGAGGGAGTTTGACAAAAAGTTGGCATGAACTTCATAGGCCCGCTTGAGCTAATGGAACATGAACACAAGTATGGCATAGTGCTAGTGGATTATTTATCCAAATGGGTAGAAGTAGAGTTTGTATCCAACGCACCACAGCCACAGTGATTCAGTTTTTCAAGAACATTTTTCAAAGAGAAGGGTTGCCAAGAGAACTGGTCAAAGATAACGGAGTTCAACTCGTATCAAAAGAAATGGAAACGTTCATGAAGGAGAACAATATTCAGTAGACTAAAGCAGCATTATATCATCCACAAGCAAATGGGTTGGTCGGGCACACCAACAGGTTTATCACGGGGGCCCTGCAGTTGGCCACCGCGGCTGGGCTCGACCCAAATAGCACAGTCAAGAAAGCAGTGGCTGCCCATCAGCTTACCCCCAATGGGTTCACCAATGTATCGCTGTTCCACCTCCTCAGAGGACGCAGGGCAGCGTCCATGCTGGTTCCACCATGGTTGGCAAATATAAGAGAGGATGAAAATGAGAACATGGAAGAGTTGGTGTGGTGAGTGAAGAAAAGCAAAGAGAACATGAAAAGATATAGGGCCGAAAGAAGACAGCCTCAAGAAAGCACAGTTCGAGAAGGTGATTTGATAAAGATTTAAATGCTACATAGAGACCCTGTGACAGGGTCCAAGTTCAGCAGACCGGTGAGAGTGGTGCAGAAAGGGACAAATCATGTGCGCACCCAAGATGGTAAGCAATGTAATCTGGAAAGGGTGGCGCTATATGAAAAGGGGGCAGACAAAACACTCATCCCGCATCGCCAGAGCAGAGAGCAGAGGAGGAGAGCATAGCCAAGGAGAAGCCGACAACTAGAGAACAATTTGAACATGGAGCAGAGCAGAATGAATGGACACCATCACAAGGGGAAGCCAATCCCAAGAGGAGTGGTATGAGACAAGAAAGATCCACAGAAAGGAGCACAGCACCACAAGAAGTGAATGCAGAGAGCGGTCGACGGCACAGAGACAGAAGAAGACCTGGAAGAGGCACAGACTACGTGATGGAGTAACTTAAGCGTTCCAACAAAAGGAGGTGTGTAGAGTAAAGGACCTCAAGAAGCCCTGCGCGTGTCTCGTGACAGCACAACTTGAGGGAGGGAGCACAGGCTTCCCGCTGACGGGATTTAGCGAGCCTGCTGACAACACGGCAGTCCAACGCTCTCCCTAAAGATCAAGAGCTAGGCTACAGACTAAACAACTTATGCCAAACAGCAGTGATTCCAGCTTGGACTTGATGTATATATATGCATGTGGTGTAATATAGCCAGTCAGAGCTGTATGTCAACACTTTACTTGTGAAAGGAATACATACCAGTAACCACCTCATTACAACTGCGTGTGGTCTTTACCCAGGCTACAGCAGAGTCCTTTCCACTTTGTTTCAGTAGTGGTTGTTCTGAGATTATATTAATAGGGCATAACCTCCCATGCAGAGATGTGTGGATTCTCGGCCAGGCTTACCTCCATTCCCCTGTTACGTAGGGTTGATCCTTGATGTCATGCATAGAGTGGCGATGCCACAGCATGCAGAACGGGTGGTACCCAACCTCTGCTATGCCACAAAGCAGGGGAGCTTGCACACAAGCATTTTTTGACTTCTGCTATCAAGTCAAGATAAGGAGGGCGAGTCGCATAGCTTGTGTGGAGATGCACAAACAAATAACATGCTGTTGTGGCCATCATGGATGACCGTTGAGCGCATTACGACAGTTGCTAAGGGACCTGAAGCTTCACCTAGAGAACTAGCATGATCATATGGAATGTAGTTTAGAAATTCTCTGGTAGACAGCCATAAAAGGAGTTGGTGGGAATGAGTAGGAGGGGGAGTTGTAGGGGAGCGCTGATTTCTCCTGAGGTCTCTGCACCACTTGCTCGCAGAATAAAGTTAGTGATGGGGTATGAAATAAATAACACATCATAAGATGCAACTGAGAAAAGATGGGGCCATTCCCTCATCATGCACTCGTACATAGTTCTTCTTTAGTGAGTGTGGTTAATTAATGAGAATAAGGGGACGGAGGTGCGTGAAAGGATCCTGTCACTGTCTGAATCGGACATGGCTCCTTCAGCATGGTGATTAGTCTGGGCATCACCGCTCCACCTGACGTGCATTCCGTCACCTAGGCAACCAGGTTTTATACATGGAATGCAGTGTACATATTGTATATTTGTATTTGTATCTTATTGAATTTATATAGCGTTTTAATAGATGGCGGTAGAGAAACGGGTGGACGAACTAGGAGGGGAACGCTGCTCGGTCATGAGGTACCTGTAGCACTTGCTTGAAGAATAAGGCTAGTGTCAACGTATTTGGAGACTTTTGTCAGCTGCACCCTTGCACGTGGGCAGTAACATATTTTACAAATCTTGGAAGAAGTAAATGAGTGCATGTCAATTCCTCTAATAGGTGAAAGTGGGTTTAAGCACAAATGCAGAGGAGTGCAAAAGATTCTATCCATGCAACTCAAGGTCAGAAATATTAAGTAGGCTACAATTGATCCTTATACTAAAAGAGCAGGAACATTCACAGGTTATAAAGCCTCTAAAAAGGTTGAGAAGTGCATGGAAAGATTTGTGATCACCTTCCATGACAAATCGCTTTGGTCATGTGGGACCCCACTTCTACTCGCCCTAGATGAAGAGTCTGTGCACTGTTGTTTCATCGAAGTAAATAACTTTCTGGTAATTTACTTTGTTGAAATTGCCTTGGGGTGGTAAAATAGGTAAGTATGTGTTGAACGGTGGGGTGCACAGTGGTGGGCTAGGGTCGGGGAGAGGGCAGGTAGGGGTTCATAGGGCGAAGTATGTGAAAGGTCCCTCCCCCTCCATTAATAGAAAAAAAAATGTAACTTGGTAATTTCAACAAAGTTAATTACCAGAAAGTAGTTTACTTCAAAGAAACCATGTAGAACCCTTTCGGTCTATAAGGAATGGCCTTGATTTAAAGGAAGAAAGTGGCATGGGGCTGCACAAGGCACAGCATAAACATAGCCGCTGGTCTCCGGAGTGTTCGGTAGGGGAATCTCAGTCTCAAGTAGAGTAGACTATGGCCCTGTGAGTGACCGCACTGAAGCCCCTGAAAGATTAGCCGTACAGGCTGCAGAGGAGGAAATCATTGGGACAAAGGGTAACGATAGTTCAGTCCAGCGATCGGGGAATGTGACTAGTTCTCGGTTCCTCATTTTCCAGACTGTTAGGACGAGTTTGGTGCTGAGGAAAACGTACTCAAGGGGTTACACGGGGGCATAGTCGAACCGGTCAGAATGCACTGCACGGTGGCCAGGCAGGCACTATGTTAACCTTTAAGAACCAAAATCAAACATAAAAGTCCCTAGTTGGTTACGCAATCTCTATACCTTCGAAGGAAATGGCCAAAGAAGTGAGGCGAGCTGTTCCCATCGAACCAAACTGTCAGGGCGCTTTGGTTTTGTGTGTGAAGTCTTTGTGCTAAAGTGCACAGTTGCCTAACTGAGATGAGGTCATTGTGTTCTTTTTGTATTCAGTCATAAGCTTTGCATTGAGGGCCTGGGGGTTTCACTCTTTAAGCCTTTCCTGGGATACTTCTTAGTCCTGCAGCTCTAGCTTTGGACACCCATGCGTGACAATGAAGTTCAGAACTACATTTAGGCGCCTGTGTAGGCTCCTTGGTCAAGGGTGTACCCCACGTGCATGAACGCGGTACCTTTACCGCCTTTTAAGTTCTCTACAGGAGGCCATAGCTTGAAGGTGCAGGCCTACCCAACCTGTGCTTTGACCTTTTGCCTACACATGCACTTTAAGTCGATCTGCGTCATTATGCCTTTTTTAGGCCGATAATCCAGCCACAGCATTCTGTGTACCCCACCCCCATTTAGAGGAGTACCAGCAGGTAGTATAGATGTTGGGGAATGAAGGGTTATGGTGGGTGCACAGGGGGTTCCCTATTTAAAATCAAAAGAAAAATACAGCATGGTATAATCACATAAACCCCTTTACCTCAATTATAAGGGAAGCTGCTCTTATAGGAACCAGTGGAGGGCCAAGCTGCTTCTTTGAAAAGCATCCCTATGTTAACCCTGCTTCCTCCTGTGGTGAATATGGACGATGCTACTCTCACAGGCCGCTGCAGGGCAATCCACCTTGTGGTCCTTTCTAAGTGGCTGATGTACCAGTTCTAGTATCCAGAATGTATGGCACGATAGATGTCAGGCCCGGCACGGGGAATAAGCCAGGTGTCTATAAGGTCAGGCGAGCATGCAAGCATACGCTAAATTTGCTATTGGTGGCTGAGTGACTCTGTAAAACGTTCAAATACATTTAAGCACGGCAGAGCCGCGGCGGAGTGACTCGTGACCCCCGCTCCGGTATACGGTGCACAGTGCCTGTGTAGAAACTATGTTGACGCTGGTCCTGAAGCAAGTGTTGGCAGAGGAACGTTTGTGGAAAGTCTTTTATATTTCAAGGTGAGCACTGACAAGCCGGTAGCTCCAAACTGGTATTGTTTGCTGCACGGAGATTACTACGTTGGTGTCATTGCTCCACGTGGATGACTTCCGTTTAAGTGCTGCTTGTTGTATGTATGTATGTGAAAAAAATCAGCACTATAATTCTGCTATTGGCACTATTTTTATTGTATACGAGCCACGTGTCTGCTGGTACGGACATCTCCAGCCTGGAGCAAAGCATCTACCCGTCACATTCTGGCTGGATAACTTCCTGGGATAATTATTCTTATAGTGATACATTTAGAAACATTATTTGTCCTTTTGCTAATAAATTAACATGAAACTGAAATCTGCAGGACGAGTTAGTTTAAGTTGCGATGTGCTCTTAAAGGGCAAGTGCCTTCGGAGCCCTGGTCCCTCCCGTAAATTGAAGGATGTCCCCAAGAGAAAAAGAGGGAAGAAAGATCATACGTCTACGCAATCTACCATACCTGGCTATTTCTCCGGCATGGGTGGGGAGCTAGTCAAGGGCGCCACACTGGATAGGTCCGGGTTGCCAGACTCTGGCCTGCCATCAGGGCAGAGAGTAAGCCCTGAGATGGAGACGGTGGCCGTACTGGTTGAGAATCAACATCTGGCCCCTTTCGAGATTGGGACTGAAGATGTTCTTGAATCGAATAAGGTCACTATTGCTGACTGTTCATCCTCTTTGCATTCACTGGACAATAATGACTCTCTGCTTAATTTATGTAAATCCTTACACCATCACCCTACTAGGGTGGCTTCACAACAGAACGACATAAGTTCCTCTGGTAATCTTTCCCTGAGCCCTTTCAGATCGCTTGTTTGGTAATATGGAGCCTGGGGCACCTAGGAGGGAAGACAAAGAATGGGAGGTGCCAACATCAGGGGGTGGAGGGCATATTTAACATCGAGTTTAAAGCTATATCGGACAGATTGGACTATGTTTTTAGGCTCTGCTCAAACCTAGTGAAAAATCAGCTTAAGACTCAAAAGCAAATGGATATTGTAATTAAAGCTCTGGGCCTGCGCCCAAATGCTGCAGTACATATAGGCGAGGATAAGCTAATTCCTTGCCTATCAAAAACAAGATAATATAGCTGCATTATTAAATGGTATAACAGAATCTGGTAGGCCATCAGGAGCACCGAGGGAGTTTGATGAAAGAAATAATTTCATCACTTTGGATGAAACTGGGTGTCAGGACCGGCGGGTGGAAGCTATGGAATTGCTGGCGGCATTAATCAATTCAGGGTAGCGCTCTAGTCCTCAACTAACATGGCGGCCTGCACTATAACTTCCGGCTCCACCCCTTCTGCCGGTGTGTTGTATCTGTTACCTCTTGGTACTTTGCTCGCACTCCTGTGCCTACTCTTACGTATTTTCTTGTGATTACTCCCGTTCTCTGCATCCCGGGCCTCCGGGATCCCTCTCATCCTGTGTCTTGTGTTTTCTGTCCTTTCTTACTTATACGGTATCCTGCCGTTATACCGCTGCCCAGTTTCTGTTTGCCTTTTCTCACTATCTACGCTTTCGTCCTCCTTGCTTGCATTCACGGCGCCTTGCCAGATAAACCCTGCCGCTTTAATTTTTACACGCGAGCGGCAGTGTCTCTTTTTGTACGCAAGCAGCTCTCGCGACTTCCATTTCCATACTTTACTTGCACCCGGCGCCTGTCCGTTCCTACTTGACTTTAGCTTCCATTTCTTTCAGTGTTTGAGGTTTCTTAACCACAGGTTTTTTCTATTGCATTTCCTGTCAGCTCCAGTGCCTTTTTCCCTGAATTTCTGTTCATCCTATCCTTTCTAGTTCCTTCATCACTATTGAGCCCTTCTCATCTTGCAGTACTATAATCATTGCTGGACATTGGTCTTTGGAAGCTACTTTTCATTACCTCCGCCAGACACCAGAACCAGGGTTTTTTCTGCCTTCGGGCTTTTTCCCTGGAGCGAGGCTGGCCCCCCTGTGGGACTCCCTGGGCAGTTTCTCATCTCTGTCACAGTGGCCTCTGGAGGGGCCAGACCTTATTTACACGAAAGAAAAGGTCGGAAACTAAAGGACAACCAACCCAAGGAAAGGAAGAAGGATAAAAAGAAGCCTGAAACTGCACTTAAGGATAGCACCTCCGAGGATTCAGGTGAGGAGAAGGGGGAGTTTGAACCTGATCCTGACACTGGGAATACATGGGGGACAGAAGATTCAGTTAACATAGCATGCTAATGAAGATGATGCGCTTGAGGAGATCCGAACATTTGCAATCTGAGAACTGTCCAGTAGAAACGATGCGGGAGAATAAGATTAATACCTGCTCAATCAAATATGCTATTGTTGGACCAGGACAATTACAGGAAAACCTACTTGATATGTCCTAAGAATACAACAGGTTTCAAGTCAGCTAAGGAAGTAACCCTTACCCTGTCTGATGAGTCCAGAAGAAGTGTGGTACTACAAGGACCGTTGGACAGGTGGACACTTCCGCATCCAGGGGAAGGGGACACTGGTGTTACTGTTGGGGCTAAGGGTGTGAGATTACCATTGCCTACATCAGTTTCTGACAACACCCCCAAACCCGTCTACTGTGCCGACCAGGTGGCGAATACGGGAGATTAATTTTGGGGGTAACCCCAAAACCAGATACTTGTCCCGGGTTAAGTTTGTGCAAGGGCTGTCAGATGAGGATAATATCCCCCTTGAAGTAAAAGTTGCCAAGGTGGTTGATCACTGTACTCACTCGAAGGAAAAAGGTGGTGATAAGGTACAAAAATTGTTTAGACCTGGTTGTATGATCAAGTTGATGGAAAAGAATACTATGGCTAAAAGCTCCTTCAGTAACAGGACTAATTTGTTACAACTGTGGGCCACGGTGCCATGGTTATGTACCATCAGATCAGCTGATATTCTAGAACTGGCGCTACCCAAATGGGATAGTTCCACCAACTGGGTGTTGCTACGGGTGGTTAGTCCCGCAGTTGCTGCCCTTTTGTGCACCAATGTAGACGCCCTTGAAGAACTGGGTTGGAGCCTGTTAGTATGTGGCGAAGCAGTGAATTGTAGTTCTGGAGGGAAGCTGGGAATGCAAAGTATATATTCCATCACAGGGTGTGTTGGATCACTCAAATCTAACTGTAGTGATCACGGGATGTTGACAGGCCCGTGTTCAGGGGTTTTGATGTGCAGAATCTGGAGAAAAGGAGTAATTTAATAGTCCAGTCACAGTATAACACAGATAGGTGTTGATTTACCAAGTTGATCAGTTGGAATACACATGGACACAAGCAGCTCCTGTATAAAGATGGATCAATGAATACACTTTTTGATCAAGATATTTTCTTGTTACAGAAGACTTGGCTAGATAGCCCAGTTTATTCTGAGGGCTATCACTTACACCATATGTTTGCCAAGAAAGGTAAAAAGGGGCACCCCTCTGGGGGGCTGGTAGTAGGTGTTAGTTAGTGGTTGTGCTCACGTGAAGTTTGGCGTATCGAAGATGAAGGGTACGCTCTGGGCGTGGAGATCAGTAGTAACATAGGTAACGCAAGATCGGCCATGCTGATAATCAATGTGTATCTTCCCCCTAGTTTAAAGACTGTTAATGGATTCCTGCATAACCTGGAGGAGTGTTTGGCAGAGAATCTTAAAGAAAATGCGGAGGATGAATTGGTTTTGCTGGGTGGTGATTCCAACGCTCGGTGTGTTGATAACACTCTGCGTCCATGTTATAATAATGTTGCTCCCAGAAGTACTATGCTCCAGGTCGGGGATAATAGTCGAGGGAAGCAACTGGTTGAGTTCCTTAAGCATTGGGATATCAGCATGTTGAATGGTCGCACTACGGGGGATGTACCCGGTCACTACACCTGGAGGGGCCTAACTCTATTGCCACGCTGGATTACATATTTGGAAATGATACTTGTCAGCTGGTCACTAGAGAGCTCCTAGTTTGAGATTTGGGTTGTAGCGATCATCACCCATTAAGTCTGACTCTGTAAGTGCTTGGTGCTCTGAAGACAAGTGAAGGTCAGCCTGGGTGTTCGGGAATGGAGATGATATGGAAGATTGGATTAAGAAGTTAGCCACACATTCTGGTAAGTGCTGTATCAGGCAAAACATGGTATGTGTTAAAGGTAATTCATATGACCCAGCTGTTTGGGACGCTAAGCGTGTTATGCGAAGGGACATAAGAAATATTAATGTCTCATGATATGCTAAGGAAGTTAAGAAAGCTAACATAAACAACATTAAGAATGCGTATAGGGGATGGTATAAGCGCTGGAAATTCTCCATTCAAAATCAAAGATGGCAAGAAAGAGATGATCAGTGTCCTGAGTAAGAGAAACTACAAGGAAGTATGGAAGCAGCTAAATAAAGCAAAGTCTGATAATAAAGAGAAGACCCTTAATCCCATCCAGGAAAAGGAACGGGTAGAATATATTAACAAGGCCAGTGGGGCAGGCATTGTTTCTTTGCCCCCTGTATTTTGTTTGCAAGGGTGGCATTTGAATATCAGTGAGAGTTTGATAGAGGAAAAGATTTTGAAATTAAATAACTCTAGCGCACCTGGCCCTAATGGCATTGCCAACACGGTATTGAAATTGAATTCCCGTACTTGGGCTAAACTGTTAAATATACTTCATAATAGAGTGTCTGTTACACAATGCATCCCCAGATCATGGCAACAGGCACTATTGGTGCCAGTGTATAAAAAGGATGAGTGGATTTCACCAGCAAATGATAGGCTCCTTTCTCTGTTAGACACTACAGGAAAAATGTTTGGGTCATTCGTTTTAGAAGCTTTACAAAAATGGGTTGATGACTCTAGGATATTGTGCCTCTCCCAAACTGGGTTCAGACCTGGATGTAGTACTGTACATAATATTATGGTGACAGATACCCTGTATAGGGAAGCTTCGGCCACAGGGTGGACGGGGGGTGGGCGCCCTGTATTCCATATTTGTGGATTTTGGAGCAGCCTTTGATAGGGTTTGTAGGCACAAATTATGGGCCAAGATGGAGTGCTGGGGTGGCCCAGCTTGGCAGCTTAGTGTATTAAAGGGATTACGCTACAAGACAGCGGTACTAGTAAGGATGGATGACAAAGGGGGGTCTTTCGTCATCTGTGCCCACTGGGGTGGGGGTTAAGCAGAGATGCACATTGGCGCCCTACTTTACTGTGTCTATACGGCGGATCTTCCATCTACATTTGCCCAATCCCTTGGTTGCTTTCCTAAGATAGGGGCCTGTTTGATAACGTGCTTGTTATATGCTGATGATCTTGTTATGTTCAACTTTACTTTCAGTGGTATTAAGGTTATGTTTGAGAAACTCATTGAATACACAATTGCCAATGATCAGATTATAAACATGGAGAAACCATGATTGTGGGAGCTAAACCTATTAAATGTCCTGTACTTTCCACTAGTCTAGGAGTACTCGAGAGGGTTGTCAAATATTCCTATCTGGGATGGGAGATGAGTCCCTCGAGAGCCTATATAAATATTAAAGGAACCAAGAGGTTTAAAGCAAAGCAATTGTTTCTGTTAATGCTTAGGACTAACCGATTGCCGACATTGCTGAACCTTGGCCCTAGATATAACACCCCCCTGATCAGAGGGCACTTGCCTGATATGTGAAAGCAACAGTACCTTGGAATCCACTAGAAATTTATTTACAAAATGGGTATTGTTAGCACCGGCTATAATAGAGATTTTTGGGTGTGTTGTATCTAATATTGGGCCTCATTATAACTCAGGCGGTCCGGAAATAACGGTGGCGGTAAACCCGCCACCACCGTTGTTTCCGGACCGCCTGATCCCGACTCCTGTAGGCGGGAGGTGATGTTCCCGCCAGGTCTGACCTGGCGGGTTTAACACCGCCCGCCTGCAGGCGGCGGAGGAAACACCGGAAGCATTACGAGATGCTGCCGGTGTTTCCATAATCCCCATTCCCATCGAGTCCCATAGGACTCGATGGGAATGGGGATTAACACCATTCCGCCTCCATGATTCCCGGAAAACCAGGGTTGTAATGCCCCGGTAAATCCAGGAATCACGGAGGCGGAATGGTAATACGAGTCCGGCGGAAACCAGGCGGTTTTACCGCCGCGGTTACCGCCGGACTCGTCATGAGGCCCATTGAGTTTATTTAGTCGGATTCCTTCTGGATATATTGCTTGAACTCTAAGAATGGTAGGTTACAACTTGCATTGTTTAGACTGTGGAAAATTATTCTAGAATTGCTTTTGCGGTTACAATATTAGTAATGTATGGTACAGATTGTTTTTGCTTGTTTGGCTGGAATGTTTATACTAACAGACGTATGGATTGGATTATGGGAGTGTTTTACATATGTAAGCTGGTACGTACAGTTTTAACCTGTATTTATGTCATTAAAGTTAGGGTTAAGTGTTATAAATAGTGCCATATAGGGATTTAGGGTATATTAATGTATATTAATGAATATTAATGATTTGCCCTGCTGTTGATAGAATGGTTTTGCCGTGATGTGTTTATAATGATTACATGAATTCTAACATGCAGTACTATTAGTATTTGTACTTACAATGAATGGTAATTATTGATGTTTTTATTGGAAATTGAATGTGTTAATTGAATGTTTGTAAAAGTTTAAATACTATATACAAATGAAATAAATAAATACATTTGTGTTGCATTTATTTTTGAGATCGTCCCATCATTTGTAAAAACTGTTAGGGTCCTGAGTTCTTCGCAGGGGGCAAATATAATCACAATATTCAAGAAGTTCTATACAGAAAATCATTCCAATTATCACCCCATATAACCTCTGGATTCAATTGGAAAAGCTTTAGGTCAGGGGGGGCCTATATGCTGCGGCTCTGCAGATGTTTTTGACTACAGCCCCCATGACCCCTCACTATCAATCAAACTTTATTTTGAAATTTTAATTTCACAAATGTACACACTAAGCACACAAACATTCATTTTAAAATATAAAACCTATGGTAAAATACAATTTTCTAAACAACTCCCTCGCTATTGGCTATGTTGGACAGGGCTGCTGGGAATTGTTGCCCAAAACATCTGGAGAGCTAAAGGTTGCAGAGCCCTGCTTTAAGGAAACTTCTGCTTCCAAGATTAGAGGAGACAACAGAGGAGAAGAAACGCCTACCTGTTGCCCAAGAGAGTTCTATGTGGGGGCAGGGAACGATCTAACAGACCTTTAGACTTTTTTTGATATGCCAGAAATATGCATCATTAAAGAAAGTCTCTCGACTCTGTCAACAGGCATAGATTATGGTTAATCCTTAATTTGCATACTGGTCCCTGCTTTACTTAGTGTATTTATTAAAGATGTTGCAGGGAAGCTGGGACCAGCACACGCAGATGTCCCAAAGACTGGGCAGGATCAATGGCTACTAGTTTCCTATGTGGATTAACACTAATAATGGCAAGAACTGAATGGTCCCTAAAGCAACTTTTGTCCATGTTTGAGGATTGTTGCATTTCTAAAAACCTTGTGATTGCTAAGAAGAAAATACAGATAATGGGAATAAAGGGTCGCATATCTATGAGAAACCGCTTGCATGTAGGAAGCTCTGTCCTGGGCACAGTGAATGTACATACATATCTTGACTTATCGTTTGCTTCCTTTTTTTCTTTCTTTTTTTCCCCCAACTTTGTTTATTAGAGTTTCAAAAAAAATACAAACACTGGAAAAGGAACAACAAGCAAGCAAGTAAAAATATAACAACAACATATCAACAGAAAACAACCTCCATGTACAGGGAAGGGAAAAGAAAAAAAGGAGGGTGCTTCTAATTGCTCTCGGGCAGTTCATAATGTTTCTACAGATAATGTACTCAGCAACACGTCAACAGCCCTCATGAAATTTCATAAAAGTGTGGATGGAGGCTTGATGGCCTCCGCCTTACAGGCTTATTCTACAAAAGCAGCAGCAGTGGCTGGATTCAGGGGTGAGCTCTGAGGCTTTGATAATTTGAAAGACCTTCTTCGAATGGAAGACTCATGTCTGGGGTCTTTAAGTGGGGCCCTTAAGTCTTCCCCTGTAGCTCAGCTCCACTCTGAGTTGGGCATCAAGAGTATTGATTCACAAATGGCCTTAAAACCTGTCTGCATCAGAATCTGGACAAGGTCGGAGGATGATTCTTACAGGATATTGCTTATGGACGTTTTTGGTATGCACAAAGCCATTTTATTTTGTCGTGATCTTTGTATACAAAGTTGTGCCTAGCATGAGTGAGATTTTCACATCCCTGGTTTACGTCTGAAACCATTGTGAATTAGGATAGGGGCCAGTTAGGACTAGGAGAGCCTAGTGAGAATTCAAAACATCAATACTTTTTCAATTCCAGACTTTCGATCAATTACTTTTCAGCTAAGACTGAATTGGTTAAAAATTTGACCTCTATCAGATTAAACCAAATCAGTTGCAGGTATTCTCGGGTGGATCATTTTCCAGGTAAGGTGGATCAGTGAAAGTGGCAGAAAACACTGTTTCTACCACTTCACCACGTTTACTAAGAAGCCTCAGTTCTTGTGCAATTGTGAGTCAGAGTTGGGAGCGGGCGGACGTACAATCTGCCTCTAATTCCCCCTCTGATTTACAAATGCGCGTGCATTAACGTCAGCATGGATTTCCATGCTGGCGTTAATGCAATGGATTACTGTGGAATCCACCTGGAATAATCACCTGGTAAAAGCCGGCAGATTCCATAGGAATCCATTGCACACACTTCCTGAAAAGTGTGTTTTGGAAGCAACATTTAAACTTTTCCAATTACATGAAGACGATGTTTCTTATGTTTTATGCCTCACTTTTCCACGACGTAGTGAAAATTAGGAAAATTGCACCTAAGGAACTTTTTGCACACAAGCGCACATGTCGGTGGTCCGCTCGGTACGATTAATGCCGGGGACGAACGTGACCCCCATTTTATTTTAAATTTCACTTGAAGATTTCCCTACTCCTCGCCTTTGTGGGCACAGGGCGGGAATTAGAGCTATGCAATACCATCTGCAACTGAGGCAGCGATCAGGTTGATACTCCCACACAGTGTGAGGACTTGTATTGGCTATCAAGAGATTAGATGCAGATGGCTGTTTCCAGTTCTAAGACAGAATCAGGTCAGACGTATGAATTTTGCATATGACCTTTGTCCGCATATTCATGCTGAAATAATACACTAATATATTTGGAGCGGGCGTGGCAGCGTGGATTTAAGATTGCCAATGACAAAACATAAAGGGTGTGCCTCCATCTAATGCGCTCTTCCAACAGTGTCACTTTTTATAACTTAATATCATATTGTGTTAACAAATATCTCAATTAGTCGATACTAGATTTCTTAGTCTTTAATTATCTAGAAAGACGATTCTCAATAAATAAATTGCAACCATAACTGAAATATGAACTTTATGGTGGTATTGCATAAACATTTATGTGACCATATGTTTTTTTTTATCAAGGCTTGTACTTAATATTTTTATCATTCTAAGTTTGACATTGATGAGATTGCTTTATGTGTTATTAGGAAACTGTTATTTATGTTTGTATATTGTGAACGTTCTCCTTTTTCTTTTAAATTACTCAATCGTTTCTTGTATGCTTGTATTTAGGAAAACCTATGGCACGCCACTGAAGTACTTACTGCTGCTAGTGCCGTGAAGACCATCAGAAGTTGGGAGGCCGGGATTATAAGCCAAACCAAGTCAAGTAGAGGCACGTAGCGATAGCCTGCCAAGAGGGTAACTCATTGGCAACAAGAGAGCATAGCTGATGGCGTTGACTCAGCGCACATGGTCTGAAGTCAAGTAGAGGCAGGTAGCGATAGCCTGCCAAGAGGGTAACTCATTGGCAACAAGAGAGCATAGCTGATGACGTTGACTCAGCGCACATGGTCCGAATAGCGATAACCTGGCAAGAGGGTAACTCATGGGGCATCAAGAGAGCATAGCTGATGACGTTGACTCAGCACACATGGTCTGAAGTCAAGTAGAGGCGAATATTGATAGCCTGCCAAGAGGGTAACTCATGGGGCAACAAGAGAGCATAGCTGATGGCGTTAACTCTGCGCACATGGTCAGAGACGGGCTTGCCTGCCTTGCACCGACTGCTGCAGGGAGACTGTCTACACTTACCATGGACAAGGTACCATATGTCCACAGGAGGTGATCCGCTTGACCAATGAGCAATTCCATGCTCACCAACCAACAGTTGGTGGTCATTTTGGGTAGAGATCAGCTAAAACACAAAAAATAAGCTAACGAATGACGATTCGAGATAAAATTGGTTGGCGACCCCCAACAATTTAGGAGCAAAGCAAGGTACGAAAATTGAATTAAAACAATGGGATAAAACAAAAGTAGTTAACAAACAAGGTCCCAGTGACACTGTGCCAATAAATGGAAGATATTGTAATCCAATTTGGTATTAATTTGGAGAGTGCGACAGCAACTTGGATTCACTCCTGACATTAGATTTCGCTGCACTTGCGAACCGTTAGAGTCGTATGCATAATAGGCAATTTTGCCTACACAGAATTGGATCTTGGATTATCATCACAAAGCCTGAAGAGCTAGGAAAGCTCGAAACACGTGTCAGGCTGTCACACTCTCCAAATAAATACCTAATTGGATTACAATATCTTGCATTTATTGGCGCTGTGTCACTGGGACCTTGTTTGTTAATTGTTTCCGTATTGTGGTAGTATATTGGCAGTATACCCACACCCCCCAGATACCTGCAGCCTCTGTGCTCCTTTATTAACCACGTAAAAGCGCTGTGGATAATATTGACTTAAATCTGCCATCCTTCCTCTAAATCAAAAGTAGGACAGAATGGAAATAAAAAGTACAGCGAGGTAAAAAGGACCAGCTGTGGTGCTCTCTCTCCCAGCTGGGTGTCCCTTCTGCCTATCTGTTTGACCATTAGCACTCTTAAGCCTTATTTATTAGACACTTAATACCCAGAGGTTTGTAAGCACGGGCCGGATTGAACCTGTGTTGCTCTGTGTTGTCTTGCTTCCAAGGCAAGCACGTTGCCCCTGAGCTATACTGTAAATGTGATGAAGGTATTCAGGAAGGAGTATATGGGTGTTATCATCATTCAATCAAGCAGACAATGAAAGACAATAGGTGAAGCCGGAAATGAAAGTCCCATTCCACTGTTGAGCTCTTCTGAGGGATTCTGGTATGAATGGAAGAGTATCTGTATGTGTAGCTGTAGTCAAATGGACACGTCCACTTTTGAATGCTATTATTGGAATGCGCTCACATCTGTGCACCTTGCTGATCCAGAGGGTTTGGGTGCCCCCGGGTGCCACACATACACATTGCAAGATGACAAGCATACAAACCAGCATAACCAAAGGACAAGGGATACTGTTTGAGGGGAAATGCCAGGAGTGCCTTTTACAGTAACAGGCCCTTTAAAGGCCTGCCAGTGTAAAATGCATGACAGAAAAAGAATTTCTATCCTTGTTTGAGGGATAGAAATGCAAGCAGGACAGCAACGGCCACTTAAAAAAAAGTAGTACAAGGACAAGAGTAACCCTGGTATGCAATGAGCATCCCCTGCGCCTGTTCCAAAAGGGCTGGGGTAATGGCTTTGTTCGGTGCTCACTTTAAGGAAAGTACTTCCTTTTTGTAGATACGGGGTGCACTTACAAATGCACAGAAACTACCCCTGATTCACACAAAGGGAGGAAAAAGAGCATTTAGGAAAGTGTGCATGTATGTATAATACCCCTTTTGAAATTCCTTTCTCGGATTGAGCATTTTTTGGCACAAGTGATCAGACGTGACAACAGATATATAACTTGTGCCAAGAAAAAGTTTTAAGAATCTGTCCCAAACGTTTTTAAGTGTATGATGACAGCTTGATCTACATTTAGCGAAATCTAAAGCACACATTCGGGACTTATAATGCAGTTGAATATACGTAAATCTACTTATATTGCACGCACTTACAGCAGTACAAAGAGGGAGCACTCTCAGGCATTGTCTTCGACAGTCGTGGGAAGACAGCATGCTACACAGGGCGAACAGATGGAGACAGCGTGCAGCGAACACACGCAGACACCTTTTGTTTAGTTAGGATCATTGACAAAAGTAGGCATAAACACAATGATGCACTATATGTAAGTCCCTGCTCTGTACACATATCAAAAATGAAGTAAGCCATGACACATACAACTGGACTACAACTACCATCAGCCCTAGCCAGACTAGTCAATGAAGAGTGTCAATTGCAAAGTTTTTGCGAACTATGCCATGGGTCTTCAGCCTTTTGCTCTGTATGTTTTCACACTGAAGAACTTGTGCCAAACTTTTACTTCTGCTTTTGAGTTACCAGATGTTTTGGACTACAAGTACCATCAGCCCTAACCAGCACAGTCAATGGGGAGGGATCACAGGAGTCATAGTCCAAAAGAACTGGAAAGCCACAGATTGCAGACCCCTTAACTAGGCAAAGTGGGAGCCAGAAGGCAAAGAAGAAGAAACGTTTGGTGTATTGGATGAGGCAGTGAGGCGCCTGGAAAAAAAGATGTTTAGAGCAGTCATACAGCTTCATTTTTCTGAGTGTGGACATGGAGGATGTGTGCAAGCTTCCTCTACATTCATGCATTTGACCACTGGCTGCATGCGTGCTAACCTTGTACTGGAGTTCCCATAGAGAGATTCCATGCTGCCGGACAACGCATCATTCCAATCCCTGCAGAATGGCTTCATTTCCATGAATTGTGCCCAGATTTCCATCACTAGCAGGAACCTGGCGCAATCCATGGGAAAGCATGAGGCAATGAGAGCTGTTACATTTGCAACAGTGCCTGCCTGTCTCCTTCACTTCATGGGTGTGGTAAAGAGCAGAGGTACCCCGGAGCATTATCGGTTTCACGCTTTTCATCATATGCATGCAGGAATGAATCGGAATCCTGGGAAGACATATGACCTGAGTGGGCAAGTTATTGGTCAGGCTATTGCCTGTAATTACTCTGGGCCCAGCAGAATAAGCATGTCAGTAAACAGGTACCATTTCCCCCCCAGACAGCAGCAACACAACCAATTCATGGTGTACATTTGAATGTTTCGCATATCAGCTGACCACAACCACAAGGTCCAAGAGCAAATTTTGTGCAGCCAAAATCCTACAGCAAACAATCAATATAGTAAAAAGTATAGAATTTTCAGTGGTCTCATCAAATGTTCTGGGAAAACATCACACATGGAAGCAGAAGAAAAAAACACATTGGGCCTCATTACACGGAAGGCGGTGATCCAGGGTGCTATTAGCACCCTGGACCATGCCGGTAAATTACCGGCACCGCCTTGGCGGTAAGGGGATTTACCGCCCCATCCCAAGGTCGGTGGGGCGGTAAATCCCCCTTCCGCCATTGCCCTTCCCCATTCCCATTTCTGCCCCATAGGGCTCTATGGGAATGGGGAAGGCGCTAATTACGGCACCGCAATTTTGCGGTGGCGTAATTAGCTCCGAGGTCCCTTAGCGGGTTGGTTTTTAACGCCTGCAAAAAGCAGGCGTTAGAGCACCAACCCGCTAAGGGACCTCGTAGTACGGCGGTAAGGGTTAACGGTCACCGTTGCCATTAACGGTGACCGTTAACCCTTACCGCCGTCCGTGTAATGAGGCCCATTATGTTTTACTATACTTTATAGATTAAAGTGCGGATCTAGCTCGAGAGCAGCAAAGCGCTGTACAGAGTGTGGGTAGCCTGCATTTGGGCTGGCGTCTTTTAACAGTAGCAGAGTACTGTGAGTTGAGTTCTGTGCATCGGCATGTCCGTCCATTGGAAATGAGTCCCTAGTCAGGTGATGTTGAAAAAGCCATGTTTTGAGAGATTTGCAAAATTTAAGAATTTTGGTGGCATTCCAAGGCGACACCAAATCGAGTTCCAGAGGGTGGGTGTGTGACAAGAAAAGGGTTGTTTGCAAGTCCTCTCTTTGCTGACGAGTTGTGATATCAAAGTTATGCCCGAAACACAAGTGAGAGTGCAGATCCCATGGTAGGATGGGGACATTCGTACATCTGTGCCATGCCCGGAATAAGGGAAGAGTAATCACTGTGAAGGAAGTGCTGGACCTGGATTTGGGAACATCTTGATAGTTTGGTAATTTTGGTTTAGAAAATGTTTCAAAGGAGCTACCCAGGTGCACTGCAAGGATCAGTGTTATAGATGTAAATCAGATGTCAGATTCTGGCATCGCCATTCCTCACATCAAAGAGGAAATGTTTGAAGCAGGGTGGCACGATAGACATTTGGAGCCCACTGATGTGAATCCATAAGCATTTGGGGAGATCCTGATTTCCATATCGGGATTTTTCGGAGCAGGTCATATTTTCAAGGACTGTAAAGCTAGAAGAAATATAGGGCCACAACAAAGGAGTCTCAGCATCAGGCTCCATTCTGTACCTCCCAGAAGGTTTTGGTCATGGGCCCAAGAAACTGAAGAGGGTCTCAGAGGTGCTTTGGAAGAACTGAAAGGATTCAAACACCTACTCAAGGAAAAGAAAAAAGCCATGCATGCGTTACACCCACCCAGGAAACAACCTATCAGTGTAAGAGAGGAAATGGCCTACGAGAGTCCATGGGTAGTCAAAGCAATATCGAAAAAAGGAGAATCTCTGTGTGTGTACTTAAAAAAACATTACAGATGATGGTGAAAAATATATAGAGAGTTCTGTGTGGACACAATCTTGCAAAACTATATGCATGTTTTATTGTTAAAGGTAACACAACCATACCAAACAATAAGGTAAGGATCTAGTGACCCACAAAAAAACAAGCATTACCCCACCTGTGTGACAATCACCTTACTTAAGTTAAGCTAACTAATAACCCACAAATAGTTTAAACAAACAAATAATCAAATAAAAGCCACACAAACTTAAGTTATAGCTGCAAGACGCATCCAGTGCATTTGACAAGTTTGATGCCAGCTTAAGTTTCGGCTATTCAAGCCATTGATTAGGGCTCAGCCTTCTGCAGGGTATTATGGGAAACCATTTTAGGTGTTCTAATGCATTTGTGGATCTGATTTTACAATTTATAGAAATGGTACAGCAACTTCCCTGGGGATTGGGATCATCACCTGACGCACAAAGAAAATGCTGACACCTGTCCTGCAAGGATTACATCTTGATGTAACCAACCATTCAGATGTACTGGTTCATTTTGGGAGTTGACCGTTAGGTGTGATAAGGATTATTAACAACCTATTCAGAACAACTGACGGCTAAAAACAGGGTGGCAATCCTCTAAAATCCCCAAAACTGAAGAGAGAAAATGGCCAACAGGACATGTGCAATCAGGAAATCATTGAGCATATAAAGTCTTCATTGTGGTTGTACCCGGTAGTGGTAGCACTCAAGCGCAGCAGTGCAATCAGGCTATGTGCAAATTTGAGCAGCCTCAACAAAGACCTTTGGGTGGACTGTGACCGATTGCCCATTGATGCCATCTCTACATGGAGCTGCACAGTTCAGTGGATTTTAAAGTAGCCTACTAGCGAGTTAAACTACATGAGTAGTGAATGCCAGCTTAATGCCAGTTAGTTAATGCACTCACTGCATTAGATATGCTAGATGGTGCCTACTAATTACCAAGCATGCCATTGAGACTGTCATCGGCAACAGCCTTGTTCCAAAGAATAATGCTGTTAAGAGGGCTGACATTTTGGTGTGGAGCAAGTGAATCCAGGGACATAATGCTAGGTCAGCCAAGGCCTTGAACATTGTCAAAAGAAAGGTGTTCACCGTGAAGAGAAAAAAACATATTCTTGAGTGAGGAAGAAGAATATTTGAGTGATGTGGTCGGAAAAGATGGGATGAAGCTCAAGGTCAGCTTGGTGTCAGCTATTGTGGTTGCACTTGCATCTGAAGAAAGAGATCACCTAGTTATCCTCTTGGGACTATGTGAATATTACACAATGTTCCTACTTAATTTTGAGATGATGACCAAGCTGTTCAAAGCGTTGCTTAAAAAGGGGTATCATTCAAGTTGTCATAGTAACAGTCTGGGTGGCATGAAGGCATTTATACCCAATGCATTGTGTTTATTGGCTGTAGATGCAAGTGCTTGTGGTCTAGTGGAGTTCCCATCCATGTGTACCATAGGACAGAGAGCAGAATAGCATTTAGATGCAGAACTTTGAACATTGTGTGGGACAAATTACTCTGCCACTGAGTACAGGACCCTTGCATGTTCATGGGAGGAGGGGTTCTTTTGCACATACTTGTGGGACATGCCATTCACTCGTTACCACTCACAAGGGTTGGTGGGTTTATAAAGTAGAAATGAAAAGGCAATGTATCAGCAAGGTGTACATGGTTGATGCCAAGCAATATAAAACCTTCCTACTGAGGGAAGGTATTAATGAGCAGATTTACTGCCTCATCTTTGTGCACCTGAGAGGGAGCAAAGGACTGATGACTTTGGAGAAGACAGCGTAAGCCTGATTCCATTCTTAGGATACAGTGTGAAAGGACTGATGACTTTGGAGAAGACAGAGTAAGCCTCGCTCCATTCTTAGGATACAGTGTCAGTTTGGACAGTCCTATGTGCATCCAAGAATGTGAGAAAGAACTGCAGGAAGATAGGGTGTTGAGGCAGCTAATGGGTTTTGGACTGGTTGGTGCCCAAAAGGGAGGAGAGCGCCCAGTTAATTTGAGTGATTTGGAAAGGTGCGTCCACAGCTAGTAGTGGTAAAGGGCCTGTAAGTGCAAGGTGACCAGCTTAATTCCACTGACTACCATACGAGACAAGTTAGTCAAATAGCTGACCATGGACACATGGGGATTAACAGGCATCACGTCCTGAGATACTGTGGGAGAGGCTGTCTGTCTATGTTTTGAGGGCTTTCCACACACTGTCTGTGTTACTATGTTATCCCATTTAGAAGGTTGAGGACTTTGAAAGGTGGCTGGAGGGGAGGTTTGTGGAAAAGATGAACATCAGGGTGGTTGTGCAGTTCTCTGATACTTTTACCAGAGAAGGGTTCCTGGTTGCCCTTTTTAGTGACAATGGGTAAAGTTCTCTTCGGGTGAAATCACAGAATGCTTGTAGTCGGCCACAACCAAACACAACAATGTTGCACTGTAGCATCACCACAAAGATGGCCTTGCTGAAAGGGCCAATACAGTTAAGGAGTCAATGCGTTGGATGTTGGCCAGTAGTGATGACATTAGATAAGGGATTCAAACAACCGTATGGTCATATCACTCCACATAGCATCACCGGATGTTTCCCTTATGCGTTCCATTGGGAAAGAAGGCGGCTACCACACTGTGCCCATAGTTGTTAAAGGACTGAGAAGAGAGCTCCTGAAACGATACGTGAAGTGGCGAAGGACAGGTTAGTCGAAGCACACGCTTATAGCAAGATATACCTTGATTATCAGGGATGCAAATCACCCTCCTTAACATCTGGGGATTTGATTTGACTTCACAAACCAAGTTTGCTGTCAACAAGATATCTGCTTTTGGTCAGATGTGTAGAATTTACCAGCGTGTGTGAAAAGTCAGTCATGCTGTGTGATGGCAAATAGGGCAACATAAACAAAGCTGCCAAACACAGCACTGAACATGACACCCGAGTCAGTATGAATAAGGGCATGCATTCTGGGTTATGCACTCTTGCCTCGCATGGTGATTGTGTGGTTGGTGCTGGGTATGGGTCTGAAGGATTGTTAGATATTTCTTCCTGCTAAGGAGTCACGTGTTCGGAAGTGGCTGAGAAAGAGCCAGAATTGTGTATGGTGCTGTGCCAGGGGAACAGGATGTGGTAGAAAGCATTGTGAAGGATCGGCCAAGGAAATGTGGTGAAATGGATGCGTACATGGAAGCAGAAAGTCATGGTGACTAGCCAGTGGCTAGCGGGCACATCATAAGTCTGGTGTGTGTGTGTGTGCGTGCGTGCGTGCGTGTGTGCGTGCGTTTGTGTGTGGGGGTGTGTGTGTGTGTGTGTGTGTGTGAGAGAGAGAGAGAGAGAGAGAGAGAGAGAGAGAGAGAGAGAGAGAGAGAGAGAGAGAGAGAGAGAGAGAGAGAGAGAGAGAGAGAGAGAGAGAGAGAGAGAGAGAGAGAGAGAGAGAGAGAGAGAGAGAGAGAGAGAGAGAGAGAGAGAGAGAGAGAGAGAGAGAGAGAGAGAGAGAGAGAGAGAGAGAGAGAGAGAGAGAGAGAGAGAGAGAGAGAGAGAGAGAGAGAGAGAGAGAGAGAGAGAGAGAGAGAGAGAGAGAGAGAGAGAGAGAGAGAGAGAGAGAGAGAGACTGTGGAAAGGCATTTGTGATGTGTTTTGTTTAAGGGCGAGGATATCTAGTGTTGCAGCTCCCTCAACAGTAATGTTGGCCTTGATTCTTATTCACGATTGGGTTCTGGGTTGCAGTTGGGTTTGGGTTCCAAAGAAAGCAAGTGGGATTGAAAGCAAAGCTGATGGCGACTTGTGGCGGTGTAGGGGTGTTTCCTTTGTCACCTGAAATAAAGGATCGTCTCATTTGGGTACCCATTTGCCGGCCCACTTCTCCATGCCCCCATCCACGCATTAAACTTATCCAGCCATGGGCTAGGTTATGTCCCAGCGTTGATGTCCCTTCCACTGCCTCACCAATGCCGGCCAAATGATGGGTATTATCACTGTAGATTGGGTAACACAATCACTGCTTTGCCATGGGCTCCACCACATGTATAGGAGCGGGAAGAGGGAAGAGCCCTATGCCACACTTCATTGTAAGACGTTCGTATCAGAGATTCAAGCCCCTCATTTATCTTGTATTTGTATTTGTATTTTATTATTTATATAGCGCTTTACACCAAAGCGCTTTAGAGCATAACAACCATAATTCATTAAACATGGAACACAGAAGCAATAAAAATAAACATGATTCAAACCAGAAAAACGGTCGCGTAACTAGTAACTATCTTGCCGGGATATCCTTTTTTTTGAAGGATCAAGTCAAGCAGCTCAAGGCTTCCTTTTTTCCAACGTAATCGTGACAATCAACGGTTCTTTCTAACTTTTCTTTTTTCCACATGACAAATTAGTTGGCGCTCTGTTGCCTGCAGCTTAGATTCGCACAATATAAAAATATTCAAAATAACATTAAAATAATAAATCAGTGTGGCTGGCAGGACTTTGGCCAGCAGAAAGACTACTCCAAAGTGCAACAGAGGAGGGTGATGACCCTGATCATTGCAGCCTGTCTAACAATAGCCCAACACTGGAAAAAGAGGGACCCACCATCACAGACTGGATGGCTCCACAAGGTATGGACATTTGTCACTTTGGAGTGGATGACATATAAACTGCAGGAAAGACGGGAATCATTCCACAAAGAATGGGGGACAATTCTCCCCTATTTACAAAGTGACTACATGATCCAGTGGTGCCCCCACAACATAAGAATACTGGACATAATGTGAACTTCAAAGTGTCAGGACTATACAAAGACGAGACTATCGCCTGGGGGGGAGGGTTGAATGAATACATGTTTACTGTATTATTCTCTAAGAAAATGCCAATAAAAACGAATTATAAAAAAAATACAATTAAGCAGGATGGGACAACCCATTGCAATATTTCATAAGTGGCCAAGAAATCAGCTATGCGAATTCATAAACTGCTCTGTGTGTTGTTGTCATGGATCAGCACTCTTGCACTCGTTGGTGAGCGCCACACTTTTCTAATTACTACTGGCGTTCCGGCCAAAAGAAAATGATAGTTTGCCTATAATTACCAAGCTGGAGTGTCATTTCTTTCTGCCCAACCCATACTTGAAGGAGTGAAAAACAGAGCAAACAGCAACTTAAATTAAAAAATAACAAAAGATGGCAGGCATGCAATGACGCGCTACCCAGAAAACAATAATTATACAATGGCTAAAAAGGGCGCACTGTGTGTTGATTATTTTTAAGCAGCTTGATCCATTTCAAATAACTGGGAAATCTGATCCACTGTTTTGCTTTCTTTGGATGGTGCTGATGAATAATAATGACCGTCTGTACTGCTTTGATCTACCTGCTTTCATGGAATTTCCGAGCTCTGCAATACAGCTAGCAACCAATCATCAGATAATCAAATACCTATTGTAAATTGATGCAGGTGGTTGTGCCGCAAGCTTATCATCGTCAGCAAATGATCGCTCCCAGGAAGTTTTGTTTAAAATGACTTGACATTAAGGGCTCGATTCATGGAATGTGTTGCATGGTTCAAAGTGATTTTGCTACTTCTGAAAAGTGACTTTGCACTGCCGACACAAACCCTGATTCATGGAACTATGCAAAGTGCATTTTTGCCGTGCAAAGTCAGTGCATAGTCATTTTTGCAGTACAAAATGACTTCGCACGGACTTTGCACTGCAAAAATTTACTTTGCATAGTTCCATGAATCAGGGTTTGTGTCGGCAGTGCAAAGTCACTTTGAACCACAAAGAAATCCATAAATCGGTCCTATATGTTCCTTCTGCCCGCTTTTCTGCGAGCTGCATTTGTTAAATTGATAGTTTGCCTACATTTGGAAGGCCCAAAAGTACAGTTGATTACTGTAGGATAATTGGTCACTAAATTCCTGCAAGAAAAGTAGCCGGTCCGGAATTTGACAATCTAACTCTAACAACTACCCCAAAGAACCAAGTCAGGATCACCAGTGTCCCAAACATTACTAGTCTGGACGACGCACACTGCATAAGTCCGCCAGACAGTCAAACCGCGACCACTGAAGAAATTATAATCCAAGATGAAGAACTGGATGAGGAAGTTAATGAAGTGAAATCCCCGAACAAATCAATGGACGTAATACGGATGGATCCCCTATACAAAGAAGACAGATGGGCATGGTCTAAGTCCCATCTAACAAACATCCAAGAAAAGGACTACCCAAAAGCAAAACAAGTGCGGCAGGATTTTGAGATCAAATTCACGGAGTGTGACAAGAGGCCTCTTAGAAAAGGGCGAATTCCGGATACTCCGATGGGGGCCAGGGGATTAAATCCCACACCGGATCTCTGTACTTCACCAAAAAGATTTGACAAACTGCTCACTCCACCAAAAAAGAGACGCCTTAGTGAAATCGCAGCATCATTACAAAACGACTCGCCAAATAAGAAACCGGACATGATTGCGACTATGTCAGCTATGACGGTAGTGTTAGCTCCCTTTTGCAAACTATATGAAGCAATCAAAGAAAATGTCCAAAATAACACAGCAATATTATCGAAAGTGATGGATAAACTCACCCTCATAGAGACTCGCCTCCTGCCGACAAATCAAAAAATATCTAATTTGAACAATACCTCAGACACTAAATCGAACGCAAGACCACCATCAAGCGAACCCGCATCTACCTTGTTCACAAAAAAAGGAACTAACCTAGGGGCTGCACAAGACGTTGAGATCCAAAAAATATATTGGGAGAAAAAAATGGAAGCCCTAGAAAGAAAGATCGAAAAGCTTGAAATGTTAAACAAACATCCTAAGACTCCATCACCGACTACGGTGGCAGCCCCGGATCAAAGGGAAGATCTCCCCAAAAACCACGAACCCATTACATTGGTCTTAAACTCAAAAAATCAGAAACAAGGGACCAATGGGGCTAAGTCAGTAAATGCGCTGATATCTGATAAAGAGCGGAGAACTATGAAACCTAACCCACAAAAGACCGGAACGCTAATACCGACTTCGGGTGAAAGGTTCACCGACTCGCCGACAACAAGACTCACTAAACTACAACAAGAGACCAACAACCGAAATTCCACACTGGGCACCTCAAGATCGCCGAAATCAGTTGAAGAGTTCCTACAATGTTCAGAGGTAATGAACCTCTCTACCTACTCGGAGGATAGCATAAATATAATATCGGAATCACCGATAAAAGAGGTCCAAACAAAGTTACGATCAATCAAGCCAGATACCATCTGTCGCAATGTGAAGGCGACGCAGGGGGGTCTCAACAAAACTGAGTCCAGACTATCCCCTGAGACCCAGGTCCAAAGAACAAATGAACCAATAACATATAGTCGGGCGCTTAGATTACGATCCAGCCCACAGACTTCGAGAAAGAGTAAAGAGGACACGCAGACAACTCCAAATCGACAAATTGATTACGATGAACTTAATGTCCGGGAAAACACGTCTACAAAACCAAATAAGACGATTCGAGTTTTTAAACTGGAACAAATTCGACCAGAGAGATATTCAGTCACCTTAAACAGACCGACAATACTACAAATCATAAAGAAAGTCAAAACGCTCAAAAGAATTACTACGGAGGATCTGATATTAGTGGAACCCTATCACAAGGATAAAAAAGCAAAAGCCTTCATTCACCTAAAAGCAGAGACCGTCACATACATTCACGAATCTGCATACCAGGATCTGCATCAAATGGGGCTTCATCTGTGGGAAATAAAAAGCAGCGCCTACAACCTAGACATCGAGGAGGGCAAGAGACAAACACAAAACTGTCACTATCACTTCAGATCTCGAGTGACAAACCAACATTGGGCCCAGAGAACTCTCCGCCCCCAAAGCTCTCGAGAACACCCTGAGTATCGAACATTTTTAGATAGAGAGCGAAGAGATCAATCACCTATGATAGAAAGAACCAAGACTCACCCAACAAGTCATAAGAGTATACAAGATTATATGGCGCACTCCGGACAATCTAAAAGAAGGTTAAAAGGACAAGAGGCTTCCACCACGCTGCGTAGTAATCATAATAAGAAATCCTCGGGGGAGGACATATACATCTCCCATACCCCCCAAGAAAAAGGAGAGCTAGAAACCCAAAGAATGGGACCGTGGAATTGGATCTCCTCAAGATGGACTAAAAAACAAACAAAATAGCAATCATCAAAGGTGGTGGTGTGCGATAAAGATTCAACAAACGACCACCCAATAGCGACCTCTTTATCTTTAGCCTCCTGGAATACGAGAGGCCATAGGCACTTAACAAGGGTAGGAGATGTCAATCTGAATCAATTTGACATACTATGTCTGCAAGAAACATGGCTCTCTACACAACCAAGTCTGGACGGTTATGCGGTTGCAATTTCCCCGGCAGTAAAAGGCCTATTCGGCCGACCGTCATCTGGCTTGCTAACTGCCATAAAATCCAGCTCAGGTTTAACAGAACCCAAAATTTGGAAAAAATCATATGAAATGCTCGTAACGCTGACTTCCCACACCCATAGAAAGGTCAAGACGGAAAACTTTTGTCAAAAGACTTTAGCAATATTCAACTGCTACTGGAATCCCCAAAGAATGTCCATTAAAATTTTCTGCGACAACATGACTACGGCGATGGATCACCTCTATGCAGAATTCGATAAAATTGAAATCATAATCTGTGGTGACTTCAATGCCAAATGCATCCTACTATCTAACAACCAAGTTTGCCCAAATTTGCCCCGAGAGCGGGAAGATGCCGCCTCCAAAAGAGGTAAGGCATGGAACAAGGTTATGGCATTGCGACACATTCAAAACGTGGCGACGCTCTTTCCCTCACAAAACAACATGCCAACATGGGAACGCTTGGGCTCTCAAGCAACGTTAGACCACATTTTCGTGTCGCCCGGCCTCGTCCCAGACCTAAAAAGTTTCCAAGTTCAGAAAACGGTGAACAGTGACCATAACCTACTGAGAGCGGACTGGGTTGTTCCCCAGACTAAACCTAAAACATATGACTGGGGTACGGAAGTCAACACTCAACAAACGCGACTCAGATTGACGGAACGTGACATCGACAAAATTAAAAATTCCTGGGAGAATAAACAAAACAAAATCGGCAATAAAGATTCTGAAGAACGACCTAACTACTTGCCGCTATTACTCCCTTTCCACAAGAAAAATGCAAATGGAACTAAGGAGATGACAAATAATTTGCACACATACAATAAAGAACTGGTAAAAAAAAGACAGACTGTGCGCAGAGCACTAAGATCCGCGAAGAAAACAAATAACACTGAAGACTGGACTAACTGGCAACTGGAAGTAAAAAACTATAAAACCTGGCTCAAACACAACAGGGCCAGTCGCTATCAAAATGATGCCGAACAGATGATGTCCGCAATACAAGCAAAAAAATCTAGTCAACTCTGGTCTCTGATAAAAGACATCAACTCCACGAAGAGTTCGACTTTTACAAATGCAGTCTCAGAAGAATCCTGGATTCAATACTACACGATCCAATTCAAAAGGCCTCAAGATAACTCGATCGAGGTCATACCATCCCCAGACACTGTTTGGGTTGATCTATCTAACCCAGAAGATATCGAAGAGGCTATCAGAAAACTAAAAACCTCGAGAGCCCCGGGTCCCGATGGTCTGACTAATGTAGATTTAAAGATCTCCCCCCCTAAATGGGCGGCGGTAATCAGTGACATCTTTAAGATCTGTGGCAGAAGGAAGAAGATCCCAGAATCCTGGCAAAGAACCGTCATTATACCAATCTACAAAAAAGGACCAAGACAGGACCCGGCGAGCTATAGACCAATAGCGTTACTAGATATCCTGAGCAAACTATATGCTACTCGCCTCTTGGCTCATTTCCGGATCTGGGAGAAAAACAGCGAGGCCAACGATCATTTCCAAACGGGCTTTCAGAAACATGGCTCCACGACGATTAACCTCTTCATCTTGAATATTCTAAAAGCCAAAGTGAAAGAAGGGGCACCCAAACTCCACTTGGCTTTCGTGGACCTTTCGAAAGCCTTTGACAAGATCGATAGAGCCAGGTTATGGGCAAAGCTGCAAAGCTGGAATTGCCCGAGGAAACTATTGGAACCCATTATGGCACTTAACACGGACACAAAGATGAGAGTAAGACTTAACCAACAAGGTGATTTGTCAGAAGAAATACCTGTACAAAGAGGAGTCAAGCAGGGCTGCCCGTTTGCGCCAGCACTGTTTATCACCTTTTTAGGCGATTATCAGCACTCTGAAGTAAAGATCCGAGCGTTCCCTCCAAAAATTGGGAAAGTCAAGATCCCCCGTCTACTATACGCAGACGATATTACTATCATGGATCAAACCAAAGTGGGTCTCCAACGTAAACTATCTAACCTACAAACCTACATGGAGGACAACAGGTTAGAAATAAACAAATCCAAAACAAAAATCTTGGTTCTGGAGAAAATGAAGGTAAAGGACATTTCCAAGCCCAAACTCTACTTGGACAATGAGCTTATCGAAGTGGTCACCAACTTTAAATACCTGGGGATACAGCTTGATACATCCAAAACGGACCTCAGTTTCCAAACTCAACTCTGGGCAAAAGTAAAATGCCTAACAGCTCAAATAAGGGCGATTGACCGTAAATTTGGAAAGTTCTCCTTGCTGCCAGCGATTCTGTTCTATAAAACGAAACTAGTGCCATCCCTGACTTATGGAGCAGAAGCCTCGCTATATCTCCCGCCGCACATCTGGCCTAAACTAGAGGGATATGTGTGGAAAACACTCCTGGGCCTCCCCAAGTCTACCGCAATAGCTGCCATCAGAAGAGAGTTAGGATTGGTTTCTCTAACATCTCTAGTAAACCAAAGCGCAATGCGCTTATATAGAAAAATCATCTCAGCTGACACACTACCGATTCTGAACATCATTTACAGAGAAACTTCCACCGGTAACTGTCTCGCACTAAAAAACTGGGTGACCAGGAGACATGAAGACCTAGAAATGATCAAATGTTCCCCGACGGACCTCAAGAACAATCCTGACCGTATCAAAACAAAAATGGAAGACATGGACTGGATCACCACAATAGAGCAAGTTGCAAACTACAAATCATTGAACCATCTACCACCCTCTTTTAATAAGTTGAAAAAACCCTTAAATTATTGTGCAGAATTTCCGGAAAAAAAACTGAGAAACGTGATCATGAGAGCCCGTTTTAACCTGCTACCAACCAGAGAGATATTAGCGCTCAGAAACCAGGGCTCGGTAAGATTTTGTCGTCTCTGCAAGAACCGTAACACAATTGAAACACTAAAACACTTGATAATGGACTGCACTGCCATCAATGACATAAGAAACGCCTATCTACTCCCTCTCTCGGAGACCCTATGGCTCTGGCAGAAAGTCGATATATGGAATAGACTAATTTCCGGGGAGAACACCAAATGGTCTCAGGCATTGTCGAAATTGATCGATGTAGTGTTTACAAAAATCAAGCAGACCGATGACAATGACTTTGCTGAAATTATTTCCCCATTGGCTCCAACTTTGGCAGAATGACAACCAAGAAGCTGTCTCCCTTTTCTGTCTTCCCCCTCTCTTTCTTCTATTCCCTCCTGCTGATTTCTGAAGAGTCCCCTTCTAATCTCACTTACTAATGCTCTCGTTGACAAAACGCAGTTGTTACTGTGTAAAGTTCATTAATAAAAAAAAAAAAAAAAAAAAAAATTGGTCACTAAGGCAGTGAATAATGGTAGTTATTGACCATTGCCTGACTTATTGGCAAAAGGCTCCAGTAATAGTGCCTAGGAAGGGAAAAAAAACAATAAGAAGCCTTGTTCTCTGATCCACAACTGCTGCCGGCACAGGGTGGAGAACAGGTTTTCAGGCCGAGGAGCAAACACAACATTTGAGAACCCCAAAGTGAATACATGCACTGCTGGATCAAAGTAACAGCTGGAGCAAAACGCAGATGAAGTCTCGCCCTCTGAATTGCAGGCATCTAACAGAATTGAGTGCATGCATTCCGAGAATAGTGATTGGCTGAGAGGCAGCCAGCATTCCAGTCATGTTGCTGAGAAGCCCGTTCCGGGCGGGGAGGAGGGGGGAGCAGAGGGTAGCGGTTGGTACTGGCCTGCCAGCTGGGGGCAATGGCCTAAGCATAGCAGGGGCCATTAGCGAGAGATCAGGGTCATTTCCAGCTGGTGCAGCCCGCTAGTGAGGGCTTTATCGAAATTAGAAACCAGGGGCTGCCAACCCATGCCATGAGTAAGGATTAGGGATTCCCATTTACATGTCATGCGTGTGCCACACTGTTTGTGGACATGCTCCTTTTGAAATCCAGGAACTGCTTAGCTGCATGAGTAAGTAGTGCTATTAACTGGCAATCAACGGTAGGTACAACATCTCCTCCTTTTAGTTGCCCCCCCTACATTATTGTCACTAGGTGTTACCTTACTTTTATCAGGTTCACTGTAACCACGAACCTCGGCCAGGCTATTTCGCTGTTTCCCCTGCTCCTTCCCCCGTTTTGTTCTCTTCTTGTAACTAAGTTTGCTTCTACCAGTGCCACGATGCCCTCTGGCTGCCTTGTGCGCTTTATAAATGTAATAAATAAATAAAAAAATGAGTTCCTGCCTGACTAAAGACAGCCTCCAGTGCTTCCTGGCCCCTGACTCAATCCCCAAGACCCCACGGACCAGTGGGATGTTCCAGAAGAGTGGGATTCGCCGTTTGCTGCAGACAAAGTGCCTTGAGGACATGAAGGATAGTGCTTGGTGCCAACCGACTTTCAGAAGCCTCTGGGGTGACCACAGGAAGGTTCTTTATCAAAGTGATGCTGTCGGCCAGAGGAAGAGAGCTTGAAAACAAGGGTATTTTCCTGATGGAGTAATTCAGAGAACACAGTAGGAGCTGAGCGTAGGCCGCGAACTTGCAGTGCTAGCACAAGTAACGCGCAACATGTTTTTATTAGGTTGCTTTGTACGTACTGTGGATATCTGAAAGAACTGTGAGTGTAACTAGAGCCACGCTGTGAGACAGTAGGCCACCCTTCCATAACCTCTTGATTCATGCCAACCCGAGTGTCTCTCAGCACCCGCAAAATGAAAACAAACTATGACAATGCTAACGGTTTTGCCTTTTGTGTAGGCATGGGAAAGGCATTTTCCAGGCACTGCTGTGGTGCTATTAACTGGCAATCAATGGTAGGTGCAAAATGGTGCACGTATCTGGGCCTATACTAGCAGTGCCTGGAAAATGTGTAAAACACATACATCAGTCAAAACGGTTGGCTTTGTCAATGCTTGTTTTTAACGGGACTTCAGTGAAGGACACGCACGGTGCTTATACATCGACTGGCTGAAGGCAGATGTGTTTAAGACATTTTCATTACACCAGCAGCGTGTCTATAAGGAGACTGCTTTGAAAAAACACTGAAAGCTACTTGGGGCATAAAGCTTGCTGACACAGCTTGATGAACGCAGCTCAAAGAGATGTCAGTAGGAGGTGCTCTGGGTGGGCAGGGGCAGGAAGTGGGTGGGAATGGCCACAGGGATTAGCATGGCCACGAGCAGTCAATGGGTGGGTAAATAGCCAAACAACGCATCCACGCTTTGTGCCCCTCCTCATGTGCCATTTCTCCATAGCTGTACTCTAATGCAACAGTCTCACCTTATAAGTGACGCCTTAGCACAACCGAATAGGCAAAACTAACAATGAGAGCTACTACCATGACAGTCAAGTCCAGCGGTGCACATGTTAACCATCTAGCTGCTGAATCCCAAATTGTTTTGGTCTGTGTCAGAGTTTATTTTGTTCATAATTTTTTCATTTCCCCTGTCACTCATGAAATTAGGAGAGTCTTGCATACGGGCATGTTGGCTGTTTTGATTCCAATATAAGGACATGATGTGCACCTGACTGCACCTGTCAGCCTGTATGTCGAGGCATGTAAATCTGCTGCAGGTGTGAGGAGACAGCTACGCCATTATAATAGTATTTATTGTAACAATGGATCTAATTAGGATGTGTGAAATATCTAATTGAAAAACAAGAATATATGTTTCTATGTCTTCGGGGATGTAAATTCTGCCAAACTGTTTTTTTACACGAATGTTCTATACTTTTTTAAAAATCTTTTCTTTATTTGTGTTGGTTTTACAAAACCTTTACAAAAAGACATAAAAACGACAACATAAAAATTACAGATCATAAACATTGAACAGTTGTACTGTACTGTAGCACCAATAACAACCGTTTCTGTGATCATTTTCCTGTTGTCTCAATTCTGAGGAGAAACAAATTCATAGCTTGCAATATTTCAAATTACTAGTTGTACTGTCTTGCAGTTCTTTACTCATAGTCATATTTTTATGAGTCAATGTTCAGATTGAAGGTTGAAAGTCTATTGAATGAACCTACATTGTTTTAACAATTCAGCTATGGAGAATGTCAGAAGGGTTTCATGCCCAGAGATAATTCTATTCCAGAAATGTTCAGTAATCAGACCTTCTTCACTCCTTACATGCTTTCTGAATAGAGACAATCTCAGACTCCAAGTTCCTTCACACCCCATTAGCAGATGCCTCAGGGTTTGGTTTAAGGGAGCCCCACTTATTTTACATAGTTTGTGTAAGTCATCCTCTTGTCTTCAATGAGCAAGCACTTCCCGACAGGAAGTAGGTTCAATCTTATTCTTAAGAAATTATTTCTTACCAGACTGTCCAGGAAATTTTATCAAGTATTTCGCTAAAAACCCCAGCTTTTTATCCACGGATTGGAGGGCTTTGGGAAAGGTCACATTTCTAACCTTCTCGATTGTTTTAATCCAGTCTCCTATCTCGCCAACAGTTTTAACTTTCCTGGGGTTATTAATCAATGTCTCAAGGTTTAGATCATGTTTTAACAAAACGTCCTTGGCTTTTATTTCCAGATGGCTTAGATGTCCTGATTTCGAGCATTCCAGGTGAGCTTTAACATTCCCACACAGTGAGTTGCATTTTTGCTGTACCTATCTGCCGGTAGAGTGATGTTAACTTCCAGCTTGCTAGGGAGTCTAGAGAATTCAAGCCTAGTTCAAACCTCAGGTTCCAGGATGGAGTACTCATCGGCAAACACAAAACTTTTCTCCAGACAAGAGATTCCAGCTTATCCCAAAGTGTATTCCAAAGTAGAGGCTTAGCCTCTAGACCATAGAGGATAATTGGTATCACTTTCGCCCTAAAGAACCTGATTAAAGGGAGAATTGAAAACCTACAATATTTGGAATAGATCTTCTTCATATGAGGAATAAGTTGTAGGATCTTCATCTCTGCATCTGCCTCTACCTAGTGAATTTCGGGGACGCATATATACTATATCCCAGATAAATCAGGTCTCCTACCCATAGGATGTTGTCAGTTTCCAGGACCCAGTTGGAATATTGTATCTTTTTCTGAGTATGTTTGAAGACTACAATTTTGAATTTCAATGGGTTAATGGATAACCCATTTTCTCTAGTGTATTCTCCCAACCCCCTTCAGCAGCCGCTGCGGACCTATTGCAGTCCTGTCCAGCAGGACTATGTCATCCGTGTAGGCCAGCCAGTGAATCCTCCTTCCATTGATCACAGGGCTGCCCAACACGGACGATTGCAGGGAGTCACCCATGTCCGCTAGAAACAAGTTAAAGAAGAGAGGTGCACCCAAACACCACTGCCGGGTTCCTCTTTCCACTCTAATTGGGTCCGAAAGGTGCCCTTGTTCATCCAGGCGTACTCTCAAAGAGGTGTCCCCGTGAAACTCCATCAGCATTGCCAGGAGCGACTCCGGAATCCCCCAACTCTTCAATTTTCTCCACAAATGTGCTCGGTCAACCTGGTCGACAGCTTTCGGCAAGTCTACCCAGGTGCCATAAAGTGTAGATTCACCCTTAGCCATTGTTCGTTCGCTCACTAGATTTAAGATAAGGCCATTTAATGTAGTAGAGATACCATGCCTGAAACCTGTCTTATGACTGTGCAGTTTCTACCCAGTCCGTAAGTTCCCTCAATAGCAATTTCATAAAAATGTTACTGTCTATATCAAGGAGGGTGATGGGGCGATAACTCGCCGGATCTAGTCTATCACCCCATCCTTGAAGAATGATATGATTATTGCGGTCTTCCATGAGGGAGGGAATTGATGCTGGCTGAGTGTTTCTTTGAAAAGATGGTAAAGAAGTATGGACCAAGTCCCTGGTTCATTTTTAAGTACCTGATATGTCAGTCCATTCGGGCCTGCCGCTCTAGAAACTGAGGACTTAGCTATAATATCTATAATGTCCTCTTCCTTGAATAATAAATGCCAAGGCGCATTCGGCTGGGTGCTATCGGCCACTGGTCCAGGGTTCTTAAATATTTTAGATAAATTATCCATGCATTTAGGTTCAGGGACTAAATTACAGAGAGTACTGCTGCGGTTGGTTTACAGCTGGCCAATAACAGACCAGAAATTTCTGGTGTTGCTGTCACTTACCAGCTGCAGCTTTAGTTCTCTGTCTTGTTGAATCCCAATCATTCTTTGGTTTTTAGACCAGTTTTTATAGCCTTGACGTGCTTTTTAAACTTCCAGCCTGTATTGACACAGATTGAGTTGTGATGTCTTTAGGCCTCTGATTTTAAGTCTAAGGGCCCACTTCCTTTCCCGATTCTCCTCATCAAAACAGTGTACATGACTATCATTTTTACCTATCACGGGTTCACGTGGAGAAAGGACTGACCATATCGATTTAACAAGGAATAATCCGATAGGGTGGAGTCTGGTATTTCTTTTAGTCTACTATTTAGTTTTCTTTCTTCCTGCCTATACTTGACCAGACATATTTTGCCTATATTATTGCTTGTTATTTTTTGTCTGTGAAATTCTATAGCTGGCACTGACAGAAAAAAGTAATTCTAGACGAGAATGATCACTTCCATCATCATGTTTTATAGCCAAGGAGGAGCGCTGGGAGAAAAGACCGGGCGAGACAAAGATGTAATCTAAGCTAGATGTTGACTGACCGCGATGCCATCTGGCATTAACATCTAACTGCCCCCCTGGTTGACATATTTAACATTTTCAGCCGCCAAGAGTCCCTTCTTAGATAGCCTGGTCAGGGTGCGTTTCTCTTTCTCCCTTGTTATGTGAATGCATTCAGTGTTAAAGTCTCCTGCGAGGATTATGTTGGCTCCACCGTCTTCCAACTTAATTTTCTCCAGTAATGATGCCAATATTGCCAGACAGTCCTAGAGTTCGGAGCAGGCAGGGTTCCAATAGATGTTAATAGTAATTAGAACAGGGTCTGGTATAGTGTGTTTTAACTGGACTTTACATGCCTGGATTCCTAGTGCGTTGTTAAAGATAGCGACTATAGCTCTGATTGTAAGATTTTTAAAGGCCATCAGTAAGCCCCCTGATGGTCTGCCCATTGCTTTTTGGGATGCAGATAGGCGTGGGATGTACATCCCTCAATTTCCACAGGATTAACCAGCCATGTTTCCTGCAGCAAAAATAATATAATTTTACACAAACAAATTCTCTCTCATAGCTCTAGATTTAAAGATACTGGGACCCTGCATGCTCCACCTTACTACTCTAAAGGCCGCATGACTAAAGGGACTGCACTCCCACCCCCAGTTTCTGTAGAAATTGGGATAGTAGTTCTGGAAGTAGTGTCAAGACATTTTCCTGGGCAGATCCTCCATTAGCTGACTTCCTGGCATCTAGAACAGTTCTCTCCGAGCCCAAACTGACCCCTGAGCAAGATGCTTTCGATGCCGCCTAATTCTGAGACTTCCTTTGTTTGGCCTCTGCTGGAGAACATATTTCTCTAAGTTTCTCGATGCATTCGGAATGGCCATCTTTGCCTTCCTTGATGTGAGACACACTTCTGCCAGGAAGAAGTTACCAGAGTGTGGAAATGTCACGACCTCTATATCTTTTGAGGCCAGAAGATAAAGACTTGACACTTTTTTGAACTGTGCCAAAATCACATTTCGACTAAGTGATTTATGATTGGTGGTATTAGACAGTAGTTGCAGCCATACTGTCAGAATCGCAAACTCCGAAATGTCTTCCTCCACATTCACTTCGGAGCTCAAGGTTCCGCCACAGACAGGATCACCAATGCTGTTTTTCTCAGGTACTTCCTTTAGCTCCATTGACTTCCCAGTTCCATTCCATATTTTCGGGCTATCCAAGGTTTTCCCATGGGTTGTATCTGACTCCATCGATGCCTTAATTAAGGTTGGCTTTTCATGTGATAGTTGAGGTGTTTTTTGAGGTTGTTTTAAGAATATAGGCACTAATTTTAAGTCTTTTTTCATAGTGGCACTTTGAGATCTGTCCTCGGCGATGTTCATCTTCTGTGCGGACACATTTTTCTGTAAAAATATTGGAGCCCATGAGATGCTTCCTGTTGCCATTCCTTTTTGGATCTTTGCTTTTGCACTGCCTTGTTGTACCGTAGTCGGAGCTTTTAAAGAGACCTTTGCAGCATGGTTTTCCCCCTCAGCTAGACCATTTAACGATTCCATGTGAAAGTCTGTGTGGAGGCCCAAACCTCCATTTGTGATCTCTAAGGCTTCTTCTAATTGATCTTTCTGTTTTTTTCGAGCTTGATTTTTTGGTTTTCTTGTTTTTGCGGACTCAGCAGTTGTTGGGGTGTGAGCCAACTCAAATCCGCAACTATGCCTTCTCCGCTGCTTTCTTGCCCTTTCTCAAACGTGTCGTTGTTACTGGGGAGCGAAACATTCTTAATAAGTAAGTTCCTCCCTGAGGTCTTTACTCTTGGATTTTTCTGATTCTTAGGTTTTTTGGTGGCTCTCTTAGATTGCGGAGGGAGAATATTTTCTCTTCTTTCCCTTCTTCCTCTCTTTTTTGTTTTTCTTCTTCCTCTATAGTTTTGCTGACTGGCGAGTATCCATTCCTCCTGTGTCTCTTCTATATTTTTTACCGACTCCCAAATTAGAATCAAGGAGGGTTTGTTGTTTATCTCCACTCTCTCTTCCATAACATTGGTGAAATGCCTGAACTCTTCTTGTGTGGATTCCGATAATGGGGTATCGTCAAAAGGAAGGATCATGCCATTTTCTCTTTGTTCATCAGTGGCTAAGGGCCTATTTTCTAACTGTTGTAGGAGCCCGTGTAGCAGGTGTTGGACGGTTTCCTCTTCTTTTCTAATTGAGGACACAGAAGCTTGGATTGATGAAATATCCATGCCTTGTTTCACCACTTCTACCCTTGTTTCTTTAATTGTTGGTATGACGGTAGAATTAATGGCATTGCTCACCCCCACCACTGTTATATCGCAGTTAGCCATCTCCTTGGTTAATTCAAGGAGTGTTCCGGCTTATGAATGAACCTCTGTTTTGAGAAGCTCGAAAACAGAGAGCTGGGAGCTCAATACAAAGTTCAAAGCAGGGAGTGTTCCTTCGTTGGTATGTGGACTAACCGCGTCTGCTATCATAGCAGATGACGTTGTACCTATGTTCGTATTCACTTGTCTCTCCTCACAGATCTGCCTCTTAGCGTGCTGTAATGATAGAGGTTCTCCTCCCCCACTTACTTGCCCATGGTTCGTGGGGCTTACCTCCACCATTTCTAGCACATCTGGCTCCATTTGGGAGGATGACCACGTCATTTCTACATCACTTTCCATGTCATTTAAGCTTTTATTTCTCTTTTTCCCAAAATGATCTTTCATTTATTTTTAGATTTTGTTAGTGGTTATTGTGTATTCCAGCTCCCGTTTCCAGTGATGTAATAATAGTGAATGCACCTCTTTAGGGTCTTCCCTCCCCCCTTGAGTGCATAGGGGACCTTGGGAGTGCACTTGAGCCCGAGTTATCATGTTGACTAATTGTGCAGTCGGGGTGGTGCTGGATGTCAATTCTATAGGTCCAGAGGTTGACGGAGGATCTAAATATGAACCATCCCATTCTGGTACTCTTAAGGAGTCAACTAACGTTGTGCTTCGCAATTTCATTCTGTTCACCCTTTTAATAGGACTCCGAGTGTTTTGAGGAGCTTCTATATGTCAGTCCCAAAAATGACGTCAGCCCTGGCCTGAGGAAAAATAGAGGAACCTTAATGTGTGGGGCTATGCGCAGGGCTCCTGTGGTACCCTTTGTTAGGTCGTAGCACAAACAGTGAGGAATAAAGATGGGCCAAGCTACAGATTCCTATCCAATGCTATAATTCACCTTCTCCGCCACTGTGAGAAGCAGTCAATAATAAATCGACAATATATCAGTATGTCAATGGTATGTAACATGTGGTAAGCGGCCCAACGGCGCTCAGCAGCCACTCAGCAGCCATGCCATGACATGCCAGCAGTTTTAGCAGTTACACAGTTTCAACAGGGTTTCAGCAGAGTCTAAGGCAGTCCCCCGCCGCATCCACAACCACTGCCGCTACTCCGCTCAGCTTTGCTCACCAACGGACCTGACCGTACCAAACATACCGTACCATACTGTACCGCTCATACTGTTCGTCTCCAAACAGGTTTCGAGGGGAATAATAAATCACGGAAAAGTACTTTTACTGTGCAGTACTTTTTGTCGCCACACGATTTTCCAGGTCAATTCACTCGATAGACTCGGAGCACTCGGCTCCCACTCCGGACGCTTCTAAGCTCCGGGCAATGCAGGGCTAATCCGAGACTAAACCGAACAAGATGCAAGGTGCAATGGTGTGTGCTACTCACTACTCACAGACCTCTCTGGTCAGGCAGTGACACGTCTCAGTGTTTTCGTTTCGTGAGACCAGCTACGCCAATTGCATCGAAAAGCTCTCAAAGCTGGAGAGATTGAGGAGAGGACCTCAGAATGTAAGAATGTAGTCAAGCCGCACCTCTCGCACATCCGGGACTGCTGAATGAGGCCGCCTCCGCCTAACAGAAATATCAACTAGGTATTCTATCCGCTTGCATACGGAATGAAGCAACAACTCGCTCATCCGAAGTGTGGGCCTGGTTTTCAAAATGTTCTATACATTTACAGGAATTTACCGCGATTTGAAATTGGTAATGATCTGCTCTTCTTGGGTTAGTTACTGCACATTGTACTGAGCTCTTTGTGAATGGTAGTAGATTTGCTCCTAACCACCACAGCAAGATCTAGAGCCAGGTCTGTAGGCACACTGTTCGTGTTTTCGACTCACGGTTGAGGGTTATCCCTTCATCCCATTGACAGGAAAGGCAAATGTTGATGCTAAAACAGAACCTGTTTTATTTATTGTTCGCTTGTTAGGCGCTTATACAGTAAGTAAAGCCTGTTTCAATGCGCCCACAGGGCAACAAGGAGGGGACATGGGAATTAAACACATTAACATACACAAAATATTAAATACAGTGGGGAGGGGAGCATGGCCACTGGCAGTCAATGGGTGGGTAAGTAGGCCATCCATTGTTGAATGTGGTCCCATTGGTTGAAGAAGAAAGAGGACATGAGCTATGAAAATGCAAGAATGCAATTGGTGTAGTATTTGGTCTAACTGCACCTCTAGTAAATTTGGGAGGCTGGCTCTATTTCAGGGAAGCAGCTACATTATTATTTTGGGGACTGGAATTCCACCAATTCCGTTAAGTCGTTTGCCTTTATAACGCCAACTGTCGGTCACTAACTTTAAACATCTTCGGAGTCCACGTCCACTTGCCAATAGTAGATTACTGCGGGGACAGATCTGTCTGTTTCTTGACATGGGCTTGCATATAATTACCTAAAATAAGTCCCTTTGAAATGAAAATAAAGCTTTTTCGGTTAGAAGAAAAGGGGGCGAAATGATGGCAGAAGGGGGAGGTATAGATGGGGAAGAGGGTAAAGTGGATGAACCCCAATGAAGTGTAAGAGAAATGAAAATTTGGTTAAACAAAATGGAGGAAAAAATCTGATTGACCTATCCTCCGGACCAGAAGGATATTTCTGACACAGCACTCGTTCTTTATTGCAGTGCCTGGGCGCCCTGAAAAATAGTGTTTGTTATCTGTGAAAGAAAGAATTGGGCATTACAAACTATGAGGTCTCTGGAGGAAAGCAAGAACAAGCTCCTTGAAGCCTGTGACCGTTGCTCCCCATGCAGTGCCAGATTAAAGTAGGAGGTGGGAAGATGACAGCAGCTGCAAGCCAGGGCTTGTCCTTGACTATCATGTGGATGCACTTCCATTAGAAAGTCGCAGTGTGAAACTAATGAACATTGCTCAAATAAGATGTTCTGTGGGTAGGTTCCCATTCAGGGCGGTCTGCAACCAGGTTTCTCCTCAATGTGCCTTTCACAAAGGCTAAATCTCTTAAATCAATTCACCAAATAGTTTGACCTCAGATAATGTCCTCTTTTGTATTTCTCATAAAATTATTTTCTTCTCATGACCTCAGATTATATTCATTTTTAACATGTTTTCCAATTATTTTATCCTCAACAAGTGTTTCACCACTGACTGCGCTGTGGATCATCAGGAGGAAATTGATTTTCTATAAAATGAAAGGAAAGAATAATAATGTAAACTAGGCATGGAGTTGATGATCTCCAATTTCCAAATAGTATTAGTAAATAGCTGGGGTGCCCGGCATTGTCAGTGTCTTTTCCAAAAAATGATCAAGTAATGGAAGAACAGTACTGTTTCACCCCCTGCCTTACAGATTAAAAGAAAATAACTGTGACCGTCAGCAATGTGGGAACACCTCTGTTTTGCCTCATTTGTCATCTCACCCATCAAGTAGATTTGGAGAAATATTAGCTCTTCGTTTGGAGGTGGGAGTAAAGATCCAGCTCGATGGTAGACTTGTCCCTGCACTTTGAAAGTTGGCATAAAGCCAGGTTCTCGAATTTCTTGAGTTGTGCCAAAATTGAAAGCATGAATTGTACTTTCTGATGTTTTCCAGGAAATGTTTTGATGTAGGTGTGGCCCCGAACATAAATCTTCCGAAAGGATCAGGAGGAGGGCAGAGAGGAGTTAGTTTGACTTTTCCATTTGACCAACGTATTCCTGGTGGCTCTTCTTTCCATTTGTATGCTCCGTAATGAGTGCAAATGGTTTCCATGCTTCCAATCACAATATTTGGATGCAGATGGTAATTGTGATTTACATCATAAGAAAATGCTGCTCTTTTTAAATCCCTCTGCATATCATTTGCCCTGATGGTTGTGGCTCTTGTCCTCATGCTAGCAAGGCATGCTTTAGTTTTCTTTGGTGTCTCATGTGCCGTGGAGGATGTTGCTCTTTTCCTCATTTCAGTAAGTCTTGCTTCAGTTTGGTCTCGCATCTCCTTTGCCCTGGAGAAAGTTGCTCTTCTCCTCTGGTCGGCAAGTCGTGCTGCTGTTTGTTGTTGTGTTTCAGAAGCTCTTGATATTGATTTTCGCTTTGCATCAGATGGAGCTTTTCCAAGGATGTTCGTTTTTTGGGAGGCATGTTTCAGTCACTTTATGGCTCCAGCACATTTGATAAAAAATGCAAGAAATATTGACTGATAAGTGCCCTCGTCTCGTGAGGTAAACTTAAGTAAACGGTAACCTTGCCATTTCCCAGATTTGACACTTTTCCGAATTTTGCCTCCTTCTAGTACCTACTGAGAGGCATGATAAAAAAAAACATTTTAATTCTTTTTTTTATTCCCTTTAAAAATGCTTTAATAAACACTTTCGAACTGTATACAGTATTAATACATTTCAAAGGAATAATCAACACATCGAACATTTTGCTTCAGACACTTTTCCAAATGTGTCCTCCTTTTAGAGCCTACTGTAGTGAATCGGAGTGAGCATCAGAAAATGAGTGTCTACGGAGTGAATTCTTTGCATCCAAACATGCATAACAACCTTGCCCCAGACAAATGAGGACTCCATGCAAAATTTGGTAGTAGTGGGTTCAGCTGTGTGGATTTGTATAGCCGGACAAACATACACACATGCATGCATTCAGCTTTATATATAAAGATGAAAATTCACTGACTGTGATTTCCTGGATAGATACTAGTTTTCTTTGAAGATGTTTCATTCATATTTTCGGTTTCTTAGACAATTTTCTAAAAAGTGTAAGCATTTGGAGGGATTCAATTAATGGATACTCTTTACTGATCCATTGCTATGTGTCAACTCAGCCTATTGTGGCAGTGCATTTTTTATGTACACATCTATAATCTTAAAATCTATTGCTGTGCCATTGCTATATATACCAAACTTTTAGGTTAGAATGGGCCTCATTAGCCCCGGGAAGTCAAGCACCAGCAAATTCTAAGTCCCCATTCTCATATAGTCCTATGGGACTCTGAGAGTGGGGACATGAAAGCACCGACACAGTTGCTAACGGCTCCAGTACTTCTGTGAGCAGGCTGGCTACCATGGCCTCTGTGCCCGGCAGCGTCAGACCTGTCGGGCACAACGCACATGGCAGGCAGACTCAGAGTTTGCTAGTCCGGAAACAAGGGTGCCGGTGAGCTTACTGGCACTCTTGTTTCCAGACCAGCAAACTCGTAATGAAGCCCAATGTGTTGAAAATTATGGGTCAAATAGAGATGAAGAAATATTGTAGAATTGGCCATGGTTCTTACCTTAGATATTCTTTTTCCTATGGTGGTTACAGATTAAATGTCTATCATACCACCATCTTTTCACCTGTTTTGCATGTGTTAGAAACAAATAGCGTCCGTTTATAATGACAGGGGTGGCGTAACCGCGTTAACGAGATGGGGTAATGACATCATCGCATAATAGACAAGATTTTGCTAGTCTCAATACTTTTTTACGGGAACTACACAGAGTTGTGTAAAGTTTTAATATTAAGGATGCTCTTGTTTTTTGGGACCTACCCGCATTCTGGATATTAATTTTGTATGTAAATATTACTGATTATCCAGCAATAGTGTTTAATGAGTATAATGGTCTATGCATAATAATGTAAGGATGTGATATTGTCATCACTTTGTGCCGCCATTTTGATTGCTTACTCTTCTCGTTATGTTAAAAAAATGTATATGAATGGTAGGCTAAAGGTTATGAGATAAGGAACAAGCATGACCACGTCATATATACGATTACAGAAATAGAACTGATCTACTGGTACATTCTGATCAGAAATACTTATTACAAAAAACAAGAAAAGGTCCAACCGCCTGTAATAACAGAAATACATATAGGTCATTGTCCTGATTATGTTCGGAGAAACACGAGTCCATTTTGTTTATCCATTTAGTTTCCATCTTCCTTAATAGGGTCTCTTTACTACCTTCCCATAAAATGTATAAGGGAAGCGGCCAAGGCTCAATACATCTGCAAAGTGAGTAACAATTAACTGATCAATTCATTTGGACATTCCTGCATTCATTACACAAGACACCGGGCATGCACTTTTTGTAGATAATGTTTTTGTTCAAGCTACAGGGCTCTTGTGTTACGTCAAGGTGGACTTATGGTGTTATTGTGTTCATGCACAGGTTGTATTCTGAGGGAATACAACATGTATAGGCGCGTTATAAATGTCATATCATATCAGACACATCTCTGGTGCCTCAGATATTGTAGAGCATGAACACTGTATTTGATGTCAGCTGGCATCACTCCCTGCCTTGTCCTGGTGTCTGACACAAATGAAATGACTAGTCAAGGGCAGTGGTGGAAGATGTCTGGTCAGCGCTGGCAGGATGAGGCTGGCCAATTTTCATTGCTTGTATCAGAGTGCAGGTCAACCTTGTTACGCCCCTGATACAATGCTTGTTTTTTTTTGTGTGCTTCTACTTTTCACATAAGGTTAGCACCAACATTATGTTTTTTACAAAGTCATCCATTGGCCCGAAGCAGAGGAGAGGTGGCATCTGCCGCTGTCAACCAAAGTCAAAGAGCTAAGAGAGCATGTGCGGTCTTGCATTACTTAAATGAAACACCAGAGGGCGTGCTGTCTTAAATCTGATTTTAGAGGAGCCGCAGCATGTTCTTTCAAAATTATTAAAAAAGTGAGATAAAAGTTGGCATAGTAAAAAAGAAGTCAGGAAAACATATTTCTCCAAAGCTCCAATGTTTACAGAACAAACAAGGTGCACAATTATTTCTAAATAGAAAGGGGCTAGAAATACTGCAAATACATGAGTGCAGTGTTTTGGGATTAACATCCCACTACTACCTGCAACCTCCTTTCATTTTGCAGTCAAAATGGTGCTCTTTACCTTCCTGCAGCTGAGGCTCACCTGTTAGGTGAGGGGGATGCATGCAGCTTCATAAGGAACTTTGAGGAATCCACGCACCACCTTTTATCTTGCCAGCTCCCCCTCTCACCCAGCTCCTTGTTAAGGAACCCCTGTAGGGTATCAGCATTTATCTATCTGAAACTGACGTTTTGGAGCCATCCGACCATCAAGTGGGAGGGGCGGGCAGCTGCAGAAATTCATTTGTGTCCCGGTAGACTTCTGGGAGAATCAACTCTGACACCTGGCCCCCTGCCCTGATTGCAACGAAATGCTGTTCTTCACGACAGCTGTTGCCCTGCCCTGGCAGGCAAAAGTTCCAGCACGGCCAACTGAGAACAGCACCTGAGCAAGTTAGAGTGAGGTCTGAGCTCGTGCTCACCCTGCCTTCCACCTTACTGAGGAAGGCCCTCGAGATAAACTCTTCACCATTCGGCTTCCTAATGTATACTGCACTCTGCCAGAGATACCAGACAGCTCCAGGGTGCCTCAGACCATCTCCTCACAACTACCTTACCTGGAGTGCACCACGACCCCCACGTTGCCATGGCCACACTGTGACCTCTGTACTCAAAGATGCTACAGATGTACGAACTAAGCCACTCACACACGGCAACTGAATAGCCCCCACAAGAGGTATAAAACAACAGTATGTACCACTGCTAGAGTCAACTTACATATCACAGTCCTGGACACTGCATCTGAGCACCACAGGAGCGCACGGTTCCCCTCTGGACACAAGTACCCCTACAGTTGTGAAACACTTGTGTACTGGCGCCAGGGGTCAAGTCCTAAGAATTAAAGTGGGGGGACTCATCCACAAACGCAATCGGATGTGACGCTATCAGAAATTAGCATATCAAGGTGAAATATGCACATTTCATTAAATTGGCTTTGCATAACCACCAAAATTGCACAGGACGAATGCCATTTGCCTTTCATAAAATCAACACACACACAAAAACCGAGAGAGAATATTTTCTTCTAATAGCGTATTTGAAAACATTAAAAGGTGTGCATGTTTTAAACTCCAAGAACCAATACAAATGTTTTCCCTGGGACTTTCAGCATCGAAATGAGATATTTCACCGTTAGTTTGTTATTTTTCATCAGGTAATATAGTAAATTGGTAAAGGCTCCAGCCTGGAAACCTGACAACTGCTTTTAGATCCTCGAGGTAGTCTTTAATTCATAAATCCAAATAGGACATTCAACGTTTCTCATTTTAGCAGGGGGGACTGAGTCCACCCTCTGAAAAAAAGTGGGTGGACTCCGTCCCCCCGCGTGTACCCTCGACTTGAGCCCTGACTGGCGCGTTATACATGCCATATCATACCTATGCTCTTGACACAGTACACCTAGTAAGATAACCGGGCGGGCGCAGAGCTCAGGGTACTTGCAGTCTGCATGCGTCAACACAACAGCTAAGCTAGCTTGCGTTTTCCCCTGGTCTCCCCACTGACCTACCCCCACCCTCGCAATCTTCCAGATCCGGCAAAGCACCTAGAGACCATGCAAATGGCAGAGATGTGCACTATAAATACCATTAGAAGAACACAACATGGCATACCATGACATCATTATATGTTTAAGATGCAAAGCTTTCAAAAACAGTGAGCAGCGGAGAAAAGCAATCACGTTATTATTTAAGGCCCTCTTTAAGGTGTGGTGTTGGGATATTGCCAAATCTGCTTATCGGGTGGAAAAAAGGGCTTTGCCCTCTTTCAATGCCTTTTAATGACTTTGAGATGAATGCAGAAGTGTGGAGGCGCAATGAAAAATGACTAGAAATAGGCGCCTTGATGCCTGCTGTGGACTGCTACTGTGGATGGGGGCACCGACCCTCTGCCCTGTCCCACCAGAAGAAAGAGCAGCAGGCATGGCTAGCCATAGGCGGGGAAGGGAAAGATTGCAGCCGCATCGATGATAACATGGCATTGGATGCAACACACGCTCTGATAGTGCTGGCAGCGTCTATGCAGTGCAAACAATACAATTAATGAAGGAATCGATGATTAGGCTGTACACATGCGCCCTCCTGTGGCTAGCCAGAGATCCATCCATTTGACAAATGGCGGTATTCTTTTACTAATTATTTTACAGAGAGAATTGAATAGCACCGAACGACTTCAGATAAAGTGAAATACATGTCTCTTAGATATGTGTATGTAGGTGTGTAACTCCACATCGCACACAAGATTGAACAAAGCCATGCAATGTCAAAAGATGCCTGACCTGTCCTCATATCTACGGTGCAGGATTACAAAATCACAGGAGGTTTCACATGTGCGTCCAGCAATGTTGTCTATCTGAGTATGTGTATGAAATGTCCCTTTGGGGGGCTACTATGTTGGGAAAATTGGCCAGCAACTACATAAGTGGACAGATCTACACAGACAAACTTCAAGCGATGATGTAAGGACATGCTAACTTTTGTGCAGGCTGCACTTTTTGGAACCACTTTTGTGCACTTTTATGCAGTCTGCACTTTTTGGAACCAACTCACACCCTGGATGACTTTGAAATTGCAGGGATGAAAGGTAACTTTAGGACAGAAAATGCACGACAAACATATGAATACAAAAGCATGCAGACTTTCAATACACTTGAAAATGGTTTAAATGGACATTGTGGCTTCATGAGTCACTATCCCGAATAGTAAATCCCATTCTTTGCACCCATAGCAAACCAGAGGATAAAAATAGAGGGACCTGTTTTTTTCCCGATAACATTGTCTATTGCTCTTTACTGACACATCCCCAACCGCACCTGCTTCTCTGATGCAAAGTTATGTTGCTATACGTATTACTGCCCAGGCCCTACCAGCTCTTGAAAAACTCTGCCCATAAGCTTCCCAGAGGCTGTTTAGTGCTCTGTTTCCATGCCAAACATTTTTTCCTTTGCCCCAACCAGATGTGCAGAAGCACACTCTCAATACAACAGTATCCTTTCACACCAGCCTTCACAAGCCAAAGGGCCAAAACATGAATAATGGTTCCACCGCCTTATTGGCTTTCTGGGAGGACAATAATGAAAATGTGACCAATAGCCTAAATCCTTTTCTAAATACAAGTGTCCAACAAGTGACTTGCTGGATTTTCTATCCCAAGCTTAAACGTAGGTGGACATGGTGGGCAACAGGCTTAGTGGAGATGTACACGCAAAGGACTATGTGCAGCCTGTAATAGGTTTGCACATGCTATGACTGACACTACCCCATTGCTTCATGCCTCTTTGAGAGCAGCCCTGCACAGTTGTTTCTCTTGCCTGCATGCATGTCATTTTCAGTGCCCCACTTAAATCTTTGTGACTAGAATGCGTGGTGGGAACTTTTGAAGTGTAAGGCTCCTTGTGCAGGAAAGCAATCAGAGGCAGGCACGCAGTGGCACCCCGAGACATTTTTCATAGGGGGGACCTGAAGAAGTCACTGGGGTGGCACACCAAAACAAACACATAGAGGCAGGCGGGCTGGAGCCAGCATTTTTATAAGGGTGGCAGTGGGCCCCCTTGGCCACTCCTTGTTGGCGCCTCTGCAGACATGAACAGATAAGATATTCCAGAGGTGAATCCATGGGCTGCCTTGCTATTCCAAAAGAATAATTCTCGTCCTTTGCCTGATGAAGTAATTTGAAAATATCTTCGTTAGCCTAACTACGGCATCATCTTGTATTTTTTAGAGCAACACATTTTATATTACCCTTGGCTAACACAGTACAAGGAAACTGAACTCTAGGTGTATATGGTTAAAGGGAAGTTATGATTAAGTTGGCCTAGTGAAAACCTACGCGATGCCAGTGAAATACTTTTATAATGACATTTCTTTTGGTTAAGTTTGTTTAATAAACACTTATGAAATGTCAGTAAAAAAAGCTTTGTTTAGGCGACGTTATTTTTGCAGTGCACCTGAAGTAAGAAAAATGACGGGCTATACCCATTAAGGGAGCTCAAGGTAGCAACAGGTTATAGAAACCCGGCATTTGAGTCACCTGTGCAAAGCAGCGATGGGGGCCCAGAAAGAGTTCCCGAGCAAGATATAATCTCTAAGGTCCCGAAGGACAAGGAGAGATGCAATAAGGAGAAAAGTGAACAACCAAGTACATCTCTAGAAATAGGACGAGAAATAACGATATGGAAAGGAGAAACAAAGAAGACTAATGAGTTAGCCCTTATATAGAATGAATAGATGGGTGGTCAGATTTTACTCAAACTTGATGGTAAGAGCATCGTGGATGTGAGGCAGAAGGAAAATCGAGAGGAACAGAAATTAAGGGATAAACAAAGGCAAAGACATAGGCCCTCATTACGACCCTGGCGGAAAGTAACTGACCTGACCGCCATAGCGTAAATAGCGTTTCCGCCATTGCACGACGGAGTAAAGTGCAGCTAATTCTGACCCATCGGGCACGAGCACTACGCCATGGCGGAAGTGCAAAGTCCGCGATGGCGGAAATGTCCCCAAAACGCCCCTCACCGCCGTCGTACGGCGCCCTAGGTGCAATTCCGCCACCCATCATAGCGGTCACCGTAATGAGCGGCAATCGGAAAATACGGTGACCGTAAATATACGGAAACGGAAGTAAAAACATGGTCCCGGAACGGGAAACAGCACGCCGTACACCTATAAAATCAGAATCCCCACACAACCATTAAAAATACCACCCTGAGACACATCCCAACCCGTCATCCACCCTAGTGAAAACAATAAAAATGGGAAAAGTAGCGAAAAAAGCGTGCAACCGCAAGCGGCAGGTCCACTTCTCCCCTGAGGAACTCACCGTGCTGACAGAGACCCTCCAGGAGAATGCTGCCGTCGTCTTCTCGACGCAAATGACCAGGACGGCACTTGCGAACAAGAAGGCCATATGGGCCCTGGTGGCACAGCGGGTAAGTGCGGTGGGGACCGCACCCCGCAACCCACAGCAATGCAGAAAGCGATGGGACGACTTGCGGATACGCGTACGGAGCATACTATCCGCCAACCGTAACATTGCCACAGCTACCGGGGGAGGATCGGAATCACCCATCAAGTTGACCCCCTGGGAAGAAATCTGTGCCTCCACCATTGGAATGGAGAGTATAGAGGGAGTCGGAGGGATGGAGAAAGGAGTGCAGACATCCGAAGAATCAGGTAGGTGGGCCAAATAAAACAATGCTAAATCCACAATGTCCAATCATGTGAAGTACCATGTGTCCACATAGTGCAACAGAAACACATGTCCAGGAGAACGTCCACATACATTGGCCTGATAGCGCACCTTAAAAGTCACATTAAATACATAAATAATTAAAAATCCTAAAAACACCCTCTACACGAGCAGCAGGAACACCCTAACTGCAGGCTGCAAAACAACTGCATCCTCAATCCACACAAAAATGAAACCACCTCCAAGGCCCTGACCCAAATCACCCTAAGGTACCACCCCAATGCATGTGATACATTGCCATTCCAATTTCCACAGACCCATTAATAACGCTTGCCCTCCTTCACTCCACCACAGGGTCCGATTCAAACGATGAGCTCCAGGACACCCCTACCAGCACACCTGCAAAGAGGGCCAAGACCAACGGCCAAAGACCCTCCACCTCAGCTGCACGGATCAAGACACGGCAGCAGCACAAATCAAGTGGCAGCACACAGGAGGGGACTTCAACAGGCACCCCAGCAGCCAGCATGCCCACAACAGCACCACCACAGGTCCCCCCAATGGATGCCACAGAAGGCACTGCTTCTGGTGGCAGCAGCACCATAGGTGACACTGCATTAATGGCAGCATGCTCCGACACAGAAAACGGTGATGTCGATCTAGGATCCATCCATGACCTGTCTCAATCCCCCTGTTTGTTTCATCCCGTACACCATGAGGATACCACGCAGGGGCACCCACAAGACGACGACTGGCCATCCCCCACAAGCCCTGTGTCAAGGCAACATGAGGTGATCAGCCCCTCTGTGACACCACCGCAAATAGGCATGGCCCAGCAGAGGCAACAGTCCCTCGACCAGGTGATCGTGCAACAGCAGCAACTGGCCACGCTCCTCAAGGACCATGCTGATGAATGTGGGGGTACTAAGGCAGCCATAGAAACATCTACTGAGACACTAAGGGCACAAATGGAGAGAAGCACCGAGAGCCTGAGGGCACAAATGGAGAGAAGCACCGAGAGCCTGAGGGTACAAATGGAGAGAAGCACCGAGAGCCTGAGGGGGGAACTGCATGCGACTTCCCAAGACGTATGTGCTGAACTTGCCGCTGTGCGCCGTGTGCTCACTGAGCTCTCACAAACCCTTAGGGACATGCATGGACGTGAGCAGGCAGAGACATCATCCGTTGCAAGTTCCGTCCAGGGCAGCCCCCAACGTAGATCTGGGAGGAACCTGCGCTCCACAGGCAGGGGTGCCCCTGATACCCGGAGAGGGGGCTTGCAATAGCGTCTGCCCACTGACAATGAGCATCTTTGGACACTGGTGTTCGGGGGGAGGTAGGAGGGTGGAGGGGGTGTGTTGGGCTTACTTGGGTGGCGGGTCGATGGGGTGTGTAACATAATTTCACATATGCTATAAACATTTCACAATCATCCAATGAGATGTGTGGACATTGATCTTTGTGTACGAGTCCTTTATAGGCGTACAGTCCATATTGTGCATGTTCCAGACACACACAGTGCCACAAGTCCCGTGCCCATGTATCAGCCACCAGGCGTGAGTGCTAGAAGCATGAATCTATGATAATCTGACGAATTTCACGGGCCTCCTGTGCCTCGCGGACTCCTTGAGGTGCTGCCACATCCCCACCCTCATCATGACCATCTTCAGGTGCTTGCAGTTCTGCGTCAGGGGGCATGGGCACATTTCTACGTACGCACATGTTGTGTAGCATGACACATGCCATGACCATCTTTGCAACCTTCTCATGGCGGTACAGGAGTGCCCCGCCAGACCTGCTGAGGCAGCGGAAACGACCCTTCAGTAGGCCGAATGCCTGTTCTATGACCACACGGGTACGTGAGTGGGCATGGTTGTAGTCCTCCTCATGCTGGTTCTGTGGGTTCCGGAGTGGTGTAAGGAGCAATCTCTTCAGTGGATACCCGGCATCACCTGTATGTGGACAATAAAGGATGTTTGTGGAATGACATTGCTACGTACGCATCCCCCCCCCCCCCCCTTCCTGCCAGGTCATTGCCGCATCACATACCCCACATTATCATGCATGAAATGAGACTCACCGAGTAGCCAGGATCTGTTCCCTGCGTGTCGCTCCATGTAGCGTGGTATTGTAGAGTTCCTCAAGACCATAGAATCATGGGTTGATCCAGGAAATCGGGCACAACAATGTGTAATTATCCTGTTGGAGTCACACACCATTTGTACATTAAGAGAATGATATTGTTTTCGGTTGCGGTACTGGGCCTCCATGGCATGTGGGACAACCAATTCCACATGGGTGCAGTCGATGGCACCAATGCAACCTGGTATGCCGGCAAGTGCATGGAATCCAACTTTTGTGTTCGTAATTTCCTGCTCCGAGCGTGGTAGAGAGATGTAGTCGTCTGCGTGCTTCAGGAGGGCATCGAGCACTTGCAATAGTGTCCGTGACAACAGTGGCTGTGAAATGCCATGCAACTGTCCGACTGTGTGCTGGTAGGTGCCTGTGGCCAGGAAGTGGAGTACAGACACCACCTTCAGTAGGGGTGGGATGGCGGTTGGGCTATCTATCATGCTGACAAGGTCAGCGTGTGTCATGTCCACAATGGCGGTTATGGTGTCCCGGTCCAAACGGTAGAGGGTGTGGATCTGCTCATCAGTGAGGTTGAACGGATGTGCTCGGAGGCGTGGGATTGCGGCTGCCTGTGTGGTGGTAGTGGCTGTGCTGGTGGGCCTTGCTGGCCCTGCCTTGCCCTCCTCCTGCGTCTCCTCTGTGCGGCCGGTTGTTGTAGTAGTTGGTGTTCGTCTTCTTCTTGTAGTTGGAGTACTTGCAGTGCTATCAGGTCCCCCAGGCCCAACATCGCTAGTCCTGCCGGTAGCATGTTGGAGTGGGTGTGGTTGTGGGAGGGGGTTGGGTGTGCAATTTATGTGTTTTCAGTTTGTATAGCCTCCACCTGTGGTGATTCATTCCACCTGTGCAAGCTGCAATCCCCTTTGGGCGAGCACGTCCCACACACAACGCTGCAATTCGACGCATGGCATCTTGCTATTACAATCATGTATTTAATCCCGATGGCAGTGAAATATTGGTTCATATGTTCATTCTGCTATGGTCCCATTGTTTCACATACTATCTTTGCAGTTGCGAACAAACTTGTGAAGGGTCAGTGGAATGTAGTACTCGATTAACGGTGGACCCTCATGCAGCACTGTACTGCGGTTCACCGACGGGCGGGGCGTCCCATTTGTGAGTGAAGCCAGTTGCCATTTTCACACACTGCCGCACTACACGGATGGATTTGTGATTTCAAGCGGTCACAGATGCCTTTTCGACGTGATGTTGCAAATGAGGAATTCGAAGGACAGAGCTTTCGGTTTTCAGCTAGCGGCGAGGAGACGCCCACAGGTCTGACTGCAGATATAAAGTTCTATTGTTTAATGTCCTTCGGACAGGGGCCATGGCGAGAATGCAATGATTGATATGAATAGTATGGGATGCGCAATAGCGTAGTGGACGATAAGGCCGGACGTTCCCAAATACATGTCACTTCACAACACTGGAATTCCGGGCTGGAGCACAGTGGATTTTGCAGACTGCATTACGCACAGACTCAATGGAAATTGCACATGTTATGTGAGTAAATAATCAGGCGTTTTCATACCGGGATGAGGGAATGATGTATGGATGCATGGACAGATGATTTAATAGAGAGTTTGCCATGTACATGGCTTTTTGGAATCTATCCACTTCCCCTGCGCTATGTGATGCAGGGCTGCCATAGTGGGACCATCGTCTATCTGCCCTTGTTGAACCCTCCCTGTCTCGACGCGCCTTCATACACTTGTGTCTATGCACGTTACTAATCCCATCTAATGGATTCTGTTTTAACAGACGCATGCACACAAACACTCGTTTGTAATAGTGTTTTCACCTCGATTTATATAGTTAAGATTCGCAAGTGGTTTTTGGGTGGGAATAATCCTTTTGAGTGGGCTAGCATGCATATGGCTGTGGATTTAGTGTGATCATTGAAGTGAGTAATTCAAATGAAGTTCTGATGCCCATACTTTTCTTTTTCATTTCATTTGGGTGACAGGTATCTCCTCCCCTTTTGCCGCTGCCATCTGTATGCCACTCCTGCAGATGGCTTTTACTCCCGACACCTGCTGCTTCGTGTTAATCAGTGGAGCACCATTACGATCTTATGGGACGATCGGCAATGGGCCACATGCCCTTACGCAGTACTAGTGGCTAGGAGCAACATTTCGACCTTTCAGCTGGACTAGTGCCTACCTAATGGGACGGCCCTGCGGTTCTAGGCGCTTCCATGTTGCCTTTTTGAACGTGAATGTAGCCCCTGTGTACCATGAAGGAACAGGGCGTCACACAAGAAGAGGCTGGTCATTTATTGCGGATGCAGCCTACAATGATGAAAAATATTTTGGAGTTCATGACCTAATAGCTGTATGGGCTTGGTGATTTTGTTGTGCATTAAATTTTGATTATGATATTGACCGTGTAGCGTTATTCTTTGCAAGTAATGTAGCATATTCCTATTTGTGGAGCGATGTATTGTGAGAAGATCTGCATTGGGTTCCGGCTTCTGAGTATAGTTGCGTGGTACTGTACTGGGCGCGTTTGCCTACGAAGCCCAGTGAGGTCAGGGATAGGGGCTGCCATTATGACTGTTTTAATGATGTCATGCTCAGGGGCGGGGGATTAGCTTTTGTGTAACAGATGCCGGTCAGCCAGGTGGATTGGTGGAATGATGTGATTATCAGAATATGGCTGGTCACAGGTGCCTGTGTTTGCGTGCGTTTCTTGGAGTGAGACTGAGGTCATGTCCATTGGAATAGCTTCTGTATTCGTGCCATCTGTGCCCTGCAGCTCCCATTGGCCCCTCTTGAGATGAGCCTGGCTGCTCAGTCACTCTGCCAACTTGTGTGGTACATGCTTATGCTGATGGTTGGTTTGTTTACTGGCAGGAGTACAGGGCTGGGGCAGTCTCACTCAGGATACTGCTTTGAATGTTGCCTTACACTGGTGTCAAGCGATGGGGGGCCTGTTTTTGTTTGTCTCATATTTCAGTTCATGTTGCTGTACTTGGACCTTCACATGCCTGTGCTGCATCAGTACGGCAATGGTGACATGGCAAATATGGATGGCCACTCACATGGCACTTGGAGCCCCTACATTCATTTGTTCGTTGGCATGCATGGGTGACTTGTACATTTCACTGGTTGCATTGTGTGACTTCATTGCACCTACGAGGAGTTGTGCAATGTGGCCAGGGAGTGGTGTACGGGCACTCAGTAGGGCCTTTTACGGTTGGTTCGCGATGCCGTACTTCTCGCCATGGCGGAATGGTACTTTCCGCCATGCTTGATGGCGTTAGGTGAATGTCCGCTAGGGTCAGAATTCGCGTACCGTTGCGCCATGGTGGTAATTACGGTTTCGCATGGCGCGCGTGCGCGTACTTGGTGCAGTTAGCGTTGGCGTTCACTACGGTGTCGCTAATGGCATCGTACTTTACGGTGACGGGTCATAATCGCACCGAGCGCTATTCGATGGCGGTATTGCATTTCCGCCATCGTTTTTCGATTTCCGCAAGGGTCGTAATGAGGGCCATAGAGATTAAGAGATACGGTGAGTAGATGAGAGAAGAGATATGAAAAGAGAAGCAGAAGTAATGATTCTTAATCCAGAGGTGACATGGGAGAACTTAGAAGAGTTCAACCCAGCACATGAGCAAATGACAGGTCCATCCAGAGTAAATCTGAAGGATGAATTCGACTCTAGAAATATTGGGGACGCAATCGATATAGTCTATCATGATATGAGGAGTAAGGAAGTATTGCAGGGAAAGGCTAAGAATGATTGACTCAAAAGTACGGAGCTGTACAACAGAGAGGGAGCCTCATGCATTTTTGAGCCAGCTGAGCTGTCTTTAGATAGACTGACTCTGAATGAAAATGAAGACGAGAGAAATCACACAAGTTGGGGTCAGGTGGGCCCTGGAGGGTGTTTTCAATGGATAAGGAAGTAAGATGGTCAGATTTAGACCTCCCTATATCTCGGGCGTCAGAATCATTGACGCGGCTAAATCGACCTAAAGAGCAATCCCATGTCCAGAGGGGGGACTTGCCACTGCATGGAAGCAGGCTAAGGTCGCTGCCAGGTACAAGGCAGAGAGGAACCATTGTCCCTGCTATGAACAGACAGACGATGGATGATGGATGCGAGTTTGGGATTTCACAGTTTCCTTTATTTAGAGAAAGGAGGAGCTAGGCCACAGTGTATACCTTGGCCACAGATAAGAGAAGGATAACTTAACGTGCAGAAATCCCGAGGTTACATTCTGGTTATGGGAAATGGATACATGAGTAAGGGAAAGTTTCAGGAGGCAACACATTAACTACAGGGGACATTAAAGGTCTCCTGATTGTCATCCTTGGGAAAAGGACTGATGACGTTTGGTCAAGGACAGGGTATTCTAGTGTTACCAAGCTAAACAGTGCTCTCGATGGAGCACCGTTCAATACTGAAGGGTGACGGGTTAGAACGCGCTTGGAGTGCTGTATCCGGACATGACAGACATGAGAGCCATAATTATGCCAAGGGCTGCCAGAAGCAGCTCAAGAAATTGGTGGGCATGGAAGCGAAGCAGTGGTCAGAAATATAACTGGCCATTGTGCATTATTGGAAGCTTTTGCAAGAGAAGAATCAAAAGAAAGACGATGCCAGGAAAGGAGAAGAGGCAAAGATAGTCTAGAAAGAACTGTCCAAGGACGCCATTGAAGGGGCAATATTGACTATTGGAGATGGATCAGGTTTATAGAAAGCAGAAAATATTCCGTAGGTGAATAACCACAGGCAGTTTGATCAAGGTAATAACTGAGCTGCATCACGGGAAGGGAAGGCTTGAAAGGTAGGGGCTTCCAGAATAATGAGGGATACTTCCAGAATAATCAAGGTGGATTTCAAAACACGCAGAGCAATAATCAAGGCATACAGGAGGGGCAAATTAGAAGACCTCCGCCTGTATGGCATGTGGTATGACAGGGCACCTTGTCGTACAAAATGAGCAATTCTCAAGAGGGGACTACAAACCCGCCTGCGTATTCACAGCAGGATTGAGATGGGTTTGCTCAGAATCAACCGGTGCAGCAGACACAAGTGCTCAGAGTGCGGCAAGACTTTCAAAACGCAGCAGGCAACAATGAACTCGCCACAAGGGCAGTCACAGCAGCCACCCGTGCAGATAGAGCAAAAACAGGGCAAGTAATGTCTCCTAGACGAGGGGGTGTTATTGTTGATGGATGGAATCCTTTTACAGGTACAGGGATGCAAATGTATCCACAATAGGACACCTCAGTGGGAGACTTGATGTGTTCGATACTATTGGGGATGCCAAAATCCTTTAAGAGAAACAGAAGGTTAACGTCAACATAAGGAGGCAAATCTTTTTTTTTTTTTTTGTGGACATGGGTGCAATACGCTCATGTATATAAGAAGGGAAGGACGTTTTTTGATGTCTGGAAATGCCCTGAATACCCAAGGGTTCACAGGAGCTACAAGTAGAGTTCATGCTTACTGACGCATTGCCAGTATCTATAAGAGAGTGTGACATGTCTGTGCCATTATTGTATTTAAGGCAGACATCTGTCCGCATATTGGGTCGAGATTTAATGACCAAGTTGAACATGACAATTTTGTTCACTAATTAAGGCATAGTGTGTTCAACACCAGGAATGCGTTATTTAAAAGTGAAGTGAATCTATTATGGCATTTACAGGACAGGTAGCCATACGAGTACCCTGAGAACCAGAAGTGTTTCACTATGGGGTACGCGTTCTGTTGAACATGGCTGCCAGGCTTAATGGGCAGAAATGTGAGAAAACCTGATTTTATTCAGGCCAAAGATACCTATGGATGAAGAGGAGGGGCGTGTCTTTTCTTTAGAATTACAAGCAGTTATAGTGCAAGGAGAATTAGCTATGCTGATAGAATTGATTATGATGAAAGACAATGGTGCACAGTGATTGCCATTTGGGAGGGTTACAGATTGACTAACAACACTAATAAGGATTTGTTTAGAGATCATCAATCAGATGACGAAGTAGTATTTAAGATAAAGTATTACTTATTAGGTAAGAGCAATTAAATGTGGAGTTCCTCAGAAAAATGATGCTAGCACGGAAGCACCTTGAATATTTTTAGATAAATGGCAGGACGAAAGTGCCAGTTTCATTATGGACCACAGAATAGGTCCTGATGACGTAGGCCTACAGAAGGGAGCAGCGGAAATGAAGATTAAATTGAAACCAGTAACTATTTTACCTCAAGCACGACGGTATACCATGTCTCTTGAGGCCGATGAAGGTATCTTTAAAGTTAGAATTATGAGGAGTTCTATGATGAGCTCCCGAGGGTGAAGGAAAGTGCGTTGGCAACTGGGGAGATTCTCTTTATTGACGGTTCTTCGAGAATCAATCAAAAATGATGGGCAAAGATATACAGATGCTGCTGTGGTGAAGCACACGGCCAATGGTGAACTTGGAGTATTGATAAATGCACGACTACCGTCTCACTTTTCGGCACAAGCTGCAGAATTAGTGGCGCTGATTGTCGGGCTGGAGAATCACGCAGACCAGGAAGTAACGGTGTACAATGACTCCGCCTATGTGACGTCGACTGTACACGAAGGACTAAAACATTGGGCACAGAGGGGGTACCTCTGAGTGGATGGCATGCCAGTGCAACACGCAGCATTATTGGACAGACTCAGCAATGCACTGCAACTCCCAGTAGTCATCGCAGTTGTTAAGATGTAGAGTTCAAATTAAAAGGGCATATTTTATCTCACATGGAAATTGAAAACAGAATAAGGAAGCAAGATGTGGTGTATGTATAGAAGTTATTATAGTGTTTGACATGTCTGATGTGAATGAAAGCATGATGTGATGATATGTGTGTTTAACTATTATAGTAATTTATTTAGAATTTAATTGATAGAGATTCAAGGGGAAGCGCCTCAAGATAAGAAAGACTTGTGGATGCAGAAAGGGTGTTCTTTAAGCATTGTGTGCAACAAGACAGCACTGGCAAACTGATAATGCCTGTAGCCTTATTAAGGGTGGCGTTGGAACAGCTACACCACCCTGCACACGTTATTAGAGAGAACCTCGCTGCATCGAGTGCAGAGGATTGGTTAGTTCCAAATTTAGTAGAACACATTGCATTTTATGTAGTAAAATGTGTTGTATGTCAACAGTTTACTGCTGAGCACATATTGCACACAATTAAAGGAGTTTTCAAAGACCTATTGATCCCTTTCAGCATTTGCATATCGACTAGATCGACATGCTACAAGTATATAATGAATGAAGATATATGATCATAGTGGTATGTCCTTTCTCGGGGTGGAGTGAAGCTGGATTGTGTACATACCCAGACCCCACCTGTGCAGCCACATTTTTTGTATGAGAAGTGTTTCCTAGATGGGGAATATGTGCAATATTGAGTTTAGATAAATGGCCCTCATTTTTGGTAAATGAAGTCTGTGAATACATAAGCTTGTTGTTTAGTATAAAGCACAAGTTTTAATTGGCATGTCACCCGCAGGCGAACAAGATCTGTGAGAAACTCAATGACCTGCTTAAAGAAAGAATAGTCAAATTAAAATTGACCCTGGAGAAAGGATGGTTGCACTGCCTACCACTGGCATTGTATGCATTGAGAAACCATCCAGGTTCAGACCACCATTTTACCCCCCACGAGATAGTGACAGGGAGGCAAATGAGGACACTTCTCACACCTCCATTTAGAAATAGAAGTGATGCCTAGCCGGCAACAGAATTGTTAGGAAAGTAGCTATGTGATTACCTAATGTGTATGACTTCAAGTATCTCTGTCATTTCAGATCAGCTCAAGTGACAGGGGTGTGGGCAGCGCAGAACACAGAAGGAGATGCTACAACAACCAGAGTTGATCAGCTTTGTCTTCCCAAACTTTACCTCAGAGATGTGGTCCTAATCCACAACTTTACTAGAAGGTGCCACAAGCCTCATTTTAATGGCCCCTTCATAGTAGAGGACGCAACACCGTCTGCAGTCAAGGTACAAAGCAAACACACATGGATAAGTTCTTGGAGACCTGAAGATCTATACTGCAGAATCCCTATCAACCCCACCCCCATCAGAAGCAAGCATTGGGGAAGAATCACAGCACGTGCAGACTAGGTCTATGACAAGGAAGAATGCCGCAAGCTGTCGAATAAAGACAAATAGTATATTGGACTGTGGCTTATTTCGAGACACTGTTTTCAGTGACTAAAAAGGAGTTAAGGGAAGCTATTTGTTCTTGAGCCACAGGAATTTGTTGACATTGGACTGAGATATGTCTAAGTCTTGAGCGTAAAGGATAGCATGCCAGATTTGGAGTTCCTTTTGGACGACTGGAAAAGGGAGCAGTACCCCGATTTCTTTCTTACCGACTTTCTTTTTGGAAGTGCCTATGGTGGTGCCCAATGACAACATTTCACAGATCTTTCTTGCTGTGTTCCTGTTCGTTTGGCATGCTTACCCTGCGCTTGTGGGGAGAACTACTAGCGTTCATCTTTTCCTGGAAGATCCTAAGAATGGCCCAATGTTGAGGAGAGTTCTTGCAGCTATCATTGAGCAGATCCTTCAGCTTCCTCAGTACAGTGGGGAAAATACAAATGACCCTGCAACCAGATAAAGCGCATAGACTGCTCAGCCTAGTGTTTTACTATCTGGTTGAAGAATGTCAACATCTTGTTGGGAGACAAACTGATGTTAGAACCTTCCTGCGAGACCTGAGAAACAATGCAGCACTTAATGAAATATTGAGAGACATCATAATCCAAGTAAATAGATACTCTGAAAGAACATTAAGAGTTGAAAGAGACTTTCGAGGAAGGAGATCCAAAGGTCTATTGATTGAGGAACTTTGTTTCATGCTGAAGGAGAGTCTTCATGTTGTCTGGTCAAAGGCCAATTCATGGCATCCACTGAGAATTTGTGTTCATCATAGTATAACCAGCTGAGGCTGATCGAGGAACTTTTTGAGTGGACTCAGCAGATTCCAAAAGTAGTGCATGATGTTGCCCCATTAAAAATGTTATTTCCTTCCTTAAAAGTAACATGGGCAGCATCAATAGAAATTCCGTTATGGTAGACCAAGAGAGACGTCCACGATGTGCAAAAAGTTATTGCTGTAAGTGGTCCTACCTTTGCATCATCTACACTTGTATTGTGTTCATAGCGGTATTACTCTCACTTACGCTGCGCACGGCTTACTATGAAGAGACACATGAAGTAAAGATTCCTGTGTATCTTCCTGTACAAGAGAAGGGTACAGACGTGGTAACTACTAGGCAACTAAGACCTTTTGTAGTTATCCCTACTTTAGTGGTACACACAAGAGCTTATGGTCCTGTGATAAATAAACCTAGGTTACCTTTTGGAAAAAGGTCACATATGGAGATTATGCAATACATTTTTATGCCTAAATCTTATGTTGATAGGATGAAACTTCTAGAACTTTCTCCTACACAGATAGCACATGTAAATACACCCAGTACACTGACAAATGTTTCCATGATTGGTCCAATAGGAAGAAACTATGCTGACATACTTCATGAGATGATTGTAGAGGATCATAAGAGAAGAACCAGACCTAGGAGAAGTGCTAGGTAGGGTAATCATGAGCTAAGTGATTACCTGGAAAGTACAGCACATTTTCGAAATAACATTTGGTACAAACTAAGAATCTTGTGATCAGATACGAAAAGAGTGAAAGGAGCTGAAATCACACAGGAAGTGAATAAAGGACTTGAGAGTCCAGGAAAATCTGCAGAAGAAATTTGTAGATGGGAGAATAGAGGCCAGATGCAGATTTGTCGATCAGTGTTATCACCAGATGGCTGGGAAGAAGGAGTGGTAATCTGCAGAGCCTGGGTGATCATTGGTTGTTACAAGCCAGTCATTGACATTGTGCAAAATGGATGCAAGCCATTATGGCCTGGACTTGCTAAACTACTGACCTGGGTCGAAGACAGAGGAGGACCCTTGCAGATAGTGCCTTTGGAGAGTGCAAAGCTGTGCTTCAGAAACAATGGCACAAGAAAAGTTGGAGAAAATCAGAACTGTGGTTGTATCTTTGATGTACTAGGAATGGAACTGGGAACAGCAGTGATCATGGATCATTATTGGGCTTGTGGATCCAGAGCTTATATGAAGCTGCCCAAAGATTGGGGAGGACGATGGTCACTGGTGAATGTTCATGTTCTAGCATTGGTGATTCCTAAAAGTGATTTGAATCTTGGCAGTTTCCCGAAAGCAGATGCTCACCTAAGGAAGAAGAGATCTGTGGAGCTGATTAATCGAATGAAGAGGGAGAACTACTTCTCTGCCAAGTCAATAGAAGCCTTTGACCCCATCCTGTATGAGCACAGACTGTTCAGCCAGACTTCGTCAGTATTCACATTGATCTTTATGCCGAGTATCCAAGTTGGAGCAAATACCAAATGGCTGCAGATTACCAGATGGGAATTGCTGCAGATAATCAACACAACCATAAAGGGTATGCCTACATATTATCCCCACCAAAAATATTGCTGTACATATGTTAATTTGTCTCGCCATAGGTGATATTTTTGGGGGGATAATTTGTGGGGAGGGGGATGCGGGGGTGTCCCCCACACATTTAAAAATAATGCGGGGGTTGCTGGGGTGTCCCCCGCAGGGTCCATGGCTCAATATCGCTGCAAAAATATGGCAATATTTTCGTATCGCAATATTTTTGGGGGGAAAGTAACACATGGAACCCCACAAAGGGATTCAATGCTGTCAGAGAAGAGATGAGAGCCATACGCCTGATGACTCTTCCGAATAGGTACGTCCTAGACATGATCACAGCAAAGGATGGAGGTGTGTGTGCAAAAATTGGAGAATCATGTTGCACGTTCATACCTTCTCACGATGATGAGAATGGCACCTTGAAAGAGGCCATAGAGATGCTAATGAAGCTACACGTCCAGATGATAGACGAGGTAGAAGATATTACTAATGACATCTGGTTTGGATCACTCTTTTCTTGGGTTCCCCAATGGATAGCAGCCATGTTCAAGTTCCTTGGAGCCCTGATCGTGTTGGTGTTGCTTGGATTCTGTGTGATCAAGATAATAATCACACAATGCAAGAAGACAGCAAAGAAAGCCATGGGGGTGAAGATCATGATTGATATTGAGTCAGGATGGAAGGCCAGAGATCTGACAGATGAGGAAATCAGAGACTTTGTGAAGGCCAGTATCCATGCACCTGAGGGAACGAAGTTCCTATATCCAAAGAACCATAAGAAATATGTGGGAAAATGGATCTATTGCAGCCCAAGTGGACAGTGCATGCTCATGCACTAGAACAAGGATGAGCATGTGAAATCAGCTGGATTTCTGAAGGGAGTCATAAAGATATGGATCCCAAAGAAGCATTACTTCAAACGAGGATGCCTAGACGTGAAGGATGATGGGAAAATGGTCGATGAATCGCCCAGAGGGGGGAGTGTAGAGAAGGAGCTAAGTAGCCCCACCTCAATCACCTCGCCCATATTGCCTATACGTTGGGAACCAGAGTGTGAGACACGTGCGGTACCACTGACAATAATGATACCAAAGAGAATCCTAGAAGCATGGTTCCCATTTAGAATACTATACCTGCATATGAGACAGTATGATGGCCATTTTAAGAAAATCCTGGAAGAAACAGATCTGTTGAATGACGAAAAAGAATGGTGACGTCATGCATAGAAGAACTGACGTACATAGAAAAGATACAGAAACTAGAGAATGCAGATATTCTATAAGGCATAAAGAAAGTATGGAAGATAAGTAACATTTTGGGATCAAGATGAAGAAACTTATGCTACAAAACGAATTAAGATATCAAGCTGTTTTACACGTCTACATATGCAAAGAAACACAAGCAGACAAAGTATGCTTGAGGCTAGCTTATAGTGAATAGATTGTGACCTGCGCCACTATATACATATATATATATATATTGGAGTCAGTAAAGAATGGATGTTTCCACTACGTGTTATAGCAGGGCTGGGCTAAAGACAGAAGGCTTTGTTTCCAGTTTGGCGCAGTTAGGAAACACATTAATCAAAAGTGAATCTCAGAAAGGCGAGGCTGAATGAGCCAAGAAGCCAAGGCCATATCAGGCTGGAGTGAGCAGACCTTGGTTACAAATCGTGTGAAAGAACGAAGCTCCTGTTCAGGAGGCTTGGACAAAAACACGAAAGACCTCAGAGGTCTATTAGAAAAATAGTATTTTAATACACTAGAAGCTCGATTTTTGTGGGCTTCAGTCATGTGGAGAGAAGAAGTTGGATGAGCATGATGGTCACACCTACACATGAGGGCAGAGCGTGCCTTCACTCCCCTAAATTCTCCAGAGCAAGGGAACACTCCCAAGGACAAGTTCAAAGCACTAATTGACAGCAGACCACTGAGGTGATGATGTATGATTATGCTAATTGGTGGGAAACTATGGTTAAGACTAGCTCAACAGCACCTGGAGGCTCAGCCTGTGTACTGCTAGGTTAGAAGTCAACCAATGGTAGAGGACTGCATGATTAAGGGTCCTATAGTTGTGTAACCAATGGGACGTTGTGTATTTAGTGACGTTCATAGTGTCCTGTTTAAGGGGAGGGCTAAGTTGCCCCACCTGTTGTTTAGAAACAAATCTTTTTCTTCTATTGACCTAAAATAAGTATGGATTGTATACTTAGATGTTCCTTAAGACCCTATCACACTTGCCACTAGGTTTTTGTAGTTTGCCACGTAGGATGACGTTAGTAATACGTAGGTTCACGTCACCTATGATGACTTTTTGTTATAAAAGGAAGCTTTTTTCAAAATGCATTGAGAGAGAACTTACGCTGAGACGTCCGGTGTACTCCCTGTTTTAGATAATTGATATTAAAACAGTTATCCTTTTTCCAACTATCTGAGTCGTTTCAATGATTGATGTTTGAATAATTTCTGCATCCCCATCCATCTCAAGGGTATTGGTACCTTATCTTAAAGGGCTGGAAACCCCCAGTTCAGATGTTTAAAAATTCTGTTTTCCATATGACAGGGATCTTCGATTCCTGCTTCTTTTGTAAATTAAAATGGTGCTTATCTATTGGTAATGACAGGTACGCCCCTTTCCACATGGCTCTTTAATTTTGCTTGAAAAACAAAAACAAAGGTCAGGCCGTTTTTGTTTCAGTGTTTAAAATCATGCCATTCATGTGAAAGGTACTTCTTTTTGGGGCCTTTAAATGCACCCCACACACATGACCTCAAAGCATCCATCGATGTTGACACCTTATATCAAATGACACCAAACATACACTTACAAACTCATATTATATCAAACGACCTCAACACAAATACTCTCAGTTAATAGAATCAATAGCCTACAATGTAAACTCTTAGTAACTTCTTCCTACAACATCTCGTACCAAACAACAACTAAACTGCACATGCCAAGTACAATCCCATATACATCAGTATACAAACAAAACACAACATGCTATGAATGTATCCAAGCATTCACTCATTAGCTGCAATCCCCCAGAAAGGGGCGAGTTAAGACTTCAGCAACCTTGGTTTTATTTTACACTACGTTTAGTGCCAGTGTTAGTTGTATATGTAATATATACCAGGTTACCTTAGCGCGGCCATTCCCAGCATTGTTAGCCTTCAACTCTGTATAGTTATGTATAGTTTACTATCTCAGACCATGCTCTCAACTTGCTGTAACTGAACGTGTGTCCTCAGCTTGTAACAAACGATATCTGTAAGTAACCAACGCTGTGATACCTGCTGGTTTGGGTGTGTAACCAATGCAATAAATAAATAAATAAGTAAAATGTGTATATAAAAGCATATATGTATTTACTATGAAGGTTCATTAACGATTTCAACAAACATTGAAGATTGTTGTACTAGACCTCCCGAATGTAAAGGCTACGTGTCCTTCTGACAAGTTCGTTCCATGGAACGTTTCTGGATCTACTATGGATCTATACACACCTGACAGACTCCATTAGGCATTTAGAGACCGACAGAGGGTCATTGTGGGAATTGAACAATGTGTGGCACTGATCCGCCGTCCCCCAAGGCAATGCAAGCACGTTGACACTAGAGTCATGCTTTGGTATAATTTAGAGATTGATAACTCTGCATCACTGTCAGCAATGCTTAACAACGCATTGGCTGTGCATAATAAAGTAAATATATATATATTTGCACAGGTCAATTGCTATATGCTAATTAGATGTTTACATGCACTATGCACTTTATCATGTAAATGCACTATGCACTTTATTATAACTAACTTTAGTATTATATCCATGATAATGCTGCTTTGCATATTTGCACAGTTATGCTGGTAGATACCACCATCCAGCTATGCACTAGACACTTTATTTACTGATGCCAGTGATAGGGTTTTTTTTATTGGTTACCCTCTTGTCCATTACTATTTGGCAATGGCAAGAGACATTACAGCTAACATTTACCTTGGGGCCATTATGGCCGCCATGGTTCACATAACTCATATATTGCCATGCTCTGCCTAGCATCATTAGCTGTTCGGCGTAAGTGGCATTTTGAATACATTACCTAAGAGCAGCATTTTCGAACATCAGCTCTTAGTGTCTCATTGCCCGCACAATTTCGGGCATTTTATTGAATAACACGGTAACATGACAACTTCAAAGACATGCACAGATTATTAATGCCAGATTAACGTTTGATAAATTATGTATGTTGAGAAATATTTGGTATTCTGCATTCACTCTCCAATAACGGAGTTGTTTGCATTGGCGTTGCAAACAGTCTATGTAAACAGATACTCCAACGCAAACATGCATAGTGCCTAGAATGAGGTTGACATGTATTCACTATGAGAATTGTGCAGTCTTTTGTAAGTGTTAAGATGTCTGCCGTGTTGGAATCGAGGTAGTGGTTAATCATTTTTGGAGACACTCTACATTGAAAATAGGGGATAGAGATGTTTGAGCCTATATATAGTCACCTTGTCTATGTTTACACTTTTCTACGTGATCAAGCGGTCTGTGTACCGTGAAACGCGTTGTTTTGTGCTTTTTTCTTATCCATGCTGACATTTAAATAAAGGCATGTTAGTTTGGAATAACTTGGGTTTGTTTGCCTCAGTATAGAGAGTCATCAGGGCTTTCTCTATTTGTTTTTGGGAGTGCATTCCGCCAACTTCATCCCGTCTCCATCACGGACCGGGAAATGGGTTTTTCTTAAATATATATATATATATATATATATATATATATATATATATATATATATATATATATATATATATATATATATATATATATGCATAAACTTGTAAATCTAGAACTGCATTATTCATGTAGAATCTATAAGGTGCACAGCATAGCCCTAACTCCCGAGCACTCACCAGTCCTTACCTGTGAGACAGTCAACACAACATGCATCAGGAAGCGGCCCCACACAGCAAGGAGCCAGAGTGAGGGTGAGCCGGATGTTACGGTTCAGCTCATCCTCTGATATTGAAACCGTGCAGAGGAGGAGGTGCAGGCAAGTGGGTCTGGGGGGAAAGGGGAAGGTGAGCGCACAATGGGATTTTGGGGGATCATCCGAAAATTGAAAATGGGCATGACGAAAGATTAGGAGGGCAGGTGTGGGGGGGGGACCCCCAAAAAGGAAAGACGTCCAAAATACTGCAAAGTGGTGCTTGGTAAGGCAGCAGAGCGGCCTAAAAGCCAAGTGGCATATAATGGCACCACGAAGACATGGAACTGTTGTGAGCACATGCATGTAATTTCATGACATGCATCAGCAACTTTCTATCCTCTGTTTCTTCTGTCACTCTTTCGATCAAACAGTACCAGCTGCAGCAAAGACTGACAGCAGAAACGACCAATCCAAACATGGCTAAGAAACCTGCAGGGCTTCTTCCCTCAGCTAGACCCTTAGAAGTACTTGAAATAAATACGTGAGCATTAGTATATTTTGAGGCTTCCGAAGTAGAGGGCAGACCCCACAGGGCTTCGAGCAATTTTGTAAAGGACCTACTCGGTCATATTAAACATGGAAAAAATACTATCTAGCGGACCGTGATGGTCCTTTTCTAAAAACCTGTTTATTAAAGGAAAAATACATTTCTTCCCATGCAACAATCTCTGAATATTTTTTTAAAGTGAGTCTGCACTTGGCGTACAATGGACGTACCGGCGAGCCGACACTTTAGATATACTGACTTACCAACATACAATGCATTACTGGAACATTTCAGTGTCCAGGTGGCATTCCATGGCTGTAACTTCACATGTACCTCACCCTTTCAGAGGGCACTCCATTGGCCGTATCCAGGCCACATGACACAGTACCACTTTCTATTTATAGGCAGTCCACTCCACTGTCTTCTTATTTGCATTTTGCAAGATGGCCACCACAGCCCGTTACAGCGGTAGCAGCAGACTCATCGAGCACCTCAGTAGCAGGCATTTTATATTGTATAACCTTGACGTTTGCCCAAAAGCTGTTTACTCTTCATAACCATTGTAACGACAACCACCTGTTCCACCCCTTGACCAGATCGTATCATCATCAAAACAATGTATTGTGTTGCATTCTGCCATTACAACATAAATACATTAAAACAAAATATGAGCTTTACAAAAATCAAAGATTCACATCATCTTATAAAATTGCTGCCTTCGCATCTGCCTTCGCATCTGCCTTCATCCTCCTCTCTCTCCCACTACAGACTCTGGGTCTCATCATGAGTCTGGCGGTAACCCTTAAATGCAGTGGTAGCACTATTACTGCCTCATTTAAGGGTCCGCCAGATCAAGGCCTTGGCGGATTTCCCCCCAGCTCTGAGCTGGGGGGAAATCCGCTGCAAATTTGCTGATTTTCGGCGCTATTACCACTGGCGGGAAATCTGCCGACTATAATAGCGCAAATTTTCCCCATTGGGCCCAATGGGGAATGAGGAATTCCCGAATGAGCCCAATGGGGAATGGGCATTAACCGCTCTGCCAAACCCGTGATCCGGTGCTAATAGCGCTGAGGGGTTTGGCGGTAGGGCTAATAGCACCAGCGGTAATAGCGCCGGCGTTACCGCACAACTCGTGATGAGGCCCTCTATCTTGACTCGCCATTACTAATACCCTTGACAGACTTGACCTAGTCATGAGGATCCACCTGAAACTTTCCTTCAAGCGTAACAACTGGTACGACTCCGAACTTGCAGTCCTGAAACACAAGTGCAAAGCTGCGGAATGGAAGTGGCAGACCTCAGGCTAACCCCCTGACCAACTGGTCTGTCGGTTGCTCCAAAGGCAATACAGGCCCTCCATCCATGACAAGAAAATGACCCACATTCAAGCTTGCATCTCTGGTGCCTCCAAAAACATGGCTGAACTCTTTAAAATCTGCAGGAAACTAGCCAACCCTTCCACAGTCTCCTCCTCACCTCTTCCCTCCCAGGCCCTCTGCAACGCACTGGCCACACACTTTGCTGCAAATACTTCGGACGTCCTGAGCACCCTTGCGCCCCTGTCCCCGCCCCTGCTGCCTCCTATGCCTCCTTCTCTCCTATCACACCTGATGAGGTCACCAGAGTTGTCAGCTCCATGAAGGTCTCCTCCAAACAGGTTTCCCCTGCTCCTCCAGAACCTTTAGGGACAATATTGGCTCTCTTGCTCCTGCACTTGCTGATTTCTGCAACCACTCTTTTGCTTCTGGATCTTTCCCCTCCTCCCTCAAGCACTCCCTTGTGCGCCCCCTACTGAAAAAACCTTCTTCAGACCTGTCTTGTCCAACCAACAACCGCCCATTTCTATCACCCCCTTCCTTGGGAAACTCTTGTAGAAGCTGGTCTTCCCCCAACTGACCCAGCACACTGAACTTGTTGGTTGTCTCCACGACTATCAATCTGGATTCCAAACATCCAGAGACATGGAAACTGCTATTCTGAGCACCGGTGAGGAACTGCTTGCATCTCTTGATTCCAACTCTCGAGCTGTTCTCATTCTACTTGACCGTTCCTCTGCATTTAATAGGGTCAACCACTGCATCACCATAAAACAGCTCCACGATAACCTAGGTATCTCGGTGCGGGCACTGGACTTGCTGAACTCCTTCCTCAGTGACTGCCCATACCAGGTTATTCTGGGCTCTTTCTCCTCCCCCACATCTATCTTCACTTACGATGTCCCCCAGGGCTCCAACCTTTCTCCCTGACTCTTTAACACCTATCTTGCTCTGCTTGTACACCTCATTTCCACCTTCTCCCCAAACTTTCAGTGTTATGCAGATGACACACAACTCTTCTTCAAACTTTCCTCTGATCCCTTCCTTACTTCCTCCATCATTCCTGACTGCCTATCTGCCATCCAGTCCTGGTGTACTTCCAATGATCTCTGCCTCAATGCAAGCAAGAATGAGATCCTTCCTATTGAGACTCGTGCTCCCTCTTTCTGCCCCTCACTCTGGCCATCTTCACTGGGCTCTCCCTCATCTCCTTTATCTGAAGCCAGAAACCTTGGAGTCATCTTTGACTCCTCTCTAGCCTTCCTCCCTCAATTCATGACCTTGTCAAAAACTCCCGCTTTCAACTCCACCTTCTCAAAGGAATTCTTCCTTTCCTCACTCTCCCCCAGAAGCTCAACGGTTCTAGAGCTCTGGTTCTCTCTAGGCTAGACTACTGCAATAGTATTTTCCTTAATCTACCCTCTTCTTCTCTACACCCCTTCCAGCTAATCCAGAATAGGGCTGCAAGACTTATCCTTGGCCTCAAGCCCAGGGACTGCATCGCTCCAGCCCTGAAAACTCTCCACTGGCTCCTGGTGGCTGCAAGGATCAAATTCAAATCCCTCTGCATCATCCATAAGGCTGCCTGGGGCTGGGGACCACGCTATCTACAACTTGTTGTCACTAAATACTCTCCATCCAGATCTTTATGTTCCTCCGGCATCAACTCCCTGTGTGTCAAGCACTTTGCTAAACAGCGTGCTAGTGGCCAATCTCTTTCATCAGCAGGCCCCCTCCTATGGAACAGCCTCCCCCTTCCTCTTCGTCTTGAGCCGAATCTCCTCAAATTCCAGAAGCCCCTCAAGACTTTCCTTTTCACCTCCTCCTTCCCTTCATCCCTCCTCTGCTAAACCCCACAGTTGTTGAGATTGGTGACAAGGGCTCTTATGTGTCCTCTTGGGCCATGGCCTCCCACACCTAATCACCTGCAGCCGCCGCCCGCTCCCAGCACGTTGCCTTGGCACCCACCGGCCCATGCCACCACATGCCTGCACTTACATATGTATTGGCAGCTGACCACTCTCACCTAGGCACTTACAGCTGCTCACTCCCTAGCACTTCCCTCTTGGTACACCTAGCACTTATCCCCCCCATTCCCTCATCCCTTCTCTCTCTCTGCACTTGCACGTTGTGAATGCTCACAAGGCCTCGTAGGTCCGCTTATACCTTTCATTGTTATATTTGATTTTCATTCCCTTGTTCCCTCCCTGTTGCCCTATGGGTGCTTTGAAACACAATTTACCTGATTTATAAGTGCCTTACAAATGCACAATAAATAAATAAATAACTATACTTGTCCTTTGAAACAGGAAAGATACAAGAAAATAGCAAAAAAGCCCTCTATTCCATAGCTAGTCTACCTGCTCCTTAAAGCTTTACTCTTTCTTACCCACTTGCTCCTGCAAAGTTCACTGGCATGCGTCTTGCCCTATCTGGGCAGGCTGATAGGAGATATAAGGGAAACTATGGACCTGTTCTGCATTAGATGAATGGCATCACTACAAATATCTGCCAGATTAATTTGGAATAGTGGGTTCAGTTTCCCATACCTCCAGCACTTGTACTGCATAGAGAAAAGCAGGAAATAGGTGTCTGTCAGGGGTCACATTGGCAAAACAGCACAATACAGAATTTCCTATGTGTTAAATAACCTAGCGGCGGTACACAAGCAAATCTTCAATGGCCGGACCTTATCCTTGCCCTTGTCATCCCAACACCATTTCTACTTTGCACTGACCCTCAGGCTTGTGAGAGCCCACTAGAATATAGGAGAACATGTATTCAATGGCACCTGTGGAACCCTGGCAATGTACATGCCCTGCACTTACTCTTTGATGGCTGTATGCTGTTTTGCTTTTCTTCTCTGACCAACCAAGCTCGTGTTGAGAGATCTCTTGCATTATTTCACATCTCTCCACCCCTCTTTCTGCTCTGACCTTAAGATCTAGTCTGACGAGTAATCCTTTGAAGGGCAACACATCCTCCGCACCCCCATTCTCTTTCGGTCCCCTCCTTTTCCCTCTCATTGCTATATTCTTTTACACTTGCCAGGATCTGCAATGCAAGCTTTGGGTTTCGTTGTGAATGTCCCCTGCAGTGGCATAACACAAAATGGGGGGGGGGGGAGGGGATTGCGAGCAATGCTGAGGTTCACCCTGGAGCTCATCAACAAAGCATGGGCTACGCGAAACTCTGGCCCGGCCTCGGCCTGGACCACCATGCATGTGCAATATGCATGATGCAGGGGCACGCTGCGCACCACACTAGGTGAAAGATATAAGCATGTCTTTTAATCGAACCTTCAATCTTTCACCAAGCAGAAAGACAAGGGGGCTGTGCCTGGCTACTGGCATGCAAATGTACCAGGCAACTCTGTGCATGGTCAGTAATATTATGCACAGTAATGATACCAAAAGAAAACGTATTCATGCTGGCTCGAGCAGTATATGTTAATGGATATTTGTACCGCCCACTATCACCACTGGAGTGGTCCCATGGTGCTCTGGCAGCTCTGGGTGAGTTAGTGGGAACGAGCAGGAAAAGGGCAAGAGAGCAGTGATGTTCCATTGGCAGCCTCAGCCCGGGTTAGCACCGTTTGCTTGGCTTGGGGTGTCTTCCGGTCGGTAGCCGTTGTGTGCTGTTGTGGGAGTTTATATGTGTTTTGTTTTGTTGTTGCGGTGTAGTGAAGTTTGTGCGGTTTGTTGTGCTATACGGTTGTGGTTGTGTTTGGTTAGAGTTTGAGAGGTGTATGCAGAGGGGTGAAATTGTTAGAATAGTATATGCCAGTGACCCTATGTACGAACATACTCTTGTTGGCTTTGCCAGTAACAAACTCCTGCCACATGAAGAAAACATGTTATTGCTGGCTGAACAAATGCTTCTGCAACTCCTGCACCACCATGTACAAATACTCTTCATGTCGACTTTGCCCCAATAACAGTAAAACTTGCAAAGCTACAGTAAGGAAACATTTACTTGCTAACAAGTGCCCGCACCTTGCAAATGTAGGCACACACATCATTTTGGCATTGCCCCTTTTGAAAGTAAAACATGTCATGTCACAGAAAAAGTCCAGTGTGCCTGCCCCATGGCACTTTAAAACCCCCAGCCCAAACCCTGACCATGTAATAACATTCATTTAATTGGCTTTACCCAAAAATGCCAGTAAAACAGGTAAGAAAATGTCCATGCTCCAATGCCCCTTGCATGGGTCCCACCCTTACATACGCACATTCATACCCATTTACCCACCAGTAACTCACCCGGTGGTGGCTGGCGAATGTTTTATTTGGTGGGGTATAAACATTTCCCACAAATAAGCCAGCGTAACTGAGGTTAGCGGGGGAGCAGGAACCAACCAAATGGGATTCAAGGATGTTTTCCTCCAACAATGCACATGAGCATTTCCCAATGCGTTTTCATGATGCTTTGCCCACAAAATATGCCAGTATAAAGACATTTTCACGCTGGCTGTGCACATAGATTTCCATTCTGGCTGCACCAATATATACCAATATTCTAATATAACAACATATGCATGTTTGCTTTGTGCACAATGCCAGTAATGATACTTTTGGAAAACATAGCCATGCTGGCTATGCCAACATATGGCAGTATCCCCAAATAAGGACATACTCCTAGTAGATTTGCCATTAAAAATTACATGCCAAAATAAGAAAACATGTCCAAAATGGCTGCACAATGTTGGACAGTCTAGACATGCAATAACACTTATCATGTTTACTTTATCACAGATGATCCAAAAAATATGCCATGCCATAGTAAGAAAAGGTTAGGCTGGCGGCACCCAAATGCCAGTTCAGCCAGGTAATAATACTTATCATGCTTACTTTATTATAGATGCCCAGTAAACAATGTCATTCCACAGAAAGAAATGTCTAGACTGGCTGCACCAAAATGCAAGTCTAGCCACATAATAACACATATCATGGTTACTTTATTTATAGATGCCCAGTAAAAAATAAATGGCATATCACAGTAATAAATAACTAGACTGGCTGCACCAAAATTTCAGTCTAGCCACATAATAACACATATCATGCTTGCTTCATCATTCATTCCCATTAAAAATGAAATTTTTAGTTAAATCCCCCTCTCTCCGTGCCAGACCGCACTCGCTGCAGACATGAACCAGGAAGCAGGGAGAGCTTCCTGGTTCCTGACATGCGAACCAGGAAGCAGGTAGAGCTGGCAGGTTCCTGTTATGCACAGAGAAACCGGAGCTGCTCCATATCTCTCCACGCCAACCAAAACTGAAATAATTTTTTTGCAGAAGTCACTCCAGCTTCAGAAATTAATTCTTTCCATTGCGGCCACAGAGGAATAATTTCTTTTGGAAGTTGGAGTGCCTTCAGAAACAAATTGTTTCTTTTTGAAGTCTGAGGGGCCCTACCTCTTATACATGGTGCAGTGGGACCTCCCACACTGCGGGGGCTGCAGGTCCATGCTAGGCCACTGCCTGACCTCCCTTTTACTTGCTGTTTACTCTTTCCCTCTCCTTCCTCCCTAAGCCAGGGTCTGAAGTTCATACTTTGGGCTTTGTTGTGAATGTTCCCTGGACTCCCTTTCGTATTCTATTTACTCTTTCCCTCCCCCTACTCCCTAATCTGGGCCTGAAATGCATGCTTCAGGCTTTATTGTGAATGTCAGCTGACCTCTCTTTTGCTCCCTCTTCACACTTTCCCTCTTATTCAGCCCCTAACTCAGTGTTGGGGGCTGCTCCGGATCACCGGGCAGCCCCATGCTCGGGTCGGGTGGCACCCGACAGTATGCACACTTAGGCGGCGCCCATGCCGCATACTCAGGGGTGGGGGTTCAGCCCACCCCGCTCCAGATCACCGGAGCTCTGCACATGTGGCCAGGTCCACCTGGCCACCGCGGCCCCGGCTATGGGGGCACCCAGGCCGGGGTCGCATCCCCAACCCGCCTCACATGGCTGGGGGACCCACAGGGACGGCGTTGCCTGGCAGGGGCACCGTCCTTAAACTGGGCCCCGTCCGTGGGCCCAGCACCTACAGCGCAGCACCTGCCTGGTGCAACAGGAACAACGCTGGAGCCAGTATGGGAGTGACTGGTTAGCCGGAAGCGGCTCGCCTCTTTTATTATGTTGGTCGCGTGGCTACTGCCACGTGACCCATTACAACATCCTGGGAGCTACCATGCTCCCAGGAGGGGTTCACATGCAACACCACTCCATTTTTTAACAAACAACAAAACAAAACACATACCGCTAATTACCCACTACTACTCCTACAACCACTCTACTAATACACCCTTTATTAACCTGGGTGAGTGGTTTCACTATTGCTGAATGCCGCCATTGTTGATCCCCCCTGGCAGGATCACAGCTTCCCATCGCCACTTGAATGGGCCATTTTAAGCAAGTCCAGGGTCTGCAGGATCCCAGTCTTCATGGGGGTGGCTACTGAGTCCACATTAAGCAACTGCGGGTCTGCAGGAGACCAGTCCGACATCATCCATGGGCAGCTATTCAGGACAGTTCAGTTCACAACTCAGGGCCGGCAAAACCGCACCTGGGGAAACCCAGGGGCCACATCGGCCAAGTCCAGAGTCAGGGGGCAAGCCCGCAGCAGGGCACCGATGACGGACAGACAGGCCACCTTTCGCACCTCCCCCTTCACATGGGGGTTGCTGGCGTTATATTTGGCCAGCATCACAGTTTTTCCATTCACCGCCGCGGGCCCAGTTGTTTCACTGCAGCCACCTCGCTGCTCTTTGCCCGGGGTGGGGGAGGGGCCGGCGGCTCACTTCTTTGTTGCGGCAGAGCCGCATCTTCCTCCTCACAGCGGGGGCAGGGAGGCGGCACCGGTCTTATTTCGTTTGCGGGCCCAGTTGGAGTCGGGCCCGCATCCGTTTTCCCATGCGGCGATGTAGGCCGCTCTTCATTGTGGCAGGGCAGAGACCATCGCGTGCGGCTCCTGACAGTGGGGGGGAAGGGCAGCTCCTCCTCATCGCTGCAGCCTCCCCCTTTGTTCTTGCGTGCCCAGTTGGTGTTGGGCCCGCCTCCTTTGTTCCTTTCATTTGCAGGCCCTGTTGGATTCGGGCCTGCAGCATTGTTTTTTTTCTTTGCGCGCGGGCCCAGTTGTTGTTGGGCCCGCCTCCCATGGGGCCGCGTCAGCTGTTTGGCGGTCCCTCTCTGTTTTCGGGGCATTCTCCACTTTCGCGGAGCCGCACAGCGCGTGTTGCGGGTGGGGGAGGGGCAGGCAGCTCACCTCGTCGTTGCGGCCTCAGCCGCCACAACACTTCTTGGGAGGGGGGGCACCCCGCTGTTGGGCGGCACCCGATCCTGGAACGGGGCCGCCTCGCTCTTGGACCAGGGCCGCCTCTGCTTGTGCGGCGGCCTCCACCTCTTTTCCTGCTCCTCGCGGGCAGTCCCATCAGATGGGAATGAGGGACAGCTGACCTCCCCATTGCAGCGGATGCCGCTGCATTGCCTGTTGTGGGGGTGCCGGGCCTCACCACTCTCCCCACCGCGGGCATCCGTGTGTTGCGGCCACGCCTCCTCTCATTGCGGCCGACGCCACCCATTTGTTTCTCCCCTCCCCTGATGCGGCAGGGTCCATGTCCAGGATGGGGGGAGGGGCGCAGACACCCACGCGGCCGACGCCGCGGACTTCCTCCGTCTCCCTCGGGGGACGGGTAGGCAGCTCGCCCACCATGTTCTACGCGGGCCCAGTTGGAGTTGGGCCCGCCTCACCATTTCCTTTCGGGGCGCGCGGGGCCCCTCTCCCTCCTTAGCGGGCCCAGTTGGAGATGGGCCCGCATCCATCCCTTGTGTGCGGCGATGTTTTCCGCACATTGACTGTGCGGCCGATGCCGCGGGGCACTCTCACTCCCCTCCGGGAAGGGGAGAAAACAGTTTCCTCCTTCCTGGTGGCGGTGGGGGCAGACGCTCCTCCACATGCGGCCAACGCCACCTCACACGCAGGGCTCCAGCCCTCGTCACCATTGTTGGGGGCTGCTCCGGGTCACCGGGCAGCCCCATGCTCGGGTCGGGTGGCACCCGACAGTATGCACACTTAGGCGGCGCCCATGCCGCATACTCAGGGGTGGGGGTTCAGCCCACCCCGCTCCAGATCACCGGAGCTCCGCACACGTGGCCAGGTCCACCTGGCCACCGCGGCCCCGGCTCTGGGGGCACCCAGGCCGGGGTCGCATCCAGCCATGTGAGGCGGGTTGGGGATGCGGCCCCGGCTCTGGGGGCACCCAGGCCGGGGTCGCATCCCCAACCCGCCTCACATGGCTGGGGGACCCACAGGGACGGCGTTGCCCGGCAGGGGCACCGTCCTTAAACTGGGCCCCGTCCGTGGGCTCAGCACCTACAGCGCAGCACCAGCCTGGTGCAACAGGAACGACGCTGGAGCCAGGATGGGAGTGACTGGCGAGCCGGAAGCGGCTCGCCTCTTTTATTATGTTGGTCGCGTGGCTACTGCCACATGACCCATTACAACATCCTGGGAGCTACCATGCTCCCAGGAGGGGTTCACATGCAACACCCAGGGTCTTGAATGCAAGCTTCGGGCTTTGTTGTGAATGTCCCCTGACCTCATTTCGCTCCCTGTTTACTAGTTGCCTCTCCTTCATCCCTAAGTCAGGGTCTGGAATGCAACCTTCAGGCTTTGTTGTGAATGTCACTCTCTTTCGACGCCCTGTTTACTGTTTCCCTCTCCTTCACACCTAGGTCAGGGCCTGGAATGAAAGCTTCAGGCTTTGTCGTATATGTCCCCTGACCTCCTTTCACTCCCTGTTTACTAGTTCCCTCGCCTTCACCCCTAAATCAGGGTCTGGAGTGCAGGTTTCGGGCTTTGTTGTGAATGTCTCCTAACCTCCCGTTCACTTCCTGTTTACTAGTTCTCTCTCCTTAACCCCTAAATCAGGGTCTGGAATGCAGGCTATGGACTTAAATGGAAACAATCCCTGACCCGCCCTCCTGCACGTTGTCATGATATTCAATGGCAATGTAGCATGTTACAAAACTCCAATAAATGAATACCTTACATATGGAGATTATAGCAAGCATATGATGGCTTTATTGGGGCAGGTGAGGCTGCATTGGGCATATACATGTAGCACCTGACCATGTAGGACTTTGCCTTAGGTATGGTGACTATACCATGCAAATGATGGCGTTAGCAGGCAATTTAGGCTGTGCTTACCATATGATGGCAGAACCTGCAACGCTTTACCCTGCTTACGGTGACTGTACCAGGCATGTGATAATATCATTGAAGAATATGACTGCAGAATCAGCACATGTGGGGTTATCGCTCATATATGGTGATCATATACCCAGGTATCCACACATCATTTGCGCAGTTATTCACAAGATTTGGAGTATGTGGTGCTGTAGCCTACCTGTTCACCCAAAGGGGCCTCACATAGCAAAGCCTGCAAACTGATGGTCCTACAAGGACAGCAGCTAGCAAATGGCGCCTAGGATGGAAAGTCTTTGAGAATGCAAATTTTAAAAAAAACAATTTGCCTTGCCAATGCTTCTTTCGGGTAGATGCACACAGTCTTTTTTTAGTTTGGAATATTTGGAGGCACTTGAGTGCCTACTATACAGCCATAATTATTGGCATAAGAGTACAGAGAAGGAGGAGATGACATGTGAAGAGGGACTCACAGCCTCGGTGTTTAAGATCACTCTATCATTCAGTAACATAGAACTCTGGGCTTTTATGGGGCTTCCATTGTTGCCTCTAAGCAGTCTTTAGAAAGGTAAGGACATAACTGCAGTTGTAAAGCATCCCCTAATGTAATTAAAATATCTTAACCACCGGTGCCAATAGCTTTGGCTCTTTTAACGGCATTGGATAGGCATTTGACAGGCAGTGCTATCATATGCCCATGTACCCATGCCCTATGTCAAATGCTGCCATCTTATAGTCAAGAAGTACTATTATGTCAGTACCTGGTAAATGCCTATCCCATGCCTAACCAAACGCTAAAAGTGTTGGCTTTGACAATGCTTGTTGCTGATTGGTTCAAAGGAATGACTTTGGTTTCTTCAAATCAAACTTTGATGTTTTTAAAACAAACTCATAGAAGGTCATTACTGGTTTGCCGGTAACCTGCCTGTACTACCGGCGGGTTACCGGCAAACCTGCCATAACGTTACTGGCGCCCGAAGTCCCAGTGTTACAGGTGCCGGCAACAGTGGTAAATTCCCATTCCATGAAGTCCGATAGGACTCCATGGAATGGGACTGCCGCAGTCACTGGCACCGGTAGTACCGGTGCCACTGAATGTGGCAATTATTTGCCCATAGGGGCCTGAACTTGTGGCAGGTCAGGCCTGCCGGTAGTTCACTGTCCCTACCGGCAAACTCAGAATGTGCGAGTCTGGTAAAAATGCCAGAGCCGGTACGACAGGCATTTTTTCTGGCATTTTTAATGGTCCAGCACACCAGTAATGGCCGTCATAGTCTTACACAGTCCCCCCCTTGAGTGTGGATGGACAGGAGGGCATGGCCGCCAAGTACGCAGGTGCTCTGGAGTTCGGAGTCCCCCCACCCCACTGGAAAGGCCATCTGCATAAAAGACCCTACACTTTAAATGGGACTTCGCTGAAGTCGGTGCCCCTGCAGGAGCGTGCGTTATTTTAGCAATGAAGAAGCTTTGACGCGTTTTTATCAGATCTTTGCTAGCGTGCTGTTTGGTATTTTATATTTTAATTGTGACAATTGTTTTAGAATTGTGCTTCGGCAGGTTGCCATGTCTTAAAATGTGATGAGCTAAAATACAGAATAAAAATAATAAAAACACAAAGGATGGGTGGGGCACAAGTTCCACGTTGAAAAAAAAATCTATTAAAAGAAGTTATCAATACTGACCAGTAGATGTCAGCCGAATCCAATATATTAATTCCAAAAAAAGTGTAGCATTTTGTCTTCCGAGAGAGCGCAGGTATTCATCTATTAATTTGCCTTATGGGGGCGTGTGGGGGGAGCAAGGAGGGTGGGGGCGTTAATGCTTTAATGCTGTTTCTGAAAACAACGCGGGCTATGTGACAGGAACGTCCGCTATTTTCAATTGGTGTTTCCTGCGTGACGACCCACTCGTGTTTCCTGCAATGTGCCCAGACCTCAGAATGAAAAAGAAGAGCATCCACCTACGTCACAATCTGGGTGCCCACCTCCTCCAAGTGCCACCCCAACACCCCCTTCTTTCTCCCCCGCATGGGCATGCTTATGAATCATTCCCCACCCCCTCTCTGGGTGACTGCCCACTCCCATCTTGCAGAAGCCTCCGTCACTTCCTGTCTAGCTCTGCCCTTTAAGAAAGCAAAATAAAAATGCGCCGTTTGCTCCCGTTGCTGCGCTGCAGGAGTACTCAGTGCAGAGGCGCTCTGCAGTGCCTCTATACAGGTGCAGTAGCATTGAAACCTCTTTATTTTCAATGGATGCTCCTCTAAGCCTCTGTGTTATGAGAATGTTCATTTTAGTGCCAAATTCCTCCCACCTTAGAGACCCCCAGCTCTTTTGCTGGAATTTAGGACTTTTTAATGTTAACCCTGGAGTGAATGAGCCCCTTTTCTCACTCTCATGTGTTTTGACCTGATTTGGATTATGTGTTTCCTTTGTTTTGGAGTCTGACAAACTCAATAGGCATCTGCTTTTTGTATGGTGACGCACAGCACCTTCAGTGCCGTGTCAAAGAGAAATCCTTTAGATTTCTAATGAGGTTAAAATACCTTTTCTTGTGAGGACTACTGTTCCCAAGAATAATAAAGTGAAATTGACTTTACTTACCTTTTCTCTTTGTGGGTCCAGCACACCCCATTTTAGGTGGAGAGCTGGGGGGTTACTTAGCCCCTTATCCTACTTACTCATGTAACTTTTTTATGTTACCCTCACTACTTTAAATGGCTGGTGGCAGTGGTTTAATTTTACTACCATTATGCTTTTCTACTGCAGGCTGAATCCTCAGTTGCAGTATAACACCCATGGGTGACCATTTTGTCAAAATGACCCCAGTTTTCTTTTTTTGCCATTTTCTGTTTGTGAGGTCTTTCTTGGGTTTTACTCTGCTTGCCAACCTAGGTTTGAGCCCTTCATTCATTTTGCCTTTGGTGGGCCTCAGTACTGAAACCCGCCTCTGGCTCCAGTGTATCTGGAAGGGCAGGAAGTGAGGGAGGTTCCCGAAACTCCACTCTTGATTGGCTGGCTGGCTGTCCTTTAAGGACAGCCACCTTGCTGTTTGAGTGACAGCTAGGCTGTGCATGAATGGCTAGAAACCTGCTTAAAAGGCGCCGGTTTTGGGACTGAAGACAGAGTCGACCACTGGGAAGAACAACCTGATGACGAAGTAACCGTGAATGAAGCTTGCTGCATTCTTCTGGACCTTTGAATTGCCCGGTGAAGCCCTGCTGCTGTGCTGAAACTCCTTTTTCTAATCAACAAGAGAAGCTCCGGAAGAGACAACTTCTTCCCTTGGGTTAGTGGGACTAACTAACCACGAGACGAACTCCAGTGGACCATCTTCCCCGACTGGCTGCACTTCTTTGCTGCTGCAGGAACCGAGCGCCAGGGGTCGAGAAATCCGTAGTCAAATACAATGTCTGTGATAGGGCAGAAGCTCCAGGAGTCTCCCCAGGACCCTCCAGAAGCAGGACATCCAAAGCTCGAGTCCCCTCACCAGAGTGCAGGACTCAAGCAGTGAAGGAAGTCCAACTGGTATCCAAGATCCGCGGAGGTGCTGTTTACCGAGCACTGAAACCGCAAAGTGCTGCTGATCTGAAAAGAACCCATAGCTGCTGCCAATCTCTGAATTGCTGCCGCAGGATTAACCCAAACATCCTCCCTCTTGTCCCCACGACTGAGGCCCAGGAACCCAGGATCTGCATCACTGCAACCAGACAGAAGCCAGCTGGACCACTCTTCTTCTAACCAAAGGTACTGTTCCGACTTGGGGTACTTAGCTTGTTAGCTTTGCTCTTCTCAGTTGAGACTTGCAGTAGCTACTTTGCTAGAGTTGATTCCAGCTCTACCCTTCACAAGTGTAACAGCTTGTGGCCCTGCAGTGATTTTTCTTCAACAAACTGTCTAACTTTGTGCAAGACTTTGCTATCTAAGAAGTGTCTCAGCTCCATAGACTGTGCTCCAATTGGCTTTGGCTGTCCTGGCTCCCTGCGTACTCTTCTAGTCCATTGGACTTTGATACTTACTGTCCCTCATAGGTGATAACTTGGTTTTGAACTATTATTGCTGGGAAAGGTTTGTATCTAGACTTCATTGGGAGATTGTAAGTACTCACATACTCTGAAAACCTGTTTTAACCTTTTTCCTTCCCTTAGCCTTTCCTTTCTACAAACCTCAGAATTTACAAAGTGCACTAGTGATATATAAATGCCATTACTGTCCTAGTTAGTGAAGTCACGGGTGTAGGAAGTGTGTAAGAAGCATCACTAAAGAGTATCTACTAGCTTTGTGTTAATTCTGGAAATGTTACATATATTTCCCTTTTTAAAGAATGTTTATTTAAAAACTGCTGTTAAATAAATAGATATGTTATAACTACAAACCTTGAGTATAACTGTTACTTGGCTACTTGGATTTGTGGATTTCATTGCCACAGCTCTACCGCTCACATTTACCCCTCTTGAGATAAGCCTGGCTGCTCAGTCACATTACCAAATTGTGTAGTACAGGCCTTTACCAAAAGGTGGATTACCTACAACCAGGAGAACAAGGGTGGTGTAGTCTCCCACAGGGTTTCTACATCAATTATTGACTAACACTATGTCACTGTGAATAGATAGACTAGTAGTGTCCCTTGTGCTCTAGATGGGAAATGGTGATCGAAGTTGTTTGAGCTGGAAGGGTTTGCCTCTAGGCGGTGACTTTGGTTTTTAGGCTCTCCAAGACACTGTGCCTGCTAGCCAGGGCCGTCCTTAGCGGCAGCAGAGGCCTGGGCAGTGAAAAAAAAAATGTGCTGCCCTGTATGCCCCTTGTCAATGCAGGATTGGGGGGTTTGCTCCCGCGCCAAAACAGGGAGTTAATTCTCCTCTAAGATTCTAACAACCTAGCAAACTGGCGCCCCTTGTACAGTTAAAACACTGCATCAGCGCCCTCGCCATATTCTAATAACAACTGCGTGTTACCGTGCCGGAGCGGGGCAGTAATCACTTCAATATCTTGCACGATTTGAATGTCACAAGGCCTAGTTAGATTGTTACTTTTTTTCCTCCCTGTTCCCCCACCCTCTTGTCTTGTTGCACTTCGAAACACTTGTGTATAGGCGCATTATAAATAATTAATAAATAAATAAAATAAATAAATAGGGCCCGATGTGAAAGCATTAGCACCCTATTGGTATTATGGAAATTGCTGGAAAGCCCTGCACAAGCACAAGAGCAGGGCATTTAATTTCACTAGTGAGCCTGCCGCGACTTCTCACACCATGCCGGCTAAGCGGAGACCTCGAAAGTCTCCCCCGAGCTGGCAAGGCGGGGGGCTAATGGTGCCACAGGCGGTCACCCGGTGGCCCTGCCCTAAGGCCAGCCCTGATGCTAGCATTACCGCTGTGCGCAGAATTGTTGCAGCAGATTCTGACAACCTAGCAAACTGGCGCCACTTGTGCAGCTAAAACACCAAGGGCCTGATTCACAGAAGTGTTTTATAATTTCACGCCCTTAATCCAGCAGTAACCAAACAAATCTCCTCACATCTCAAACTAGTTAACCCTCAGAATGTCTTTCACCAAGGACCGCGTCAGGGCCTTTCAACATTTTCAGTTGAATGGGCCAAGAGCCTCTGGGGGTGGGGCCCAGCAACTGCCCCCATTTTGGCAGTGTTATGTCACTGCAACATCTTTAAATGTGAACAATAAATGTGCGCTTTGCAGTGCGCAGCTTACAGGCTACCATTGCTGGTAACGTTCATATCACCTTCTTGCCTTTTAACTCTTGTTTCGCCTGCTTAATCGCTCTGTAGCACCTTATTCACAGACAGCTTTTCAGTGGACATTTAGTGTTCAGCTCCCCCGTGGCTACCTGGCCTGTGATAACCAGCAGCTCTTAAAACCTCACTGCTTGCCTTTGTCTCTATTATAATTTGAACAGCCAGCGGGGTCTCAGGCGGCTTGTTTCAGCAACAAGGCAAGGTGCCCACCAAACAGCAAGTTGAAATGGACCCGGATGAGCACTGACACACCTTCAGCAGGCCCTGCTTTCAACTGTGTTTACACCCCAAAGAAAAACCGAAACAGCAGTTATGTGCGTCAGAGAAGTTCTGCTCAACGTCAGGGATCAAGGACAACCATGTGTGCTGGTTCTAATCGTGCTTTCGGCGTTCTGTGATATCAGGAGACTGTGACATCCTACTCAGTCTCCTAAAAGATCCAGTAGGAGATTAGAGAAATGGCCTGAATTGAGTTTCATCCTTCCTCTGCATCCAAACGTGTCCTTTCAGACTGTGGACCTTCACAGTGACCACAACTCTATGCTCACAATCCTAGCTTTAGGCAAGGCTACTCCACTGACTGGACGAGGTTACCTACCACCCACCCACCTACTGTCCCCCATCTGAAGCTGTAGTCCTCGACCCCTCTGCCTGGAACTGTCTACCACAATCTAACTGCTGTCCACTGCCTGTAATCGCCTGCCGCCACCTGGAACTGCTTTCGTCTGGAACTTCTTTCCTCCATCTTCTGGAACTGCTGTCCTTTGTGTGGAACTGCCTTCCATCACGGGGAACTGCTGTCCACCAAAATGATGCGATGTCTTCAATTTGGAAATGTGTCTTCCTAGGACTGCCATCCCTGCCTGGAACCTTTGTTCCCTACATGGAACATTTGTCCCCTAACATGCCCCCCACTCTAGGATAAGCTTGTGCACTGTTCTTATTTTGTGTGTCCACTTTCCTGAACCAGTGAGTTGTGCCCCATTCCTGGGTCGTGCCCCATAACTGAGCCTGTGAGCTCTGTCCCATCCATAAGCCTCAGAACTGTATCCTTTTTTTCTGAGCCTCTGATGTGTGTTCCATCCACGAGCCCCCGTATTCTTACACCTGTCAGCTTCACCTATTCCTGAGCCTGTGAGCGGTGTCTCGATCTTGAATCGAGCCCCATAACTGAGCTTGTGAGCTGTGCATCATCTCTAGGGTGACCAGATAAAAAGAAAATGGGACAGACCATAGACATAGACGTAGGACTAAAGTAAACACAATTAAAACTGTAGTCCTACTTCTATGTTGCTGGCCTGTTGTGGTGGGCGGGGAGAGGGTGTACTCACAGATACACTCCTCTCATTAGAGGAGAGCAGCCAGGGAGTGGAAGGGGGAGGAATTGGGGGGTAAATAAAGCATTCACGCCCCCTTTCGCGCAGGAAGAGTTGCGCCAGACCCGATTTCGGGATTTCGAAATCGGGTCCCGGAAAATACCGGGACCATAGCCACCCACCCATGCAAATACAAGATTGGGTTTATAAAATGAATAAACTCCAGGGACCCCGGGACAGAGGGCTATTTCCCGGGACTGTCAAGGGAAAATGGGATGTCTGGTCACCGTAACCATCCCAAAGCCTGTGATCTGCATCCCTCCCCAAGTCTTTGAGCTGTGCCCAATACTTGAACCAGTCAATTTCACTGATAACTGAGCCTGTGAGCTTTATCACATTCCTGAGCCTATCAGCTTCACCTAATCCTGAGCCTGTTAGCTTCACTTTGCCACAAGACGGTGAGCTGTGTCCCATTCTTGAGTCTGTACACTGTGTTCCTTTCCTAAACTGTCCCCCAAGTCTTAAACTTGTGAAAATGTTTCTGTGTCCTGGTCTAGTAATGTTTGTACTTTCCTTGTGATTTGGCTGGACTGTAGCATGTTTCAAATTGTGTTTGTGTTACATTTACTTTGCCCATCCCTAATCCCTCTTCCAGGATTTTTTGTCGTTTTAGTTTCAGCTTTTTTCCTTTCTATTTGCGAAAAGCAAAAGTTGTCAAAAGCAATAAACTTTTGATTCATACCACACCTGTATCTCCTTGAGGAATCCTAGAAGGATCGTCTCTCTTTCTCCAATCATTCTCAATGATTGCGTAGCCCAGTGTCCCATGTCATTGCTCAACACACAGTGGTATTCCATGGTACACGGGCGACACCCGTCTTCACCCACAGCTGGGCAAAGTAAATGATAGAGGCCATAGAATGCCTGAGTTCAGGGTCATGTTTATGCTTCCATTGTCTTTGCGGCCTAGCAGTTCAGGCTGAACTGCCCCTGTTGGGCTGGAATCAAACCTGATTTGCAACAACAGACCAACAACATCACACCCCGACACAACAGCACATGGGAAGCCGCACCACCCGAAAAGCGCACTAATGCCCAGCGAACGGTGCAAACCAAACTGAAGCTGCCAACAGGACATCACAACTCTCACTTTCCTACTCCAACTACCCCCTACTAACCACCTCACTCCCACACCCTCCTTTTTTTTACGATCTGCCAGAGCGCCAGGGGACCACTCCAGTGATGTCAGTGTGTGGTACAAATACCATTACCATTAACATATGGCCTTTCCCCTTTCTGTAATGGCTTGGTAGCACAGATGTCATTTGGGGGTCACCAGGGGTCGCAGACCACATCACCCCAGCAGTAATATGCATTCACTGGTTAAACGCAATGCAACATGTTGAGTTTTAGACCCCTTCTTTTACCCATTAGGATATTGATACTGCAGTGCCAGATTACCTCATCAAACCTCTACCACTTTATTGGCTGACCAGACGTCTAAGGTCAGCTTCCCCAAACCAGGTGATCACCTGCCAGCCCGGTACTAAGTCAATACATTGATTCATTTAAATCGATTTAAAAAATGACTGATTTAGAAAGACCGCTCAGAGACCGCTCTCAGTGGGCTTTCTAAATCGAACTGTCTGCCCCTGCGAAGCACATGAATGCGTGCAGGGCCTGACTGGCACAGCGGGGCTCTTGAGAGAGAGAGAGAGAGAGAGAGAGAGAGAGAAAGAGAGAAAGAGAGAAAGAGAGAAAGAGAGAGAGAGAGAGAGAGAGAAAGAGAGAGAAAGAGAGAGAGAGAGAGAAAGAGAGAGAGAGAGAGAAAGAGAGAGAGAGAGAGCGCGCGCGCGTGAGTGCTTGCGTGTGCGTGCGTGTGTGTGTGTGAGTAAAAAGGGAGAATGTTTGTGATGGGGTGAGGTGTATGGGGTAAATGTAACTGCATGTTTGAATGCGTATGTGTTGGAGGATTGAGTGGGAATGTTTGGGGTGAAAGGAGGCAGTGGGAAGCGGGGAAGCACGGAGGAAAGGCGGGTTCAGGGTTGGGCGAAACCCTCCAAATTTTAAAAAATCCTGTCAGCATGGGATGGGTAAGGGGTGCAGGCGGGTAGAGGAACGGCCTGCCTGTGAGACTGGGGTTTAGAACTCCCCCCCCCCCACGAGGCATGTATGTGCAATTTCTGCTTTTTGATGGCCAAACCAAATTGACCAAAATAAATTGGTCTTTTTTTTATCCACCACACTTCAGGATAGAAATGATTTGGTTAAAGTTCCAGAGGAAGATTAAGAGTGTTACAGTCCTCTGCTGCTTCGCAGCTAGACTTGCACTTTATAAATCCTATACATGCATACAACACATTTGTTCCGCTCCATGTTTGGATTTGCCTCATCTCTGTAACTATATCTGGCTCTAATCTTCCCATCAGCATCTCCTTACTTTTCCACCCCCAGCCAACGACTTGACAGGCCCTAGTGGTAGCACTGTGTGTGTTAGAAATTCCTAAAAATAAAAATGTTGGCAATCTTCAAAAAGCTCCCTGCGCAAGTGGGATTTAACAAGGTTTTTGCCTTTTCCGACTGTTTGAGAAAGAGTGGTTGGCTTCAGTGGAGGCGAGTGGTTGGTGACAGGAACGAATGGTCGTTATGGAGAATTCTCATTTCTGTGCTTATTCCCTTCACCTTAGAGACCCCCACCTCTTTTGCTGGACTTTAGGACTTTTTAATTTTTAAACCCTGGAGTGAGTCCTTTTTCTCACACTCTCATGTGTTTTGACCTGATTTAGATATTGTGTTTCCTTTGTTTTTGGAGTCTGACAAACTCCATAGGCATCGACGTTTTATACGGTGACACCTAGCACCTTCAGTGCAGTGTTACAGAGAAATCCTTTCGATTTCTCATTAGGTTTAAATATCTTTTCTTGTGTGAACTACTGTTCCCAAGAATAGTAAAGTGAAATTGACTTTACTTACCTTTTCTCTTTGTAGGTCCAGCACACACCATCTTACGTGGAATTTTGGGGGGTGTACCTAGTAGCCCCTTATCCTACTCTCTCATGTAAAACATTTTATGTTACCCTCACTGCTTTAAATGACTGGTGGCAGTGGTGTAATTTTCCTACCATTGTGCTTTTCCACTGCAGACTGAATCCTCAGCTGCAGTATAGCACCTATGGGTGACCATTTTGTCAAAATGGCCCTAGTCGTCTTTTTTTGCCATTTTCTGTTTGTGAGGTCTTTCTTGGGTTTTACTGTGCACGACAAGCCAGGTTTGAGCCCTTTGTTCGTTTAACCTTTGGCGGGTTTCAGTACTGAAGCCTGCCTCTGGCTCCAGTGTGTCTTGAAGGGCAGGAAGCGAGGGAGGTTCCCGAAACCCCCCTGCCCTTTGCTTTTGGGAATGCCTGAATGCACCTAGTCCTGATTGGCTGGCTGGCTGGCTGTCCTTCCAGGACAGCCACCTTGCTGTTTGAGTGACAGCCTAGGCTGTGCATGAATGGGAGAAACCTGCTTAAAAGGCGAGGGTTTTGGGACTAGAGGCAGAGTTGACCGCTGGGAAGAACACCCGACAAAGAAACCGTGAACGAAGCTTGCTGCATCCTCCAGGGCCTGAATTGCCCGGTGAAGTCATGCTGCTGTTCTGAAACTCCTCTTTCTGATCGAAAAGAGAAGCTCCGGAAGGGACGACTTGTTCCCTTGGGTTAGTGGGGCCAACTAACCCTGAGACGAACTCCATTGGACCACCTTCCCTGACTGGCTGTACTTCTATGCTGCTGCAGGAACCGAGTGCCAGGGGTCGAGAAATCCATAGTCGAGTGTAACATCTGTGATCCGACCAGAAACTCCAGGAGTCTCCTCAGGACCCGCCAGAAGCAGGACAACCAGAGCTCGAGTCCCCTCACCAGAGTGCAGGACTCAAAGAGTGAAGGAAGCCGAACCGGTCTCCAAGATCTGCGGTGGTGCTGTTTACCACACGCTGAAACCGCAAAGTGCTGCTGACCTGAAAAGAGCCTGTAGCTGCCAGTGACCTCTGAATTGCTGCTGCAGGAGTCCTCCAGACGTCCTCCATCTTGTCCCCACGACGGAGGCTCAGGTACCCAGGATCTGCATCGCTGCAACCAGACAGAAGCCAGCTGGACCACTCTTCTTATAACCAAAGGTACTGTTCAGACTTGGGGTACTTACCTCAGTGTCTTTAGCTTGCTCTTCTCAGTTGAGACTTCAGTAGCCATTCATTTGCTGGAGCTGATTTCAGCTCTACCCATCCGCAAGTGTAACAGCTTGTGACCCTACAGTGATTTTCTACAAAAACTCTCTAACTTTGTGCAATACTTTTTATCTAAGAAGTGCCTTAGCTCCATAGACTGTGCTCCAATTGACTTTGTCTGTCCTGGCTCCCTGCAGACTCTTCTAGTCCATTTGACTTTGCCATTTTCTCACCCGCAGAGGTGATATCTTGGTTTTTAACTATTATTGCTGGGAAAGGTTTTGTCTAGACTTCATTGGAAGATGTAAGTATATTCACATGCCCTGAGAATCTTTTTAACCTGTTTTCCTTCCTTTAACCTTTCCTTTCTAAAAACCTCAGAATCTACAAAGTGTACTAGTGATATATAAATGCCATTACTGTCCTTGTAAGTGAAGTCACCTCCCGGTGTAGGAAGTATGTAAAAAGCTTCCCTAAAGAGTATCTACTAGCTTTGTGCTGATTCTGGAAAAGTGTATTTAAAGTATATTTGATTGTTACATATATTGCCTTTTTTAAAGAATGCTTATTTAAAAACTGATGTTAAAAAAAATAACTATTCATAACTAAAACCTTAAGTGTTACTTGGCTACTTGTATTTGTGAATTTCTTCACTACAGCTCTACAGCTCCCATTTACCCCTAAGCCTGGCTGCTCAGTCACGCTACCAACTTGTGTAGTACAGGCCTATACCAAAGGGTGGGTTACCTAATACCAAGAGGACATATCTTGTGTAGTCTCTCACAAGATTACTACACCAATTCTTGCCTAACAATGGTTGATGACACTTGGAAAGAGGGGTCCATGACAGTGGGGCCCAGTGGTCTGTGACAAGTGGGACATAGTGGTCAATGACAGTGTGAATAAGTGGCCAATAACAGTGGGAACGAGTGGTCAATGAAAGTGGGAAACAGTGGGCAATGACAAGCTGGAAAAAGTGGTCAGTGACAGTGGGAAAGACTGGTCAATGACAAGTTGGAAAGAGTGGTCAATAACAGTGGGAAATAGGGATCAATGACAGTGGAAAAGAGTGGTCATTGACAGTGGGAAAGAGTGGTAATTGACAGTGGGAAAGAGTGGTCAATATTTCTGTGTGGAAAACTTTGTCATTAACAGTGGGAAAGACTGGTCAATGACTGTGGGAAGAGTGGCTGCTGACAGTGGGAAAGAGTGGTCAATGACAGTGACAGTGGGAAAGAGCAGACCATGACATGTGGGAAATAGTGGGTCATTGACAGTGGGACAGAGCGGTCAATCACAGTGGGAAAGAGTGGTCGTTGACTGTAAGAATAAGTGGTCAAGGACAGTCAGCAAGAGTGATCATTGGCAGTGGGCAAGAGTGGTCAGTGACAATGGGAAATGACAAGTGGAAAAAAGTGGTCATTGACAGTGGGAAGAGTGGTCATTGACAGTGGGAAAGAGCGATCAATGACAGTGGGAAAGAGCAGTCAATGACAGTGGCAAAGAGTAGGCCAATGACAGTGGCAAAGAGCATGCCATTGACAGTGGCAAGAGCAGGCCATTGACAGTGGGAAAGAGCAGTCAATGACAGTGGCAAAGAGTAGGCCAATGACAGTGGCAAAGAGCATGCCATTGACAGTGGCTGGCAAAGAGCAGGCCATTGACAGTGGGAAAGAGTGGTCAATGACAGTGGGAAATAGAGGTCATTGACAGTGGGAAAAGGGATCAATGACAGTGGAAATGAGTGGTCATTGACAGTGGCAAGGAGTGGCCATTCACAGTGTGAAACAGCGAGCCATGACATGTGGAGAACAGGGGTTCATTTACAGTGGGAAAGAGTGGTCAATGACAGTGGGAAAGAGTGGCCATTGGCAGTGTGAATGAGTGGTTAATGACAGTGGAAAAAGAGTGGCCACTGACAAAGGAAAATAGTGGTCATTCACAGTTGGAAAGAGGGGTCAGTGTCAGTGGCAATGAGTGGCAATTGACAGTGGGAAAGCATAGTCAATGGCAATGGGAAAGAGTGGTTATTGACAGGGGAAAAGAGTGGTCAATGACAGTGGGAAATAGTGGTACATGCAGTGAGAATGAGTGGTCAATGACAGTGGGAAACAGTGGGTCATTGACAGTGGGAAAGAATGGTCATGGACAGTAGGAAAGAGTGGTCAATGACAGTACGAAACAGTGGTCAATGACAGTGGGAAAGAGTGGGTCATTGACACTGGGAAAGAGTGTTTAATGGCAGTAGAGAAAAGTGTCCAATAATAGTGGGAAAGAGTGGCCAATGACTGCGGGAACGAGCAGCCTTGATGGTGGGAAAATGTGGCCATGGACAGTGGGGAAGAGTGGTCAATAACAGTGGGAAAGAGTGCTGACCGCCAAACCTTAGTGAAACATAGCTTGGGTCATATATAGGGGTACAGCCTTGTACTTTTGTGTATTTAAAAATAACTTTTTTAGTGACCTTATTACTGGCAACATTTTCACACTTTGCATTGCTTGTATTAAATGACTACTTTTTTTAAACAACTTTTTGTTGACTACATTCTCGCATGAATACATTTTCCTGGGGACATTTTCACACAGAACCATATCACTATCCCCAGGCATGCCTAGATTTTGCTGTTCTAGTTCTATTCCTGCAGGGCATTTGTGAATCCCTCCAGGGGAGGATGGAGATAGCCCACCGTTTCAACATTTCCATGTCACCTCTACCAGATCTCATCAGCAGATCTGGTATCTCCTGCTACAACTACAGGAATGGCACACACATAATCTGCACATTTGTGATTCACCAAACGCTCCAAACATTAAAAACTGCCCTGCACAGGTGGACGCATGGATGACAGCCAAAAGATAAAAACACAACTCTAGCAAAACATAACTGATGGTCTGCAATCTTATAGGTTTTAACTCCATCACAATCTCTTAACGTGATGAGATGGACCATTACCCAATCCTGTCGACCATAGTAAGGAATCTTGGAACCACAATGGACAACCCCCCTTCACCCTTGATCCACAGATCAGAGACATCTTCAGAAGCTGTGTCTCCCGGCTGAGCATGCAACACTGCATCTTACCTTACTTAGCATTCGCTGACAGGGCCATGGACATCATTTCTCTAACACTATCCAAACTAGACTATGCAAATAGCCTTTATCTTGGACTGCAAGATGACCTAATGAGGAAGCTTCCAAGAGTTCAAAATGCAGCAGCAGGACTACATCTCAGACTGAAGCGAGTTGAACATATCCATCCAACATTATGTTTTCTCCATTTGGCTACCCATCACAAAAGGGTGCATTTCAAAGCCTTGTGCATCGCCCATCACTCATCGCTCATATCATGGAAGGGGCCCCTCTCCATCAGAAGTAAATTCCAACACTACCCTCCCACCAGAACACTTGGGTCCAGCGATGCTGCACTAGTACTAATCCCCACCTTCAATAAGAAACAGCTAGCAGGATCCTCTTTGAGTTCTGGCCACGAAACTGTGGAACACCCTACCCAACCTTCTCCAATAGGAAGTAAACCACCGGACTTTCAGGAAACAACTCAAGAGTTGGCTTTTCAACTGTCTAGAAACTGTGCACGAGGAACTCTGGCTTCTTTAATGCAAGCAATTGAAAAACTCTTTGCACCACCAGCTGTGGGAAATCAATTTAATTTATGGATCCTCTGCATTCCGACACCGATCTGCACCTGAATCTCAGTGAAATCTACAACTAAGAGCCAAGAAGCGAGAACACCTTAGCTCCTCTCTCAACCATTCTGTCAATTTCAGTGCTCCACAACCCGGGGTTGCCCATACGACTCGCTTGCCTGGCCAATACCAACCCCAAACAACATAGAAGTGTTCCTATTGGCACACAGGTAAGGGGTACTTCCGACCTGCAGCCATCAACACCAGAGGTTTCTGCATCTGCCTTCCCTCTATTTGACTAACACACCCTTTACCCCTGTTTCATAGAGCAAAGCATATCAAGACCAAATGTATTGTCAGAAGGGAACTATAGAGGACCACTGTACATTATGTGTTCCTGTGGAGAGACGGTCACAGCACACGTCCTAACATGTATTCATGTTCATCTTGGTTATCTCCATGGACTAACACATCGTCTTGAAAGTATATCACTCTGGAAATATCACAAAGAAGCAGAGACATCATTCTTTGAAAGAAAGTCCCAGGACAGAAGTGTCTGAATGGCATGCGTGTGAATTGATCCGTGCCATGTGGTGTTGCAAATGCTCACATATGTCTGGAGTCGAGAAGAAAGCTAATCTGGTGTTAAGCGTTTCTAAATCTCATTTGGAGAAGAAGTATGTTGCTCTGCCTACTACCTGGAGAATTAAGTCTGCAGCGTTGGGTAGAGGAAAGTGATCATTATAACGTTGGCGTTAATGCTGCAGAGGTCGACATACAACCTTAAACCTTTTCTGTCTGTTTTATTATTGTGAGTACTTTGGAACCCCTTCCGTGGCTTTCACAGCTTCGGTTATGCAGGTATCCTGTCAATTGTCCAACCACGGGATGAAACACTTTGGAGTATTTTGGAGCCTTTGGTTTTTAATTCATCAGAAGAGGGTTGTTGAAAAACATGACAAGATTATCCTTGCACAGGTCCAATTGGATTTGGAGAGCTCCAGGGAATTGCCATCCCAAGATAGATGGGCCCACTTTGGTCATGTACAGCTTTCAAACTGCATGCCTACCCCTGACTTTCAATTTGCAGATGCGGTATCCTACGATGTTGATGTTCTCCTCTCTGTAGGCCCCTGGGTGGATTGCACAACAGGTAAATACGTTGCTAACTTATTCCTCTTGAAGGGGAGACCCTGGGGAAGAGTCTCCCTCTTAAAGCGTGCATACACTTCCTAAGCCTGCTTTTCATATATTGCCTCTGTGCTGTGCACTGCAGGGCCTATTGCTGGGATACAGTTTGACCAAGATGGCGGCTCCAGGAGAAACGTTTGACATCTAGTAAATATCTTCTCTAAACACTTAAAATTTGAGACCTTCTACCACTGCTATTCGGGGTCCTAGGATGGTTCTATTTAATTTCCTCAATGACACTTTAGTCACAGTGCACCTTTAATTTGTTCCCTTTTGTTTTTCTTCTTTGTATTTTAATTGTATTTTCTTAAATAGGAGAGACAACCTATTACCCGTCTTTATTTCCTCTTTTGTACATCCCCTTCCCCCTTTCAGTTCCGGTTTGTGTGTGTGTTTTTGACTTGCTTTGGTAGGTCTCCTGTTTTCCTTGGACCGTGAGACATATGCACAAGAGGAATGTAGGAAAAAAGAGACTTGTCACGCCTCAGGAACAGTGCAATCGTTTAAATAAAAGTATATTTCTATTTCAATAGTGCCCACCAATGTTCCCTCTAAATATTTTTATCTATGTGCGGAACTGCTTTGCTGTTGTGCGCACATTATTTTCCATGTGCGCAACTGACTAATGAGGTAAGCCACTTTGTGAGCATGCGTATTTAGTGAACTACTGTTGCAGAAGAGAGTTGGAAAGGAATTTCCTCTTCCCAGTCACTGCAATTCTTGACAAATCTTACAACACTTTTTCCAAACAGATAGGCTAAAATAAAATATGTCATATGTGATTAAACAGAAAACTCATCAACCAGTCCAAGACTTCCACATCTGCCATGGTTCCTTGCAAATGTTTTATGCCACTGGAAAATCACTAATATGTACTACAAAACACAAATATCTCTTGTCATAAACTGATGTAGCTGTCAAGAAATTCTGAAAGAATACATGTGCCAATTAATTAATGGCAATTAAAAGCAATGTTTCAAAAACATACTGATAGGAGTTCAAGTGCCACTTTAATGATTAAGTAATTCAAGGGCCAGAATTACATTCTTCTAATAATGTGTGTAAGGATGATTATTGCATCAGAATAACTGCACCTCAGAATATGATTTAAAAAAAATCCTGTGCCTCTGCTTACTATCCACATTCCGTGTCCTGTGGGTAGTGTTAAAACCAGCCTTACAGCTAAAAGACATATAGACCATCCATGTTTACTCCCTGAAAAAATGAAAATGTGCCCAACAAAAACGAGAAACAATGAAAATGTTGTTGCTTCAACCCACAAAGCTCCAATGATCTTTTTTCAAATTGGTGACCAGTAGAACAGTGGCATAGGAAGGAACTCTAATAATATTAACGCCTGATCTCGACAGGAATTTTATGGGGAAGAACATCTTTTAATAAGCAGAAAATATACCTATTAGCAGAGCTAATTACTTTTTTACTCCCTGAAAAATCCTTTGATTCCAAGTAGGGAGCAAAATCTGATTGGAGCCCTGCTTATAACCCTGACATAGGAAGTTAAATGACAGGGCACATTATAGTTTTGCCCACCCTTCCACACCACAGCCTGGAAACAATTAAATAAGTGCCTTACTGAGGTTTATTATGGAGCCCTTCTGAAGAAAATCACATATATATCCCTTTTAAGTTAATAGCATCAATTTATCAGAGATACAACTGATTGAGTGCCTTCTTCTATAACTATGGATCCCTCTTCTGTAATTCTTTGTTATCAGTTAAATAAGATGGAGGGGGATGGTAGAGACAATACATACAGAGCAAATGGTTATATTGAAAAGCCCTCAGCAGTTGAGCATAGAAAGAAAAAGAAGGAGCTGTTTAGACGGGTACTAGAATTTCCTATCCTTTAGCAAACAAGCAACACATTTCCTTCAGTGTGCTGCCAAAACGTCTGATTTTGTTTTTGAAATCTGCTGCTTTGTTCATCAGCCGCAAGGAGTGATGACATGTGCTCTTCCACCCATACCGTTCCCCGGCCCCTGCGTTAGCCTCCAATACAAGTTGATAGAGCACTGTAAAAAGTGAGGGACTGTAGTAGTAAACACTCACTGGGATATTTGCAGACCCACAATACTTTGCAAGCAAAGCGTATTTAATGACTCAACATATTATGTGCATTTTAAGAATGTCATGACTCTGCATGTACGCAATTCTTTTGCAGCGCATACAAGATTGTTTGCAACATACTCCACCCTTATATCATTGTGTAGGATTAGACAGTGCTCAGTGAAACCTTTTTTTATAGCAGCGAGTTACCATAAAATGTGTGAAGGCCTATGCCCAAAGGAACTCTGTACACTTGGAAACGAGGCAGACTGTGTGAAAAGCATTCTCTTGTCTGAATATCTGGTGCCCTGATACTGTGGACGAGAAATCCCAGGCATAGTCCATACCCATTATCCTTTGTAGACAAAGTAAATTATATTGCACTGTTGCTCTCCACGTATATGGTAATGTTAGTAATGCAACAGTAGGAGACACAGAGCATCACATTTGCTTCTCAAAATCCTTACAGGGCAAATTAATATTTGAGTTTCATAATGTGTTAACTTGCAAGAGGGCCACTTCAAAACACTTGCGTGAAATATGTACAAAGAAGAGGAAGTATGGGATAAGGTTACACTTCCATGTAGCCTGCTTACAGTCAGTATCCGATATTTGAACAGGTAGTTTGAGTGTATTGTGTGGGTGATGCGTTTGGTAAGGCACAATGAGTAACAGAAACTCTGGCATGTGAATGTTATTCCTATTATTCATATTACAAACATACATAAAACAAGTGTATATGGGTATACATTTGCTAATCTTTCGCAGAGCCAAGAGAGGAAGAGTCAAGGTTGTCAGGTACCATCTTAATGTGTTCTGGGGCAGCAGTTAGAGTCATAAGGTAAAAGTGTGGTAGTAACAAGCATAGGAGTCATGGGTGGGGAGGAAACATTATTCTGTTTGTTTGTGCAGGCATATCTTGGTTAGATTCTTCTGTTCATGGAGCTAGTTTTTCATTTTAGTTTTTAGCCTCTTATGTGTGTATTTTGCTGCTAGAGTTTTTGGGTGTTCACGGTCACTCTTGCATAGTAGCGTAATGCAAATGAGCAGAATATCAAGACTAGTTGCTTATTTTAAGAGAAAGAAAATTTGAAGTAATTGCTGTGACTTGTGCCTTATTAAAAAAAAATGAATAGGTGAGAATGGTCTGTGTGCGCTGCTAAAAATCTTCTGAGCGGCACCCAGAAGGAAGTTGGGCAAGCGCACATGCGCACAGCTTAGAGGGAACACTGGTGCCCACCACAAAGTAAATAGTAACAAGGTAATATGATGAAAAACGTCACAGGGACGTAATTTCACCAAAATGCCAGGGGTAGCAGAAGTGATATCACACAGCCCTGGACCTCTGATGGCATCATAGGAAGTGATGTAATTTAACCCCACCCCCAAGTGATATCACAGGAAGTGATGGTGCACGACCATCAGATGTGTCTAACACCCGTGTTTCCAGGTGCTCTCATTTCAGCCAGATATAATAACCGAGGCACAGAGAGAGGCGAGATTTGTCCACATTTGGGGAATGTCATTTTCCAGATTTTAAGTGGAGCCTATATGAAAACACGCCTAATGTAGTACTTGCAAAAGGATAACCAAATTCTCTAACGTAGGCTCCAGCTAGTGTTTGAAACATCAATAGCTCAATGGACACAAAAGTACTCCCTATCCGTGGCATTGATGTGTTAAAAAAGTTAAAAAAAACACTGACCTGGGGAGGTGTGTGTTATTTAACCAGGGGCAAAATACTGCACGAGCAAGGCCTGGAAATGAAAGCATTGACCAGGATTTAGTATCAACAAAATTCCCTGGTTATAAATGTATCTATGAGTCAGCTACCACTAGGATAGAAGAAACCTATTGTGCGGGTGTGAGCTGAGGCCATCTGTATACGTGTGCATTTATTTTGAAGGTATGTGTAACGCTCACCTGGTTCCCACGGGGGCGCTGGTCTAGTCTGGATTGCTCTGGCCTCTTCTAGCGTGATGCACAGGACCCGGAACACCGATTGGACAGGACCTCCAAATCGTGCTTGCCTGGCCCGTAGGAATATCCTTCTGCAGATGAGAAAGGGGATTAACAGTCTGCAGAATAGTGTGCTACTCCCCCCTTTCCCCCTTCGTTCCTCTCTAACTTCCTCCAAACCCCGGTTTAAGCTCACCTTATGGTTTGGAAGGATGAACTCTCCATCCTGCTTCTGATGCAGGGGCACGCGTTCGTCCAGTTACTTCACTGGTTTTCAGAATGGCAGTGGCAAAATCCACTTGACTTTCCTGAGCGATGCGCCGTAAGTATGAAAGTTCAAAGTTCAAGTGAGGCCCCCTTTATGTTGTCTTTCTAACCTGTGATCTGTCCTTTATTTCAGGTGCAGAATGAAGGCGATGCGTCGAGGGGTTAAACTGCCGAGGTGAGTAGTGATGAGGGCGATCCCTCTAAATGTCCTTATCATTCCCCAGAAATGTCTCTTGTCCGTTCCCCATAGGGGCCGGGGTACGGTACCTGCCAACGGGGCTGCGCCGACCCGAAATGTGGAAGAAAAGCCGGTAAGTATTATGGCTGTTAATCAGGCTTTCCTTCTGTGTTCCTTCTGCTCACCTTTTGTTTCTTCCTCTCTCCCCTAGGTGCAGATATGTGGCGTCCGATGCTGACAGCCGCGATGGAGCCGGGAGATGTCTCGAGGACAGGTGAGTGAAGCGTGGCGCTGCAGCGAGCAACGGGATGCTTTTAAATGGAAGTCTTTCTTCAGGGATGCTGGCAAGAAGATTCCGGATGCAGGTAAGAAGTTTGAAATAGTCCTTGGTTTTCACCTTTCTCTTCTCTTCCTTCCTTGCAGGTCTTCCAGGTTCGAGGCGGGCGTGGCTGGAGTCCAGGAGCAGGAGCAGACACGGTGAGCGTTAAGCTGCAGGAAGCAGAACAACGCGAAGCATGAGCTGCTGTCTGGGCGTGGCTTAAATAGCCTCCAAAGAAGTCCCAGGTATGTATCCTTCCCCAACTAGGTATGTATCCTTCCCTGGCCACGCCCGAGTGAAAAAATAGTCCCTATGAAAAAATAGTCCCTTTCAGGTCTCAGGGAGGCCTGAAGCGTGCAGCATGGTCTGCATCAGGTAAGTGCACAAAACGCCTCCCTTTATGAGCCTGGCGCCTATGGCGCCAGGACTGATGTCCAACATGAGCCTGGCGCCGAAGGCGCCAGGACTGAGTCCAAAGAGCCCCTATAAGGTGCCGCTGGGCTTTTACCCGAGGGCATGATGCCTGCTTCCGGGGGTGCTGGGCCTGGCCTGGTGCTCCGGGGGTAGGCATCATGACAGCACTCCCCCCCCCAAGGCCCCTCCCAAGGTCGTTCCTTCTGGAGGTTTCGGTTTGTTTGGGAAATTCCAATGGAACCTTTTTACCAGCCGAGGTGCATGTACGTGATCACTGGGTTCCCAAGACCTTTCCTGAGGCCCGTACCCTTTCCAATCAATTAGATAGAAAAGTTTTGATTTTGAGATCTTAGAATCCAAAATGTTCTTCACCTCAAATTCAGGCTCCCCATCTATCTGAATCGGTTCTGGTGGCTTTGTTAATCTGGTTCCTGGGTGCACTGGTTTCAAAAGTGACACATGAAAAACGGGGTGAATCCGCATGTTAGCTGGTAGATTGAGCTTGACTGCCACTGGGTTGATTATAGCTTTGATCGAGTAAGGTCCTAAATACCTTGGATTAAAAGTTTGAGGCCCCTTGAGTGATAGGTGTTTGGTAGCCAACCATACTTGATCCCCTATTTGGTATGGAGGCGCCTCTCTCCGATGCAGATCCGCATTCTTTTTGTATTTCCCCTTCGCATGTTGCAAATGTGCAGTTGCCTTCTTGAAGGCTTGAGTAATCGTAGAATGCAAATGGTCCACTGCGGGCATTTCAAGGCTCAGAGGTGAGTCCAAGTCTGAAGTACAAGGGTGATGTCCATATAGGGTATAAAAGGGGCTCTGACCAGTTCCAGAGTGTATCGAGTTATTGTATGCATATTCAGCCACCCATAAAATGTCCTTCCAATTACCCTCCGATTGGTGCAACATACATCGTAGATATTGTTCAAGGGTCTGGTTCGTTCTCTCCGTCTGACCATCGGTCTGTGGGTGGTGGCTGGTCGAGAGTCTTACGTCGATCTGTGCCAGTTGACAACACTTTTTCCAAAAATGAGAAATAAACTGGCTTCCCCGATCGGAGACTAGTATGGACGGGAATCCATGCAAACGGATGATATTTTCGAGGAATTCCTTGGCAAGAACAAAGGCTGAAGGTAATCCTTTCAACGGAATAAAGTGGGACATTTTGGAAAATAAATCCACCACGACCAGAATAGTATTGTAACCATTACAAGAGGGCAGGTCCGTGATAAAATCTAGTGACAGGGTGTGCCAAGGTGCTGGTGGAATGTCTAAGGGCTGAAGAAGACCGGCGGGTCTTGTCTTTTGACCTTTGTTTTGGGCACAAACTCCACAGGACATCATGAAAGATTTAATATCCTTTCGCCAGGAAGGCCACCAGAATTGTCGTTTAACCTTTTCCTCTGTTTTGGCAATGCCAGGATGTCCTTCCATCAGGGTATCATGATGACGGGAAATAACCAGTTCTTGCAATTCCTTTTCTGGCAAAAATAAGCGTCCTTGGAAGTAAGGTAAGCCATCCTTGACTGAAAAGTTTGACCCCCTTTTGATCCAATCCTGCAAGGCTGAAGAGTCCAGGAATTGTTTCACTTGTGCTTGAATGTCTTCAAGGGTTTGTAAAGTGGTTATCCCCAAAATTCTTTGTTCGGGAATTATCGGCACAGGTTCTGAGTTTGTGTCTATTTCTTCCATTCCAATTCGGGATAGAGCGTCCGCCTTACCATTCTTATAGCCGGGGCGGTAGGTGATTACAAAATCGAACTCAGCAAAGAACAAAGCCCATCGGAGCTGTCGAGACGATTGAGCCTTGGCAGTTTTTAAATATTGTAAATTTCGGTGATCACGGTGATGGTATGCCGGGCGCCGAGGAGATAATGCCGCCAAGCCTTAAAGGCGGACTTAATGGCTAATAGTTCCTTATCGGTGATCGCATAATTTATCTCCGGCGGCGAGAAATTTCTGGACCAAAATGCTACGGGGTGCAGTTGGTTGGTTTCAGGGTCTCTCTTAGACAGGACAGCTCCCATGGCTAAGCTGGACGCATCGGTTTCGACTATATATGGGAGATCGGGACGCGGGTGCTTCAAAATAGGTGCGGACGTGAACTTAGCTTTCAACTCCTGAAAGGCCTGTTCGGCTTCCTCGGTCCAATCAAAACGTTTATTTTTTCGCAAGAGTGCAGTGATGGGTTGCACCACACGTGAAAACTCTGGGATACCCCTGCGATAAAAGTTGGAAAAACCAAGCATGCTTTGGACACCTTTCACTGAACTAGGTGATGGCCATTTGAGGATGGCATCCACTTTCCGTGAATCCATTCGGACCCCTTTAGGTGTCAGGATGAATCCGAGAAACTCAACCTCGGTGGTATGGAAAACACATTTTTCCAGCTTGGCAAACAGTTTGTGCTGGCGCAGTTTCTCTAGGACAGCCCTGACATGCTTTCTGTGATTAGATTCAGAAGAGGAATACACAAGAATGTCATCGATATACACGACAACACAGACATCGATGAGTTCCCGAAGGACATCGTTCATGAAGAATTGGAAGGCTGCAGGAGCGTTGCACAACCCGAAAGGCATCACCTGGTATTCGAATAGTCCATATTTTGTACGGAAGGCCGTTTTCCATTCGTCGCCTTCTTTTACTCATACCAGATGATAAGCCCCCCGGAGATCTAACTTGGTGTATACGCAAGTGTCCTTCACCTGGTCAAGGAGTTCAGGGATCAGAGGCAGAGGGTAACGATTTTTAACAGTTATCTGGTTCAATGCGCGGTAATCGATACAAGTTCTAAGGTTGCCTTCTTTTTTAGGCACGAAGAACAAAGCTGAGGATGCCGGGGACTTTGACGGGCGAATGAAACCATTGGCGAGGTATTGATCTAAATATTGTCTCAAATGCAAATTCTCTGGTTCAGTAAGGCGTAAATCCTGCTACAAGGGGGTTGTGCACCGGGCACCAGATCGATTTGGCAATCGTACGATCTGTGGGGAGGTAACGTGTTGGCCTGTTCCTTTTGGAAGACGTCCTGAAAGTCTTGGTACTCTGGAGGTAGTTGCACGGGGACAGAGGTTACTGATGCTAGATTAATTTTTGGATTTTCTGGGTAGCAGGTTTGTGCACAATCCGGGAAGGTTATTCTCTTCGCTCGCCAATCAATTCGAGGATTATGTGTCTCTAACCAAGGGATTCCGAGAATAAGCTGAAACTGTGGAGCCTTGATTACATCAAACACAACTGCCTCCCGATGGCCATCCGGACCTACAAGTGTCACCTCAGCTGTGGAATGTGTTACCGGTCCAGAGGCAATTTCGGTTCCATCTACTGTGGTGATGACATCTTTGTTGGTTTTAGGATGCAGAGGGAGGTTTATCCTAGAGACCAATTCTCGATCCACATAGTTTCCTATAGCCCCGCTATCGATGTATGCCTTTATAGCATGCAACCGTTTAGGCTGTTCCGGATCTACGAGGACCATTGGCACAATGAAATGCGAGGTCTGAGAGTTGGTTTACAAGCTCGGCAAGCGGACCCCTACGCTTGCCGGGCGTGGTCGTTTCCTGATACAGAGTTTCCATGGATTTTATCAGCGGCTCCTACCACCTTCTTGGGCGGCTTAACCGGGCAATCTCGTAGAAAGTGTCCAGAGGACCCACAATAAAGGCATAATTGCATCTGTCGTCTTCTTTCCCGTTCTTTTTGAGTTAGAGGTCCTTTAACCCCTCCGATTTGCATAAGCTCCGAGCCATCAGCCCCCTTGGGGTTAGCGTGGGTCTTGGCCAACACCCGGGTTTCAAACTTGGACCGATCTGCTTTTCTGTTTTGCAGCCTGTGATCCAATTGGACCACTAAGTCTATATATTCAGTGCATTCTTGGGGCGGATTTACAACTTGTGCCAGGACATCTTTAAGTTCTCTGCGTAGACCTCGATAGAATAACGTGATTCTTTTATCCTCTGGCCAACCAGTTTCCACAATTAGTCTATTGAAGGTTGCAATGTAGGATAGAAGGTCTTGATTGCCCTGTCGCAGAGATAGAAGTTCATCATCCAGAGCCTGTCCCTGGGAGTGTCGAGCAAATAACCTTTCCATGCTTGTTTGAAATCCTTGAAAATCACGAAGAATCGGGTCATCTTGAGTTACCAGTGGGACTGACCAATCGGCAGCACAGCCGCCGAGATATGACAACACAAAGGCTACCTTGGTCTGATCATTAGGGAAGGCCCCAGGTCTGCATAGGAAGTGCAAACGACACTGATTCATGAATACGGCAAATCGTTTGGGGTCCCCAGCAAAGCGTTCAGGTGGGGCCAGCGGCATGTTTCCAGGTAGATTAATCTGCACCGGGTTACTGGTGACCACAGGAGCGGGGTTCCCCCCGGAACCGGGTAAAGGAGTTTGTCCAGCTTGACCTTGCAAAAACTGTCTAGCCAGGTCATCAGCTCTATCCTTTATTACAATCACTTCCCTCCTGAGGGCACTAGTCTCTTGACGAGCGGCGTGTACTTCGGCCTGTAATTCCCCCAGTAATTGGGCCAACTGGTCAGTTTCGGAAGTTTCCATAGCGCCTGGGTGGGAATTTGTAGGAAGGCTTCGCGTTCTGTAACGCTCACCTGGTTCCCACGGGGGCGCTGGTCTAGTCTGGATTGCTGTGGCCTCTTCTAGCGTGATGCGCAGGACCCGGAACACCGATTGGACAGGACCTCCAAATCGTGCTTGCCTGGCCCGTAGGAATATCCTTCTGCAGATGAAAAAGGGGATTAACAGTCTGCAGAATAGTGTGCTAGCTCCCCCCTTTCACCCTTCGTTCCTCTCTAACTTCCTCCAAACCCCGGTTTAAGCTCACCTTATGGTTTGGAAGGATGAACTCTCCATCCTGCTTCTGGTGCAGGGGCGCGCGTTCGTCCAGTTACTTCACTGGTTTTCAGAATGGCGCTGGCAAAATCCACTTGACTTTCCTGAGCGATGCGCCGTAAGTATGAAAGTTCAAAGTTCAAGGAGGCCCCCTTTATGTTGTCTTTCTAACCTGTGATCTGTCCTTTATTTCAGGTGCAGAATGAAGGCGATGCGTCGAGGGGTTAAACTGCCGAGGTGAGTAGTGATGAGGGCGATCCCTCTAAATGTCCTTATCATTCCCCAGAAATGTCTCTTGTCCTTTCCCCATAGGGGCCGGGGTACGGTACCTGCCAACGGGGCTGCGCCGACCCAAAATGTGGAAGAAAAGCCGGCAAGTATTATGGCTGTTAATCAGGCTTTCCTTCTGTGTTCCTTCTGCTCACCTTTTGTTTCTTCCTCTCTCCCCTAAGTGCAGAGATGTGGCGTCCGATGCTGACAGCCGCGATGGAGCCGGGAGATGTCTCGAGGACAGGTGAGTGAAGCGTGGCGCTGCAGCGAGCAACGGGATGCTTTTAAATGGAAGTCTTTCTTCAGGGATGCTGGCGAGAAGATTCCGGATGCAGGTAAGAAGTTTGAAATAGTCCTTGGTTTTCACCTTTCTCTTCTCTTCCTTCCTTGCAGGTCTTCCAGGTTCGAGGCGGGCGTGGCTGGAGTCCAGGAGCAGGAGCAGACACGGTGAGCGTTAAGCTGCAGGAAGCAGAACAACGCGAAGCATGAGCTGCTGTCTGGGCGTGGCTTAAATAGCCTCCAAAGAAGTCCCAGGTATGTATCCTTCCCCAACTAGGTATGTATCCTTCCCTGGCCACGCCCGAGTGAAAAAATAGTCCCTATGAAAAAATAGTCCCTTTCAGGTCTCAGGGAGGCCTGGAGCGTGCAGCATGGTCTGCATCAGGTAAGTGCACAAAACACCTCCCTTTATGAGCCTGGCGCCTATGGCGCCAGGACTGATGTCCAACATGAGCCTGGCGCCAAAGGCGCCAGGACTGATTCCAAAGAACCCCTATAAGGGGCCGCTGGGCTTTTACCCGAGGGCATGATGCCTGCTTCCGGGGGTGCTGGGCCTGGCCTGGTGCTCCGGGGGTAGGCATCATGACAGTATGTGACAAGCAACCACATGTTGTCCCCCACAACCCAGAGCTGAACATAACACCTTAATGTCCAAGTCTTTGATACATGACTCGTCTTCAATATTTTCTAACAGGGTGAGGTGTGGGGAATGGGGCTACACTTCCCTCAAGAGTGGGCCTCAATGCATCTCCGATTCTCAGAGCTCTATGTGCGAGGTGCCTTATTCAATTACCCCCCCAGGACCAGCTCGTGAATGAAGTTTCCACAAAGCCATTTCCAAGAAGGAGTTAGAGTGGGGAGGGGTGGGTCACTCCATGGCTCTCTCACTTCTGAGACCCTGTGTCGAATGCTTATTTTCTTAAACAGTGTTGCACCAGAGCAGGGTCCTGGTCGAGTTTGTTGCCCTTCTCAACCATTCACATCACACTTGAATGCGTTCAAGGTGAGCAGAGCCCAATCAGTGGTGTAGCACACAATTTGGGGGGCCCCGTGTGAGCCATGTTGAGGGCTCCCCCTCCCAAGCTCCTTAACAAAGCACAGGGCATGCCACACCCCGAGCCGGCCCGGACCATCATGTGTGTGCAATGTCCATGATGGTTATGCCGCTGCAGGGGCATGCACTACTCCAAGTGAAAGAAGTAAACATATTTTTAATCAAACCTTAAATGTTTTGCCTAGCATAGAAAGAAGGGGGCAGGGCCTGACCCCAAAATATACCAGCCACCAGTGGTGGCTGGTGAGTTGTTTTATTGGAGGGTGTAAATATTTTCCACAAATATGCGATTGCGACTGAGCATACCGAGGGGGCCCGAACTAACGGAAACGTGTTTGGGGGGGTCAGTGGGATTCTCCCCCTCCCATGAGAAATATATTTGAATAATAGGTTAAAATGGTGCATTACAGAGCACAGTTTCAGTGAAAATTTGGGTAGAAGGCAAGACATTTTGAAATCGCTTTGTTAGGGTGCAGGGTAACTGATGAAAAAAAGTACAATAGATGCAAGTCACCAAAAGTGCACAAGCGCATTTCCCAATGCATTGTCATGCCGGTCCCTTCAATATATGCTAGTATTAAAAACATTTTCATGCTGGCTCCACCAACATATGCTAATATTCCCATATAAGAACATACTCATGTTTGCTTTGAGTTGTTGTTTATAGTATCATTACTGGCACTAGGCACAACACTGGCTCTGACAATATTTGCCAGTACTCCTATGTAAGAAAATACTCCTGTTGGTTTGGCCATTAAAAGTGACATGTCACAATAAGGAAACATGTCCAAACGGGTTCCAATGTCAGCCAGTCTAGACACATAAGAACACTTATCATCCTTGCTTCAGTTAATAATAAGTCATGCTACAGTAAGAAATATACAGGCTGTTACACCAAAACATCACTCTAGGGAGGTAATACTACTAATCACACTTGCTTTATCACAGATGATGAGTAATAAATGTCATGCCACAGTACTGGCTCACCTGACCGCACCAAAATGTCAGTCTAGCTAGGTAATGACACACATGAACTTGACTTTCCCGTAAATACCAGTAACACATGCAAAGTCAATAAAGGATGTGTCAAAAACTCTCTAGTGATCCCCAGCCTCCCAGGGCCTTATACGCACACACACGCAGGCATCCCTTTTCACCCACACATACATCTCCTCTCACATGCATTCACACTGCATTCACCACACAGGCATGCACCCGCCCATCCAGAAAATGATCACACACAATCACATTCATACCCATTGACCCACCAGTCACTCACCCATATACCGTCTCTCATATACACTTACACTGGCACCCACCCACCCAGAACATTTACACACACACACACACACACACATACACACATTCCTACTCACTCACCCATCATTTACGCACCCATAATTCTCTCTATTCCATTTGCACTGCATTCTACCCATAGGAACGCACCCACCCATCCAGAACATTCAAGCACACACTATCACATTTCTACTCATTTCATAGAATAACATTTATAAAACTTCATAACATTCATGTCATAGAAATGCCATAGGATTTTATGAAATTAGTACCAACTCCTTAAGTCTCATAAAATATACCATAGGGCTGTATTAGATACAAATAATGAGGGACAAAGTCTCGCTCTCGACATACCACTTTAAAGGGAATGTTTCATGATTCATATCTCGTCATATATCGAGAGTGCATTAGGAAAATTACAAGTTCTTTTATCATTTTTAATGTGACCCTACCTTTCATGTTTTAAAAATTCCTTCCAAATATTAAAAAGTGAGATGTGCATTGATTTATGGCCTGAGTTCAGGCAATAACGCCAGAATGACTCTGACTTGCTACTGTTGTGATCGGAGACAAAGGCCCCAAACCTGCTAACATATAGTGGGAGATGTTCGTTAAACTCCATTAAGACATGCTGGGCAGTCTCCAAGTGGTTCCTGAGCCTATAGGAGCGGCAATACCTCGCCACCTTTGGAATCTCTTGCTCCGGACCGAGAACCGACAACAAAGGCAATTTACCGATTCTCAGGAGGAGCAATAATCTATGCAATTCAGGGGAAGGGCACAATAACAGGTATCTCTGGGGTTCTTCATAACTATGGACAAGTTGTTCCATTAAAGTGTGATAGCTGGTTAAAGTTGCTAAATGTACATAGTTATTGTACCAATCCCATTGCTCAATTTTACGGGCTGCTTTCATAGTCAAGTCATGCAAGCTTCGTTCCATCATAGGCTTCCAGCCCATGTTGGTAAGGTCCCTGGATTCCAAGGCTGATAGAGTTTCAAATTTTTTCGAAGCTGGTTGTTTGCCTGATAGGTTCAGCAGGGGGCATATTGGTAACTTTCAGGACTTTAGAAATAGTAAGTATCACTTTTTAATTACCATAGAAGAAAGCGAAGTAAGACCCAGCTCAAGGTATAAGATTTCATTTTGAACACTGGGCCTAAGCCCAAGGATTTCTGCCAAAATCTACCTCTAGGGCTTTCATCCATGAGTGATGTTTCGTGCTGAATGACTCCAGGCCATATAGCACTGAGGTACAAAAGCATTGTTTGTAAAAAACCAGTCTAAAACCTGACGCTGCCCGCACACATCGGGATATCATGTTTAATTTAGAGATGGCCTTGAACTTTCTTACTTCCGTCAATTCTGCGTAGTAAGACTTAGTGGTTAATTCCTCTCCCAGGTACTTGTAGCTGTGCACTTGCTCAATTACTTTTTCCATCGATAACCAGTGTAGGGATTGTCACAGGTTTATATGAGAAATGCATTAGCTTGGTTTTATCAAAGTTCAACCAATGGTCGTGTTGCAGGGCATAATTTAGCAGTACACCCATAGCTCTTTTCAACGCTGCAATGGTATGATCAAAGACAATAAAGTCATCAGCATATGATAAATGCGAGATGCTGACCCCGATTGTCTTTGGAGGGCAGGTGTATGCAGCTTTACATGCCTTAGGGTGCTCTGAGAGATATATATTCAAAAGCACCGGGGTGAGGGAACAGCCCTGTTTGACTCCACGTTTGATACTGATCGGATCCAATATCAGGCCCTTATTATCTAGTCTGACTTGGACAGAGGTATTCTCATGACTGCCCATGATGCCCAGTAAAAGGTCTCTTGGGCCGCCCAGCCTCATCATTTTTGCCCACGGTTTACCCCCTATTGGCCGTATCAAAGGCAGCCTTAAAGTCAATCATCACCACGTATAGACCAGGTTGGTCTTTAGATTTTTCTGCCTTGGTCAGGAAGTCTAGCAGCCATAGACATTAGGCAGTACTCGAGCCTGAACGAAAACCCATTTGGAAATTACTGAGTAGGCAGTTGGATGCCACCCACTTACTAGTCTCTCCAACAGTAAAGACGCAAAGATTTTGCCAGTTGCGTCTAACATTGCTAATAGCCTGAAATTCACGGGGCATGTTCTGAGACCCTTCTTATGGATTGGGACCAGAATCAACCTACGCCATGATGCAGGAATCTTCCCTTCCTGACTCACTTTAATAAATAAGCAGTACAGTGTTTGCCCCCAGAAAGTTGTTTTCTTCTTTAATAAGACATTAGGAAGCCCATTGAGACCAGGGGCTCTAGAGTCCTTGGGGAGAATTTTTTAACCCAATTTCCTTGCGAGAGAAGTTGATGGAAAATGTCTGTCCTGCGAGGATTGGATTCATGCTTGGGGCTACAGGGTAATAGACATTTTTTCTATTGTGGTTTCCCCACTCGTTTTCCCCGATTACACAGATCTCCTGAGGAGGTATGTTGGCATTGAAGCCTCTCAGCAATTTCCAAAATCTATGTGAGTCCCCATTGTTAGCAATTGCGGCTAAATATTGCCACTGTGCAGTTCTTCCTGAGTCTAGCCAATCCTTCACCCATCTTCGATATCTGTTTTTGGCTTTCTTCATTGCGGCCAAGACTTCGACAGGGTTACTGTTCTGCTTCCTGATCTTGTTTAGTTCGTGTTTAATTGATTTTTGGGATTCCCATATCGTCTTATCAAAGCGATATTTCTTGTTATTGCTGAGCATAGAGAAATTGCTTTTATGTGCAGCTAGTGATAGAGTGGTATCCTTAATCTTTCCTTCTACTCATTCGGCTGTTAAATCTGCGACCCAATTTTCACTTTGTAATAGGAAGTATTTTTCTGCACTCTCAATGCTCCTGTATGCCCAGCGGATTCTACAGCCTATGGGGTTTCTTTCCAGTTCCCCAACTGGCCCTTGATACTGACGCGCATGATTCCCCGCTATATGTAGGAAAAGAATGGCGTGGTCACTGAAATTCGTGTGAGTAATATCCAGCTTTCTAAGATGAGGGATCGCCGGCTGATTACAGAACACGTATTTCAGGGTAGATGACTTCGTCCCAATCCTCCAGGTGCTGCTTCTTGGGATATCACCCTTAGCTCTTCTGTTCAGAAGAAAACAATCCCAGTCATACCTGGAGTCAACCCAGTAGTTACGTTTACAATTACCTTTTGCCACCAGGTTAGTGACAGACTAACTTTTAACAGTATCAGTTTCGTTAATTTCATGGAGGCAGTTAAATTGTGCATTCAAATCACCCCCTACATATATTTGTGTGGATTCATCAGAGTTTTGTATGTCACCAATAACATCAAGGACCAAATCAACAATTTCATTGGTGACCACAAGCCCAGGAGGATCATAGACATTAATGGCTCCTACCTCATTGTTTCTTCCAACACAAACCACCAGTACATACGGGCTATCAGATTTAGCCCCTACTCTTGTGGCCTTCGAATGATTTCACACTACCACAATAAGTCCTCCGTAGGGACGGCCTCGAGGACCTTTCTTTGCCAATACTTGGAAAATTTGAAAGCCATCGATCAAAAATTCAGACAGTAGCCATACTTCCTGGAGAAGGAAAATGTAATTCTTTAAAAAGAGATCAAAAGACCCTCAGGCTCGAGAAGATGGACAAAACCTCTAGTGTTCCAAGTGCTAAAGGCCAAATCTCAATTTCCAGCTGTTACGCCATTTCCGATATTTAGTACAAGACAATTCAGTATACCCAAAATGTTGGATTGAAGTGCAGAGCTGGTATTAAGCATTTGCAATATTGCTTATAGTGGCAATTTTATCTTTGAGGGTTCGGATATTGGGCTGCTGGGTCAGTTCGATGACAGTAAGCCTCCTGAGCCACATCTAACTCATACCCTAGTTCTGCATATCGGGAACTGTAGGATCTGATCAATTGGGCAGTTTTGTCCATGCAGCAGTAGATTTTGCTAAATTGAAAATTGGGTCCCTTAATTGGCTCAACAAAGTCAGTCCTTGGTATCCAGGATCCTAAGCGGGGGTATTGTGCATTTTAAGAAGAGGAAATGAGCACTGTTATTATGTGGATGAACTTTTTTCCTGATCGTAATGGAGCAAGGTTTGATGCTAATTCCAAGGTGTTATCAGAAACCATATATTCATTGTTTCCAGGACTAGCTGACTGAGCCAGTGCATTATTCAGTGGGGCAAGGGAAGCATTCAGTGATCCCACAGGAATCCAGATTTGATTAGCCATGTCTTTCTTAGGACTTTGTTGATTATTGTTCAGCACCCGGCTCTCGTAAGTGTGCCAGTGGATCCGGAGCCTTGCTTGTTTTTTCTAGTACTCCTTTTTGTTATTTTAGTGAGGGGGGCAGACTTAGGGGCCTCCTGTAGTATATCATCAGAATGGGTTTGTGTGGGGTCCAAATTGATTATCGCAGCCTTACAATTTAGTTGCTTTCTTTTTCTTCGTTGTTTGCGTGTCAAATATATAGGAGAAGATTCAGGCGTCTCCTCTCCTTCAGTCATGATGGGGTCAGCATTGTCTATTATACTTGTTTCCCTCATAGAGTCATTAAAGTGAGCCCAATTTTCAGAGGTGTAAGGTGTGGCTCCAGCAATCAGTTCTTCCACGGCTCTATCAACCTCTGCCTCTGGGGCGCTGTGGCTGGTCAGTATAGTAACCTTCCCCAGAATCTTCCCATATAACTTCAGTACCACTTTCATGGTGTACCGCAGTACGGATATTTGATCATGGGCCATACACTGGTTGTCGATGTTATCACCGGAGGACACATTAGTGCCCCCTTATCAGTTGGGCACATATGGGGTGAAGCTGAAAGTCTTTGTCCCCTGTCCTCCAATGCTTCCAACTCAGGAGTCTCCAGAGTAACAAATTGCCTTCCACTCGCTTTGCATGGCCTTGTTGATGCCCAAGACCCAAAATCTGTTGGTGTTGTTGGTCATTGGGAGCAAGGGAGTCCCTACGAGAGTAGCACAAGGCCAACAGTGAATGGTTATTATCCATCGCAGAGAATGAGGTATCAAAATGGGAGGAGTTGTGTGTTCTACTAGGCAGGTCATCATTAGGTAATGACTGGGAGGGTGCAGTCGATGTTGGTAAAGGTAAATTAAATTTTGGATCTGGCGAGAAGTATGAGTCAATAGTACCAGTTATACCTTCTCTATTCGATTTTCCTCTAGGTGAGCTGGTTGCACGTGCTCTGGAGGTATTTACATTGGTTCCTTTCGCTCAAATTCTTGCATCAGAGACTACAGAAATGTTGGAGTTTGGCGCATTTGTCTCCTGTTTGTGGTTATTTGATCTCAGTCCCATTTTCCCAGGCATTTTCAGGGCGAGAGTCAGGGGCAGAATATCAAGTTCCAAGGATTGGGAGGTGTTAACCGCTCACTCCAGCACTGACATTAGAACATTTCAGTGTGTCTCACTCAAGTAGGAGTGCAAATCCGCACCCAAGGGACCACCAGGAGGCAGTATAATAGAAGATGCGTGTAAAACTTGGGTAGGGCAATAGCATTAAACAAGCCGTGCATTCCAGGGTCTTAAAGTACAGCTGCAGTTATAGTGTGCAGTTTTAATATGCAGTCGCCATAGTATAAAAAATAAAAATGACATGTTGTGCCGGACTATGACTCTCAGTACAAAACCTAGAGAGCCACACTTCGGGAACGCATTCCTGCGTAGAAAAGAATGAAGTGTTTGGAAACTTACTTGCCGAGCATTCTATAATTCTGAGCCAGCTCTCGCTTGCACTCCGTAGATATATCCGGGAGGTTTTAGAACAGCACTCGCCCCAAGTTTGTGGTTTCAACCAGAGTCTCTAATCTCTCCAATGCTCCAGCGCATACTATGGTGACTGCGAATTAACTCGCAACAACTCTCCTATGCTCGTTTTGGAGCCAGGTTTTTAAAGCGGGTTCCTCCTTCTCAGTCAGCTGGTCGGGCAGGCAAGGAAACAGAAAAAATACTGCTGACTGCAGTGACTGTGAATTAACTCTCAACAACTAACTGCATTATCTACACAGGCACACACCCATCCGCTCAGAACATTCAAACACGCAACTATAACATTTCATCTCATTCACCCACCACTCACTGACCCATAGCACAAGCATACATCTGACACACTTCACACATACAAAATACACATCAAATTTATTTACAAAAAGCCTTTTTACCTGTTTTTCCATCTTCCGTCAGTCCCTCCAGGCCACCTTCGTGCTGCTCACAAACAGGAACCAGGAAGAGGTTCCTGGTTCCTGTATATAAGCCACAAGGAAGCTGGAGAAGAAGGGGTTGGAGCTGAACGTGGCATGTGACACATGCCATATGTCATGGTCAGCTCCAACTCCTACTGAGCGATTTCTCCTTGCGCTGCAAACCCGGCCCAGCCTTCACCCTCATGGGCGAAGACTGTGCCGTGGCACTCCCAGACCTGGGGCAGCAAGAGAGATTGCAGGGGTAGCAAGTGAGAACCTAGGGGTCGTGGCTGCGACCCCTGTGACCCCCGGATTAGGGCCTTCAGGCAACAGCCTGGCCGGATCCCAGACACTAGGAAACAGCACCTGTGCCTGACGTCGCCAGGCGAGGACTGTCACAGCAGTTGGCACCCAGACCTATCTGTGCTCTCCTCCCCTTCGATAAATCGTCCACGCCTGGAGCAACGAGGAGACAGGGGGTGAATGCTGAATCTGGATTTGCGGATTTTCACTGAGTAATACCAAAGTCCCAATGATCGGGCCCTGAAGAAGATGACACCAGCAATCCCAGTCATCGAAACCGTTTGACATCATGTTACTCTGACGATATCTTAGAATAATGTTGGGATACATGTCCATGAACTAGCTCGCATTTGCTCATGGTAGCAGGGCACCTGTGAGCACTTTTATCTCTGATCCCCCATGTGGGGCTTTTGTTTTTCAACATCCAGGAGTGACCCACAAACATGCATTGAGAACAGACTCCCTAGTTGGTTAATAAATGTACGCTAAATTCCCCTAGGCAATGTTGATATTGCACATAATCAGGGTAATTAATGTTTACATTGTATGGGTCACTTCCCCCATTAGATTTTTATTAGGTTATCTCACTATGCCATATTGTTAAGTAGGAACAGTGTTCTCCTTCTTTCCCTCTTAGATAGGTGGCACATCACCCTCAAGCTAGGGCCAGCACCTCATGAGGGGGTCAGGGTGTGCTTCCACTGAAGGACAGTGATAGTGTCCTCCAAGCCCTGTTTTTGGCTGTTAAATAAAATAGGTTAGGAGAGTTTGCAATCAAGTCCAGTTTTTTCCAAAAAGCTTCCACACGGGCCCATAATGGCTGCCAGATGGCGAAGGTACTGAGCCTTGCCTTGGAGGATGTCACTGGCTGCGGGCACTTTGGGGACTCTGTTCACAGTTTTGATTATCTGGTGCTCTGGCATTATTTTCTGTGACTTGTCCTTTGCAGTGAATGAGGACAGCAGGCTCACCTGCTGTTCAATGGAACACTCTACCATTCTTAAGGACAACCCCTATAATTTGTTCAAAAACCAATCACCCCCTTTACTGGTTTTGGTTTATATTTATGGTATGTACAGTCGAATTTTGAATTTCCAATTTCATTCAAAAGCCCACATTTCTTGCTTGGATCAGATCAGCCATGCATTTTTAGCCTTCAGGTACACACCGCATTACTGCCACTACTCGGAGAAACAATTGGGACACAAAAGGAAGATGCAAAACAGGGGTGCTTTTTCTTTTCGTAACTTAAATTTCCTTTGCAGGCCATAGTTGGTAGGTGCCAGCTGTATTAGTCTTATTTCAAGATATCCGGATTCATTTCGTGGTCCAGTCACATTATGGTGGCACGTGTGAGTTGACATGTGAACCTCTGGAACCATCTCACCTCTCATGTCTAGGCCCTAATTTTACTCATGCGCAACATCTCGATACTTCAGCCACAGTGAAAAGCCATTACCATCGAAGGCGGATGAGCAGAAAACCTGTCTGCCGAGAAAAGCTGTCAGCATTGACTCCCCAAATCAGCTCTGCCAGATGGGCAGAATTGTACATTTCCACTTCTATTTTCCACCAGATCCAGGGGATCTCTATGGTTAATCTTTCCAGTCACAGGGCCTCATTACAGGTTTGGAGGTAGCCTTGCCGGTGAATCCAAGGTCGATATTAATAGCATGTCATTACAGCACTTAGAAGCTGGAGAAGTCGGGTTCGAAGCGCTATATAAGAACAAAATATTATTAGTATGTGTTCCAAAACCAATTACACCGCAATTTATTTTCTATTTTTAAAACCATTCATTTTTAAATGTTAGCAATAATGTCAATTATGCCAATCCTATCATTTAAAATTAGACATTTTTTGTCGATGATGTAAGCCTGCTCTCTTTTTACTCCCTCGATTTTTACATAGAATCAAACTGTAACTCCAGAGGTGCATCAGCTGGTGTTTGGGAGCAGTTGCAGTGTGGCTATGCAGATATATGCTTTCATGTGCCACCCCATTGCGAGTTTGGTGGTAAGAGATCTGTAAATTCACCAAATTACAGTCAAAGTCGATTACCGCTACCGCCACTTGGTCCTGAAGATTTACTGCAGGATTACAAGTGGTGATAGGGCAGCTTTAATACACATTTTTGAAGTACATAAGACTTCATGGGGATTTTGATGGAATTACCACCAGCGGTAATTCCACCTGCTGTAGTCCTGCCAATTTTTATGATTTTTGGCAGTAAGGTGGAGGATTTACCTCCAGCTTTTCTGCTAGTAAATCTGTCACCTTCCAACCATTTTAGCCTTGCTGGTGAGCATGGTTGGAGTTAGAGTCAATTTGCGTTACATAGAATTATTCCCTTTTTGCTCTAATCAAGAGTGAACTTGAGAGAGTTCAGGGCAGAGAGGTAGAGTTGCGCATCCTCAAGCAAGTGGGTATGTCTCCATTTGCGCTTCAGGGACGCATGTCTGTGCGGAGAGAGTGTATGAATGCGGTGGGGATGCTGAGATTTAGGGGTGAAAGTAACCAGTGATAAGTGAGAAGAGAATGAGTCATATAGTAGGAATTGGAAGCTGGAGAAGACAGTTTTGGATTAGTAGGATGTGCTAGAAAATCCATTCCTTTGCGCAGACAAAGGTTTGAGAATCAGACCCAATGAGTTTCTTTCTTTTCTGTATTGCTGATAGTTTAAAGACACATTTTTGCAATATGTCCTGTACTACGATGTGCACACCACCGAACTGTTACACATGATAACTGGCCTTTCCTGCAAACACATACATGATACTTTTGCTGTTACTTATCGGATTGCATTGTGATGCATACAATGCTCATGTGCAGCTGGGAGACTGCATTGGAGCTCATTTTAGAGAAATGGTAAATTGCGTGGAGGCAACAGCATCATTTGAACTTATTTACAAAAAGATTCCCTCCGTGCAATTGTCATCATTTGGACTACGAAGTGTCTTTGGCACCTATCAATATCCTCTGGGGACTTGGAAAATGACTCCCATTGTGTGAAAAGCTGCCTAATTATTTTTAGGTCAAGCTTAACATAAATGTGTTTATTAAGTCATGCCTTTCTTTATTTGCAAGTTGCCCTCTGATCTGGCACGTCACCATGGGCGTAAGTTTAGGGGGGAAAGGGTGTTTGTCCCCCCAACTTTTGTGGCACATCATGTTGTCCCCCTCGTTTGGCAGGAGCTCCTTTCCTTTTGATGTCATGTCCCCCACAACATTTTCAGCAAAGTTACTCCAGTGCACGCCACGATAAATCACATGCCACGTTACTTGGTCTGACCGTGCCCAACTGAAGTCCAGAAAGCACTTACAACTCCAAATCCTGAAATACTGTGGCAATCACTGCAGTGTAGGCTTGGACGGTCTCTACTGATCTGTACATCAGAGCTGCTTTGGGAAAAGTCGGTGTGATAAACGTTAATGTGAGACAGCCACTTAGCTAAATAGCGTTATACCGCTACTGTGCCATATTCATCTAATTGGACCGCCCCTCGAAGTGAGAGATTCATGTGGAAATCAAATGCTTAGTGTGATGTTTATTTGTCGTCTGGCCAGGGGTGGCTAAATAGCGAGTCACCACACTCTCCGATCACTGATCAATGTGATTCCATCGAATGCATTTAATCGAATTCAATTACATATGATTATCACTTTTTTAAAGAAATTTCTTCACAAATGTGGTTGGAGACCCCCGCAGTCCTTCACCCACACCCACCACATTTATTATTACCATAACGCACCCCGCCCCCACGTACATTTGCGGCAAAATTTGATGGAAAATATTTCATGGCATCGAATTCGATTAAATCTCCTATGCTGGAACCTACCTACACCCGCTACCTATACCACCAGGAAATAGATTAGGCCAAAGCCTCTTTGTACAGGCTTGAAGATTTGGAACAGAATCTTTATTTCTCCTTTGGTGCAAACGCGTATTTTGCGCTAGCAGTGCTTTCTCAAGGCAGATTCGTGACTTTTCAAGCATCACTTTATGAAGAACCATTGTCATAACTAAGCAGGAACGGCAGAAAGCCCATCTCACCTGTGTCAAACAATCCTGGAGAATGTGAGTCATGATGGTCAGAAATAAGATTCTGCTAAATGTGATGTCTCTGCATTGGTCACCTTGGCCCAGTCTGCTCGTTTTCTTAGTTATTTTTCTGTGCAGTTTGAAACACATTGGGCCTCATTACACGGTATGCAGTAAGGAATTACTGGCACCGGTAAGGGCACCGGTGCCGGTAATCCCTTACCGCCCTACTATGAGGTCCCTTAGCATGTCCCTTCCTTAACGCCTGGTTTTCCCAGGCGTTAAGGAAGGGACCCGTTGAGGGACTTCAGAGCTAATACCGGGCCCGCTAACAGCGGGCCCGTTATTAGCTCCTTCCCCATTCCCATTGAGCCCTATGGGGGCTCAAATTGGAATGGGCAATGGTTCCCGGAATGGGGACTTACCGGCCCCACCAGGGTCGGAATGACCTGGTAAGTCCCCATTCCGGGAACACGGACCCGGAATGCGGTAAGGGGTAGCCATGGCGCTGGTAGCGCCATGGCTACCGCCTACCGTGTAATGAGGCCCATTATGTAATGGTTTTAAGGACAGCTAGGAGGTTTGTGCAAGGCCAGAAATGATTTTTGCTTACCGATTTTCTACCATCTGAGACAAATCCCCTTCACTTAAAAATACACATATTGCTGGAACCTTCAGTTTTGTTAGCTTTAAAATACAATAGTATAACACTTTATTGGCGGGACGTATTGTACATTTTGCCAAAGCTTATTAGTATTGCAGTAGGTTTGATTATAAATTCTGCAATACACAAATGCATGCATTGGAAATGTCTTATGTAAGGGACATGACTGTTAATAGATGCATGCTTCTGCAAATGCATAGTTGCCAGCATGGTCCATTCCAATCTGAAGGTGCTAATCGAGGCCTGGATTTTTCAATGCATTCTGGGACTTGCAGTCTGGGTTCTATAATGGGAAGAGCAGAACTACAAGTCCCCAAATGCAAGGAAACCTGGAACTGGATAGGCACCTACAGATTGGACTGCATCATGTTGGCTACTATGGAGATGTTGCAGGAACTTGTCGGACTGAAGATTAAAGGTACAAGTGAAAACTCTAATTAATGCAGCCAATGCTCAGCAGCAGCAGCATGACCCAGGCAGGCGCAGGGTGCAAGAATGGCCAACAATGGCGCTGCGCCAGCACACAGGCAGGAAGGAACAAGCAAGCCAGCATAGCTGCCAACATGTTCCATTCCAATGTATGGGTGCTTCTCCAGTCCTGTTTTTTTCTTTTGCATTCCGGGACTTTTAGTCAGAGGTTAAGAATTGGGAAAAGCAGAACTACAGGTCTCAAAATGCAAAGGAAAACAACAGGACTGGATAAGCACCTACAGATTGGAATGGATAATGTTGGTAACTATGAGGCAGGGAGACAACAATCGAAGGAGGAACCAGGCAGAAGAAGCGAGGGCCAACAGGGCAACAATCAGGAGGGGGCTGGAGTGGGAGGAAAGGCAGGAGTGAAGACGTAAGTGCTCAATGAGGACACCCAAAAACATTTGCGACACAACCTGATGTATGTTTCCTGTTCCTTTTATAGGGGGCTGATAACTGCATTTGCGACTCGACCTGGATGTCGACGGGTGCTATGATGGTGTGGGACTGTGGAGGAACAAATTAATTATCAAGCATATACCATTATGTACCCCCTTGCTAATCTGAAACTATGCAGTATTGTTAGGGAGAAGTCTCAGGAATGTGCTAATTCCCTTCTACCGTAGAGAACCCTAGCTCTTTTTGCTGGACTTAAGGTCTTTTAATTTCCAACCTGGACAAAGTGAGACCTTTTTCCCACTCTCTTGTGTATTTTTCTGTGATTTGGACTCTGTTTCTTTTGACTTTGGAGTCTGACAAACTCCATAGGCATCATCTTTACATTGTGACACACAGCACCTTCAGTGCAGTGGCACAGGGAAGTCTCTTACATTTCCCAAAGGTTTAAATAAATTCTCTTGGATAAACTACTGTTTCCAAGAGCCTTGAAGTGAAATTGACTTTACTTACATTGGCCCTCATTACGAGTTCGGCGGTAACCATGCCGCTATTGGCGGCATGGCTGCCGCCGAAATCGCGTCGGGGTCCGGGTCCCGGAATGAGGACTTACCGGGCCATTCCAAGTTCGGAAGGCCCGGTAATTCCTCCCTCCGAGGACCCGGACACAGTCCTTCCCCATTCCCATTTCAGCCCCTACAGGGCTGAATGGGAATGGGAGAGGGAGCGAACAACGGGCCATTACGAGATGGCCCGTTGTTTGCTCCCTCTTCCCCTCGCGGGACCCGGTAAGCACGCCTGGTAATCCCAGGCATGCTTACAGTGTCCCGCGAGGGGAACTCGTAATGCAGTGGTACGGAGTGATCAGCACCGGCACCTTTTACGGCGCCGTTCACTCCGTACCGCCAGGGTCGTAATGAGGCCCATTGTGTAACTTTCTAGACCAAGCACACACTATCTTACAATAGGTTGCTGGAGGGGTTACTTAGTATCCCCTTTGTCTAGTTTTCTCTTGTAACATTTTTATGTTACCCTTTCCACGATTAATGAATGCAGAGCAGGCCTCAACACATGGAGGGAGTAAACCCAGGCTTACTGATGCCGACCTCTTACTAGATTAGGAATGCTTTCTGGGCTAGACTGCAAGGGACGCACAAATGCCTGCCTGCCCCGCATACAAACAGGGGCTACCTAGGCAGCCGGTTGTCCAATTTGGGCAAGGTTATGCATATGATGCCATACTGGAAAGAGACTGTGAGTGTCGTACAGCCCCAGAGCAGGACATAGACACAGAGACGCCCAAACACCCCACCTGATTAGAAATACGGAAATGTAGCGCCTCACTTCAAGCCAGGAATGCCAAATAACCAACCCACTAACAACTTCACCCTCTCCATACAACTCTCAAACTCTAACCAAACACAACCACAAACTTACAACATAACAATCTGCACAAACTTCACCACAGTGCAACAACAAACAAAGCACGCACAGACCCGCACAACAGCACATGATGCCTCCCGACAGTATAACACCCAAACCCAGCCAACGGAATTCCGGCCTGAGGCCGCCAACAGCACATCACTGCTCTCTTGCACTTCTCCAGCTCATCTCCACTAACTCCCCCCACACCTCCCTTCTTTCAGAACCACCAGAGCGCCAGGGGACCACTCCGATGGTGATAGTGCGCGGTACAAATATCATTTAACATTAACGTTAATGGCTGGTGGCAGTGGTTTACTTTTTCCTACCATTGTGTCTTTACACCGCGAGCTGCACACCGCGAGCTGCAATTTCAGCTGCAGTAAGACACCCAGGGGTGTCCATTTTGTCAAAAAGGCCCCGGTCTTCTTTTTTTGTCATTTCTTGTTCGAACGGTCCTTCTTGAGATTTACTATGTGCGCCAAACCGGGTTTGGTCCTTTTGTTCATCTTGTCTTTGGTGGGATTCACGAGTGAAGCCCGCATCTGGCTCCAGCGTGTCTAGCAGGGCAGGAAGCGAGGGTGACCAAAACTCCCTGTGCTCAGTCTCCTTGGTTACAGGAATGCTCCCAAGGGTGATCGGCAGGAGGGCTATCCTTGGAGGACAGCCACCCTGCTGTGTGATTGACAGCTAGGCTGAGAATTAATGGGAGAAACCTGCATAAAAGGCGAGGCATTTTGCTTGGAAGGCAGAGTCGACCACTGGACGAAGGAATCCGAAGAAGAACTTGGAAGAGATGCCTGCTGCAGCTCCTGGACAGTTGGCTTGCCCGGTGAAGCCCTGCTGCAGTGCTGAAGCTCAGAATTCACCCTGACTAGAGAAGACCTGCAAAGGACGACTTCTCCCCTTGGGTTGGTGGGACCACTCGACCCCAAGACTAGCTCATCTAGAAATCCTCTCAGAGCTGGCTGTACTTCCATTGCTGCTGCAGGAACCGAAGTGCCATGGAGAGGAACACCAGAATCGAGTGATTGTCTTTAAGTCAGACCCAAGCTCCAGGAAGATCCTCTGGACTCCCAGGAAGCAGGATTGACCAAGCATCAGCCACCTCAACAGAGTGCTGGACTTCAGATGCAAGGAAAGTCCATAGTGGTATCCAACAACCACAATGGTGCTATTTGCAAGAGCCATGAGGAGCTGAAACCGCAAAGTGCCGCTAATCGACAGTTTGTCCATTGCTGCTGACGACCTTCAATTCGTAGTGCAGGAGTCCCCAGACGTCCTCCCTCTTGTCCCCACGACTGAGGCCCAGGAACAACAGGATCTGCAGACCTATACAGGAACAGAGGCCAGCTGGAACCAATTTCTTCTAGCCAAAGGTAGTGAAAACTAAGGGTACTTACCTCTTGTTGTGTAGCCTTGCTAGTTCTCAGTTGAGACTTGTCTTGGTTGCTTTTGCAGAGTTGCTTGCAGATTTGCCCCTCACAAGCCTCCCAGCTTGTGGCCCTTACAGTGATTCTATTTTTCTACAAAAACTTCTAAAACATTGTGCAGGACTTTTACTTACCTGCAAGAAGTGCTTCAGCTGACTAGACTTTTGTTCAATTAACCTTGGCAGGCCTGGCTCCCTGAAAGACTCTTCTTACCTCTGCCTTGGTGCTTTACCATTCCTCCAGGAAAGGGTCCATTTACATTGCATTGGGGGGGGTTCAAAACTACCTACCTGCTTCAGAATATTTGTTTAACCTTTGTTTTATTCTTAAACCCTTTTCTTTGACACCAAACTCAGTATTGCTCTAAATGTACCAGTGATATATTAATGTCCGCAGTGTCCTAGTTATCTAAGTCACTTCAGGGTGTAAGAAGAATCTGTCTGCCATTCCAAATGGGTACTTGCTGGTTTAGAGAAACTAAGAGTGTGTATGTTGAAGTGTATTTTTGTGTTACATATATATTGCTCCCTTCTGGGGAGAAGGCTTATTCAACTGACTGTTAAATAAATTAATAATTGTTTAATCAAGAAACCTTGAGTGTAAGAGATTGTTTGAATACTTGGCCCTGTGAATCTCTGTGTAAAAACCCTACTGCTCACATTGACCCCCTCTTGAGATAAGCCACGATGCTCAGCCACACTACCAACCTGTGTAGTACATACTTATACCAAAGGCTGGGTTACCTATTGCCAGGAGGACAAGGTTGCTGTAGTCTCCCAAAGGACACTCCACACAATCTTGCCTAACAAGTATATTCTGTTTGCATCATGCCAAATCTGCACCACTGTCGTTATGCCACAAAAAGCAAGATGGTACACTGCACTGAGCATGTCACCTTCAGAAGAACACCTCACATACCTGTTTAGAATGCTGTACTTTCGGTATTCATGCTTCTCACGTATATCCTTGTTGGCATAGCTAATATTGTTCCATGCTCCCACCTCTTCGTGAAAGGTGGCTTTAGTTGGCAGATGTTGGCATATTACTAGACCTCTCGCCAGCCTCGTGGCGAGAACGAAGCTTTAGGGAGAATATGCCTTGAAGAAATGCCATGCACTGTGCTGCCTTTTACTGATAACACTAATGAGCACTGCCAAGTGCAGCTGGCATCAAAAGACTGTACAATGAGGGTTTGTCTTGGTCAGAAATTAAAGTTGCAAGGTGTGGACTTGCCAGGCTAAGACCACCCCCTTACATTGACACCCATGTATTCCTGCGAGCATAAGAGAGCTGGACCCAGGAGGGAGGGGGTTGACTATTTTGCACCAAAGTTCTCGTGCTGTCGCTCGTTATATGTTTGTCTGCTGCTTAACTAACAAAGTGTTCATCAATCCATCGGAACCGTGAATGGTCTTTATTTTCCACTACAATCTGGTGCCTAAGTCGCCGGATCCCGCTGCTCTGCGGCCAGAACTGGGCTGCCGGGTGCACTTCCCGGTTATCCCCCTTGGGCCCAAGAAAGGACGATTTGTCAGAATGGGGAGCTTGCGGGAGCGCTGAGAGACTCAAGCGGGTGGACAAAGCGGACACGAAGGAAAGATCCGACCAAAAGATCATGGATTCATGAACACAGGTAATTCTGTCAACATATTGTGATGTCATGTGTCATATTCGAATAGTAAAAGCTGTTTCCCACACAGATCACATTTCTAGTATCAGAAAAGACATGCACTATGATATGATATGATATGATATGATATGATATGATATAGCATTTGTAACGCGCCTATACACAAGTGTTTCAAGGCGCGACGAGGCAGGGAGGGAGGGACAAAGGGAGTCAGACAACGATCCTACTAGGCCAGGTGTCATTCAGATCGTGCAAGTGCAAGGTTAAGGGGCGGGAAAAAGTACAAGGGGGAAAGGGAGAGGGGAAGTGCAGTACACGGTTAGTAACGGACAAGATAAATAATAAGGGCCAGCTAGCGGCAAGTGCAAGATAAGTGCAGACAAGTGCTGGGAAGAGGGGCTGTAGGGATACAGAGACAGTCCCGCAGTGCAGGGGTTGCCGGGAAGGCAGTGCAGGTGAGAGTGACTGGGCCAAGGACCGAGATTGGTGAGTGGCCCAGTTGCTGATTTAGTACAATTTCAGTGATTTAGCAGGGGAGAGAGGGAGAGAAAGCAGAAGCAAAGAGGAGGGTTTTGAGGAGCTTCCGGAACCGGAGATTGTTCTCCTCAAGTTTTAGGGAGGCAGGAAGGCTGTTTCAGAGGGAGGCCCCTGCAGCAGAGAGAGTTTTCCCACCAACTCGTTGCTTAGAGAAGCGGCTGACCCTGAGGGAGTTGGAGGCGGATGAGCGAAGTGCACGAGAAGGAAGATATTTAGGAAGGGAGAGTTGAAGGTATTTTGGCCCCAGGCCCCAGAAGGCCTTGTGGACAATGCAGAGGGTTTTGAACGTAATCCTCGCAGCCACAGGGAGCCAGTGTAGTGATTTCAGTCCTGGAGAGATACGGTCCCGGGGCTTGAGGCCAAGGACAAGTCTCGCAGTCCTGTACTGGATGAGTTGCAGAGGGCGGAGAGTAGAGGCAGGCAGATTTAGGTAGAGGCTGTTACAGTAGTCCAGCTTCGAGAGAACCAGGGCTCTGGAGACAGTGAGCTTCTGGGGGAAGGAGAGGAAAGGAAGGATACCTCTGCGGAGGTGCAGCAGGTAGTGTGACTTCTTAGAAACGTCAGAAATGTGAGGCGAGAAGGAGAGAGTGGAGTTGAAGATGACCCCGGGGTTTTTAGCCTTGCAGGTAGGAGCAGGAAGAGGGCCAATAGAGGCCGGCCAGAGAGCTGCAGGGAAGGAGGGAGTGGGTGTGCCGATGAGTAGAATCTCGAACTTACTGGCATTAAGGCAGAGGTTGTTGGCGGCACACCATTCCTGGATAGCAGAAAGACAGTCAGAGATGAGGGAAGGAGAAGAGGAGGCCGAGGGTAGCCTGAAAATGAGCTGGGTATCATCCGCATAGCACTAAAAGTAGGGGCAGAGAGCAGCGATGCGGTGGGTGAGAAGTGCCAGGTACTGGTTGAACAGCCAGGGAGAGAGGTTAGAACCCTGGGAGACACCACAGGTAGAGAAAAAGATGTCAGACAGGAAAGACCCCAGTTGGACCTGGGAGGGTCGATTTGAGAGGAAAGAGGTCAGCCAAGCCAGAGCCTGACCAGTGATACCCAGGTTATCACGGAGACGGTTGAGCAGGATGGTATGGTTGACAGTATCAAAGGCAGAAGAGAGATCAAGCAAAATGAGAACACAAGGAATGTTAGAATCAAGGTTCGAGAGCAGGTCCTCACGGATGTTCAGGAGAGCAGTTTCCGTGCTTCTGGCAGCTCTGAAGCCAGACTGGTGGTCATGAAGGCTACCAACAGATTCAGCATGGAGATTAAGCTGGGAGATGGCAAGTTTCTCCAGGAGCTTGCCCAGGAAAGGAGTGATAGAGATAGGGCGATAGTTAGCTGGGCAGGACGGGTCGGAGGAGGGTTTCTTAAGAAGGGGATGCACAAGGGAGTGCTTGAGAGGGGATGGGAAGACTCCAGAGGCGAAGGAGTGATTGCAGAAGTCAGCAAGGGCAGGAGCCAAGGAGTCGATGTGGTCCTTAATAGTTTTGGAGGAGCAGGGGTGGACCTGTGTTGATGAGACTTTCATAGATCGGACTTGTCTCGAAACCTGATCAACAGAAAAAAGGGGAAAGGCAGAGAAGGAGAGAGGAGGGGTGGCTGCAGAAGGGCCAGAGGACGGGCAGTGGTGGCCCAAGTGGTGGCCCAAGTACAATTTAATGTGGCCACCTTAGTGCATAAATGTCTGTACGGCAAAGCCCCTACTTATCTTCAGGAAAGATTGGTCAGATACGAGGCTATGAGGGCCCTTTCGATCCAGTAATGCCTGTCTTTTGTGCTGCCCCCGAACTAGACATACCAAGGGAAAAAGCAGATCCTTCCCAGTGCTGGCAGCATCTATTTGGAACAACTTGACACTGAATTTACGGCAGGAGACCAATCTTCTCCTTTTCCAAAAACAACTAAAAACTACACTTATTAAATAAATCTTCATTTGGATCCTCCCGTTCTGATTTTTCCTATTTTTGATGTTTCCGTCTTGTGTGTTCATGTGCATCCTTATGCCTGCGGGCTTTGGCGCATTACAAATATATATATATATAGATAAAATAAATATTGTCTGAAACTAGTCAAATATCTGTTTTTGGATTTGAAGTACATAATCTGTCTGGAATAATAGGAGGGAAGGTACCCTGCCTAAAACAAAAGTGGTTATCTGAAGTGAAAAGCAAAGCGGTTAACCACTGAAGTTTAAAAGCAGCACATCCATGCTCCCTACTGATTTAAGAAGACTTAAGACTATGATGTCGGTCATAGTAGCATAGGACCGAGTAGGGACAAAGGTGAATGTGTTCTGTATGCATGCGACCAAAACGCTTTGAATGAGAACCCTGTGATTGTCTTGTCTCAGCCCAGACCTTTTCACTTGGAAACCCGGAATGTGCAATGCAAGTTGCGGCCCTCCTTTACATTTCACACTCTCTTCTATTCTAGTACAGGAGCTGTAACAGGTTGTTTATCTAACGATTATGTGTCTTGTCTTACCCTTACCTACCAACATCGTTGAAGAACTAAACACTGCTCTGCAATGTGGGTAGAATAATGGGGTACATAAACTGTGGAACGGCAGTTATCTGATTCTGACCAACACCTGCAGGTGTCTCTGAAATTTCTGTAACGGGAGGAACAGGACCCAGGGGACACCTTAGCCACCAAATAGACATAGCAGTGCGGTTAAGTTCATGAGCCATAACCACACCGCCAGCCACAGGACTCAATGGCGTCCCAGTTCAGACAGGTTCAAGAACGGACCTGGATCTGTAATAAGCCACACCTTGTCTAAACCCTCCCAGAGAGAATGGGTTCAGAGCAGTCTGGATAAGTGCTGCTTCCTCCTAAAAGGAGTCCAGCCCACTTCATGTTTACTCACTACTCATCAAAAGAAGGCAAGTACCTGGAACAATGGCACAAGTATACACAGGCTGAGTCACCTAGATAATTTCCCCAGGAAGGCACATTTGATCTAGACAGAATAACTAACCTGCAAACAGCCTTAGAGAAAAACACCAGTGGGTCTGTTACCTCGATTGGTATACCGAAGCTACTAAGAAAATGACTGAATCTAAGACCCAGGCACTAAAAGACTTGCAGATAAGGCTCCAGGAGCAAATAAAATCCATGAAGAATGAGTCTACAAACCTGCAGGTCCCGACCCACAAAATGGGACACAAACAATTATTGACAGTCCTCCAAGAAGAGCCCCTGCCAAAAGAAAGCCCCAAAGAGATTACGGACACTCACAATCCAGCTATTTTGAACAACCCACCAAATCAGCATGCCGATAGCCCTGATTCCTTGCAACCGCCTACGTACCACCAATCCACGCCTAGACAACCAATGGAGGGCCTGTTCACACCTGGAATGAGAGCTCAGATTTCTAGATTATTTTCACTGTCCTCAGGCACGTTCAAAGGCTTCCCAGACTCTACACCAAACTCCAGCACTGGTGAATTGCCAATCAGACTTCTCCCGGGACGAGGTTTGTTTGTTTGTTTGTTTATTATTTATAGCGCGCGCCAGACCCGAAGGTAACCGGGCGCGTTGTTCAAGGATACTTTAAACTTTACAGGTTACGCATGTGGCACCCTAGTCACAGTACGTGCCCCTTGAAGTGCCACTGACTTATTCAACATGGTCCAGAGATTTCCCAAGATACGAGAAGATCCTGTTAAATTACAGGAACAACTCCAAGTAATGACAGACTGTTACCACCCCACTTGTTTGGATTTAAACTAGCTGCTGCAGGTAGCATTACCCCTGGACATATTTGCTCTGCTTAAAGTACAAGCAAATTGGCTGGCCAAAGAACCAACTGCACATGGAGATTTAAAGAGCTTTAGTGACAGACTGGTCCAAACCATTCTTGGGATTCGTGTCTGGAAAAATGATTGGGCCAAGATTAACTTGTGCAAACAGGCCAGGGGAGAAAATCCTACGAAGTATCTTGAATGATTAAAATTATGTTTTGAACAACATTCTGGGATTATTGATGCCACAATTACCACACCGCAGGAGGTAGTGGCACAGTTCATTATGGGGTTGCAACCAAAAATAGACAAAGGGATTAAGGCTGTAATAATTGGATGGCAAGGAAAGGGGTTGGTCAAGGTTTTGTTGGCCGCATAACAAGAAGGTTGAAAGGCAGAAAGAATTGACAGAAGCCAAGTATATGGCATTGCAGATAAAGAGTTTACAACCATCATGAGGAAGAGTAGGGTTCTGGGATGGGAGCTGGGATGACGATGGGTAACGGGGTTCTCCCCAGTCATTTCAGGCAGGACAAGCTGCAGAAGGGTATTATCCAATAATGAACATTGACCAGTGCAATTACTGCAAACAGACCGGATACTGGAAAGCCAAGTGCCCAAATCGGCCCCAGTACAACAGTTGGGGCAGACTGCCACAGGAGGAGCGGTGCAAGGTCCACCCCTATAGTTGTTATTCATGACCGATATATAGGATTACAGCAAAACAAAAGACGTGATGGCTGGAAGGTTTAGAATTAACCTTAGCCTCTAGAATTGCTCTGGCTGACCCTCCAGACCATCGTTCTTCACCTGCCAAGCCATTGCAAAAGGGGAAATACTATATGCATATCAGGAGGCTTGGTCCCACCACAAAAGGTGCAGTCCAGCCCAAACCGCTTGGTCACATCCCTTCTGCATGAGACCACAAGCATCCTCAGACATGCGTCGGCCTTAGAAGAACGATGGTCTGGAGGGTTGCCCAGAGCAATGCAAGAGGTTAGGATTAATTATAAACCTTCCAACCATCACCTCTTTAGTTTTGTATAAGTCATCCCGACTGGGACGGGTATGCCCAGACATAGATCCTGAGCCAGGTGGCCTTTGAGACCCATGCAACTCAACACTGATGATGCCCAATGAGCCAAAATATGTCTTGGGATGCTTGGGGTCTTGCGCAGAAGGGATGTGACCTAGCTTTTCAGGCTGTACTACACCTTTTGGGTATAGTTTTTCTCCTTCTGTAATGGCTTGGCAGGCTGACAAACAATGGTCTGGAGGTTTCCCAGAGCAATGTCAGAGGTCATGAGTAATTCCAAACTTTCCATCCATCACCTCTTTGGGTTTGCATAAGTCACCCTGAGTGAGACGGGTATGCCCAGACATGGGTCTCAAGCCTGGTAGGCCTAGAGATCCAAGCTACTCCTCGTTGATGATGCCTAATGAGTTGCAGAAGGGATCTGACCAAGCTGTTCAGGCTGGACTGCCACTTTTAGGGTGGGACCAAGTCTGATGTGCATATGGTTTTTCCCCTTCTTTAATGGCTGGGCAGGCTGAAGAACGATGGTCTGAATGGTTGACCAGAACAACGCCAGATGTTATGGTTAATTCCAAACCTTTGAGCTATCACCTCTTTGGTTGTGTGATATATAGGATTGCCAAGGGGTCCCAGCGCTTGTTGCACCACTTCTATCAATTGATCCTGCTGCCCCCTATGTTGAATGTAATATGGCCAGCCAAAGGATTTCATGTTTATTGGATACAGGGGCATCACGCTCCACTCTAGGGGTTTTCCCAAACACCCCATTCAGAAGAGATAGTGCGGTGGGCAAAGGAGGTAGGTCAATACCTCACCCCATGTCCACCCCTATGATGATCACATTAGGCCCTATCTCTGAAAAGCATGCGTTTTTACTAAGCCCCTGTTCACTTTTGAATTTGTTTGGATTAGATTTGTTGTGTAAACTGAGTTGCACTATTCATTGTTCCCCCAAGTAGTAACCTGCTCAAACCCTGATGACCATACAGAGACCCCCTGTTCTCGACAGGCGCTATTTGACCAGGTCCCAACCTGCTTATGCTCAACCCCTGCAAATAATACTGGGTACATGCTAAGTGCTGAACCGGTCAAGATCAAAATGAATCCAACCAAACCATTGCTGTGTGCACCCCAGTACCCCATCACCCGACGAACTGAAGAAAGTATTCGCCCTGTGATAGAATCCCTGCTCCAACAAGGTATTATTGTGCCAACCCGCAGTCCCTATAACACTCTGATAATGTCTAAGAAAAAGCCATGGAAAGAAGTGTATTGTTTTATTCAGTACCTGCACACCATGAATGGCGCTGCACTGCCTTCTTTTCCTATGGTACTCAATCCCACTCCAATCTTGTCATGTATACCTTATACTGCCAAATATTACACTGTCATAGATTTGTGCTCAATATTTTTCTCTATACCCATATAACCGGAGCGTCAGTTACTCTTTGCGTTCACTCACAAAATGACTCCGTATACGTTCACTTGTCTACCGATGGGGTATGTAGAAAACCCCACACTGTTCTCCCAAACTCTAAAGAAAGATTCAGTGTAGTTCCTAGGAGGGTCGACTTTAGTGCAGTAAGTAGATAATCTGCTCCTAGCCTCCACTCCTTGTAAGTGTACGAGGAAGACACACAGGTTCTTTTGAAAGCACTTGCTGAAAAGGGTAGCAAAAAATCTAAAGACAACTTACAGTTATGTCTGCCCGGAGTGCGATAACTGTCCCAGAATTGAATCTCCATCGTCCGGGAAAGTACCTAAACCTCAGACCAAGAAACAGATGAGAGGGTTCATCAGAATGGTTAGTTACTGTAGATAGAGGGTCCCCGGGTTTGTATCCATTATGAATCCGCTTCAGAACCGCACATGATTCAACCCGCCAAGCCCCTGCCAGGGTTCTAGGATACAGAAGATGCCTTTGTCACCATTAAGCAGGTGCTCTGCTGGATTATAGCAAGCCCTTTGTCTTTGTATGCAATGAGCGCAACTGGTTTGCTGAAGGTGTGTTGACCCAGTTACATGGTGAGAAGCATCAACCTGTATCCTACCACAGCGTAGCCTTCGACCCAGTGGTGGCAGGGCTCCTAACTTGTTTGTGGGCTGTCACTGCTACAACCCTATTGATTGAGAAAACCATCACCTTGGTCCAAGGGTATCCCGTCACTATTTCTGTCCCACACACTGTATTGTTATTATTGCTAAAAAAAAAAGGTCAAACTCAGCATATATCTAATTCCCCATCATGAGGTATGAGAAGCTGCTAATTTCTGCTGCCAATGTGACCCTAAGTCGCTATCCTGTCCTGTCCTTAACCCTGCCTCATTGTTACCGGTGCCTGAAGATGGGGAGCTACATGACTGTCAGGTAGAAACACTGTTATGCCCTTGCACTGATTTGGTCAATGAGTCCCTGTTGAACCCAGATCTCATTCTCTTCATGGGTGTTTTGTGCACCCGTGTTCCAGAGACCGGAGAATTGGTTTCTGGATATGCCGTGTGCAAACCTCACTCAGTCCTAGAATCTACAGACTGCCCATAGCCAAGTGGGCACAAGTAGCCACACATGCACGTGCATTGGCTCAGGGTAGATCAGTAATGGTCTATACTGACTCCAAGTACGCCCAGGGAGTGGTCCACGACTTTGGTGTCCTCTGGAAATAGCGTGGATATTTTTCTTCCACTGGAACCCCAATCCAGAATGGAAAATATGTGGCTGCTCCACTAGACACATTGTTCCTTCATTGCTGCAGTAGCTACAGTTAAATGCTGAGGGCACGACCCCTCACAGTACTTTACCAACCTCAGAAATGATTATGGGATGGTGCGACCCTCAGATAGCCCCTGGCTCCTAAGGAATGTCTTTTTTTTGTGGCATTTCCACAGTCACCCATCCCATCTCTTGCCAGTCTGGCGGTCCTCCAAGAGCAACCTCCGGAGGCTAGGAAGGTGACCTGGACTCACCATAGGTATAGCCTTGGTGTGGACTCCTTGTGGCGCTCCCTAGACGGCCGCCTGGTGGCACCCAAGGTACTGCTCCCTTACTTGCTCCATGGAGCCCGTGGCATAATACATTAAGGTAAAATTGCCATGACCACATTACTCCAGAGAGACTGGATAGTGCCTGGGTTAGCTTCCATAGCTCAGCACTATTGTGAACACTCTGTGACACGTTGATCATATAATGGCGGGAGAGTGGTATCCACGAACCTATCCGCATGCCTCATACCCTAAGGTCTGTTCATGCACATGCAGATAGATTTCATACAGCTCCCACGCCTGCCTGACATATCTGTATTGTTTTGTGATGGTAGATGTGTTTTCCGGGTGGGTGGAAGCTTACCCATGTAGAAAGGCAAATGCAATCACTGTAGCCATGAAACTGCTAGCTGAATTTATACCTTGGTTTGGGCTGCCACACTGCATAGACAGCGACCAAGGTACCCACTTCACTGGTCAGGTTATTAGGGTAGTCTGTAAGGTTCTATGTCATTCCATCGCCCGTTTTTTTTTTTCGCTGAGTTTTTCGCTGCCAATGTTTTGCCACAAAAACTCATCAATTTTCTTTTTTTGGGGGGGTTACCCCCAAGCCTGTCCTTCACAGCTATTTACAACCTATTCTCCACCCCTATATCCCTTATATCCCTTTACCCCTTGCCCCATATTTTTTTATTCGTTTTAGAGGCAACAAAATCGGTGGCAAAAAAACTCCACACAAAAGAAAACGGGCGATGACTGAACATTGTACCAGTATGTAAGGCTTTGAGAATAGCACAGCAGTTTCCTTGTGCATATCACCCATATTCAAGCGTGCATGTAGAACACTGCAACAGCAACCTTAAGTTAAGATTATAAATATACAGGAAAACTGGGCTGAAATGGCCCCATGTACTCTCCCTTGTATTGTTAGCAATGAGAAGAAACCCACAATGCAAACATTGATTGTCAGCTCCCAAAGTCCTCACAGGTCGCTCTCCTGCAGTTTCCCAAGATCAGTGCTTTACGCTAGTGGATGACACATTGTTAAAGTACTGTTGCATGTTGATTAAAACTGTTTGATCACTCCATACACAGATCTATGAAGACCTGCCTGAACCAGCCGTTGGACTGTGCGACCCTCTGTGCCAGGACACTGTGAAAATCATCCCTCCAGCAGAGGTTGCGTGGTCCTCTCCAAGTCCTGCTAACCACAAATTCTGCTCTGAAATGTGACAGGATCCCTGCCTGGATCCACACTTTCCATTGCCTCATCAAAACAGGTCCATCCCTGTTCCTCTAAAACCATTAAGGACCACATTGATACCCTCGCTCCGGCCCTCGCCGATTTCTGCAACCTCTCCTTTGCCTCTGGATCTTTCCCCTCCCCTCTGAAGCACTCCCTTGTGCATCCTCTCCTCAAGAAAACCACAGCTGATCCCTCTTGTCCGGCTAAATATCGCCCAATTTCCATTACTCCCTTTTTGGGTAAGCTCCTGGAAAAGCTGGACATCTCTCAGCTTAACCTTCATTCTGACTCTGTTGGCTCTCTCCATGACCAGCAATCTGGTTTCAGAACTGCCAGAAGCACAGAAACTGCTCTCCTGAACATCTGTGAAGACCTGCTCTCCAACCTTGACTCTAACATACCCTCTGTCTTCATCCTACTTGATCTCTCCTCTGCTTTTGACACAGTCAACCACACCACCCTACTTAATCATCTCTGTGACAACCTGGGTATCACTGATCAGGCTCAGGCCTGGCTGACTTCCTTCCTTTCTGATCGACCCTACAACTTAAGTCCTTCCTATCTTCTATCTCCCTCTGAACTTGTGGTGTTCCCCAGGGGTCTAACCTCTCGCCCTGGCTTTTCAACCAATACCTTGCAACTCTTATCTCTTGCATTTCCATGTTCTGCTCAAGCTTCCAGTGGTATGCTGATGACACCCAACTCATTTTCAGGCTTCCTTCAGCCACCTCCTCTCCTTCCCTCATCTCTGATTAGCTAACTGCCATTCAAAATTGGTGTGCTGCCAACGATCTTTGTCTAAATACCAACAAGACTGAGATCATCCTCATTGGTGCACCTTCTCCATCTGTTCCCCTCACTCTTTGGCCGGCCTCCCTTGGCCCTCCTCCTACCCCTACCTGTTAGGCTAAGAAGCTCAGGGTCATCTGACTCCACACTTTCCTTCTCCGCACACATCTCTGACATCTTTAAAAAGTCAAACTTCTTACTGCACCTCCTTAGAGGTATTCTGCCTTTCCTCTCCTTCACTCAGAAGCTCACTGTCTCCCAAGCTCTGGTTATCTCTAGGTTGGACTGCTGTAACAGCCTCTTTCTAAATATACCTGTGTCCACTCTCCGCCCTTTACAACTAATCCAGAACAGGACTGCAAGACTTGTCCTTGGCCTCAAGCCCTGGGATCGTCTCTCTCCAGCTCTGAAATCCCTTCATTGGCTCCCTGTGGATGCAAGGATTAAATTAAAAACCCTCTGCATTGTCCACAGGGCTTTCTGGGGCCTGGGTCGAAAATATCTTCAACTATCCCCCAGTAAATACCTCCCCTCTCGAGCCCTGCGCTCCTCTAATTCTAACTCCCCCAGTCAGTCATTTTTCAAAGAAACGAGCTGGGGGTAGATCTCTGTCTTCGGCTGGGGCCTCCCTTTGGAACAGCCTCCCAGCCACCTTGAAACTTGAGGAGAGCCATCTCCAGTTCTGGAAGCACCTCAAGACCTTCCTCTTTGCTTCTGCCTTTGCCACTCTTCTCCCCTGCTGATCTGTTTTCTCTCTCAGCACTGTGCACCTGGCCACCCTCTGTCCTTCGGGCCAAGGTACCTGATCACCCTGCCACCTTCCTGCACTGCCTCCGGGCCACCCCAGCATTGGGCCCTGTATCTGTACCCATAATGTACCCCTCCCACTTTTCTTCTGCACTTATCAGATAAACCCTGTTCTGACTAATCTAGCACTTGCCACTTGCTGGCTGCACTTCCACTGTTCATCGCCTTTACTTATTTATTTACTTTACTTATTATTTATTCTGTTCTCTCCTTTGTTCCACACTTTCCACTTCTTCCTCCTTCCATGCACTTTCCCCCCCTTTTTCCCCTTTCCATACACTTGCGCGTTCTCAATGTCACTGGGCCTAGTAAGATCGTTATTTTTGTTTCTCCCGTGTTCCCCTCCCTTTGCCTTGTCACGCTCTGAAACAATTGTGTATGAGCACGATACAAATAAAATATCATATTATATCATATCATTGTCGCAAGGTTCCCGTACCACCCAATGACATCAACACTGAGACCGCCGAGACCACCACCACCATCATCTGTGATGCGTCAGCCCATTGCATGTGCCAGATGCGTCCAGTGTTTTTCGACCATGATGACCTATATCGGAGGGTAAGGGGCCGACCCTCCATCAGCCAGCATGTTCACGTGCTGAGACAGAAACCAAAACTGCTGATTGTTTTTATCACAGTGAGGACCCTGCGGGAGCTGCTGCTAAAGCTCCTTCAGCAGATGGTCACAGCCCAGGTGGGAACCACAGCGATAAAAATTCCCCTACTGGCCCATCATCTGCAGAGTCTGACACCCTTGAATATCACAACCCTACCAGCCCGAGATATGTCCTGCAATCCAGAGGAAGAATACCAGAGGTACCAATGTTTTGAGCAAAGTGGTGACTGGTCAAGTTACTCACCACTGGATCTAATGCATCAGCCACAATGAATCCAGCGATTGAGGCAGCCCCTAAACGAAGAGTAAATGTTATTGCTGCTGTGTCCTCGGGATCTATGAGTTAGTTGACGTTGCTGCTAGCAATTGTTGGTTTTCGCCATTGTGACTATGACCCTCCAGTTCATATGGCTCTGATACTTGCGAATGTTGTAGTACCGATAGAAGAAGCCTGGATCTTTGGAACATTTAAACTTTAAAACACTTGAATTGGGTCGAGTTTGGAAACACTTTTAAACTGTGGGCCTTCATTTCACTCATGGCAACTACCTCACCACCATGTCTGGATAGCTATCTGCTATTGTAGTGATTGTAAGATTAATAATGATCTTTGATGTAAATGTGTCTGATACTTTCCAAACTTCCTGTCATCATAATGAGGCCCCCAATGCACAGACCTAGACAATCAGCCCAAACACCTACCTGCACCTCACATGGCAGCATACCACTATTTTCAACCTTACTGACTGCTGGGTATGCACCCACCTGCCTTATGACATATCTGCCCAATTTCCGATTGCCCCTGTTCCTTTTCCAGTGGGGAGACCTCTGCCTGGACCTCAAGCTAGTTACCCAGTCCTTAGGTCCCAGACCCTGCCGGGATGCCCAGTCTCACATGGGGTCAAGGTACTGCCAAAGTTCCCCACCCCTGATGAGGTACAGACCACACCTGCTGCACTCCATCTATCTTCTACAGTCATGGGACTGCTATAGTATACCAATCAAGGGTGCCTGTACATGTGAACAACCAAATGTCAGCACTCCATTTCCACCCTCTCTAGTGTGGTAATTAACAATGTTACATTTGCATTTGACCCCGGGTTCCCATTCACACAATCTGGGTATGCAACATATTCTGGAAATTACTTCATCTGCAGGGATAAGGATTGTCCATCAATTGGGGAGGGTACTGTTACCTGGGTTATGTCCTGCCTGCAGTGCACTCCACTTTTCACGCACTAAACCGCTCAGGGAGAAACTCGGATTGGGAGTCCTTTGTTGCCAGGGTGAGATACTCAATACCAGCCCTTGGGGTCAAAATACACTGAGATAGATTGACTAAGCTATCCAGGTTAGTGGAAGACATTTCCAATGCCACCACTGCTTCCCTGTCACTGCTGTCTCATGAGCAGCTGTCCATCCACACAATGGTACTCCAGAAACGTATGGCTCTAGATATTATGCTCGCCACCCAGGGGCGCACTTGCGCAGTTGAAAAAGGTGAGTGCTGTACTTTTACACCAGATGATGCCAGCAATATCAGGGACATCATCACGCACATTCATAACACCCTAACCCACAGACATGATGGTGATGAGTCAGCTTGGTCTTTTGGATCATGGATTGTAGGATTATTGGGGCAGCTAGGAGCATCTATTGGGCAGATTTTGCTCATAGCTGTTGTTATACTCCTGGGATTGTCCTGTCTATCCATGGTATGTAAATGCTTCTGCCAACGTATAATCAGCACCGGCTCTGATGTTTCACCGACTACTCAAGTAAGATACTGCTAGGTGGCTGAAGATAGAATTTCTTATAACATGCTTGGATGTGAAGTATGCACGTTTAAAAATGTGTAATGAGACTGGAGTGAAGGTCTCACAGGAGAGGACTGTGGAGGAAATAATTAATAATCATGCATATACCATTATTATTATTTTTTTAAATTTGTGTATGTTCCAAACTAGAACTTTACAAAAAAGCTGCGTTTGTGTGCGAGGTGACTTAGCAAGGCGGGACCCTGATCATGTTAACGATTTCATTGTCTGTTCAAGGATTTTTACTGTCGCTAAAAGCCAGGTTGTTCGATTACCTCCTATCAATCTTTGCCACCATTTTTCTTCGTCTCACCCGCGTTCTTCAGTTAGTAGGTGTTTGAGGTACGTGGATCTGAGTTGCTGGTTTTTAGGACACAACAGAAGCAGGTGTCAAATTGTTTCGGTTTCGGTGTCGCATAGGCGACACTTGCTTGTTTCTGAAAGACCTCTAATACCGTGGATTTCATTCGTATCCAGTAAATTTAACCTTGCCCTTAACAGGGAATTGCGTGCCGACCTGCTGAGGAATTTTTTTAGATATCTCATTGGATCATTTAATTTGCAGTACGATTGGGGGAGTTGGTAGAGCAGTTTGTTTTTTGTTGCTGTCTCTTGTGGTAGTATCCAATCTAGCTCTTTCAATTTCTTGGTCACTCTTACTGGGTTGGTGATGAGGTCTTCTTCACAGCAGGCGACTGACAATAGTAAATCCTTGTTTGCTGATTTCCAAACCGATAGCATTTTCACCTTATCTGCTTGTATTTCTTTGTTTAGCAGACCGTAGATTTCTTGGCTTCCTTCAATAATGCATTTTCGATATAGGCGTAGGGCGTTAATATTGATTGTTGCCATGAGGGATAGAAGGCTAAGTTCTCGCCGTATTGCTGCAATGGCCGTGGATTGTGGAAGGGAGAGAACCGCCTTCCAAAACTGACCTTCTAGCTTTGGCCAAATTGTTTTTGGTATCATAGGCATAGCCTCCGCGCCATAGGTGATTGAAGGGGTGACTTTTTTCTTATAGAATTCGATAACTGGAATGGTTGAAAATCTCCCAAATTTCGTATCTATCGCCTTTCCTTGCACTGCCAGCTTTTTTATTTTCTTTTGGAGATTTTGCTGCATAGACATTTCTTGTTTCGAGCTGTCCATTATCACTCCAAGGTATTTGTACTCCGTTACCTTTTCAATCTCGGTATCCTCTAAAAACCATTTGTATGTTTCAGATCTTTTTTTTGGCCTCCGTCGAGGATCATAATTTTGTTTTTTTCTTTGTTGATTTTCAGGTTGTTTTCTGAAGTGTAGAGGAGTAGATTGTTTAGCTGTCTTTGAAGACCGATCTGGGTCTGATGAAATAAGGTGAGGTCATCCGCGTACAAGAGACGGCTAATTTTAACGGTAGCCGAAGACAGTGGGAATGATCGAGTGAGATTTTCAGTTTCTCTGTAGTCGCCGATATAGGCTAGAAACAGCGCTGGGGCTAAGGGGCAGCCTTGTTTCACCCCTCTTCCAGTTGGTATTTCTGCAAAGAGGTTACCTAGATGTGACAGTCGCAGCCTGAGGGTGGTGTCCGTGTGTAGGGCTTTTATTGGCTGGAAGATCTCTTGTGGGCAACTCCATCCCTCCAGTTTTTCCCAAAGGCTGGGCCTGTCAACTAGGTCAAAGGCCAGGGAGAGGTCGATGAACGCCACAAAAATGTGTGGTTTGCCCTCAAGTACCTTGCTTTTTAGGTTCTGATTGTTAATATTTTTGCAGCTGTGCCTGAGTTTCTTTTAAAGCCTGTTTGGAAGATGTCATTACAGGGCTCCTGCTTTGTCCAGGTTTGAAATCTTTTTAGGAGCAAGCTCCCAAAAACTTTTCCAATACAGTCCAAAAGGGCTAGAGGGCGGTAATTTGATGGATCGGTGATGTCGCCCTTCTTATAAATCGGGACAATGGTGGCTTTTGTCCAAGATGGCGGAATAGATTTCTGAGATGCGCATCCCTTGAAGATTTTCTTGATGAGAATTGTCCATTCCGCTGTTTTTTTTTTCAGGTCTACATTGGATATCCCATCCGAGTCCGCTGCTCGGGAGTTTTTCAGCTTTTTAAGCTGATCTAAGATTTTGTCTTGGTCATCTAGTACAAGCCAATCGGTGTCGTCTGGTGTCCTTAGAGGTGATTCCAGGACGGGTGGTGGTTGGAAAAGGGAGATGAAGTGGTCGATCCATATATGTTCGCCCAGGCAGTTTAGAATCAGATTTTTGTTCGAGGGCGTAGCTGTTTTTAACAGAGACCAAAACTCCTTTGTTTGTTTCCGAATATTGCCTTTAACATATTTTCTGCATCCTGCTGGTATAGTTGGTGCCGGCGGTTTTTCGCCCAGTTTCGATATGTTCTTATTGCGACCATTAGTTCTTCTTTGTTTTGTGAAGATTTCCGTAACCTTCTTTTTGTCCTTTGCAACTCTAGTCGTTTTTCTACCAGAAGGGCATCATAGGAGTGTTTTGGGACATTGAAGGGGGTAGACAGAGCTTTGTTTTTCACCATGTACTGAACTAAAAGAGGTACGTAGTCGGGATTTTCTTTGTTTTCAGGGCACCCTCCGGGAGCGTACCTTGCAGTCAATTCTCGGACTGAATCAGCTGTTAATTTCAGGCGGTTTCCCTGGGTGTTTGGTTTGACCCCTAAGGTGTACAGGGTTGGTGGCTTAAAGCTGTTTTGCAAGGACATTGTTAGCTGATTATGGCCACTGTCTTTTGTTTTGAGGACTTCAAAGTCCCTCGCCTTATCCAGAAGATGGCGTGAGACAACGATGTAGTCAATGGTGGCTTGCAGGGATCCTTGCTCCCAGGTAGGGAGGTGATCCTTTTTTGGAAATGTTGTGTTGAGTTTAAGTAGTTTTCTTGAAGCCATTAAAGACGACATTGTCAACCTCTTTTAGCAGCTGGGGCAAGGGTTGTTTTTGGTCCCATCTTGTTGGGAAATTCGTGGCATTGTGCGTTCAGGTCACCACAAATTATGACAAAGGGGACCTGGTGGATAGATTGGATCTCGTCTATAGTTTCTTTCATCCTGGTCAAATAAGTGTTTTGGTTTATGGCCGCCGGGTTCTAATATGTGTTCACAACTGCTGGGGGTACAAATACAGGGTATTTGCAACACCCTGGAAATCTTAGGCTCATCCCAGTCTATGAGCGCTGCCTGGATTGATATGTTTGATTGTAGCGTATCCTTGATTTTCAATCCAATTCCCTGTCGGCACGCTATGAGGAGACCAGAAGTAGGACGACCCAAAAGGCCTTTGTTGGCAGGAGCTAGAATGATGTCATACCCATCCAAAACCAGTGTTTTACGTAACCAGGTCTCTTGGAGACAAATAATGTCGAAAGAAGCCAAATTGGCATCTCCCGGCGACGTCAGGTGGTGTCCTCGGGTGTTCCATGAACAGAAGCGTAGGAGAGTTGATTTGTGGTCGGCTGTCAAGTCATCGTTTACCCTTTGGCACCAACCTGCGAGTTGATATTTTCTGGTTTGTGTCAAAGCCCTTGGGAGCCAGGCCCAAAGGCCCTGGAGTTTATCTCTTGTTTGGGACTTTGGCGAAGACCTTTCTTTTTCTGAGGTTGATCTGACGAGCGACTTCTGGACTTTCATCTGTGGTGTTATTTATTTACCTCAAACTTTGCGCCGGCGGTGAATTCTGAGTGCATTCAGTGATTTTTGCTGAGTTTTTGTAATTGTTCCTTTTATTTGGTGTGTAGTCATGGTCGTCTCTTCTGTTTGGTCTAACTGCTGCTTTTCCTCAGTTGTTTTCCTGAGTCGCACTTTGTACCTTGGCATTTATTTGATCTCTGTTTTGAGATTTCCGGCTTTGGTCCTTCAGAATATAGCCCAAAGTTAGTAAATCGTCCTTTGCTCGAGATATTTGCATTTTTGCACTCGTAGAAGAGATGTATAATTAAACTTTTGCTCTTTGGTTTGAGTGGTATGGGTCCACAATCTTCAGATCGTCGGACTTAATCTGACGGAGGGCTAGAATGAGTCCGAACAAGATGAGTATTCCCCTTCTATTGAGGATTATGTCATCCTTGTTTTTGGCGTGTTGTTCCAGTTTTATAGGTGAAGTCTTCGAGTGCCGTGTCTTCTTGTGGTATTTCTCGGTTCTGGAAGTATAGTGCTTCTGAAGATGGGGCAGATTTTCTTCATTTTGGCTTCGCCTAGAGCTTCGACGGTTGCTTGTCTTCGTGTTGTGGTCTGACCCGCACCCTCCGCTCTTCTGGTGTGAAGACAGTGGCGAGAGCCTGTCCTTCTGCTGGTTGAGGAAGGGGAGTGCAGCCTGGTTAAGAAAGAAACTGACCGAAAGCTGGAAGGGATAGGTGACTGCTTTTTTAGGTTCTGATGTAACTTTGTCCTTCGGTCTTCCAGGGTACAGAAAGGAGGGGAAGCTTTGTCTTCAATGGTTGGAAGTCAGGCCTCGCAGGAGAGTTTCTCAGGCGTCGCTGTAACTTGAGCCCTTTGGACTTGTTGCCCCTCGTCAAATGGCAAGGTTGACTGGTCAATGTCAATATGTTGGGAAATATTCATCAGATGTTCCTCCGCGAGGAAATCTTCCATTGTTTTAGGTGAGGATTTGTTCCCCTTTTGCTTTTCCAGTTGAAGGACAAGAATTTGCTCCGATCTGCTGGACAAAGCGTCCTTTTTATTGGGGTGTGAGTCCGTTTTCTGGTTTCTCTTCCCCGTAGATTTTAGGGCTTGAAGCGGATTTTCAGTATTGTCTTCTTTGGCTGTGGAGAACATTGGGTAGGCTCGTCTTTTTCCTCTGGGATCAGTTTTTGGTGTGGAGAACTGAGAGGGAGGTCGTCTGTGATGTAGATGACATCTCGATGAGCCGCTCTGCTGTTTTCATCAGATGGAGCGCACCGAGGATCTGGAGTGGGTGCTGGTGATAGTAGTTGTGGTGATGGCCTTGCTCCGGGCATCAAACCCACAGGGGATTTTTCTTGGTCTTGAGGGTGGACATCCTTCCGACAATTTTCACCGTTGCTGTTGCGATTCTTTAGTCGTTCGTCTAGGGCGGTGATGTAACCTTCTAAAAAGATTAATTTTGTATGCATCATCGCTTGTGTGGTGGTGTGGCCTTTTAGGTTCTCATTTATCCCTTCATAAAGTTTGGTGAACGGGGCCAGGGCAATTGTTACAGCTGACATGATGGATAAGATGTCCAACTTTTTTTTCGAAGGAGACTCGTTTGGTGTACCAATTTTCTGGGAGTGTATTTTTGACGATGGAGTTGTTGTATGGCTCTCATTTAGCAGCCTTCTGGCTTTGGAGGCATTTGATAAGTCTAATGACCCTCGCCTTTCCCGGTCTAAGGTCAACTTTTTATTTGTGGGGTCCGAAGGCGCGCCTGCCAGTGAATTTCGGATTGACAGCCGGTTTTCAATGCAGGTTGGGCGTGGTTCTTCGTGTAAGTTTCTGGGTATCTTAGCCGTTGTAGCCCCTTTGGCCATAGTCGAATCTTGGTGGCCAGGGGACAAAGTATGTGGTAAGTGTTCAGGTTGTGGCGTTTGGATCGCCTGGTTTTCGTGCAGCTTATTAGCATGATTTGGACTTTGGTTTCCCCTTTGCTTGACGTTTTGTTCAGGAGTTGTTTTTTCCTGAAGGTCCTCACTTTCCTCCCGGATTCTGTAACTAGTTGATGTCGGGCTTTCTATAGCCCTAGTAGGTATAGCTGGGGATAAAGACCCAAGTTGTTGGGAGGGAGGTTTGTTCAGAGGTTTGGGCGCCAGGGGGCACGGGAGCGGTCTGTGTGGCACCTTGGGTACCTTGGAAGCTTTGTGATCCTTTAAAGGTGGCTCTGTGGCCAGAGCCCTTCTTCTGACTTTTTGTGGTGGTTGGCAAATTATGACAGCCTCTAAGATTTCCTCATCTGTGAGGTCTTCTTGCCGACGTTGTGGATCAGGAGCGAAAGCCTTGAAAAAATCAGTTACTAGGCTTGCCACTGATGGCTTAGTTGATTCTGGTTTCCAAGATTTTTTATTTGATTTTTCTCCAGAGATTTTTGTTGTAGAAGTCGACAGGGCTGTGGTTGATTTTTTCTGTAATTTTGGTTTCGAGTTCCCTTTCAATTTTGAGTGCCGCTTTTTCTGTTTTTCGGGTGACACCATCTCACTCCAGCAACTTTATTTTTATTTCGAACGTCGTGGAGGTTGGGGTGCCTCTGTGTGGTGGATGTCTGTGGAGCCTTGGTCTTTTGTGGCTAGCTGCTTGTGTCCAGTGGAGTCATCTTGTAGCAGGGGTGGTAACCCGCAAGGAGAAAATAGAGCTTTCTGGAGCGGGCCCGAGTGGACTTGAGCAACTGTTTGTATCTGGTTATTATAGCAACTTGAGTTTGGGACCAGATGGGCTTCCGTTGTTTTGAAATATGCACTGTTATCCCCCTTGTGTGTGATTTTCCTTTGTAAGATTGTGCCTGGCTCTATAGAAGAGTTCGTAGTCGTGAGGGGGAGAGGCGTAGCTTCGCTCCGACGTTCCGGCTCCGTCCTCAGTTCGGCAGCAGGGGGAGCCACAGTGTCCTCGTCGGAGGCTGACCCTGTCACAACCCGAGGCTGCAGTTTCACTATCCGGCCTCTGGCGGGCCCTCCCCCCCGCTCACGGACCTCGGTCCTCCCTCCGGAGGCCACCGGGGACCGGAGCTGTTGGCAGAGTAGTCGTGACGGAGACGACAGGGGTGGGGGGGGCGCAAAGCAAGATGCGCCTCCGGAGGTGAGCGGTCTCCTTCCTCTTCCAGAGCAGCGCTCCCTCGGTCCTTGAGGGAGGGGGGTCTCGTGGGGAGCAGGGCATTGTTTTCCACCCGTCCCGGCAAAGATTGCATGCCGGGAGTATGGGGTAGATCAACGCCTCTTTGGATCAAGTTTGAAGCTGGGAGTTTCAGAGGCAGGCGATTTTGTATTTGTTTGTTTGAGGGTAGACGAGGTCACATGCTTCGAAGCAGGCGGCCTTCCTCCTTACCCATAGTGTCAAGGTCGTTTTCTGAAACCAGGGGGTTTGCAGGGTCTGGTGCCATGGCAGCCATGCACAGACTGTAATAGACTGCACACTTGAAGCCACACTCCGATGTACCCCTTTGCTATTCTGACACTATGCAGATGTATATTCTGTTTGTATCACGCCATGTTTGACCACTAGGCCGCAATGAAGCATGATGATACACCTGTTTAGAATGCTCGCCTTTCTGTATTCACGCTGCTTATACATAACCTTGTTGGCATAGCTAAGCGTGTTCCCTGCTCTCTTAGTGAAAAGTGACTTTAGCTGCGGATCTCTTCATAGTACTAGACCTCTCGCCTGCCTTGAGGCGAGGACATAGCTTTAGGGAGGATTCTCACCTTGAAGAAATATCTTGCACTGTGTTGCCTTTTACTGATAACAAAACCCCCTTCCATTGACACACATGTATTCCTGTGAGTATAAGAGCTGGTCCCAGGAGGGAGGAGGTTCACTTTTTTGCACTGAAGTTCTTGTGTTGTGGTTGGTTATTTGTTTGCCTCCTGCTTAACTAATAAAGTGTTCATCAATCCATCGGAACCTAGAGTGGTCGTTATTTGCTGCTACAGGGCCAACCACGCCGCTCCACAATCGATCCAGATCAGACAGCTGCAACACAGGGTGCCGCACCGTGGATGCTAGACACAGCAGTTGCCCTCGAATGCACAGCAGCCACCAGAGGAAAGACACCTGTGTGCACAGGAGCGGCATGTGAAAGGAAACAAGGCCCAGCATCTGGAAAGGGCAGTGTCATGACCAAGGTGGGAGATATTCCCTGAACACTTGCCATATGCTAATGCCCAGCATTGACAACAGCTGACCAGAAGGGGCTCTTGAACCTAATTAGTAGGACACATTTCGTTTTCCAAATTAGGCTGTTACGTTTTGGTATTGATAATTACAAGAACGTTTTTAGGGAGTTTTTCCTCAACCTGTAAAGACATTATAACATGGTTGGTCTTTAAAACATCGCTTATTATCACCCTCAAAGGAACCCTGGCTAAGGGCCACTGCTTTAAATAGACGTGAAAAGCAAGGACTGCCAGGAATATTGGAGTAAATTGCAAATAGGCATTTTGAAGAATAGTTTTACTGGTCCAGGAGTATAACTCAAAAGCAACGTGCTTATCTTGGAAACAAGACAACACTAAACAGTGTGGGTTTGATACCCAGTCCTGGCATGAACCGTGATATAAAAACCCAGTTCCTAATTTTTTTTTTCAATTTGCAACAAACAGGGTTTTAGAAGTTGTGCAACAAGCACCATCACAACCCAATAGCTAGTTCAAAAATGCAATTGGAATTTGCTCCACAGTTTTTTTCCCCTTCTTAAACTAAAACTATCTTCACCTTTTTATTTTTTTGCTTTTAGTTGTGCCTTGGAGCAAACGGATGACAACGTCAAGTAGTAGTGCCTAGCTGGGGTTTCCATCGCTGATCTTCTCCAGCATCTCAAAGCCCTAGACAGCACATTAATTTTTAGTGGTTCTCCCAATCAAGTGGACGATCTTTCTATTTCATTATTGTTGGCAGGGGAGACTAAAAAGCATGTAATGTTAAAAGTATTTATACAGTGCACGTTCGCCCGAGGGCATCTTGGCACTAGACCAGAGCAAGAGGGCAAAACGGTAAATAATATAAATTAAAACACAGAGGGTTTTCGGCAAGGCGCAGGAACTGATAATGATTTTCAGTGCTCCTAAGCGAAAGCAGCAAAACTATTTTTTTTTTAAAATTAAGATTTATGGTTTATACAAGAAAAAAAAACCTTTATCTATCCTTGATAATCATTATAGTCACTTATAAAAACGTTCTCACTGTAATAATAAGAAAGGTAAAAAAAAACAATTGGCAGAGGAAGTAAAGGAGCAAAGTAGGACAGATATATGAAATAAAGCCAAGGACAAGACAAAGAGGGAAGAAAAAAATGTTGGTCCACACAATTGCTAGTTCCTTCAAGGTCCATGTTTGATGATCAATTTGGTAGAATTTGGAATGGAAAGAAGGACTTCTTTCATAAAGTTTGAATTCACACAGATATTAAGTCTTCGCCCATGCAGATTGTCCTCCACCAATCCTCCATGAAGTATGACTCCTTTGTCATTAAAATCTTGCCCAGGAAGCTAGTTCTTTGGATCGTATGCCATATGCAGTTAGTTACCAAATGTTTCAGAGTTTCCTGCTGGTCCTTAACTTGGCAGAATCTACAGGTTTTATCCACTGTTGTCGTGGCAAATATTTCCAAAGATTCCCACCTAGGTAAAATGTTCAGAAGGAATTTCAGAAAGACATTCCGGTGTTGCATACTCAGGAATTTTGTTAAATATTTTGGAGGATGGTTGAATGGTCTTTGATTGAACCAGAAATTATTTTGCAGCTTGTCTTTGCGTCTTTCTTGTTCTGTTCGAATCCAATCCCCCTGCCACAGCTTTCGCTTTGCTAGATTCGGGTTCGTAATCAAAGAATCTTCCGTAATCCCTAAATTCACCATGATATCCTTGCATCCTGTTTTCCAGGACTTTGATGGGAAGTCTACAGAGGGTGCATGGCCCTTTAGTATCAAATACGGCTCTGGTGTATCAGGCATGATGGACTTCCTATATAAGACCAGGGTTTTCCATACTACCATTTCATGAATAGAGATCAAGGCCATGTCATGCCCAATAGCAAATTATTCTGCAGCTTAGCAGCAGCAATTGAAAAAGCACGTCCACCGACCTGACATAGACAGAACCAAGGGACTTTAATAAGTTGAGCATCCATGGACTGGAGGAGATGGTTTAGGAGATAGGGGACACATTTCTCCCATAGTAATTATGCACTTTGTCCATAGAGGACCTGGTGAACGATGCACAAAGGCTTGAACATCACCTTCTTAGCAACTGGTAGCCACTGAAGAGCCCACAATCCAGGAGAGATATGGGCCCCATAAGGAAACCCCGTGGCTACTCTGGCCGCTAAGCTTTGGAGCAATTACAGCCGATGTATAAGAAAGAGAAGCTGGGCCCAAAAGAGAGTGTTACAATAGTCCATTCGACTTAGCACTAAAGAGGCTACACATTCTCTGATTAGTTAGGATGCCTGAGCCCTGGCCAACAAGAGCTGCTTGCACTACCCAAGCCTCCAGACCATGTTGAATATGATTTGTTGATCATCCAGACCCTCCTCAGCACCTTCAGTCAGAGAGAATCTATGTTTTGCCCTCACATCTGTGCTGCCCATTTCTTTTTATGTGTTCACTTCAGAGTACCTTGCATCAAGAACCGAAATTAGGTGCCCTTACTTCTGTACTGCCAATTTCGTTTTATGTGTTCAGAGTTGCTTGCACCAAATGGGAAGTTCTCTTTGTGGACTTCGCATCATCCAGGTGTATCATTAATGTCTATCACACTAACACTATCTTGGTTCAGGGTCCTCAACCAAACCTCATCCTCAACCCAACCTCCTCCTCTTTGGCTGGTGCCTGCTGTCCCTCATTAACTTCCTCCCTACTCCTACTACTCCTTTTTCCACTCTCTCTGCCCCCCGGCTCCCTCTGGATGGTTTCTGATGCCCCTATACCCCTCCTCGGAAAACCTTCAAAGGTGGAGATCTCTTACATCTGGCCATGCTTAATGCTCGTTCCGCTATCAAACACTCTGCCGACATCTGCCTCCTTCTTGAAGACCTTTGTGCACTAGGACCCCAACCGGCCCATAAAGCTGGGGGTTGTCCAATAGCACTTTAAGATGAGTAGCAGCACCCATGAGATGTATGGAGATGCAGATGAATACTCTAGCATCAAATCAATAATGACAACTCAATGGTTTGGCAAAGGGCGTCTGCTTAAAGACAAGTACAAAAATCGGGGAGTTCATGAATATCAACAATCGCTCGATCTTCCCTCTCGCTTCAACAACTCCAACGAACATCATAAAAAACACATCATTTATACTAAAAACTCATCATCACTGACGTGTAATGCTTAAAATGTTGCATGCAATTCTACTGGTTCTAGGAAGGTAACTTTAATATAGGTACTATATCTGTATATGGTAACGGAGTGAGGGGATTGGACAAACACTGTCAGGTGGGGCATCTAAGCCCTACCTTCAAAATGGCTATGGTAAACATAACTGAAAATACGACGTTTCATTGGTTCTACTCACTATAGGACGCTAGATTACTTGGTCCTCTCTGATTGGGTTGGCAACGACCCCACTCATACTTTTCCACTAGTTTAGCAGCATGCAGAATAGCCGGCCAGATGTCACCTCAGTGGTCATGTGTCAATTATTTCTCTGTGGTTGGCCTCGAGACTGCATCTCTGTCTGGAAAAGTTAAGATATCTGTGCATGGCACAAGGCCACGCATAGGTGTGAAAGTTTCATCCCTTCTTGCTTGGCTGGTCATGTGATTCAGACACCGTGAAATCATCTTATTCTTCATGTAATTTATGTATTTGATCTAATTTTGCAGCCATCTGCCTTCTGTGGTTTACCCTGACCTTTCTCAATAGGAAACTCTATTCTTCTCTTCTTTAATTGTATCCACTTTTGGTCTATTTCAGCCAATATGACCTTGGCTTCTTGGCACGATTTGCATGCGTCTGAGTTTCTTTCTGTCTTTAGCTTTTGATTTGCTTGCTGCAGGGCTCTTCTCCTGAGACCTTTAGTAACATTTGGGTGATTCTGCTTTTGTGCATAGTGGAAGTATAATTATATAAAGCACTTATTTTGAGGTAGATATGTATAGGTGGCGCTTGCCACAATCTATTTTACTACTACGCATAGGCAAGCCTCACAATTCTTTGCTTCTTGCCGTTCCATGCATATGTACACGTGCAAACTAACTGAATATCTTCATCGTGCTCATGGCATAAGCTTCTAACATTTTGACATTGTTATTTCACTTTTAGGTTCATGATGTCCCTTATACATGGTGTTTCGTCTCTTTTCATCATTCACAGGTCGTGATATCTTCTATGTGTGAGTCAGTCTGGGGTCTTGTGACATCACCATTCGTCTTCCTTCAGTATCTTTTTAGCTTCTTCAGGAACTGTGCTTTGACACTCTTCATTTTGTTTGATTTATCGATATGGCTTCCTCAATGGGTACCTTACTGTCCAGGTTTTCTTGGGTGTCGGTACTTCAGCAGGTGTTGTTCTTTTGATAGGTACTGGACAGAGCTCCACTGCGGCTCTCTGCTGGTTTATTTGCTCATCATACATCACATATTTCTGCTTGAATGTTCCGGGTACTTCAAAATGGACGGTTGAAGTGCGAATCGTGTTTGGGACCTCCTCTACACTCCCCCCTCTGGGCGATTCATAGACCACTTTCACTTCTGTTTTTGTATGGCTTTTTACTTCATCCTATGGATCCACTTTTACTTCCTCCTCTGGATCCACACATAGAGGTTTGAAGAAGTACATCTTTGGAGTCCATATCTTTATGACTCCCTTCAAGCTTCCTGCTGTTCTCACATGTTCATCTTTGTTCCATGTCATTAGTTGACATTGACCACTTGGGCTACGATAGAACCATTTTCCCACATAATTTCTATGTTTCATTGAATATCGAAACTTTGTTCCTTCTGGTACATAAATGCTGGACTTTACAAAGTCCCTTATTTCCTTCATCAGTCAGGTCCTTGGGTTTCCATCCTGGTTCGACATCAATCATGATCTTCATCCCTATGGCTTTTTTCGCGGTTTTCTGGCACTGAGAGATTATTATCTTGATAACACAGATTCCGAGCAGTATCATCACTAGCAGGGCTCCTAGGAATTTGAATGCATCTGCCATCCATTGTGGAACCCATGAGAATAGTGATCCAAACCAACTGTCATTATCCACTTCATCATTTTCATCAATCATTTGATTCTGTAACTTCATCAGCATACCAACGGCCTCTATTAAGGTTCCATTTTCTTCGTCGTGAGATGGTATAAATGTGGAACATGATTCTCCAATTTTTGCACAAACACCTCCATCCATAGCTGTGATCATGTCAAGGACATATCTATTCTGGAGGGTCATTAGTCAGATTGGCCTTAACTCGTCTTTGATTGCGTTGAATCCTTTTATGGTCATGTTGATGGTTTGCAGTAACTCCCATCTGGTTATCTGCAACCATTTAGTATTTGCTCCAACTTGAACTCGTGGCATAAAAATTGTTGTGAACACTGATGAGGTTAGGCGGAACAGTCTGTGTTCATAAAGGATTGCACGAAAAGCTTCTTCTGATTTAGCCGAAAAGTAATTCTCTCTCTTCATTTGGTTCATCAGTTCCACAGATCTCCTCTTCCTCAGGTGAGCATCTGCTTTCGGGAAACTGTCAATATTTAGATCCCTTTTTGGAATCACCAATGCTGAAACATGGACATTCACTATTGTGCATATACCTCCCCAGTTTCTCGGTAGCCTGATATATGCTTTGGATCCACATGCCCAATAATGATCCATGATCACTGCAGTACCATGTACCATTCCTGGAGCGTCAAAAACTCATCCACAGTTTTGATTCTCCCCCATGTTTCTTGTGCCATTATTCCTGAAGCAGAATTTTGGGCTTTCCAATGGCACTATCTGCAAGGGTCCTCCCTATCCTCGAACCCATGTCAGTAGTTTAGCACGTTTTGGCCATAATGGCTTGCATCCATTTTGCACTATGTTAATGGTGGGCTCATAGTGACCGAAGACCATCCATGCTCGGCAGATCACCACTCCTTTCTTCCATCCATTTGGTGAAAGCACTGTTCCCCAAATTTGCATTTGGCCTCTGTTCTTCCACTTCCAAGCTTCTTCTGGAGTTTTTCCTTGGATGTTTAGTTTTTGATTTTCCTCTCTTCTGAACTCTGCTCCTTTAACTCCAGGCTTCTCATATCTGATCACAATGTGCTTTGTTTTTCCATTGTTTCTTGTCTTTATGTCTTGGACATAATCGTCTTCATTCGGATCAGTTGCTCCAGTTGCCCATTTCAGATAGGCATGACTTCCCATGAACTGGCCTCTGGTCTTGCACATTGCTACATTTGATAGACAGTGTGCCGTCTGCACATCTATTTCAACAGCTACAAAGATCTTTGATTTCCCCATGCTATAAGGTAGGAGTGCACAGACAAAGCATTCCTCCTCTGAATTTCACCTTCCAACTTCTTTCATATGTTGGTACCAGATGTTATTTCCCAAGTGTGCTGTGCTGTCCAGGTAGTCGTTTAGTTCATTATCATCTCCTTGTATGCTTCTTTTGATTCTCAAGGTTTTCATGTAGTTTGCTATAACCACATCTTTGAACACATCTGTATGGCTTCTTCTTGCTGGAGGATGCTCAGGTATCTCTATCCATGGTTCAGGTCTCTTCATCTGTAACAATTGGGTAGAAGACAGTCTGCCAATTCTTTTCTTGTCCTCTTGTCTTTTCCTAGCTCTGGCTATGAACGGCCATAATGATTCTGCTATCATCTGTGCAAGTGAGATTTTTGCTGGGCTTGCACTTGCCTCTCTCAGTGCTGGGTCAGGGGTGCTTATCAATGCTGTCTCTGTTGGTTTCTTCTCCAACTCCTTTTGTTTCTTTAAAAGTTCAGCTTTTTCCATTTGTCTTTTCATTTCACTTGTAGTAGAGCTTCTCATCATTGGTTGTCCAACCTTCTCCCATTCTTTGGATTGTGGTTCTGCAGTTATTGACACTAGACCTGGTTTATGTGCACTCATCGTTTGCATGCGTGTGGTTGCCAGTAACCTTTTTTCATTCTTACTCTGCCGACCCTGTCTCCAGCTTTTCAACTTGCTTGTCACTACATGTGTGTCCTCAATATCCTTGCTCTTACTGAGACATGGTTCAAGGCCGGTTCAGTCACTGCTTTTGACTCCCTTCTCCCTGATGGCTACAAGATAATCTCCAAGCCTCCCCCTAACCATACAGGTGGTGGGGTTGCTCTTATCTATCCTGAGTGGGTCTCTTCTTCTCTCATAACCACCCAGCCTTACTCTTCCTTCGAGAGCCTCGTCTGCAAGTTGGTCATCTCTCCCACCTCGTCTCTGACCATTGCCACCATCTACAGACCACCTGGCTCTACCACCCTGTCCCTCTCTGAATGAGCTGATTTCTCCTCCTCTCTCCTCACAACCACCACTAAACTCCATCTCATGTGTGATTTTAACATCCACCTTAACTCCTCAATCACAGCATCCACTCTCTTCCATGACCTCTCCACCTCACTCTCCCTCTCCATTCTCCCTTCTGGTCCTACCCACTCGGCAGGACACACTCTTGATGCCTTAATCAACACAGATTTATCACTCTCCTCCCCTCTCACCACCCCACTCTCCTGATTAGACCACTCTCTCCTCTCCTCTCACCTGGGTCCTCTTCGGCCCTCTGATCACGCCCCCTCAGCCATGCCAAACTCGTTCTCGAAGTTCCGCCTGATGAAATGAGTGTCAGGGGCTGCCTTCACATCTACCTTCATCACCCCTCTCTTCCCACTCTAGACTCTACCTCTGACTCTGCTCTCAGCAACCTCCATCTTACCATTACTAATACCCTTGACATCCTTGCCCCAGTCATGAGGATCCGCGTGAAACATGCCTCTAAGCATAACACCTGGTACGACTCTGAACTTGCAGTCCTGAAAATCAAGTGCAGAGCTGCGGAACGGAAGTGGCAGACTTCAGATTCACCCTCTAACAAATTGGCCTGTCACCTGATCCAAAGGCAAAACAGACTCTCCCTCCACACCAAGAAAAGGGCCCATATCCAGGCTCACATCTCTGGTGCATTCAACAACATGGCTGAACTCTTTAAAATCTGCAGGGAACTAGCCAACCCCTTCGCAGTCCCCTCCTCATCTCTTCCCTCCCAGGCCCTTTGCAACACACTGGCCACGTACTTCACTGCAAAAACACAGGACATCTTGATCACACTTGCATCCCTCTCCCCTTCCCTTACCTCACCTATCTGCCTCCTATGGCCTCCGACTCTCACTCTGCCTTTCTCTCCTCCTCTCTTATCACACCTGATGAGGTCACCAGAGGTGTTCTCTCCATGAAGGTCTCCTCCAACAGGTTTCCCCCTGCTCCTCCAGAACCATTAAGGACAACATTGGCTTCCTTGCACCTGCACTCACTGATTTCTGCAACCACACTTTTGATAGAGGGTCTTTCTCCTCCTCCCTCAAGCACTTCTTTATGCACAAACTCCTGAAAAAACCTTCTGCATAGCTGTCTTGTTCAGCCAACTGCTGCCCCATATCTATCACTCTCTTCCTTGGGGAACTCTTTGAGAAGCTGGTCTTCCACCAACTGACCTAGCACACCAAACTTGGTGGTTGCCTCCATGACCATCAATCTGGATTCTGAGTCTCCAGAGGCATAGAAACTGCTCTTCTGAACACCTGTGAGGAATTGCTTGCATCTCTTAACTCCAAATCCTCAGCTGTTCCCATTCTACTTGATTTCTTCTCTGCATTTGATACAGTCAACCCTCATAAAATGACTCAATGATACCCTAGGTATCTCAGAGTGGGCACTGGACTGGCTGACCTCCCTTCTCAGTGACTGTCCGTCCCAGGTTACTCTGGGCTCTTTCTCCTCCCCCACCTCTATCTCCACCTGCAGCATCCCTCACGGTTCCAAACTTGCTCCCTGGCTCTTTAACAACTACATTGCTCTGCTTGCACACCTAATTTCTGCCTTTTGCCCAAACTTCCAGTGTTCTGCAGATCACACACAACTCTTCTTCAAACTTCCATCTGATTCTCTTCTTGCTGCCTCCTTCATTCCGGACAGCCTATCTGCCATCAAGTCCTGGTGTACTTCCAATGATCTCTTCCTCAACGCCAGCAAGACTGAGATCCTTCTGATTGGGACTCTTCCTCTTTCTGTCCCTCACTGTGGTCATCTTCTCTAGGCACTCCCCCTTCTCCTTCATGTGAAGCCAGACACCTTGGAGTCATCTTCTTCGACTCCTCTCTATCCTTCATCCCACTGTAACGCTCACCTGATTCCCGTAGAGGCGCCAGTCTTGACTGGGCGTATACCGTATCTTCAAAGGTGATGTGTAACACACGGCTGGCTCTTTGGGCTGGACCTCTGTGCACTGTATGTTTGACTCGAAGGGTAAGATGTCTGCAGATAGAAAATATGGGATTAATGAACTGGGTTATTGAATGTCTCTCTCTTCTTCCCTTTCTCTTCTCCTGTAGAACCCCGAAGGTTAACGCTCTCACCTTAGGTAAGTGAACGCCGTGCTCTCCATCTGCCTCGGGGCAGGGTGCTGTAACCAGTTTCTTCACTGGATAAGGGGAGCAGGCCTCTTGACTTCAGAGGACTGCTGTCCGTCGTTTACTGCACAAACGGTAAGTTTCGAGTAATTCTAATGTCTTTAAAGTCTTTAGTAATGATGTCTCTTGTTTTGCAGGATTCCGGCGATGGTGGATGACGGGCTGAAGTGAGTTGAAGATGGAGCCCGTGTGATGAATAGAAGCGCCTGGAAGCACGTAAGTAAGCGCTTGTTGCCTGCTTCACGATGCGCTCTAACTATCTTTTTATTTTGCAGGTACAAGTTCGGAGCGGCTGCAGGGTGCCGGAATACCCACTGGGTTAGATGTGGAAAGGAGTAATGGCACGTGAGTATTAAAGTTCCCCAATGTCTTTAAACGCACCTTGTTTTGTCTTTCAGATGCGGGATGCAGCGCCGAAGGCCTCCGGAGCGTGCGAAGAGTTGGTAAGCTTTTGTCTTTCAGATGCCGGAATGCAGTGTGAAGACCTCCGGAGCGCACGAAGAGTAGGTAAGCCTTTGTCTTTCAGATGCCGGAATGCAGCGCGAGGCGTTGGTGACAGCCGATGGCCCAGGTAAGTGAAGAGCTGTCACTGAAGACCGTAATGCTAACCTGTTCTTTCTTGTCTTTATAGGTGTTGCTGAAGACTGGATTCAGGATGGAAAGCCTTTTTCCTTAGGCCCAGGATCAGATGCAGAAGACATGATGAGCGTTCTGCTGCAGAGGATGCAGAATAACGCAAAGCAAGATTCATCCATCGGGTGTGGTTTAAATAGCCTCCTGTAGTGCTTAGGTGTCTCCTTCCACAGCCACGCCTAGGTAAGAAAAGAGTTCCTGCTTTCCAGAAGAGTTCCAGTGTTCTGAACCTAGGGAGTGGCTCCTGCCCCACCCAACAGGAAAAGTAGTTCCAAACAGAAGAGGATCAGAGGCTCAAATGGCAGGCAAGTAAGCAGCATGGTCTGCTGCAGTTAAGTCCACCCAAGCATTATGAGCCCGGCGCTTCCAGCGCTGGGACTGGGCATATTTATGAGCCTCGTGCCACTGGCGCCAGGACTGGGTCCAAAAGGTCCCAATTGGGACTGGTTGGCACTCGGAACCTGGGTTATGAATCTGCTTCCAAGGGAGTTGGGAAAACCCTGACCTTTTGGAAGCAGAGATCATGACAGTACCCCCCTCAAGGCCCCTCCCAAACCGGGCTTCTCCGGGGGTTTTGGCTTGTCAGGAAATGTTCGGTGAAATCTTTTGATTAGGCGAGGAGCGTGGACATATTCAGCAGGTTCCCAGGATCTCTCTTGGGGGCCGTAGCCTTTCCAGTCAATTAGGTAAAATAGTTTAGATTTGGAGATCTTGGAGTCCAGAATGCTTTTGACTTCAAACTCGAGTTCCCCATCAACTAGGATAGGTTTTGGAGATTTAGTTAGTCGGGTTTGAGGTTGCACGGGTTTTAATAGAGAGACGTGGAAGACCGGATGTATCTTCATGTGCGGGGGCAAGTCCAACTTGACCGCTACTGGGTTTACTATGGTAGTGATGGAATAGGGACCAAGGTATCTTGGGTTGAATGTGCGTGGCCCTTTTAGAGGTAGATATTTGGTGGATAACCAGACTTGATCCCCTACTCGATATTGAGGGGCTTCCTTCCGATGTTGATCTGCTCCTTTCTTGTATTGTTCTTTAGCCCTTTGAAGGTGAGAAACAGCTTCCTTAAAGGCTTGGGTGATTGTAGAATGCAGGTAGTCTACTGCTGGTGTTTCAAGATCTTGGAGGAGATCCAACTCCGAGGTTCGAGGGTGACTGCCGTACAAAAGAAAAAACGGGGTTTTCCCAGTTCCCGAATGGACAGAGTTATTGTAGGCATATTCGGCTATCCAAAGGATGTCTTTCCAAGTTTTTTCAGTTTGTTGCAGCATGCAGCGTAAATACTGTTCCAGAGTTTGATTGGTCCTCTCGGTTTGTCCGTCGGTCTGAGGGTGGTGACTGGTCGATAGTCTCACATCAATTTGAGCCGACCGACAGCAACTTCGCCAAAAATGAGAAATAAATTGACTACCTCGATCCGAAATTAGAACCGAAGGAAAACCGAGCAGTCGGACGATGTTTTCGAGAAATTCTCGGGCCAGAGTTGCTGCTGTTGGCAAGCCTTTGAGCGGAATGAAATGCGCCATCTTGGAGAATAAGTCCACGATTACTAGAATCGTATTGTATCCGGAGCATGGAGGTAGATCGGTGAGGAAGTCCATAGAAAGCGTATGCCAAGGGCGAGGTGGGATGTCAATAGGGCGTAAGAGGCCTGCTGGTCTTTCCTTTTGACTCTTGTTTTGGGCGCATACTCCACAGGACATTATAAAGTCTCTGATATCTTTTTTCCAAGACGGCCACCAGAAGTAGCGCTTGATCTTTTCTGAGGTCTTGGCTATACCGGGATGTCCTTCCATTAAAGAATCATGATAACAAGAGATTACTTCTTTCTGTAAATCTGTGCTGGGTAGGTATAATCGTTCTTGGAAATACAATAAGTTGTCCTTTACTGCAAAGTCCTTTCCTTGCAGATGCCAATTCTGTATGTCTGCTGGAGTTACAAGTTGCCTGGCTTTATCCTTAACTTCCTCTATGGATTGTGTGGCGATTACACCCAGAATTCTTTGTTCGGGAATGATTGGTACAGGTTTAGGGTTGATCAAGTGTTCTTCCACTCCCATCCGAGAAAGGGCATCAGCTTTACCGTTTTTTGTACCAGGTCGATAGGTAATTATGAAGTCAAACTCGGCAAAGAATAATGCCCAACGGAGTTAGGATTGGGCTTTTGCGGTTTTCAAATATTGCAGGTTTCGGTGATCCGTAATCACAGTAACGGTGTGTCGGGCCCCCAGCAGATAATGCCGCCAAGCCTTAAAGGCAGACTTGATAGCCAGAAGTTCCTTGTCAGTAATCGTGTAATTGATTTCAGGAGGCGAGAATTTGCGGGACCAAACTGCCACGGGATGCAACTGATTGGTTACCGGGTCCTTTTGTGATAGAACTGCCCCCATGGCAAGGCTTGAAGCATCAGTTTCCACGATGTAGGGGAGTTCGGGGCGAAGGTGTTTTAAGATTGGTGCAGAGATAAATTTAGTCTTCAAATCCTGGAAAGCTTGTTCCGCCTCGGTAGACCATTCAAAACGTTTGTTTTTCTTTAACAAGGCAGTGATGGGCTGGACTATTCGAGAGAATTCGGGGATAAACCTGCGGTAAAAGTTAGCGAAGCCTAACATGCTTTGCACACCTTTTACGGAGGATGGTGATGGCCATTTGAGAACTGCATCGACCTTCTTTGAATCCATACGCACTCCGCCAGGTGATAATATGAATCCCAAGAATTCAACTTCAGTCACGTTGAAAACACATTTTTCCAACTTAGCGAAAAGTTTGTGTTGACCCAATCTTTCGAGGACCATTTTCACGTGTTTCCGATGTTCAGATTCCGATGAAGAATAAACGAGGATGTTGTCAATGTAAACAACAACACACACATCTATGAGCTCTCTGAGGACATCGTTCATAAAATATTGAAAGGCGGCCGGGGCATTGCAAAGTCCGAAGGGCATGACCTGATATTCAAATAGCCCATACTTGGTGCGGAAGGCCGTCTTCCATTCATCGCCCTCTTTTACTCGTACCAAGTGGTAAGCTCCTCTAAGATCCAGCTTTGTATATATGCATGCTTTTCTGACTTGGTCCAGGAGTTCAGGGATCAAAGGTAACGGATATCTATTCTTAACGGTGATCTGCTTCAGGGAGCGATAATCTATACAAGTTCTAAGGTCTCTTTCCTTTTTTGGAACGAAGAACAAAGCTGAAGAAGCAGGGGACTTGGAAGGACGAATAAACCCATTTGCCAGGTATTGATCCAGGTATTGTCGAAGGTGAAGGTTCTCAGCCTCGGTGAGGGCATAAATTCTACTACAAGGAGGAGTAGATCCAGGTATCAGGTCTATCTGGCAGTCATAAGACCTATGAGGAGGTAGAGAGTTAGCCTGATCCTTCCGGAAAACATCTTGGTATTCTAGGTATTCGGGAGGTAACTGGGGAGTCTCTGAAGAAATTGCTGCCAGTGCAACACCAGGTGGAGGGTGACAAGTAGAGACACATTCTGGAAACTGGACCGTTCTTGCTCGCCAATCGATCAGAGGATTGTGTTTCTCTAACCAAGGTATTCCTAGAATAATCTGAAACTGAGGGGCCTTGATCACATCGAACACGATCTTCTCATGGTGTCCATCTTGACTTATTAGCGTCACTTCTTGAGTGGTATGCGTTACTGGCCCGGAGGCTATCTCCGTACCATCCACCGTAGTAATGACGTCCTTTACAGCCTTGGGACAAAGAGTTAGATTCATCCTCAAAACCATTTCATGATCCACATAATTGCCGATGGCACCGCTGTCGACGTAAGCTTCAATTGCATGTAATCGATCCGGATTATCAGGGCTAATGAGGACCATAGGTATCACAAAATGCGAGGTCACGGAACTGGTTTTCACGCTCGGCAAGAGGACCTCTATTCTTGTCGGGCGAGGTTGTTTCCCTGCTCAGAGTTTGTAACTTTGGTAACTGCAGCTCCTACTGCCTTCTTAGCAGGTTTCACCGGACAGTCTCAAAGAAAGTGACCTGAGTTTCCGCAATAGAGGCATAATTGCAACTGTTTTCTCCTTTTCCGTACCTTTTGTGTTAGAGGACCTTTCAGACCCCCTATTTACATGGGTTCCCCGGAGTCTACTCCTTTGGAAGGAGTTGGCGGTTTGGAAAATACTCGAGCATCAAACTTGGAACGATCGGCCTTCCTGTTCTGCAGTCTGTGATCTATTTGAACGACTAAGTCTATATAGTCCGAACAATCTTGTGGGGGATTCACTACTTGGGCTAACACATCTTTGAGCTCTCCACGTAGACCTCGATAAAACAGCGTAATCCTTTTGTCCTCAGGCCATTGAGTTTCCACTATCAGTCTGTTGAAAGACGCAATATAAGCCAAAAGGTCTTGATTACCTTGTCGCAACGAAAGAAGCTCATTGTCCAAGGCCTGCCCCTGTGAATGTCTTGCGAACAGTTTTTCCATACTGAGCTGAAAAGCTTGAAAATCATGGAGGACCGGATCATCTTGATTTACTAGAGGGATCGACCAGTCTGCCGCATTGCCACTAAGGTACGAAAGCACGAAAGCTACTTTAGCTTGATCAGTTGGAAAGGCTGCTGGCCGGCATAAGAAATGCAACCGGCACTGATTGATAAATACTGCAAACCTCTTTGGGTCACCAGAAAATCGTTCGGGCGGAGCCAGAGGTACATTCCCAGGTAGGTTGATCTGCACTGGATTCATAGAGGATGTAGAAGGAAGATTTCCCCCAGATGCGGGTAACGGGGTCTGTCCGGCTTGTGACTGTAGCAATTGTCTAGCGAGATCATCTGTTCGCTCCTTGGAAATAATCAGTTCCCTTCTTAGAGCGTTCGTTTCCTGACGGGCTGCATGCACTTCTGCCCTTAGTTCCCCAAGTAACTGGGCTAGTTGGTCGGTATCCGAGGTTTCCATAGTGCCTGGACGGGAGTTTTGTGGTAGGCTTTGCGTTCTGTAACGCTCACCTGATTCCCGTAGAGGCGCCGGTCTTGACTGGGCGTATACCGTATCTTCAAAGGTGATGTGTAACACACGGCTGGCTCTTTGGGCTGGACCTCTGTGCACTGTATGTTTGACTCGAAGGGTAAGATGTCTGCAGATAGAAAATATGGGATTAATTAACTGGGTTATTGAATGTCTCTCTCTTCTTCCCTTTCTCTTCTCCTGTAGAACCCCGAAGGTTAACGCTCTCACCTTAGGTAAGTGAACGCCGTGCTCTCCATCTGCCTCGGGGCAGGGTGCTGTAACCAGTTTCTTCACTGGATAAGGGGAGCAGGCCTCTTGACTTCAGAGGACTGCTGTCCGTCGTTTACTGCACGAACGGTAAATTTCGAGTAATTCTAATGTCTTTAAAGTCTTTAGTAATGATGTCTCTTGTTTTGCAGGGTTCCGGCGATGGTGGATGACGGGCTGAAGTGAGTTGAAGATGGAGCCCGTGTGATGAATAGAAGCGCCTGGAAGCACGTAAGTAAGCGCTTGTTGCCTGCTTCACGATGCGGTCTAACTGTCTTTTTATTTTGCAGGTACAAGTTCGGAGCGGCTGCAGGGTGCCGGAATACCCACTGGGTTAGATGTGGAAAGGAGTAATGGCACGTGAGTATTAAAGTTCCCCAATGTCTTTAAACGCACCTTGTTTTGTCTTTCAGATGCGGGATGCAGCGCCGAAGGCCTCCGGAGCGTGCGAAGAGTTGGTAAGCTTTTGTCTTTCAGATGCCGGAATGCAGTGTGAAGACCTCCGGAGCGCACGAAGAGTAGGTAAGCCTTTGTCTTTCAGAATGCAGCGCGAGGCGTTGGTGACAGCCGATGGCCCAGGTAAGTGAAGAGCTGTCACTGAAGACCGTAATGCTAACCTGTTCTTTCTTGTCTTTATAGGTGTTGCTGAAGACTGGATTCAGGATGGAAAGCCTTTTTCCTTAGGCCCAGGATCAGATGCAGAAGACACGATGAGCGTTCTGCTGCAGAGGATGCAGAATAACGCAAAGCAAGATTCATCCATTGGGTGTGGTTTAAATAGCCTCCTGTAGTGCTTAGGTGTCTCCTTCCACAGCCACGCCTAGGTAAGAAAAGAGTTCCTGCTTTCCAGAAGAGTTCCAGTGTTCTGAACCTAGGGAGTGGCTCCTGCCCCACCCAACAGGAAAAGTAGTTCCAAACAGAAGAGGATCAGAGGCTCAACTGGCAGGAAAGTAAGCAGCATGGTCTGCTGCAGGTAAGTCCACCCAAGCATTATGAGCCCGGCGCTTCCAGCGCTGGGACTGGGCATATTTATGAGCCTGGTGCCACTGGCGCCAGGACTGGGTCAAAAAGGTCCCAATTGGGACTGGTTGGCACTCGGAACCTGGGTTATGAATCTGCTTCCAAGGGAGTTGGGAAAACCCTGACCTTTTGGAAGCAGAGATCATGACACCCACATATTCAGGACCTTGCCAAGAAGTCCCACTTTCAACTCCATCTCCTCAAAGGAATTCTCCCTTTCCTCACTTTCCCCCAGAAGCTCAATGTCTCTAGAGCTCCGGCTTCTATCTAGGCTAGACTACTGCAATAGCCTCTTCCTTAATCTACCCTCTTCTTCGCTACGACCCCTCCAGTTAATCCAGAATAGGGCTGCAAGACTTATCCTTGGCCTAAGGCCAAGGAACCGCATCTCTCCAGCCCTAAAAACTCTCCACTGGCTCCCAGTTGCTGCAAGGATTAAATACAAATCCCTCTGCATCATCCGCAAAGCTGTCTGGGGCCGGGGACCATGCTATCTACAACTTGCTCTCACTAAATACTCTCCCTCCAGATCTTTACGTTCCTCCGGTGCCAACACCAACTCTCTGTGTGTTAAGTGTTTTACTAAACAGCGACCTGGTGGCCGATCGCTTTCCTCAGCCGGCTCCCTCCTATGGAACAGCCTCCCTCTTCCTCTTCATCTTGAGCCAGATCTCCTCAAATTTCCAAAGCTCCTTAAGACTCTCCTTTTCACCTCCTCCTTTCCTTCTTCCCTCCTCTGCTAAATCCCACAGTTGCTGAGATTGGTGACCAGGGACCTTATGTGTCCTCCCGGGTCCTGGCCTCCCACACCCATTTGCCTACAGGCTCCACCCCTTCCAGAACTTTGTCTTGGCACCCATTGGCCTATAGCACTACAGGACTGCACTTATTTATTGACAGCTGACCACTCCACCTATGCATTTACAGCTGCTCATTCCTAGCACTTCCCTCCTGATACACCTAGCACTTACCCCCATTCCCTTCTCTCTCTCTGCACTTGTACGGTCGGAATGCTCACAAGGCCTGGTAGGTACACCTTTATCTTTTATTGTTCTATTTCTTTAATTCCCGTGTTCCCTCCCTGTTGCCCTGTGTGCGCTTTGAAACACAATTTACTTGATGTATAAGTGCCTTACAAATTCACAATAAAATACAGAATAAATGTTATGCCAAGATATCTGCAGCGGGAGAAAGGTGGCCTCATAAAGCGAGGACCCTGCATGCCTGCCATTAGCCACATGATTACAATAGCTGGCATGATAAACTGTGAAAATTAGGGCAATGCCTGACAAACAATTTGAATAGCTGACAAACTGATAGCAATACCTATGAAATGGTGACAATACACAGACAAATGATGGCAGTAACTGGCAAATAGTTGTAGTGGAAAAGCAAATGGCTATATCTGGGAAAGGGTGTGAATCTCTGTGCTTATAATGGCACAACCTGCATATGATGCAGCAGCTAGGCATATGATGGCAGTGCCTGGCAAATGTTATAAGTGCCTGGACATAAAATGGAAATACTGGGCGAATGGTCTGGGTAACATTGCATATAATAGATGAACCTGGCATACACCCTCTTTTGCACTCATCCCTTTCCCTTCTATATGTGTGTGTGAATGCAGAAAACATTTTCAATACAAAAGACAAAACTGTTGGTTTTCTTAGTGCTTGGTTGGTTAGAAATGCTCTTAAGGGGTTATATCAAAAGCAGCAGACAGGTGGTTCACATTTCTTCTTAAACAGAAGCATGCTGTGGGCAGGGCAGTGGGTGTTGAAGTAGTGCAGAACAATACATCAGAGGTAGCCCTACCCTTAAACCTACAATAATGTAATGTATCCAAGTGATGCCAGTCAACGTGGTGCTGAAGCAGTAAGGGGACAATCATGTTAAAAGTATGTTTTAGCACCATCTAAAAAATACTGTACATGGAATATCAAATTACCTATTTTAATCAATTGAATCTAAACATGAAATTTTTAATTTTTTTATTCTTGATTTAACTGTTCTTTGCAGTTTTTACAAGATTTGTGTCACCTTTTGATTTTCTGTTTAAATATTTTACCACTGCAATGACCCCTTTTGTCGTTTTGCCACACATCAAGTGGTCCCACCAATGTTGTTCTTCTAAAATAAATGCATTTTTAAACTGATGGCCCATGTGGGTTTCTCTGTTTTGTGTTGTTCCTTTGCATGATAAAAGTAAGTGTCTTAGGGTTTCCACGTTTTCCTCGATCTTACAGAAGCGACATTTGTTGTTAGTTGATCTTCCTCGGATTGCAAGTATCTCGTTGGTTTTCAAGAGATTTAAACAGATTCTTAGGAAAGTTGTTCGTGTCCCTTTATCCGAACATTTTCGCAAGTATTCGATTGTCTCGTTGACTTTTTGTGAATTTGGTGCAAGATGTTGAGTGAGTTTGTTTTCCACTGCGCCCTCTAAGGTTTGAATCCAATCCCAGATTTTTAGTCTCGATTTTGTTTTGTTTGGGTTTTCTTCTAGTTCTCTTTCCGAGCTTCCAATTTCTGTGAGTAGGTCGTTGTTTTTCTTTGCCCATGCTGTCAGCATCTTGTTTCGTTTATTTTCCATTTCTTCTCTGATTAATTTGAAAGTTTTGAAGTTAGAGATTCTGATTTTCCAGTACAGCATCAAGCCATTTAGAATGACTGTCTCTTGCACGGAAACCAGCGTAAGATCTCTTCTTATTGACACAATTGGTGTTGATTGCGGTGAGTTTAATGTTCTTTTCCAAAGGAAACCTTCCAGTCTTGACCAGATACTATCTGGTACCTCGGGCATCGCTTCTGCGCGATATAGAATGGTCGGGATGGCTTTCGACTTGTAAAAGTTTTTTCGCTTGCATCGAAAACCTACCATATTTTTTGTGCACTTTCTTTGCTTGTGCCGTCACCAGTTTTGTTTTCACCCAAAGTGTTTCCTGCATTTGGGTTTCTTGTCTACTGCAGTTGATGGTCACTCCTAAGTATGTAAAAGAAGTAACTTTTTCCACCTTTTGTCCCGCAATTGACCGTCTCGTGCTTTCCTTTGGTTTTTGATGTTTTTCCAAGATTAATATTTGCGTTTTTTGGATATTGATTTCCAGATCGTTTTCCTTTATATATTCATGCATCCCATCTAGTCTACGTTGGAGACCTGTTGCCGTGTGGTCGAGCAATATTATATCGTCTGCGAACAGTAGGCGACTGATTTTGTTGTTTCCTAGTTTTGGAGGGAAGATCCTTAAATTGGTCTCGTGTAGCCCAATGTCACCTGTATAGGCTTTGTACAGTGCAGGTGCTAATGGGCAGCCTTGCTTGACTCCTCTTGCAGTTTCGATTTCTTTTGCTAGCTGGCCCGTGCCACTGAGCCGCACTCTCATGGTGGTCTCTGAATAGATACTTTTGATTGGGGCTAGAATTGTGTTGGGACAGTTCCATGCTGTTAGTTTGTACCAGAGTCTGTCTCTGTTTACTCTGTCAAACGCTTAGCTTAGGTCCACAAACGCCAGGAATATTCTCGGCCCCCCATCCAGGATTTTAGCCTTCATGGCGCTCAGTGCAAAGATGTTTGCCAGTGTCCCAGAATTTTTGATGAAACCTGACTGGAAAGGGTCTCGGCATTCCGAGGATGTTGCCCAGAGACGGAAATTATCCAACAAGAAGGATCCGAATAACTTGCCCAACACATCTAAGAGTGCTATTGGGCGGTAGTTCTCAGGATCTGTTTTTTTCGTTTTTCTTGCAGATAGGGACTACATTGGCTGATGTCCAGGAAGGTGGGAGGCTTTTAGATCTGATACATATATCGAAGATGTCCATTATTAATGGGACCCAGGTCTCTCTGTTCCTTTTAAGATCTTGGTTAGTGATCCCGTGCGGACTCGGGGCACGTGAAGATTTTAGTTTTTTTAATTTTGTCTTCAATGGAGTCTCGATCATAGTCCAGTTGCCATGTTGTAATAGCCTGTGGCTCTTTGTACTGGATTTCTGTTTCTGGTTTACAGAAGAGTTGTGAAAAGTGTTCGATCCATTTTTGCTCTCCTACATTGTTCATCAACGTATCTTGTGTGAATTGGTTTGTCGAATCGATCAGAGACCAGAAATCTTTTGTTCTTTTCCCACTGAGACATCTTACCATGGCCTCCGAGTCCTCTTGGTACAGCATGTGTCTGTGATGTTTCAACCAAGATTTGTAGATTTTTTTTGCCATGTTTGCTCCTGTTATGTTTTTATTTTAGTCGGTCCTTTCTTGGCTGTTCTAATTGCAGGTCTCATGGCCTTTCTTTTTTCCATCAGCTGCTTGTTCCTAAAGTGTAGACAGGTTGTAGTTTGCATGGAGTTCTTCTTACTTGCATGCAAGTATGGATGTAATAGTGGTCTGTAGTCCAGTTTTCCCAGGCCCAAATTTGATGTTAGCTCCCCTTTAGCTCTATGATAGTTGGCAGTGATGTTTGCTATTGCTGTGCTGGACAGTTTTAGGCTCTTGCCCTGTTGGGCAGGTTCTATCTGGTGGTCCATGAAGTGGGGTACAGGTATTGGTGGTATCTCCCAACCTGTTTGTAGTATATTATGATCGCTTTTTGAGGTTCTTCTGACAACTAAGTTTGCAGTTAGCGCTAGTATTGATCTTGAGACATAGATGTGGTCTATGTTGGCTCTCAAACCGTCCTGTTCGCAGGTCGAGAACTCGTAATTTCCTTTTGACCTTGTAGTTTGAAGGTTGTGCAGATCTCGAGATAGTAGGAGCTGGTCTAGCTTGGTTCCTCTCTGGGCTGCCGCCTTTATCTTGTTGTCGTTGCTGCCTGGTCTTTTGTAGCACCAGAGCTGGTTGCGTTCCTATCTCCACATATCACCGTTTGACCAATGGGCTCTTTGACTGAAGCTTTGTCAATAGTGCGTTCAAGTTCCCTTAGGAAACTTTTGTCGGATTGTGCTTTTGGGTTCCAGTATGTCGTGATCAACAGTAGGAGTGTTTTGGCCCTTTCCATCTCTACTGTGTATGGTTGGTTTCCCAAGATTGTTACGGCTAAGAAGAAAGTATCTTTCCTGGAAATGGATTCCAGCTTGTATCCGCTGCCTGATCTTATTCCAATCAGCAGTCCTGGTGCTAGTCTTCCCTTAGGGCCTTTAGTGGCTGGTGATGTTATTATTTCATAGCCATCCAGAGTTGGTGGATCAAGCAAACAGGTCTCTTGAAGACATAGCAGTTTGTAAGTTCCTAGGTTTACTTGCCCTGGATCCATGAGGTGGGAAAACCCTTGTGTGTTCCATGATCCCAAAGTTGTTATGTTTAGTCTTTGTTCTGTTGTTGTTTGCTCATTTTGATTTTGTCTTGATTCAGTGAGCTTTTTTGATTGCTAAGATCTTCTAGGCTCCGCTAGCACTTTAGGTAACCATTCCCAACTTTTTTGTTCCTTTTTCCTTTCGTTCTGCTCGTTCTGCTGGATTTGTTCATCTAGGGTTCGCACTGACGGTTCCTTGCTAATTGTGATGTTCCAATTTTGCAGGGGCCCTTGTGGCAGACGCTCTTCATCGCTGTATGAGTTTTCATACTCTCTAATATTGCGGTTTTTGTAATCCTCTTGCCGTCATTGATTTTCCATTCTTAAAGTAAATTTTTTCTTGTACTCCGTTTTTCTTAGCGGAGTGGTGTGTCTCCAGGTTCTTTTATTTTCTGCTTCCCTCTCTCTTTCTCTTTGTGTTCCATTTGTTGGCTTGGTTTCGTGGTCCCAGCTATCAGAGCGTTTCCACGTTCTTTGTGACTTGGGGTCCTCGTTTCTTCTATGATATACGGGATCTTTTGAGACATCTTTGTGGGCCCTCCCTTGCTCTTTTTGGCGAGCTGTGTCTTTATGACTTTTTCCTACATCTCTGTCCTGTAGTGCTTCTTCCCTGCTTCTCATGGAGGGTAATGGGCTCAGATCGTAGTGCATGGCTCGTAGTTGGTCTGTGGCTCCTGAGATCTTGCGTCTCACCCACTGAGATATGTGTAAGTATACTCTATCCGTATGGTTACTGTCTGTGAATTCAATGATATCTATATCATCCGTTCTAATGTTTTTCAGATTTTAAATGTGCGTTAAGAGCTTTAGCGTAGTTTTCCTGTTCAAGATCACCTTTCCTCCTTCCTCCAGTATTTTTTCTAGTTTAACGGATCATGTATTTATTGACCTCTTATTTCTCGTCATTTGTGATCTTTTTATTTCTCTCGAACTGTATGCTGTTTCTTCTCTCTTTATCTCTGCTCTGCTTTCCTTTTCATTGTAATCGACTTGCGAGAATGTATCCTCTTATTGTCGCAACTTTTTGTTTGTTTACAGTAGTCACTTTTTTTCCACAAGTCTTTCTTTGATACCGATCTTTTATTGTGTCTTGATCTGCTCCTGTTGTTGTTATTGCAGGGCTTTGGTGCTTCACGGTCTTATGCAAATTTTCCCGGTGCTCTTGACCTTCTGGAATTATTGGAGTTTGCTTCCCGGTGGCTGATATCAATGTTTTTGGCCCAGGGTTTGTATTCCGTTTTTTATCTGTTTCTTTAGATGCTTCTTCTGGGCTCTTCTTGGTGTCTGGGCTGAGCTTGGTTATCTCTCCTCTCAAGGTTCATTATTTTGTTTCTTTTCTGCCCCAAAGTTTGAAAGGTTGGGGTTTCAAGTGTCGTCGTTGGTGGCTTCCTTTTGTCAGTGAGTTGTTGGAGATTGCTTCTGATACCGACAGCTGGTTTTCTTTGTCTTTTTGTCTGCTGGCGCCTTTTCTGCGTCTTCTATCTGATATTGGCTGATGTCCAGTTAATCTGTGATCGATACGTCCTTTTCCTCTTCGGAACCATCTTCTGACTCAGATATCTCGCATATTTCCCCTCGTACCACAGGATCATCAGTTTTGTGTTTTGGTTTTTTGCAGAATATAATTTCCGTTTGTTGTGTGGTTTCCATATTTCCTTCTTGTCTCGCAGTCCATTTTAGTGTTTGTTGTTTCTTCCCTTGCTGTGTCCTGGGTCCCTCCATTGTTCTTCGCTGGCTGGACCCCTTGGCTAATTTGAATGTTAGGATAGAATTTTGGGTGGTTTTGGTTTGACTTTTTTGAATTGCTACTTCTTTTTGTATTTTTGGAAGATTCTGGGATTTGTCTATTGGGTGTTTAACTTTTGTGTCCTTTTTATTTTCTTTTGTAAGGTCCCCAAGTAGGGGTCTTTGTAGGCATTTTCTGTCGCTCCACTACTCCCTTAGTTTGATCTGAGTCCCTTTTTGGTCTGTCTGCGTCGCCTGTGACCTAGTTTTTTTGTTGTTGTCTTCTGTTTGGATTCCCCACTCTCTAGTGTTTTGTTTATAGGCTTCTAATGACATGAGGTAACCTTCCAAGTAGGTGATTTTCGTTTGCATATAAGCCACCATAGTTGTGTGGTCCTTGAGTGTGTTGTTAATCGACTCGTAAAGTTTACTGAAAGGTGCCAGTGCTATAGTTACGGTGGACATTATTGACATCAAATCCGGTTTTTTGCTTGGTGATTCTTTGATTGGGGATTGATGTACTACGCTAAGTCTTTTGTTTTTAACCGGTGGTGCATAGTGTTCTAATATGGGGGTTGATGAGGATTTGTCTTTTTGCCCATTAGTTTCTTGCTGGGCCAGCCTCTGCTTTGTGCCCGTTGCTGGGTTTTCCATGACACTGACTCTACAGTCGATCTGTGCAGTTTTGTTGTTGGCAGACGTTTTTTGTTGAGCCTCTTTCTTAGTTGGATCATCTAGGTCATCTGGTGTAGTTTTTTAAACTCTGCTTTTCTTGGTTGTTGCTCTGTGCCAGTGTGATTTCTTTTCTTTGGTTGATAGGCGTGCTGGCTTGTTTTTTTGTTTCCTTAGGGCAAATGTAATTTTTTTGTAACTCCATTTTGTTTGTTCCTTCGCCATTGTTTGGAGTTACCTGCTACGTTCGTTTTCCAAAATGCCATCTAATTGGAGTGGCTGTATTTGGTACCTGACTTTTCTTGTGTTGTTCATTGTCTTTGGGCTTTAGCCCCTCCTCGTGCTCTAAAGTCAATGATGGTTTCCAGAGAGGGTTCTCTAGCTCCTTCTAGGATTTCCGTGTCAGACATTTGTGTAGATGCTGATATAGTTTTCAGTTGTTTGAGGAAAAGTTGTCTAATGGACCAAATATATATCCGCTAGTTTTTTTCCCCTTGTTCCCTCTGGCGTTTTTGTCTATTTGCGGCCCATTTTCTATGTTAGTTCCCTGAATGGTGTTTTAGTTTAGCCTGTTCGGTTCCATTTCCTTACTTAGTTTGGCTCACTGCCATAGGGGTTTTGGTGGGTTGGAGTTGTCCTTTCATTTTCTTTTTATTGTCTTCCCCCTTTCTGGCCATTTTGTTTCCTTATCTCTTGTTTCCCCGTTTTTACCTTACTTTCTTGTTTTGGGGTTTCATCTTGTACCTCTTTTTGAGTTGTGGGCTGTGGATCTCATCTTCCGTGGTGTATGAGGTGCTCATTTCTCTGCACGAAGAGTCCAACCAAGTTGAATCATCCGGGAGAATATTTAGTTCAGCCATGGTTAACATCGGATGGATTTCAAGCACTTTACCCTGCTGATCTGTAGGTAAGATTTCAATTGTTCTTTCCCCTCCAACCTCTTGGGACTCCTTCAGAGGGACTGTCTGTGAAATATTAGAATTGTTTCTGTTAACCGCTCTATGGGGCTCTTTCTCACGTCTTTCCGCGTCTGTTGTGAGACTGTTCCCTCTTTCCGGGCTTTGGGGGGGGACTTCATTGAGGGCAGTGATGCCTGCCCTTCCTGGTTCACGCTGTGCAGTGACCCCAGCGGCACTTCTCCACGGAGGAGCCCCGTGTCCCCACGATCCCGTGTTGAGGAATCTCCCCCTGCCGGGCCCTCGTCCTCCTCTCCCCCACTGTCCTCCCACTCCCAGTCCCCACCCCGGAGACCTGCGGAAGAGAAGCCACGCACTCTCCTGCCGGGCAGACAGCCGGAGGCGTTTTCAGCAACTGGGGGCACTGGGGACACAGCATTGCAGGCTGCTGTGGCCACGGCAAAGGAAGACAAGGTAGGAGGGGCTGATGCCGATCCCGACCCTGACTTCAAGTCGTCAGCTGTTTCGAATGTGAATCTGTTCACGTTATCACGTACATATATTTGATCTTGTTTTTGATACGTACTTTGTGGATTCATACTTGTCGTTGTTTGCGTAAGAAGTTCTTCCCTTAGGCGACCGCTCCTCAAGTTGCTCTGTGAGTCGGCCTCTAGCTGTAGGTCAATCTGGAAGGTGGAAGCCCTCGCCGCCATTGCTGCTGAGACTGCTCAGACTGCAGTAACTCTGCAGCAACTCTGCGGCCGCTCCGCGGCTTTGTGGGTTATTTCAAGGGCTCCACCCACGTTAAGGATCACAGTGAACAGCCTCTCTCCTGCTCAGACTGCAGCAACTCTGCAGTAATTCCGCATGACATTTATTTCATGGCTTTATCCTGCACTCGGGTTCTCTAGATCTGTTTAAGTTACTTGCTACAAGTGTGTTATGTTCTGATCTGTAGCTAAGCACGTTTTTCTTGATGATTGGCACAAACCCAACAATATTAAGTCAATGTGCCGGCAACAGAATGCCTCCTGTAGAAATATTGAAAGCTGAATCACCTTTTCACTCCTCATACAGGGTATTACAGGTGGCAATACAAATTTTGTGGTAGGGCCGGATAAGGGGATACAAGAGGTTTCCCGGCCTCCGTGTAAAAACAAGCATTGGCAATGTCAACAGTTTGGGCTCTTATGTAGGCATGGGAAAGGCACTTGTATTTGTATTTGCATTTGAGTATTTGTAACATGCTTTTGATGGACCAAACCGTATAAAGGCGCAGCTGACATTATGAAGGGGGTCAAGACAGGATATCCCACCTTCACACTTAAACAGGGTTCATAATACAGATAGATTTATAAACACATGATCTAAACAGAAATGTTTTGAGTGCCCTACGGAATTGATAAAGAGAGTCCAATGCCCTGATCTCTCTAGGAATACTATTCCATAACCTTGGGCCGAAAACAGCAAATCTTCTATCCCCCCCTTGATACAAACACAGATGAAGGGATACCCAGCAGTAGTTGATCCTTTGATTGTAAGTGTCTTGAGGGCTGATACAGGCTAAGCCTGTCCCTTAGATAGCCTGGGGCTAGTCCATTCAGGCATTTGAATACAAGACTTGAATTTAATGCATTATTCCACAGCCAGCCAGTGTAGTGCTCGGTGAGAAGGAGTAACATGGGCCGTTTCACTCAGTCCATAGACCAGTCTAACTGCCGCGTTTTGGGCCTTCTGAAGCCTGTGAAGTTATTTTTCTGGAATATCCATCAATAGACTGTTACAAAAGTCTAGATGGGCATTAGTAAGCGCTCCCACCACTGTAGCATGATCTCCTTGTGGAATGTAAGGAAGGACCTGGCGAAGCAGTCTCAATGAGTAAAAAATTGCCTGTTTCTTGGTCGCCACCTGGCCTTCACAGCCCAAGTTATCCTGCCAGATACAACCCGAATTCTTCACCTTACAAATAAAACTCAGCTCAACCCCCAGAAGATTGGGGATAGGTTGTTTTATGAAGGCTGCAAGTTGGTGTTTAGGCCCGAACAGGATGAACTCTGTTTTAGAGGCCTTCAATTGAAGTTGATTAATAGACATCCACCCACTGATCTCTTATAAACACTGATTCACCCTGGCAAAGTTCTTCAAAATTGCCAATCTTAATGAAGATCTGAGTATCATTGGCATAGGATTGATAACTCATCCCATGACATCTCAAGATCTCCATTAAAAGTCAGAGACAAAGAAAAGAAGACGCAACAGAGAGGACCCCTGTGGTACACCACAACCCATAGTAATAGAGTTTGAGGTAAAACATCCAAGTCTCATACACTGCTGAAGATTCTCCAAAAAAGAATCAAACCATTTAATAGCATGCTGTGGCACTCTGCCAACCGTCCTCAAATGGTCAATCAGAGTGGAATGGTTGACCGTGTTGAAAGCTGCAGACAGATCCAACATTACCAGGAGTGAAAGTTCACCCTGGTCATCAGCTTCCAGAAGTTCATCTTGGACTGCCAGCAAAGCTGTCTCAGTACCAAACTTTGGGTGAAACCTGGATTGAAAGAGGTCAAGAAGAGACTGCTCTTCTACAAAAGCCTGCAACTGCTGAGTAACTACTTTCTCCCGGACTTGCAAGGCACTGCCAGAGTGGTATTAGCAGTGGTGATTGTAGCAGCTGCAAAATAGTGTGAGTACCTGTGTCATGATGCCTACCCCCGGGCATCTGGACCAAGCCCATCAGCCCCGGAAGCAGGCATCCAGACATTTATTAAAACCTCAGCAGCCCCGGCTAGGGGCTATTTGGGTTCAGTCCTGGCGCCTTAGGCGCCAGGCTCATAATAGAAATCAGTCCTGGTGCCTTCTTGTGGACCGAAGAGGCTGAAAAGGCCTTCCAAGAGCTGAAATTGATTTTCTTACAAATCTACTTCCGTGTAATGGGTTTAACACCATTCTAGTTATTGTTGATCTTTTTTCCAAGATGTCCCACTTTATTCCTTTAAAGGGATTACCTTCCGCTTCAATTTTGGCCAAGGAATTTCTCGAAAACATTGTTCGAATACATGGATTTCCTTCCGTATTGGTCTCTGACCGAGGTAGTCAATTCATTTCGCAATTTTGGAAGAAATGTTGTCAATTGGCGCAAATCGACATGAGGTTATCTACCAGTCACCATCCCCAGACCGATGGTCAGACGGAGAGGACCAACCAGACTCTTGAACAATACCTACGTTGCATGCTACACCAGACCGAAAGCAATTGGAAGGATATTTTATGGATTGCTGAATACGCATACAATAACTCAGTACATTCAGGAACCGGACAAAGCCCCTTTTATACCATATATGGACATCATCCTCGAACCTCAGAACTCGATTCGCCCCAGAACTTAGAAATGCTGGCAGTGACCCATCTGCACTCTACTGTTACACAAACCTTTAAGGAGGCAACTGAAGATTTGAAACAAGCAAAAGAGAAATAGAAGAAAAATGCTGATCAACAGAGAAGTGACACTCCCCAATACCAGATTGGAGATCAAGTTTGGCTGGCTACAAAACACATACCTCTAAAAGGAACTCGAACTTTTAATACTAGATATTTGGGACCTTACACCATTAAAGCCATAATCAACCCGGTGGCCGTCAAATTAGAATTACCCTCTAATATGCGGATCCATCCTGTCTTTCATGTTTCACTTCTAAAACCAGTTGAACTCGGAACAAGATTAACCAAACCACCTGACCCCATCCTGATAGATGGAGAACCTGATTTTGAGGTACAAAATATCCTAGACTTTAAGATTGTTAAATCAAAACTTTTTTATTTAATCGATTGGAAGGGTTACGGACCACAAGAAAGGTCATGGGAGCCCATTGACCACGTTCATGCACCTCGGTTGGTGAAGAGATTCCATCGGAACTTCCCAGACAAACCAGGGCCCAGGGAAAGAACAACCTTAGGAGGGGTCTTGGGGGGGGGAGGTGCTGTCATGATGCCTACCCCGGGGCATCTGGACCAAGCCCATCATCCCCGGAAGCAGGCATCCAGACATTTATTAAAACCTCAGCAGCCCCGGTTAGAGGCTATCTGGGTTCAGTCCTGGCGCCTTAGGCGCCAGGCTCATAATAGAAATCAGTCCTGGCGCCTAAGGCGCCAGGCTCATAGTCATTACTTACCTCAGGCAGACCATGCTGCAAATGAATCCAGGCCAACGTGAAGCCTCGAGGGGACTATTTTACTACAGGGACTATTTTTTACTCGGGTGTGGTTCTAGGGACTTCTTACCAGGGAGTACTTTTGAGGCTATTTAAACCACGCCTGACCAGCAACACACTCTTTGCGTTATTCTGCATTCTGCAGCGTAACGCTCACCGTGCCTGCAAGCCAGCATCCAGTCTTCTGCCACGGCCGCCTCGAATCCGGAGCTCCTAGAAAAGGGGAAAGAAGGAGAAAAGGCTAGATCACGGACATTATTTTAATTCCTTACCTGATTCTGGATCTTGCACAACTCCGAGCCTGAAAGGACATTACTTCAGCATGTGTCGCATCGCCAGCTACAGCGCCGCGCCAAACTCACCAGTCCACAGCATCTTTCAACTTGGAGCTGCCTCCATCATTTTCTTCGGCGAACTCCAATACCTGGAGTTTCCTGGGGGGAAAACAAAGGAATAACAAGGTGAGCCTAGAGAGCCGACAAAAACAATGACTTTTACCACCAGGCTTACCTGATTTACCACCGGAGGCATTACCCTTCAATACGCCACATCTTCTTATGCCGCATCTATAAAGGGAGAGAAAACAACAAGTTAAACTCACGCAACTTTTACCGGACAGTGTTGGGTAATACAGACTCTTACCTGAACGCCATCAGCAGCCTCCAGACAATATTTATTAGCTGCCATTCAACAAGGGGATGCAAGCGTGAACATCGGACATATTGAACTCTTTGAACTTGTAAACCATACACCAAACCAGTGAAGTAACTGGTATCTACGCGCCGCCCCGTCATGCCACGCAGGATGGAGAGCTCATCATTTAAAAACATAAGGTGAGGATACTAATTGGGAATATTGGAGGTGACTAGTGGGGAGAACAAGAACAGTGGGAAGGGACCATCCACGGGGCTAAATCCCTTTCTCCACTTGCAGGAGAATACTTCTACAGGTCAAGCAGACGAGATTAGGTGGGCCAGACCAGACTGTCATCTCTGCACTATGCTTCACATTGGTGGAGACCGCAGCTGTCCGGGTCCGATCGACGCCCATGTGGGAACCAGGTGAGCGTAACAACCTGGGCATCCACTAGCAGTGCCTGGAAAATGCCTAATACTTATACACAAGCCAAAATTGTTGGCTTTCCCAATGGTTGTTTTAAAAGGACGCCAGTGAAGGACATGTATAGCGCTTATAAATCGAGTGGCTGAAGGCAGACCTGTTAAGACATTTGTATTACAACAGTAGAGGATTTATAGCTCCAATTATGTCATTAACTCTCCAAAGAATGCTTGGAACAAACACTGCCAGGCACTTTGATTGCAAAGTTTGATGGCATGGCTTCATTAAAGTGGGCTCAAAGAGTTCCGATGAGGGGGTGTTTTGGGCAGGGGAGGGCAGGAACTGGGTGGAATGGCCATAGGGATTAGCATGGTCATGGGCAGTAATTGAGTTGGTAAATAACCAAACAACACCTACAAGCTGTGTGTCCCACATATGCCATTTCTCCCTATATATACTCAAATGCAATAGTTTTGGCTTATAGGTGGCGCTAAGTGCCACCTAACAGACCAAACTAAAACGTGAATGCTGGGGGGGGCATTTCAACCAGCAGCATTCACCACACTACCTGTCCCAACTGGTCCCGACTGTACACATTGTGGATGGCATGATGAGGGAATCATCCAAGAGAAGCAGATCTAGTTCTGAGATTATGCATGAAATGGAACAGGGGAGGAATGCAGGGATGGGAAAAACATGTTCCTCAGTGGTCAAGCCATTGTTTTTTTTGTCATTCATATGTTATTAGTTACCATAATTAGACAACTGAATACAGTATATGTTATGCATCAATGCACACTTTTTAAAATATACCTATTTCCTGAATGACATTCAATATCTGAACCAACTGCAAATAAAGATTCCCAGGCAATTCTGGGTAAGCCTCCATCATACCACCTATGAAACTGCTGTGGAAAGATTCCTGGTGCAAACTCGGGATTCCCCCAAATCAGAGTAAGCAGAGATGGGAATGTTGTAAAGGCATATTTCTTCATTGTACTATCCCAAAGGAACATTGTTGCTTGAGTGGACTGGAGAATTCTAGTGAATCCTTTCTTGGTACCTGGAGACCGCCAAAACCACTCGATATCCACCCAATGTTTACCGCCAAGCCCTACTGATAGACTTTACAAAAGAGGGGACAATTGTGCTGCAGAGAAGTAGATCTCTAAATCAGGTACCCTTAAACCTCAATTTTCTCTGGCCGCCATCATTGTATTATGAGAAAACCTAGGAAATCCTGTAGCCCATATAAATGTGAAAACGTGAGCCTGCATATCTTGTAAAATCGTCTTTGGGATCTTAATCGGTAAGGCTAATAGAGTATACAATAATCTGGGGACAATACTCATTTTTATTGCAGCAATTTTCCCCAACCATGAGATTTTGGACTTCTCTCACCAACTCATATTCTCTTTCAATGATCTAAATAGCCCCAGGATATTTTGATATAATTGCTCATATTCTGGAGTAAGAGAGACCCCCAAGTATTTGAGGTCCATTGAAAATCAAATTTCTGCTGTAAATCCACAATAGTGGCAGCCTGCTCAGATTTACTGCACATGTTACGGGAGTGCCCCAAGTTGGCGCGGTACTGGAAGGAGGTATGTCAGGTGCTGGGTACTATACTGGCGATGCAATTGAATATGATGCCTGTAGATTGTGTGCTGGGGTACACAGGAAAATTGTTACAAGTTCAGTGTAGGTTCTTAAGTCTGAGTTTGTTACTAGCTAAAAGGGCCATATTGATGATATGGATGCAGGCATACCCTCCCAAGATGTCCGACTGGTTGCATGATGTGATTTGGGCTAATACTAATGAAGAACTATATGTGCAGTCAATACCGGATATTGGCCAACCCAAGGATATTTGGTATGACCTCTGTCAGTATCTTGCTAATACCTCTGGCTGATCCTGTAGTTGTCACCCCTGTTCTGCATCTTATCATTGCTTTCGGTTGCCTGCGCTGTTGGTATTTTGGGGATTGTGATAGTACTACACTATGTGACTGTAATCTGTAATCAAGTGCCTAATAAACAAAGTCTAAAAAAAAAAGAAGAATCTGAGATTTATTATAATTTATTTTCAACCCTGACGATTTCCGAAAGAACCCCAAAAGAGATACTGCATGGGGCAAAGTATGTCTGGAATCTCTCATGAAAAACAAAAGGTCCTCTGCATATAATTCTAATTTATGGTGCATCTGATCCACCCTAATCCCCAGGATATGCTCATGTAATCTAACCTGTTGCTCAAACGGCTCCATAGAAAGAGCAAATAGTAAGGGAGAGAGGGGGCACCCCTGGCGAGTTCCTTTCGATAGAGACACAGGCATAGATAACAACCCATTCACCTTAATCTTCACAATGGGCTGGGCAAAGTTAGCCAGAACTCTAGTTATAAAAGTGGGGCCAAACTCGAGCAGCACTTCCTTAAAATAGAGCCAGTTAATCCTGGCATGTGCTTTTTGTGCATCAATTGACAGTTTTGCCATGGATTGATTGTGCTTCCTCGCCCATGCTATTAAATCAATCACTCTTCGTGTGTTATCTTGAGCTTGTCTATCAGGGATAAACCCTGTATGATCAAGATGGATGATCCCCGGGAGAACCTGTGACAAACGATTAGCCAACATGTTTTAGTATATCCAAGAATCATAATTAAGAACTGCAATAGGTCTGTATGATTCCCATTTAGTCGGATCTTTACCCAGTTTCCCTAAAAGCGTTAGTACAGACTGGCCCATTGTCAGTGTGACCGCCCCCCATCGTCTCAAAACTATTAAATAAAAGTGTCATATGCATGCTTAGCTGATCCACAAATCGCTTATAAAATAGGGTGGAAAACCCTTCCTGGCCCACCTCTTTATCAGCTGGAAGTGACCAAATAACCTAAGATACCTCGTTCACTGATATCAGAGATACTAAGAGCACCTTATTGAGCTCTGAGATTTGTGGGAGTTGTGCCTCTCGAACATAAACTTGCTGCCCCTGTAAATCTAAACCTTATTCCACAAATAAGATAGAATAATAACTCAGACTGATATCTATTTCAGCAGAATCTAAATCTTGTGTCTGTCACCTTTCATCTTGGAGTACCTTTATCCCATTCCTGGCTTCTTGTAACTTAAGAATATGCACCAGAAGCCGAGATCCTTGCTAGACATCCTAAAATAAAAATGTTTGGTTTTCAATAATTTATAAGAAATATCTGAAGCCCACCTAGCCTTCATCTGAGCCCTGGCCGTTTGCAACTGCCTATATATTTCCCTCAATCAACATTGCTTGCATTGTGCTTCCAGATCACAAACCTTATCCTCAATCACCCACTCTGTGCCTCAATTACCCTTTTCCATGCCGGTGCTAAGCTAATAATGTCATCCCTCAATGTGGGTTTAAAGGCTTCCCAAATCAGTTCTATCGAGGTATCATCCATAGTATTCTCATGAAAATATTGAGAAATGCTTTCCGTGATAATAGCACGATACACCTCGCCCCACAAAGAGAATCATTGATTTTCAAAAATGTAAACTTCCTTGGATGGGCCCCATGTACCTCAAGACGCGATGTTATTGGAGTGTGATCTGAAATTAGCCACACTTCTATTGTTGATGTAGAAATTAAAGGTATTGCTGATCGAGAGACTAAGAAATAATCCATCCTGGAGTAGCTATGGTGACAAAAGAAAAGTGTGTATAGTCCTTTGTGTGGGGGTAGAAATGCTGCCAAACATCCATGAAATATAAGTCTGCTGATGCTGTAAACAGGGATATGGGACCGAAGGATCTACCACCCGCCATTACTAATTCTCCCTTCTGACATTGTGTTATGAGTGGAAAAAGTATCTCGTAAAAAGCTTCCTGATGCTGATGGTTCAATAAACCAAAAGAAATGATCAATCCCGCCCAGCAATATTTAAATGTACCCTCCCCGATCATCTCTCACTTGTGCTAGTTTCTGAAAGTGCAATGATTTACTAAGAGATATTGTCACCCCTACTCACTTAACCTGAGAGGACGCAAAAAATGTATGTGGGAATTCCCTGCACTTTAAACATGGCCAGTCCACTTTAAGGAGATGCATCTCTTGAAGTAGGGCTACATCTGCCCTAATCCAACAATTTGGCCAACACATTTTTCCATTTGACTGGAGAATTCAGACATTGTACATTCAGGGAAATTATATTAAGAGAAGCCATAGCAACTATATAATCTCCCTGTAAGCAACCCCCCACCCTCCATTGCAACCCACTTCAGCAACATTTCTAGGCCGCAGGGCCAAATGTAATCAACTCCAATGCCTCCTTTACTGCAACTGTCTTCAAATTCTAACCCTTTTTGCCTGACCATATGCACATAATAATATTTGCTCTGTGCAACAATCCCAAATCTATCCCTGTCACTGAACACGCTTGGTCAAGAAGGAAACCTGTCATGGGGAACCATCAGGTGCATCACCTAATTTGGGGTGCATTCCCCCAAAGCAACCACACTCCAACTCTGAAAACATGAAATTAAATAATGCAACGCTCCCCCCACCTCAACTAAAAATCACAAAGGTAGCTCTTTCAAGTACTAAGAAAAAAACCTTCAGATGGCCGCCTGGGAGTCTGAACTTCTTTCTTTTGAGATGGCCTCAGACAGGTTTTAAATCTCAATTCACGAGGCCAGAATGGAGTCCAATCCGATTGTGAAGCAGCGGCCCCTTCATTATCTGCCAATCAGATCTCGTCCTGCTGGATATTGAGCATCCTCACTGCCACCTGTAGATTGGTAAACTGATGCTGAATTCTGAAAACATGAAATAAAACAAAGCAATGCAAACAGCCCATGCTCACCACATCCCATTAGACTCCTATTGCTCCCCCTCCTAAACCTTAAATCCCCAAGATAGCTCCTTCAAATACTGGGGAAAAAAAGCCTCAGGTGGCCGCCAAGGGATCAGAGCTTCTTTCTCTTCTATCCTCAGATGACCTCTGATGGGTTTTACGTCTTGATTTACGAGACCTGGATCGAGTCCAATCTGAGCCAAAGAGATGACCTATGTGTGTGATCGAGAGTAAGATCCTCTTCAGGGGACTCGCCCAGAATGTCAGCAAACAAATCTTGTACATAGGCCTCCAATTCACTGTTTGCCACTTCCCTCAGATTTCCCCAGATCCTAATATTGTTCCTCTGGGATCTGTTCTCACTATCTTCCAGCTTTTCTTCCATAAATTGACAATGTTGTTCCAGATCTCGAATCCCCTGATCACATTTGGAGTAGTTATTCTCCTGTTCGCAATAAGCATTTTCAAATTCTCCTGTACGTTGTACCACATTCAACACAGTCTGAGCCAATTCCTGAAAAGAGCCTTTCATCTACTGCAGCGTTGCAGCCAATCCTTTTGAATTGACTGTAGCAATTGAGCAATATCTCCTTTAGTTGCTGGCTGTGACCCTGCTTCTAGGGACGACTGCCCTGACGGTGCCGTATTTGGTGGAGAAACTTTGGCAGCTTGCAACATGTTGCATATAGAAGAAACATATTTCTCCTTTCACTTTACTGGCTTCATCTTATAGGGTGTTGGAGCTAGAGTCCCCTTATAAGCTGTAAAGGGGCCCCAAGATGCACCAGGCTCTCCCACGTGGTCAGGGAATGCAAACGCACCTTTCCGGGTTCAATTTGCTCCTCCTAGAGGTTATCTTCCGAAGGTTACCATTAGAAGTCCCGGCTATGATCCACAGTACCGGGGAGAGTGTAGCTCTGGCTTCTCCAGCCATTCCAGGGGGCCTGAACCCAAAGGCAATGGGCCCTTTTAACAGGACACCACACTAATGCTACCAAAACTAGGTGCCTGAATCTTGCCATTCGCTAGGATCATAGCGCGGCTGGCCTGGTGAATGATCTAAACAGAATCACATGGACAGCCTCCTTGCCAGCAATCCGCTTTTCTTTGCCAGCGGACAGGCTCTTCCGTCCTCTCTGGCACCTCACCGCTCTGCGCCCATCTGCCCGACTCTGCTGAGCGGATATCATCATGAGGGGGTGGAACGGATGGGATCCCAATCTCTCCATAGGCCCCAAGGTCCCTCACGTTATCAACTTCTTGGGCCCGCTTATGACCCGGGACTCACTCTGTTGCTCCTTCCTCAAAATGGCGGTCCGCCATCTTGGAAGCGTCGGTGTTCCTGCTGTCAGCTCCAGGTTGCTGTCTGAGTTCGCTGTGCTCCCAGAGACAGTTCCACTGTCAATCGACCCTTAATGTTCACGTAGCAGTCCCCCATCAGTCACTGAAATTCTAATGTTCAAAAAAGGGCTGCATACGTTGCAAAAACGCTTGATTGAGTGCGGCGCTGCAGAGCACAGAGAATGACTTCTCCACCTTGCTCCTGCCACTCCCAAGTTTCTTATTCATTATTTTACATTTGTAAAGTTTTAAAAGGTTTTAAAGCATCCTCTTGTTGTTGGCGCTTTGTACCCCCCCACACTCCCCAGCCAAGGTTGGCAGAATTCAAAACACAATAAACAAGTGCTCACACTAATCAACAAAGCCCGGATTTTTGTGGGGCTGATCTGAGCTTTTCAGAATTAAAATTATTTTCTTGCAGGACTGAAGGTAATTCCCGACTCTTGGAAAAAGCCTAGGAAAATGACAGGCTCTGGATATTGGGCGGCATCGTGTTTAAACCATAACACATCTCCCTAGACACAATTCCACAACATTTTACAGGGACATAAAATTATATTGTATTTTGTTTTATCACTTTTATGTATTTTCCAACAGCTTTACAGAGGCAAGTATGCTACGCTTGGGACTGCTTCTGAACATGACAATGGAAAGGATTTATGGAGCAAGTGGCCAGCTCAACGAAGTGCACAGTGTCCAGAAACACTACCTTAGCAGCTTTCATTCTAGCTATAAATATTCAACATATGTTAAGTCAATTTACTTCACATGGGCATTTGTAAATCACTAAATAGCCAAAAGTGTAGCCGCATAGCAATGTGTCCAGCTGGTAGTGTCTCCTTCACCTAGTTGAGTTCAGGTATATAGTAGTCTGCCACAGCAAAGACTCTGGCCCAGGAATTGCAACATCAAGTGACAGTCCCCCAGCTGGCCACTACAATTAACAATAGGCTTTGGTCAGGAGTGTAGGGCTGCGGGATGCCTCGTCAGGGGAGTTGCTAGGTCTGGAAAAGACCTGGGGCTAAGCTGATGTCAGAACTGTTGGGACTGGGGGCTAGCTAGTCTTTTGGCTGTTGCTCCTGAGAGTCTAACCGGGGCTACGACCAGTAGATCAGGGGCTATAGCCCCCTTAGCCCCCGCCCCCCCCAGCGCCTCGTGTAGGCTAAACTGTGGCTAGCGTCTCTGTGTGGCCGGATGAAATGCTTCACAAAACTCTCAGAGAAGTCGGGTGAGGCTACTTCAGGGTAGCGATAGTAAGTGGGTGCGTGTGTAACTGGCACCCGGACAATTGGTCACAAATTGTAGGCGGCCTGGCTGTTCTCAGTTTATAGCATTAAATGAATATAGAAGGTATTTATCCTTTCCGTGGAACGGATATAGATTTATGTGCTAAACAAGTAGAAGTTTTTTTTGGGGGGGGGGGGGGGGGGGGAAAGAGGAGAGAGAGAGAGAGAGAGAGAGAGAGAGAGAGAGAGAGAGAGAGAGAGAGAGAGAGAGAGAGAGAGAGAGAGAGAGAGAGAGAGAGAGAGAAGAGAGAGAGAGAGAGAGAGAGAGAGAGAGAGAGAGAGAGAGAGAGAGAGAGAGAGAGAGAGAGAGAGAGAGAGAGAGAGAGAGAGAGAGAGAGAGAGAGAGAGAGAGAGAGAGAGAGAGAGAGAGAGAGAGAGAGAGAGAGAGAGAGAGAGAGAGAGAGAGAGAGAGAGAGAGAGAGAGAGAGAGAGAGAGAGAGAGAGAGAGAGAGAGAGAGAGAGAGAGAGAGAGAGAGAGAGAGAGAGAGAGAAGAGAATGGATGCAGGATAAACTAACTTGAAGGGCCTGTTGCTAGATCTTCAAACTTGAGCTGTATCGATTCAACGCTGTAATCCTGCTTTTAATTTCTATGGGGATGATACAAATGTTACCACTCGTATGGCAACAATGTTTCAGTCCGGGAACTTGCACACAGTGTGTCTATAGTCTACAATCATAGTGAGAAGAGGATGCATAGGGATCTGAGCCCCCCATCCTTATCCTGATCATTATAACGCGCCTGTACACAAGGGGTTTTGGTGCGACAAGACAAGGGAGAGAAGACAGAGGGAGTACAAAACAAACAATCTTACTAGGCCCTGTGTTATTCCAATTGTGCAAGTGCAATACAAGGCAAAGTGCATGGGGAGGGAGAAGTGGAAGTGCTAGGGAGAGGAAGGGGGATGTGTCATCAGGGCAGCATTGCTCTGAGGATGAGCAGCCAGGGAAGTGCAAGGAGGCGGAGACTGTTGGGTTACAGTTACAGCCCCTAAGTGCGCAGTAGGCCCGGAGGCAGTGCACGGGAGACTGGTCATTTTATGGAGCCTGGTACCCAGTGAGACTCTGAGGGTAGCAAGGAAGGTCAAGGTCGGTCGGTCGGTCTCTCTCTCTCTCTCTCTCTCTCTCAATAAATATGAATGTACATGCACCCAGTGTTTTCAAATATTCATTCTTTGACATAGCCACTACTTCAAGCAATGTCTAGTTTTTTAATTCTCCCTTTTTAGGGGATTTGACCAGGATCACAAATTTTTTGTTATACATGGAGGAGATGCTGGGATTAACCCATGGCACTCCTGTTTGCATAGGTTGAACTCCAGCAGACCACTACTCTATCATGCCACCTACAGTGTCTGCCATTTTAGTGGCATTTACCATTATTGGATGGTAAACTTTGTGACCTTCGGTC